>NC_040915.2:26582271-27222524 GCF_004126475.2 Phyllostomus discolor | reverse complement strand
TTTGTGTCACTAACACGTGTTGGGAAGGCTCTGTGACAGAACCTGTGGGGACAGAGGGCAAAGCATATATTTCAAGGAGGGGGTGGGAGGGAGGAGCCTCGGATTGCCTGAGGTCAAGTTCACCCGAGGTCACATTCTCTCGATGACCTCCTCCAATGATATCCAAGTAGGCTAATGCTGAAATAACCCCGAAATCTCAAAGACTTAATAGTTAATTTCTTGCTTGTATAAAATCTGTTTGCTCATGTAGTCACTGAGTGACCTAGACTCCTTCCACCTTGTGATCCGGGCACACTCTGGGGAAGGGGGCAGCAAACTATGGCTCATAGGCCAAATCTGACCTACTGCTGTTCTACATATATTTTTGTAAATAAAGTTTTATTAGAACACAGCCTTACCCATTTATTATGTATCACCTGGGCTTTGTAGCTGCTTTCACACTCCAGTGGCAGCATGGAGCACTTGCAACAGACTCTAGGGCTCGACTAGGAGGATCTTCACAGGAAAAGTTTGCTACGCCCTGCCCTACAGCATTGGCCCTCGTCTTGGATTCTCTGGTTTGGCCCATAGACAGAGAAGAAGAGTGGAAGATTGTGTGGGAGGTTTTTATGAACTCTGTCTTCCATCAATTCCACCTGCGATTTGTTGGCCAGATCTCAGCCCTGTGACCACACTGAGCAGGTAGGGAAGCTGAGAAGTGCAGCCCAGCGATGGCCCAGGAGGAAAGTATGTAGCATTTCTCCATAGACTGGCATAGCGCTAGACACTTCCCTTCATTCTGTCCTCTCTGTTCTTCAAACAAAACAAAACAAAACAAAAAAATTTAAAACACGCATGGCACTACTGTGCAGATGATGTGCTGAAGGTTCAGAGGGGTTAAGCCACTTGCCTCAAAGCCTCCCAGTGTCAGAACAGTGGGAGTAGGGATTTGACAGTCAGAATATCTCGCTCTGAAACCTGCGCTATTTTTTCTGAAAAAGATTTTTAATTGTGGTAGAATACACATCAAATGTGCCATTTCAACTATCTTTAAATATAGTTCAGTGGCATATGAAACATATTTTTGAAAGGGGGGAGATTCCTAGATTTGGTAGGAATATTAAAAGCTTAGGGCTTTCGTTTCCATTGTAATCTTAACAAGTTTAGCATCATCAGGCTTATCTAGGTAATCACCTTAAATTGAATGCTAACACGAAACTTCCAAGCTCCAGTTTTGGTTTGTTTGTTGGCGCCAGCATTGATCTGGACTGCTATCGGCCGACTACAAAGGGGCAGAGGCTAATTTGGTAATGAAATGACTCCCTCAAGCTTTCCTCATGCTGTATTAATTAAGGAATGCTTTGTGGCAGTTCAGAAAGAGGGAAAAGTGGTAGGGCAATGCACACGTAATTGTATAGACATACCACACCCTGGAGAACCCGCTGTATTGAATTCAGAACTGCACTGATGTTTGAGTGGTAATTTAGTTCCCACGAAACAGTGTCATCTGGCACATTTTAGTGTTGTTTATTTATAAATCTTTGGTTTTGTGGCATTTTTTTCTTTTTCATGAATTTTGACATTGGGTTTCACAGTTGTTTAAGTGTTATACATAAAGAATTTATTCCTAGTTTTATGCTTGTACATATTTAAGAAGATAGCAAAATTAATTTAAATAAAAACATGAGGGAACCAGGGAAAATTTTCTCTTTAAAAGATATGTGTATAAGACTCAAATTCACAAGAATTCACCCCACATCACCCCCAAAGGTAGTTCCCTTTTATAAAAGACTTCAATTTGAATTCAGAAACTATCAGTCAGGGCAGATTAAGGTAAGCTGCAGTAACAAGCAATCCCCCGATTTGTGGCTTAACCCACTTGCTTGCATTAAATCAACCGCTTATTAGTAAAGAGCTCTGCTTATCATGATCACAACAGCAGGACCCAAACTGATGGATCTACCTACAGTAATACTTCTGGTTGGGGGTTCTCTGACCTCTAAGTCAAATGCTCTGGCTCATGTGAGTCTGTTGACACCCTGAACTTCATGGAGAGGACTACAATCTTTATTGGGTGCCTAGAGGAGAGAGAAACCAGGAATCAGTTGGTAGCAATAAAGTCTGCCACAGGAAGCATCCTGCATCTTTCTGTAAAGGAGTGCCCTCTGGCCTGGTTTCGACACTTTCTATTTCCTAGTACAGTTGCAGAGAACTTTCTTAATTTCATAGGAATCTGTGGCTCTTGGGTCCCAGCCAGACCCTGGTGCATACCAGCCAGATGCAGAGCTAACCCTCAGCTCCTCCCTTGTGAAGTGGGGGGAGAGATGTCGGGTGCACGGTTTGCTGTGTCAAAGTAACAGCTCACATGAAACCTCCCTGTCAGTGGTAAACTGTGAGCCAGATCAAGGTAACATCTCGTTTCTGGCAATCAGTCACGCCACACTAAGGAGCAGGAACAGATAGTAATGATTTCACCCGACGGCACTCGTCATACAATCAATATTTTCTCACAAAAGTTTCCTAAAAATTCACAAGGAATTTCCTTAGGTGACCTGGTAATGAAACCTGAAAAGAACGGTTCTCCAGTAAAAAGGCAATTTTTTCCTCTTGGCTGGAAAATGACAAAGTGTTTTACATGACCCCCAAATCTATACGGCCCACTCTTCTAGCAGATTCCCACATTTTTAAAAAAATTGAGGTTGAAGAAAAGAAGCACTATCTATCTTGCCTAAGAAGCGGTTGCTTTAAGATGGGATCAGTGTGGAAAAATTAAAAATGTTTCACAGAATAGTGCTGAGGACAGAAACCCAGGGAGAGTCTTACACTGCGGCACTGATTCCTGAAACTGTTACCACGCAAGTATCTCAGGATTCTTGCTTTGCAGAGAGAACTGGATGACAGCCTGATTTTGTCCAACACGCCTATTTTCCATAAGAAGAAAGCAAGGTCTAGAAAATTTAAATGGCTTGCTCTTCCCGAAGCATGAGTTGGTTAGTCAAGCATTTTCCCCTTGTGCCAACCTGAAATTGTAGAAATGAACACAATGGAGGAAGAAATATCTCTTCCATATAATTGCTAGCGACCTCCTTTTGAATCTGCGTCTAGGAAACTCCCTGCATTGTGTACCCGACAGCGGGCAAAAGGCTCACTGGAAATTCTCTCGGAGCTCCAGCAGTCGTTTTGAGATTCCTCCTCTCAGCATTTCTGCAGGAAGTGTATGAATTGACTAAGAAAACAAGAAACAGATTTCAGATTGACTAACTTCATTATCAGATTATTCTACTTAATTAGATGTGAAAGCCTACTTTTTTACTCTAGGAGAATTTTCAAATTGTCCACCCGAAATCTGCCTTCCTAGGCATATTTGACAGAGAGGCTTGGGATTTATGCTCTGGGATTCACAGTAACGAAAGATTACATCCCATTCAAGCGAGACGTCTACTGTGGGCTCAAAGGGTCTCCATTCCGCATTATTTTTGCAAAGAATGTCAGGTGGAAGGAAACTTTGTGTGTGTGTGTGTGTGGGGGGGGGGGTTACCTGCAGCCATGGCATGGCACAGGGATTCAAAGCTTCTGCCTGTACATAATACATACTACTTCCACTAACTTCTTGTTTGTCAAAGCAAATCACAGGGTCACTTCTAAATGCAGAGGGATCAGAACACTTCAATCTTACTATGCACCTGGAAGAAGAAAAATCAGTTTTGGTGAACATCTCTAATGATTGCCATACTAGAAATAAAAAAGAAGAAAACAGAACCCCTCCCCCAAATGACAAAAAGCCAGTGTCTCATACCAGCAATGGAATCAAATCCACAATCAGGATAATAAAATATCTGTTAGCTCTAAAATAGAATTGCTTAATGCATTATTTGCTGCAGGTAAAATTTCCTGAATTCGTTTCTTCGTCTTCCTATAGGAGCATTGCATAGAATGGGAGGCAGGTACAAATGAACTAAACCAAATTGGGGCTGTGAAGAAATTTCTAGAAATTCCTTATGGGCCAACTAAATGGGGAAGCACATTTATGCTTTTTGTGGGTTTCATTAGACTGATTTCTCTAAGGAGAAATCTCTTCTTTATGACACGAATATACTGGTCAACAATCTTTCTAAAATAATTTAATAGTAGGAAAGTTATAGCCCGCTCAAATAGAAAAATTTTCACTAAAATTGCTAATAGAAGCGATTGTCTAATGGGTCACTCTAAAAAGACACCCTGAACCTTTAAAATTTAGCTTTTTGGGGAAATGTCTGAAGGTCTGAAATATGTTTAAATAACCCTCATTTGTTTCTTTTGTTTGGGCATAATCATTTGCTTAGAGACATATTTTTAAACTTTTAGTATGTTACTAGCAACAAAGTGTTTCAGGTGGGGGAAACTCAAACTAGCTTAGAATGTTCCCTACATTAAAAAATAGAGTTTTGGACTTTCCATAATAATAAGCATTTTATAGTCTTTCTTTAAATCTTTCTTGGTTAAAATCTACTAAGCAGGAGGAAAGGGCAAGAGTCAAAGTCTGCTAATTTACTGTTTAATTATATCTTTTCCCCCTGCCCCTGGAAATTTTGTAATAGAGCAGGGTTAACATTAATGCTCCAACCACAAGCAACTCAATATATTTAATGACACATTTTATGTCCAAGATGAAAATGAAGTTATAACAGTGAGATCATTTTGTACAGAGGTCACAGTAAGTTCTGTGTGAGAACGGGTAAGTCGGTTTCGTGTTTTGTGCTTTAGTTGTTAAAACTATCATGAATAATTATATCACAGTAAACTTTTATTGAGTATGGGCCACTGTAAGCGGGGCTGTATCAAGTACTTCACAATTTTTTCCTCTCTTAATTCTCATGGCAAACCTACTTTCACACATGAGGAAATTGAGGATGAAGTGACTGGACCAAGGTCACCCAGCTGGTTGGTAATGGAATATACTCTTTGGGGATAAATCTTTGTGGTAACCTTTCAATCAAGGTATCTGATAACTGGAGCAGTTTTCTAGCCCAATTCTGTCAGGAAAGAAAGAATTTAAATTGGCAGTGGTTCATTTATTCATAAGTATACAGGTGGTCACTCAGCCTGGTCCTGTCTTATAGCCTGTGGATACAGAGCTGAGTAAGTCTGCAAGGCCTAGAACTTTAGAGAAGTGGGCCGTGGCATCAGACATACAGATGTGGGTTGGGCTCTACAATGTGACCTTGCACAGGAACCCTCTAGCCTCGACTGCAGCCTGGGAAATTATTATATATATTTTTTCCTGGGAAAATTAAATGAGATAATGAAAGGAAAGTGCTTAGTAGGGCACATTGCATAAGATGCTCTATAGTATGTACTCAATACACACTAGGTTTTATTATTATTTGTATTGTTATTACTATATGACAATCATATAATTGTGATTATGCCCAAACAACAATAGTCATTGTTGGGAATTCCCGACTGGGGAGGGGAGAGAGGCATTTAAATCATATTTCCTGTCCAGTGTAATATGAATACTAGGGAAATCAGGGAAGGCACTAATGATGCCTAGAAGGAGTTTGTAGAAGTTTCACAAAAGAGGTTCACTTTGAGGCGGTGACTGTAAGGGGAGGGAGCGGAGCTTCTCCGAGTGGAAACGGGTGTAGCCATTCCAGTCCCGTGAACCAAGGTAGGGGGCCAGGCGTGTTCGGGGAGTCTGGAGGCTCCTGCAAAGTGGGACGCTGGGGTATCGCAAGGTGGCGCTGTGGCTCCACGAAAGGAGAAGATTCGCGCACCCGCGAGTCTCACGCCCAGGGTGGCTTTCAGCAGGCAGAGGGAGGCTGTGTCGGTGGGTTTGGCACCGTTTTCATACAGCCGTCAAATAATGACAGTGATAAAGATAATAAATGCCTAAGCAAATAACCCGGAAGTGGTCTCCTTTAGGACACACGGCATCAATATATCAGAAACTGTCCGCAAGGAACAATTAAGGGCGCGGAACTGTCCAGCAGGGATCATTGCGAGCCTCATCTCGGTCATCTGTGGCGCCCCGGTGGGAACCCCCTTCGCCTGACCTGAGCCGGGATGACAGCTAACCTGCTGCGGCCGAGCGAGCCCCACGCCCCGCAGGCGGTCCCTGCTCCCTGTAGGCGGAAGGAGCAAGTTTTGACGCCGGCCCTGGGGCGATAAGTCTGCGCTCTACCTGCACCTAGCTTTTGACCCAAGCCGAGATTTTAGGGACTTCCTTGCTGCATTTCACTTGCACATACGGACACACACGATTCACGTGTGAGTGGAGGCCCACCCACTAGTGTAAAATACTCTCGCACACACACGTATTTCTGCACATGCACGCCCACTCACATAAACAAGATGCGTGACACGGACACATTACACACACATGTACTCACGCCAGTGTGCAACAATCCTCAAGCACATGCCCACACGTGCACCCAAGCGCTTGCTGTCACGGGCACGGGCTCCAACTGCATGGGCGCACAAATATGCAGCCACTCTTCTATCACACAGGAATAGATGCACACTCACATCACACGCATCTCGGTAGCTGACAAAGACCTTCCAGCGGTGAGCCGTGTGTAAATACCCAGTGAACTGTAACCTGGGCAACTCAAGCTTCTGTGTTAAACTGCACCTCTGTTCTCCCACTTCCCCACAAGCAAACAGGCCTCCTCCTCCAAATCTTCGCTGGCCTCAGGTTCTTGCATACGGGTTTGCCTTGCTGAAGGGATGCTAACTTACAAACAGCCTGTAGCTCCCTTCTCCCACCCTGGAGCCTCCTTCAGCCAAGGGGGAGAGCTAGGGCCCTTTCCTGATTCTTTTCCAATCGTGCGGTTTGGAGGGCGGTGGGGAAGGGCTAGGGTGAGGTACGGTCGCGCCCTGCGACACCCGTTGATTAGGAGATACTTTTCCGCCGTGTCCTAACTGTATTCTTCTCTCCGCTCAGAATAACTTTAGCTTTTAGCTATTTATGGTAATGCCAAGGGTATATGGTCTTCCTCCATTAAAGCTCCTCCGCAGATGTCCAGATTTCTGCCCTCTGATGGGCGTCGCAGGCATCCCCGCAAAGTCTTTGTGTTTAGTCTGTTTCAACCAGGCGACTTTGCCTGCGCCTGGAGCTCTGGGACCTCAGCAAGCGGTGGAAGAAGCGGATGGCTGGAGTTCACGTAGCAAAATGTGGCAGAGCCAGGGCTGGAGCTGACGCGACCCTGGTGCAGCCTATCCCAGGAGGCCAGAAGGGTCATGCGTCTACACCGGATCTCAAGGATGCGCATCCAGCCCTCTAATTAGGATTTTGCACGACCCTTTCCCCTCTCCTCTCCCATCTGCTGCCTGCCCTCAGGAGGCAACTTGCCCTCAAGCTCCTTTGTCATCGGGATACCCAGGGGCTTGTGAGCTAAAGGGATCTATGAATGTTGGGGGGCAAGCACCAAGCGAATTCGGGAAAAGGGCGCAACCGCTGATCGAGTGGTTCGGAGCCAAGGTTAAGGGCACAGGCTCTGGAGTGATTTTGGCGCGGCGACTTTATTAGCAGTGTGGTCTTAAACAGGTTGATTCATTTCAACCATAGGGCGTCAGCTTCCTCACCTGTAAAACGGGAGGAGTGATCTTACCTGCCTTCTTGGTCTGTTGTCGGAATTCAGTGAGTTTATGCCCGTAAAGCCTTCAACAAGTGAGATCTATTATTATCTGGGGACCGCCCAGGGGAAACCCGAGAGAGTCGTCAGGCTCGCTCCGGGAAAGGTGTGTTCGAACCGTGCCCCAAGCCCTCGTCCTAGGCAGATTTAGGGGCTCCTAAGCCCCAGACTGATCCCCACGGTGTTGTATGCCTGCTCTCTATGTCTTAGCCGCCTGTGGGTATCCTGGTCACTTCCTGGGCCTCGGTTTCCCTGTCTGCACTACAGGGCGAGGTGCGCTCCCAGGGGCTGGAAGTGTCAGTCACACAGGGCGAGCAAAGGGAAACTTCTCCGCAGCGCTGGGTGACGGGGGTCGAAAACTGGGATCAGGTCGGGGAAATGCTTCCTTTTTTTTTTTTTTTTTTTGCCACTTGCCAGAGATGGCTGAGAGCACGGAGGAGGAAGAGACAGATTTCCCGTGCAACCTTGTCCTGGGACTCCTACGAGTTCCCAGAAGGCGGCGGGAAGAGAGACCTTGGGGTGGGGTGGGGGGGCTGGGCAGGGGCAGGATTTCGCCCGCGGGCCACAGGACTCTGTTGCTCCGCCAGCCCTGCGGCATCTGGGTACCGCTCAGGGGACCCTGTGGAGCTGTGCTGCATTCAAGTCCTCACTTTCCCAAGGCTTCCCCGCTGCTGCTTCCGACCCCCAACCCTCTCCTCCTGCGGGCAGCGCCCTGGCCTGTGCCCAGCCGCGGCCGCCACTCCACGCTGCCAGTCGACGCCTTCGGCGCGGGCGGCGTGCAGAGGGACTTGGCGCCTTTGGCCTTCCTGGTCCCCATCTTTCCCTTTGCGTTCTTCTCAGCACTGAAGCAGGCGCCTTTCCTCCGGTCTCACTCTCGGCGGCCTCTGGCTAGCGGCAAACGGAAGAGGACCTTTCCCGGGATAGGTGGCCCCTTCCGGGGACGCGACTTCCTAAGGGAAACGGAGATGGAGGGAATTCTCTAGGAGCTCTCGAGTCTGGCCTCCTGGGGGCAGACGAGCAGAGAAGATCACTCTTTCTCCGGGACCTCCCTGCCAGTCCTAGTCCGGCTGTATTTTACCTTGCCTCTGCTATTTTGGAGGGCTGGTGTATTTTCCACCGGCACCCACCCCGGGAAGTTTCCGCGTGGCCTGGTGCCCTTCAGGAAAGGGACTTGATTTCCCTGTGCCTTAAGAAGGATGGGATAGCCAAGAAGGAGGAGGTTTCTAAGTTCGTTAGTGGCTTACTTCCTGGGCCTGAGCTTCCGCCAGTCAGGGAGACCCTGAGGGCTGGGCATCCCTAACCGGTGTTTGGAACAATTGAGAGGGAGGGGCTGGGGCAGGCTCACTTCCACTGGAAGAAACTCTGAGCTCAGCTGGAGACTTAACTCTAGGGGGACACGTCAGGCCTTTCCAATTGCTCCTTCCATATATAAACCCATTTTGCTGTGTAAGGCCTGAAAACCTGCAAGTCTATCCCACTCTCCCGTGTGACTAGGCTGATGAATGGGGTTGGGGATTACTGTTATAAACTACCCTAAAGTCATGTTGTACATATAGCAGCCTGGGCAAAGCTGTGCATCACATCTCTCTTCACCAGAGGTGGGATATAATGTAAAAAGGATGAAACTAGTGTCAGTACATACTTTTTCCCCCCCCCCCCCCGCTGTGCCTTCTGGAGGTGGTGCTAACCTTACATCAGGGATTGGCAGGTGCTGAAGAGATTTTTCCAAGTTTAAGATTGGAGTCGTAACTTCAATATTCACTAGAGGAAATTCACCAAAAGCTAGTGCTCTGCTGGCCTGGGTGTCATCCCTCTCTGTTTCTTTTCTACCTTCTCTTTAGTCTCCTTCTTACTTAAGCGTTTCTTACTGGGCAAGAAAGCCAGGTTGAAAACGCAAGGACAGCAGAAGGAAAGCTATGGATACACTCTGCCTCATTAAAATAAAGTACACCTGCCACCCCAGGTGAGGTATCTGCTGCCTGCACACAGTCAAAGGGCATTCATCTTAGCAAAAGATTCTTGCCCCCTTTTCTTTTCCCTCCTTCTATGGCCTGGCAAAGGTGGAGATTGCTCCCTCTTACTTAGTTCTTGGAGATGACTGGCTCTGGGGCAGGAACTGGGCTGCTGAAAGCTTCTTTCTCTGGACCAATTTCTCTTTTGAATCAGGCAGCTTCAGACCCCTTAACAATACATTATTTGTGGAGTGCCACTATATTCTCCTTGACCCTTCCTCCCCTAGAAATCCATCTCTTGTGCCTCACACTGATGATCCCAGTCCTCAGAGTGACTGGATCTCTCCTTTCTCTAGCACCTTTGCCACCTCCCTTCGGCAGTGATCTTCTCTCCCATTGTGTATTCCCTGTCACTGGGGTATGTGCCTCACTAGACCCCACTTGGAGTCCTGAATACTGTTTACTGCAGAGTGAAATAGAGACTCATGCAATTAAGGAGGGGCGGGGGGCTGGATCTTATGCCAGGGTTATCTGGAACTCAATCATAGGACAGAGGCCTCTGCTTCCTGGTCCCTTTCCCTTGAAGGATCCCCTCAGAGAACGCAGGGGCAGAGATTGGCTTGCTGGGGATCTCTGGGCCTTGAGGGTAAGCCTATTGTTTTGGGAAGTTTTCAGTAGTCCCAGTTTCAATTGTGCATTTAAATTCTATAGAGATGCAGAAGGTCCAGCTTCCTCTTTCCCCTCCCCACAAACCTATAATCCTTCAATTCTCTGCACCAACACATCCTTCTTGAGCACCTAGTGTGTCCCAGGAACTCTGGTAGATGCTGTGGGCATCATGATGGATCAGGTAAATCTCTTCAGGAGTGTCTTGGAAAGGATGGCATTGTTATGGTACCAGGGAGAGAAAGTGATTAGCATGTTAGTGGTTCAGAGTAAATGATATGAGAGCTGGGAGGCTTTGTGAGTAAGAGATAAAACAGTGTATGGAGACAGTGGCCATGTACCCACAGGCCTGGAATATCATCTAGGTTGGGAATCAGGAAGTGGCTCCCACTTTCCAGCCCTGCCAAGAGTACAAAGTGTAACTCCTGCCTGTCTCCATTCCATTCAACATGGGCATGTGTACTTTTCCATCCCTGACCCCATGAGCTTCCTAAATCAAAGGGCCAAGCCAGGCCAGCAGAACGGGGACCTGGATTTCTGGCAAAGAATTTCCCCGAAGGAGTCCTTAGCAGATTTGGCTGCAGCCAGGGAGTTCCTTTGAGGGCAATGAAACAGAAGTTCACCATGTGCTTATTAGAGGTTACAACCTGCTAAAAAATGATGGGGCACATTACCTAGAAACATCTAGTTATTTCCTTTGCCAGCCACAAGCATATAATGCCAAAGGTCTGAGGTAGGAGACCATTTCTTCTTCCCTTCCTTCTTTCCTCCCTCTCTGTCTTGACACACGACAGGGGCTGAAGTTGGGGAGGGTTTCTTCAAACTCACCTCCCCCCCCCCACTCCATTTTAACAAAAAGAAGGAGGATGAGAGAAACCCTACACCAAATAAACGACTAACCAAAAGCGGCGTTGTTGCTTCGGTAGTTACTCTAAGGAAGGCTACTTTGGGGCGGGGTTCAAGGGCTGGGGATCGAATCTGAGTCGATTTTAAAACGCATCGGGACACAGCTCCAAGAGAGAACATTCGTTCCACCGTTTACATATCCTCGGATTACTGGAGAGAACTGAGCATTTGAGGACAGTGCCTCTAACGCCTGCGGCCTCAGGGCTAGGGTCCAAGTCGGAGAGTTTCAGAGGCCAGACTAGGGGCAGAGCCCAGGTCCCCCACTCCCCTCCCAGCGTGAAGGCGGTGCCCTCCGCGACCTCCCAGCCCCAGCCTCCAGCACCCATTTTCCACCCCACCACCCCTTCCTCAAAGCGAAGAGGTGGGCACCTGGGACGCGCATCCTGCTTTTTCTGCCCGGGGTCTCCCGTCTCCTTCACTTTTGCCCCCGACGTCCCAGAGCAGCGGAGCAGGACGCGGCATCCGCCTTGGGAAGGGGAAGCCTGTGCGCCTCCAGCGCGCTCAGGGTGCAGCGAGGATGCTAAACAGACCGCAACGGCCAGGATGCGGATCCTAGCTCAAATCCTTAAGAAGAATATCTCCCTCCCTTTCCTTCTGTCCCCCTTCTCCAGCCCGGCTCTGCCCTGCTCAGCCCCGCTGCTCCCCAGCTGAACGCAGGAGCCCAGCGATCCTTTGCTCGCCACTTTACGAGGAACTTTGGCCGGCTCCCGGGAGCCGCCGGGAGAGGGATGTTAATGAGGGAGCGTGGCCCTGCAATGCGAGCCAGTAGGCTCCTGAGCTGCGATTGGCTGCAGCGAGGCGGAAGAATGACGTTATGCAAATGAGGGGGCGGGTCTGTGAGGAGCGGGTCCCGCCTCCTCCCTTTGGGGTTAGTGTGCCTGTGTTTAGCTCTGGGGAGAGTCAAACTGGATTCCATAGGGAAAGCCTGCAAATCACTTCTATTTTAGCAAGGAGAAAACAGAATTTCCATCCAGCAGGGTCCACCCCTCTCTTTCTCCCTCTCCTCTCCTTCTCTCTTTCTCTCTCTCTCCCTCCCCCCCTTCCTCTCTCCCTCTCTCTCCCCCCTTCCCCCCACCCCAATCTCCCTCTCTGGTGTATCTGTCTACGGCAACCAGCGTCCTCCTCATCTACACGCACTGAAGGAAAGAAACATCTTTGGTTGGGAGAGAAGGAGGAAAAAAAAAGAGAGGAAAAAAACTTGCCTGGTTGTGGAAAATGACACTTGAAGTAGCAAAGCCTGCAGCGCGAGTTGAGTCTATTGTTTCTTAAATTGCCATCAGGGCTTTTTTTTTCTTCCTGCTTCTTCAAGTGAAGGGTACCTCTGCAAAAGGAAACTCCAGCCCCTCCTGCCCTCCACCGGCCTGTGATCATTACAAAAAAAAAAAAAAAAAAAAGCAAAAAAAAAAACAGCGAAAAAAAAAAACACCCAAACCAAAAATTAACCAACCAAACAACCCCCAACAGCCAAGCATACATCTCATTTTTTTTATTTTGGTCTTTTCGTTGGATTTTCCCTTCTTTTTTCTCTGTCTTTTTTTCGGGTAATCGCTCAGTTTTGAGCGACGGTTTACATTTTTTTTTTTTTAAATTTGCTTTCTAGCCCGCCTTGATCTTCCAGCGCGAGTTCATCGTCTCAAAAAAAAATCTCTGGCTGGCGTTTTTCTTTCCCTTTTTTTTTTTTTTTAAATATTTTCAAGGGGGAGGAGATTTTCCACAAGAAAAGGTTGTTTTCATGTTTGGGATTCAGGAAAGCATCCAACGGAGTGGAAGCAGCATGAAGGAAGAGCCGCTGGGCAGCGGCATGAACGCGGTGCGGACGTGGATGCAGGGCGCCGGGGTGCTGGACGCCAACACGGCGGCGCAGAGGTGGGTACCGCTCGGGGACCGCGGCCGGGGAGGCGAGTCGCCGGCAGAGGAGCCGGGAGGCGGTGGTGGCGGCGGCGGCGGCGGCGGCGGCGGCGCCGCGGGGCCTGGCTGCGCTCATCTGTCCGCCACTCCGCTCTGCTCGCCTCCGGGGCTCCGCGCTCCCTGGCTGCACTGCCATAGTCGCCTGCGGCCGGAGGGCCGGGAGCTCCAGGCGAGGAGCCCACGCTTCGCCGGCACTCTCCTCTGCCTGGTGTTTGACTGTTTTCATTTTGTTTTAAGCCAGAAGAGGCGAAAGGCGTCTCACCAGCATGATGTTAGATATCTGTTTTTATGACTGCTCTTTCTTTTCTGGCTGCCTCTTTCCCTTCCTTCCTTCCTCTTTTCTTTTCTCTTTTCTCTTCTTTTCTTTCTTTAATTCTTCCTGCCTTTCTTTTCTTCTTCCTGCCTTTCTTTTCTTTCTCCTTCCTTTCTTTCCTTCGTTCCTTTCCTTCCTCTTCCTTTTTTCTTTCTTTCCTTCTTCTAAAACTTTCTCTTCATTCCTTTCCTCCCTTCCTCTCTTCCCTCCTTTTCTTCCTTCATTCCTTCCTTTCTCCCTTCTTTCTTTTCCTTTTCTCTTTTCCCTTCCTTCTCTCTCTTCCGCCTTCCCTTTCTTCATTCTTTCCTTCCTCTTCTTTCTTCACTCCTCCCTCTTCTTTCTCCTTCCTTTGCCCCATTTTCCTCCTCTTTTCTCTCTTCATTGCACCCTAGTATCTTCTGTTATTTCCCCTATCTTGTTCTCCCTCTCTCTCTCTCTCTCTCTTAGCTTTCAGTTTTTTTTTTTTTTTGGTCCACCTCGAAGAACAGCAACTCCAACTTTAATTTTGACATCTCCTAAAAGTCTTCCTCACTCTCTGCCTCCACCGTCCCCTTCTAGCCCCTCTCCCACTGCCAGCTTCTGGGATGCTAGACTCTTGCTTGCAGGCACTGCCCTTGGAGATTGACCAGGGGAACTTTCCGGGATACCCTCACCACTTTTTCTGGGGACTCCAGGTCCCGAGTGAGAAATGGCCTCCCCCGCGCTCCCCCCCCACACCCAGGTCACCAGCTGGGCTTGGGGGAGTGGGAGATTTGGCGGCCCCAGGCCTTATCGGACTCAGAGAGGGCGGAAGGGGAAGAAGGAAGACGACTAATTACATCATCCTCATTTTCTCTGGGCTGCGGACAAGTGTCCCTAACACTGTTTCCATCCCCACTGAGTATAAAGATGGGGGTGGTAGGTAGTGAGAGTGAGTTGGGTAACTGGGCTTGAAGTGAAAGTGTGCGTGTATGTGTGGGACACGTGCGTGTGAGTGCGTGCGCCTGAGTTGGGCAGGTCGGGCTGTCAGGGACCGCCGCCCTGTGCCCCTGGCGGCCCAGCCTCTAGCCCCGGGTGGGAGCGCTCAGCCCGCAGTCTTGGTCCCTACGATTTCGGAATGAGTGTGAAGATTTCTGCAGAACAGCGAAAGTTTGTCAGGACAGATCTTTAAAAAAGCAAAACAAAACACCTCAGTTCCCTTTCCCACAGCGACCACCCCTGACAGCTCTGAGTTCCACCCTTAGATCCCTTTTCTCTACATGCTTTGTTGGGTGGGGTGGGGGGAGGTGTTGGAGAATGTGGCTTTCTGAGGCTGGGCACCCGCGGCTGGCAGGGGCTCATGAGGTTTCCTGGAGGATGGTTGCAGCAGCAAGAAGCTGAGCATGTTCCCCATCTCTTCTCACCAGCCCACAGAGCTGAGGCGGAAGATTCAAGGGGGTAGCGGGTACCAAATTCCCATGCCCCCTACCTCTAAGTTGTCAATGAAGCGCTTTATTCAGCGAACGCGGGTTCACCTCCTCCAGGGCCACTTTCCTTTCTCCCCACGTAGCGCGCGTCAGGTCGGAGTAAATGCTTACCGCATTTTACCTCCTGCGCAACACCCAAACAGAACTTTCACAGCGCTTCTGCGAGTTCGGGGGGCGCGCCCTGTGCTCCGCGTGGAGGACGGGACGCGCGACAACACGCACATTCCGTCGCCCGGTGGGCCCAGGGCGCCGGAGACGGCGTGGGGGCGCCCACTGGGCGTTGGGGGGGGCATGGAAGAGGCGCGTGCGTACGGGGTGACAAGGGGTCGCGAGTCCGTGTCTGGCTAAGCCGTCTAACTCTGCGTCTTTGGCCGCAGCGGGGTGGGTCTGGCCCGGGCTCACTTTGAGAAGCAACCGCCTTCCAATCTGAGGAAATCCAACTTCTTCCACTTCGTCCTGGCCCTCTACGACAGACAGGGCCAGCCCGTGGAGATCGAGAGGACAGCCTTTGTGGGGTTCGTGGAGAAGGAAAAAGTAAGTGGGCACAGCGCTACTGCCCCATGTCCCCCGGCAGGGGAGCAGGCCCAGGCGCTTCGGGAGGCGCGCTTCTCCGCCAGTGCAAAGCATGCATAACACATTCCTGCGCGGGGTCCCCTAAGACACTTCCCGTCCTGGGCGAACCCCGGCTCCTTGTCCATGAGGTTCTGCTCCAAAAAAGTTTGCACGGGGCCCGCAGAGCTGGAGAGAGTCGAGAGGGGCTTCGCACTCCAGAGTCAAGGGCACCCAGGATGAACCCGCCCTCCACCGCGCGACCAAGCGCAGCTCCTGCCTCTGCTGGCCCAGGCCCGAGCCCCCAGGGGATGGGGATCGCCTGTACGCGTCCCACGGAATTTTCTGGAAGGGAAGAGGGAGCAGTAAGGGTCGGGTTGTTTGGGGGGGCGGCAGAGGGATCACAGTTGGCCGCAATTTCTGCCGCTCTCGGGCCTGTCTGGCTCCCCGGCTAGGGGCCCGGATGGGAAAGTTGCTTCGAAGTCGGTCTACGAGCTCACG
Organism: Phyllostomus discolor; assembly: GCF_004126475.2. NCBI lineage: Eukaryota > Metazoa > Chordata > Mammalia > Chiroptera > Phyllostomidae > Phyllostomus > Phyllostomus discolor. Next base: position 27,206,689 of record NC_040915.2, on the reverse strand, counting down.
CCGACCTCTCTCCTGCGTCTCTTGTGTCTTTGCGTCCTGATGCAACCCAGGAAGCCAACAGCGAAAAGACCAATAACGGGATTCACTACCGGCTGCAGCTCCTCTACAGCAATGGTGAGGTTCCCGTCGGTCCGCGCCAGCACCCCGCGGCTCCGGGTGAGGGCAGGGGGCGCGGAGAGCTCCAGGTGGACGAGAGCCCCAGCAAAACTCAGTTGTTGCCCACCATCCTCGGTATATACTGGCCTCGCCTGAGTTTCGCCTGAGGCGGTTTCACCTGAGGAGCCCTTGACTGGCCCGTGTTGGGCCTGTGCTTACCTGGGGCCAGGTGTGGTTCATCTGCTCTTGTTGGGCCGCTTTCCCCTCCTCCGCCTTGTCAGGCCCATTCCCTCGGCTTAGCCCGGTCTCCAGGCCCAAAGTCTCTTGGGCTCAGGGGGGTAGAGAGATCCTGTCCGTGAAAGGCTCCCGGAGAGCGTGCAGAGGGGCTTCCTCCGTGGGAAGGGAGGGGAGCCAGGTGGGGCTTCAGCCCCATTCCCCGCTGCAGTGCTTGGGGGGCTGGCGCGCCGGGGCGCCAGGGCTAGGCCAGAGGCCCTTGTCTGCATACTGGGGAAGGGGCGGGGGTCCTGTCCGTGCTCCTCTGGGACCGTTGGAGTTCCCTGAGCCTTGGAGCCCCATTCTTTGTTTGTTTGTTTTCGCGCAGATCCCCTCTCACTTAATTCTCCTTCGTTCCCCTATTCCCTCCCTCGCTCCCCCAGGGATAAGGACGGAACAGGATTTCTACGTGCGCCTCATCGACTCCATGACAAAACAAGTAAGTTTCTTCATTTCGCGCCGCAGGGGTACTCTAGGGAGGCAAAATGTAGGGGAGTCTAGAAGGAGGCTACTCCATAGCAGGGGGCTAGGACTCGAACTCTAAACACCAGGGCCTACTGCCGACCGCGGCCCATAGGGCAGGTTTGTAAGCACTCATTCATACATGCACTTGAGCCCGCCGCAAATGGCTCGACGGCTCTTTCTGAGGGAAACTCGTACCTTGTGCGTTAAGACTACAGGGTGCTGAGTAGGGATTATGTGGTCTCAACTTTCTTTGACCCGGCCGGGAAGCCTCAGGGGGCACAGAAGGTGCCCAGGGACCCTAGTGTGGAGTGGGAGGAACTTGTGAAACTCAAACCACCTGGGCCTCCCTCGGGAGGCGGAGGGGAGAGGGAGTGGATGAGGGCAGAGGCAGTTTCTACAGGGATGGTGAGAGGGGCTGAGAGCTCTGATGAGCCACTTCACAGATGTTGCAAAAGGAGGTGGTAGTGGCAGTGGTCGTGTTGGAAGAGGGAGCCACAATTGTTAGAGGATATTTTGCAAAAATCTTCCTGCTTTTGCCTCCAAGTTTGGCAAGAAGCCAGGCAGCATGAGTGAGCTTGTGGTCTTAAAGGTACATAGACGGCATTTTTCTTAAGCTCCCCAACACGCGAGAGTCAGGCAGTATACATTAAGTTTGAGTTATGGCTTAAAAGATACAATTATGAGCCCAGTCAGAAAAGAGGCCTGACATTTTAATGAGGCACAAGAGCATTTTTTTTTCTTTTTAATTTTAAGAAAAAAGTTTAGTTTCAGAATTAAGTAGCTGGTTAGGTAGTTGGAGGACTTAGAAAAAAGAAGACAGCTTTATTGGATGGGGGGAAAGGAATCAGAACAAAGAAAAGTTATGCATTGTATACCAACTACCAGTTTAGTAAGAGGGTTAAAACTTATTTGCTTGATTGCGATTTAAACATTTTTCTTTTAAAATAAGGGAGGTGATCTTTCATTGATGCTGGTTTGGAAGGCTTTAGATTAAGGAATACACACATTTAAAATTTGTTTTTGGTAAGCTGTGGCTTAAACATGTTCAAAATGCATATCATTAAGCTGTTAGACGTTTTAAAGTCAGCAAGAAAAATTTTAATAATAGATAATTTTGACTATTACTCTCATAGTTCATTGTGAACCAAGTAGAAAAATGAGGGTAAAAAGTGTATTTTTAAAATAAGTATTTATTGAAATCTATTTCAGGTATTTGCCCAAAAATCTGACTTTCTTGAAGGTCTGTTTATTTCTTAGTTGATTGTTCAGGGTAAATCCACATTTATACTTTTAGTTTTGGTCTTACTTTTTTTTATTGGTTTTGATTATTGTATACGCTAATTCTCTTTCAATTGGACATGTTGTATTTTGTTGAAACAATTTTTTCTTGCTAAGCAGAAACACAAAAGCTTGATTTCAGTAACTTTTTTTTTACGATATCAAAACAAAAATGTCTTAAGTGGAGTTTTGTTTTTAAAAATTGTCTTTGATACCCTGGAGACCCTTTCCTGCCATTCTCATCACAGCAGAGAAAAGAAGGGAGGGGGAGAGGGAAGGGGAATCATGGCCTCTAATACATATTCCATAGGTATTTATTAGAATTTACTTTTTGGAAGATAAGACATCCCCACAGACTAGTGCAGAAGGCCTGTCTGCTTGTGCAGCATCGGCTGCTCACACACTAAATTACAGACAACACTCTGAAAGGAACAATTGTAAAGAGCACAAAATAAGGACACGTTTGACGTGATTAACTCCTCTCAAAACTTTATTTTAGATCCCCGACACAAAAAGCGCCAACAGAAATTGATTTCTCGCCTTATGAACTGAATAGACTTTACACACTTCCATATGGTGGGAGAGGGATCTTTTACATTTTTATAAAGCATTTTTATGATTTTTATAAAGTATTACATCAAATATCATTTTACTAACAAAGCCATAGTGATGAAGAAAAACTACAACTTAAGGCATTCTTTGACCTCTTGATATCGTGAAGTCAGTTGTGTAGGTGTGTGGGGGGGACCAGGAAAGGTACAGTTTATTTTTAATAATAGCAGGCATGAGAAAGTCACTTGCCATCATGTGACATCTCACTGGAAATTAAGATTATCAATGTATGCCGTTCTTTATTTTGGTGGGTAGTGACCTGAAAAAAAGGTTTAAAAAAATTCTCTGAATTTAGTTTAAAAAATATCAAGAAAGATTTTTTTGAGTCATACCTGTTTGCTTTCAGAATAATTGTCTAATGCCTTCTGTGTAGCTTTCACTTTGAAAGGCATTCCTTGCCCCTTCTCCGGTTGCCTGTTGGTTGATTATGTGCTGTAAGAGTTTGGGAAGTAGGGTAGCCTCTTGTGTACGCAGTGAACACAATGGTCTTTAAAAGGCACATCAGTTTGAAGAAGCATGACTTTCCTTAGCTGTGACATAATTATTACATTTTAGCCTTGATGAGTGAAACAGTGGATTCTCATTTAGCTTGAATTATTCTAAGATAATTAACTACCAAGTCTGATTAAAAAGTTCTTAAATTTTTGATTTTAGTTAAATGTGCAGTGACCCCTTTCATCAGAAATAAGTCTTGATATAAGCTGACTAATTAAATGGTTACATCTCCCCCAACTCCCCATGAAATTCTTCTAGATAGACTCAGGATTTTGATACTTAGAATGCAGACTGGAATAATTTTAGTGATGGGATGAGTTCTAATAACACCATGCATTTTGAGGGGAATATGAAGCTATAGTTTGAGTCTTTCCTTAGCTGCTTGTTTATGGGAACATTTTTTTTCAGATCAGAGATGCAGCTTTATGTATGTGATGTCCTATCTTTGACTCACAAGATGGGGTTAAAACTCAAAGGGAATCTTTGGCAAGCAAAATCCAAAACTAGCTGTGTACTCCATATTTTCATAGAATGTTTCTGATCTTGGGTGGAGTTAGAATCATTGAGGTCAAACAGAAATGTACTCAACCAAGATGTATTGGTATGACACAATGTTTCACACCTTTTCAAAGTGTCTCATTACACCATTTTGGGTAATGACTCTTAATTTTGGACTCGACCAGAAAGATGAAGCTCCGTTAAAAATGAATGTGTAAGGATGTGAGTCCCCTCATCCCTCAATGTCTCTTATAAATCACAAAAGATATAATGATATTTGAAAAATTCATCCACCAACTAGAAAATAAGAGGCTTGCTTTTGGGAAGGGTTGTTCAAAACCAAGTTTAGCTGGACTAAAAATAGGTTGTTTTTGTGTCATTGCTGTTTTTGGTATTCCATTAGTGAGCATGCAAAAAGGCCTGTAGGATCCAGAAGTTCATGGCTGTTGCATCCAGAAACAGTATCTACTGCAGAAGCTCAAATGAACTTGGTGGGGGAGGTCTGAGGTTTACTGTGCCTCATTTCAGATTTTCATGTAGCATTTGAAATATGATTACCTTCTGTGATTGCTTCACTGAGTTATTTCTCTTTAAATAGCCTTTAACTTACCTTCTTTCCTAACATCTTGTTTTAAAAAAGTAACATTTTTATAATTTGAAGAAAGGTACCAAATTCCATAAAGTTATCATCAACAGAATACTCCTTGTCCCCAAACAAAAGCTTTTCTTTTTTTTTTTTTTTCCTGTTTGGAAAGGGGGAAATAATAGCCACATAATCCTTGCGTGTATAGGATTCGAAGGTAGGTGGCATGGTGAGGGGACTCTGAAAGGTCCTCACCTACTGGGAGCTTCGAGGCACAATGATCATAAATGCTGTCATATTTCTCTTCCCAACTAATCTTTATATATTTGTTTTGATGTTCCTGGTACTTTAAGTTATTGATGCAAGTGCATTTTTCCCTATTGATTGTTTCATTACATCCTGCCACAGCTCTGTAGATTTGATTAACAACCCTTTCAGTTCATGGTTCTTCATTGGTAGATAAACACATTTTTCGTATATCAATAAGTTCCAAAGGAATTCACTAGGCCAGCAGAGAGGTTCTTTCATGCATTTGGGGAAACGAACAAATAAAAAAAAGGACAGGGCAAGATTATGGTCAGGAGCCATATTTCAGCAGCTTTCTCTCTCCTTTGGTAACATCAGAAATGCAGGTGATTTAAATTTCCTTGCACATGGAGGAATGAAGAAGTTTGGAATTTTTATGCATGATCAGGACCTGTGTTTGGGAAAATGTAAACTCATCACAGTGGAAAATGTGTTGTTTGGAGTCTGGGGGTGAAAACAAAGCTGATGGTTTTGGAGAGATTGCCGGAGCCAGATGGCCTAGTACTTCCCCAGTCTGGCGGTCCAACTGCTCCCTCCTGGATAATATACAGCCATTTGTTCGGGGATATTTACGCTAGAGCTGTTTCCATGTGAATGTTTGAACAGCATTAAAAACGAACATATTAGCAGTGATGCATTTATCGAACTTGTATGACTACACCCATAGACTGTTCCTAGGCCTTTACTTACATTGCTGAGAGGCAGGAAAGAGGAGGGTGTGGATGTTGGTGAATTGTTTATATAGTTGTTGAGCAAGGATAATTTGGTCTTAGTGAGTAATTAGAATATGTAAACACTTGGAATCAAACTAATTGCAAGGATGGTAGCACCTAGCTCCAAGCTCTGTTGTGAGCATTATATGAACTCATACATGTGAAGTGTTGCTTACAACAGTGATGGGCACACATTCAGTGTTTAATAAATTAGCTGCTTTTATTATTTTATTATTATTGTTATTATTAATATTGTCCCATTGGGTTGACAGAGCCAGTTGAATCTGCTAATACAGATGTAAATGTAGTTACACCATATGAGTGAAATATCTTTTATTACCCCTGGAAAAGGAAATATAATATGGGGTTGTTAGAATGATTCAGTTTTTATCTTGGCGTTTGAATAATATAAGGGATTTTATTTCTTGGAGACATAAAAGATGCATTCTAAAACTAACTGCTTTTGGTACACATTCTCTTTTTATTCAGGGCTGTGATGTAACTGAACAGCATACTGAATATGATATCATTCCTTTGTAACTTTCCTAAGTCAGTCCTGAAAACAGCCTGCTTAGCTGCTGAAATTACATCTTTGTAATTTGGTCAACAGTAGCCAGACGGCTAATTGAAGCAAAATAATTTTTTAAAAATTTTATCCCATTATTATGTTGAATTGCCCTTTGACACAATTATTTATGAAATGTCAGATTTGTAGTGTTTTCTTTGGCGCAGGTTAATTTCTATCTAGGGCTTCTTCAACCTTCTGGAAATTTCTAGGATTACATTAGCTAACACTTTTTTTCTTTTTTTTTTTAAAATGATAAGCAGTGGAACTTGGTGGTCAGATGAAATGATTAATCACAGTGTGTTGATATTGTAGGTGTTCTAATTATTTTTTGATTAGTTTCAATTCTTGGTAATTTGCTACCAAAGCCTTGTGGATAGTTTGTATTTAGAGGATGCTTTACTTCTGGTTGAAGGAGGCACATTCATGAACTATTTTTTTTTAAATGCACTGATAAGGTAGCATGTTCTGTTTGGCCTTTTATTTTATATGTGGAAAAAAGAATAACATATTTTCAAGTTTACTCTTTTGATTTAAATGGAAAATTAGGAGTTTTTGTTATAGACCTTCCTTCCTTCCTCCCTTCCTTCCTTCCTTCCATCCTTCCTTCCTTCCTCCCTCCCTCCCTCCCTCCCTCCTTCCCTCCCTCTTTCCCTCTTTCTTTTTGTCTTTCTAAATTACTGATGACAAATCTCCTATTGTTTGATTGTAAACAAATGGTTAATAAAAACATTTTGTTCCTAAAACTCTTTTGGATTTTGACAAACCAAAGTCAAAATATCTCCTTACCTTCTTTCTTTTGGCCTGGAACACAAGGAGTTAAAACTATTAGAAAAGTAAACAAAGCCATGCTTAATTCTCTGTATTTCCTTTGGCATCCTATTGAAGTGTGATCCTGGTGTATGTTCACCGTGTATTTTTTGTTTTACTGTGTGGTCTTTATCCACAGTACGTTTCAATTAACTTTTAAAACCCAGTGATTATTTTAGAAAAGCAGGGATGAATCACACTTCACAAGATGCCTCCTAAAATTGTGGCAACCAAGGCGGATTTTCACTATTGATTGATTTATATCTTTTCAAAGATGTGTTAGGTTAAGTTATAATTGGGCATTTGAAATTGGTGGTATTTTACTCTCTCACAGTATACCTTCTGCATTGCTGTGTAAGGATGTAAAAGTTTAATGACTCCTACTTTCTTATTTTTTTGTTAATTATAAAACATTCTGGAAAAAACCTCTACAATTTGAAAGTTAGTTTAAAAATAATCACATATTTTCTTTTTGCCTAATAGAGGAGGGCATTAAGAAAAGGGAGGTTAGTGTATCAAAAAATAAATCTCTAAATATGTCAAGTTTTGACAACTTGTTTGTCAATTTCACCAGGTTTTTAAAGTTGAGCTGAAGTGAACTCTGTTTACTCTTCTACCTTTTTCCCCTACACATGCATTCCTGCCACTTTAATGCATTTATTTGCCATTGGCAGGATGAATGTAAACATTATTTTTCTACCTGATCCTGTCTCTTTTTTTCTTAGCTTAAAACTTCAACTCGCTTCACCATCAGTTCACTTATTTAAATAACATATTTTCTGTGCCTTCTCTTTCCCTCCTGCCCATCTCTGTAACAGTCCTCCCATCCTTGCTCCTGATAAACACATTGATTTATTTAAACCATTGTTGTCTTTGTCACTCCCATAGCAGGCTACCTTCCTTGCAGGGAGCAGACGCATGATTTACTGTGGAGGATGAAAATAAGCCTTCTTCTTGGTGTCCCATTGTTTGGGTCCTAAACCAGCTGTCTATTAAGATGGTTTCACTTAAAGTAGTCACTGCTGTTGATATGCTTCCATGATCTCCCAGCTGATCCAGCCTCAGTGAACTTTACTCACACCCCACAGAGGCATATACTTAAGTTAGGAAGAAAAGTAGAAACTTTTTCCTAAGTTGGTGTTCAAGCAGCCCTTTCCTTTTAGGCTGAAAGCCACACCCAGTCCTGGTGTGTGTACTAAATGTACATGGTAGAGAATTGATTGATGTGTGGCTGTCTGTTGTGTGTATAAGCTGGTGGGTGAATTTGGTGGCATTTTTTAAAGTCTTATTGTTGACACCCTGCCTTAGAGATAGTCATCAAAATGAATTTATCATGGTTTTCTATATTGGCTCTCATTAGACTCTTGGCCCATAACTTTACTTGATTGTGTGTGTGTGTGTGTGTGTGTGTGTGTTTCAACAAGCCTTTTTGGTAACAAAAACTGCTTTTGGTGAGGTTGAAGGTGGATCTGTCTTTGAGTTCCATTCCATAGCTAACCCTGTTACGCTGCAGTTCCAGTTCACTCTGTTCAGAGGGTTTTAGTTTTACACATAAAGTGAAAAGGCTCCCTCTCTCATTTTGTTTATTTCAGAAGTCACAGAAGCAGCAAAGACCTCTTTCTCTGTGCTCAGGTGCAGAAAAACATTGTTCTGTTGAGGCCCCAAGGACAGGGACAGCCACAGAAGCTTCATGCTTCACTTCTTTCCAGAGTTCCTAACTATTTCTGAGCAAATCCAGACTCATGCTTTCATTTTTCTCTGCTTGATTTCGAGAAGGAGTCTCCATGTTGACTGTGTTGCCGGAGGCGAAGTGGCAGTTTGGCATTTGGTGGAGAGATGTATTACGGAGGCCCTGGGCCTTCAGCAAATGATGTTCTGTCACCACAGACAAAAACACGGGATTCCTGGGGGCTCATGGATTATTGACTGTCTGCGGTGTCACATGCGTTTTTGCAGCGTATCTTTAATTGAATATTATCGTGGGCCCACTGATTTTAATGGAATTGGCAGCCTCAGTAAAAATAATACATGTCATCTAGAAATAATCAAAACAAGGTCTGAGGTAACTGATACTCCCTCCTCCCCAAAAGAACCAAACTTTTTTTTTTAAAACAGGAGGGAAAACCCCGCACCAATACCTGTGAATTTATTGTATTTACCAAGTAACTTATATTAGTTAGCATGACAGAAAACTGAAGTTGAAACAGAGGTTATCAGGAGTATTAAGAGAACATATGAAACGGTGATAATAGGATTTTACAGAAATGAGTGATTAGAATTTTTTAGCACCATGTATGAGATCTAACCAGTTGCTTAAAGTGTTGCTTCAGCTTCCCCAGCGGTGACTGCAGTAAATAAAGCAGGCAGATAGAATTTTTTGGTTTTCAAAATGCTTTCCACTGCCTTAATGCATTTTTCTTGAGTAAAGCGACTTCTTGGGTATTTGAAAAGGTTTTTATTTTTTAACGATACTGGAAAGAATCCTCAATGTGAGCCATAACTAGAGTATGAAAATTTGAGGGATAATGTGATATTAACACAATCTAGATGATCTCCCCAAAAGATAGTTATGAATTACACAAGGTGTGGGGGCCTGGCTGGTGATCTCTGGTGGACAGCCGGCACCACCTTCACCAGACGGTCAGAGGTTACTGCCTGGAGCGGACCTAGTTGGCAGCGAGATTTGATACTCTGAGAACTCAGCGCCACATCTGTGGTGCTCTGGCCCGAATCGTGTAACTTTAAGTCTGAGGAAACTTCAGACAAACCCAAATGGAGGATATTCTACAAAAGAACTGGCCCGTATTCTTCAGCAGTGTCCATGTCATGAAGGACAAAGACTCAGGAATATTCCATATTGGAGATGTAGCAACCGAATGCAGTAATTCATACTGGGAATTTTTGTTGCTGTTATAAGGATGTTATTGGGTAATTGGTGAATCTCTGTGAGGTCTGTAGATGAGGTTATTGTATCTGTTAATTTTCTGATTCAGATAATTAGATATTCAAGATACTCTGTGGTTATGTAAGAGAATTCCTTGTTTTAAGGAAGTACAGGCTGAAGTATTTAGGGTGTGTCTGTAATTTACTACTAAATGGCTCAGAAAAAAAATAGAGAAAAGTAAAAAAGCAAATTTAGTAAAATGTAAACATTGGAGAAATCTGCGTAAAGAATATCTTGGACTTCTTACATTGCTGAGACTTTTCTGTAAGTCTAAAATTATGCCAAAGTAAAACTTTAAAATAACAGGCTAACCATAAAAAATCATTTTGATGGGCCAATGGTAGGGAGCTGTTTCCTTTTGAAGCAGACACTTTTTGTCATTTTTTAATTTGTTGCTGTTTTTGTTTTGTATGGAGTTAGATACCTTAACCAGAGCCTGATCAAGGGTTTCCACACATGGTGTCTTAAGCTTTCCCCATTACTTATAGCCTCTAAAAGTCCAAGATTCATAAATAAAACATATTAGAGCCAACCAGAAGTCGCTGTAGCATCCATATGTACTAAATAAAGACAGTCTCTGGTTAATTTAAGTAGTTTTATCACCCAGCAGTTGAGGGTTCTGTGAATGTGTGAAAATAATTTTATTAACAGTTTGAAGCTGTGTTATATAAGTATTACGCAGTGATGCAGTGTTAAGTTAGTTAAAATGTACCCCGGTGCAGAGCACTGCTCTACCAATAGCTGTGAGTTTTCCTTTGGCTCAGATATTAACATGTAGATCTTCCAGGAAGCTGAAGTGTCAGGGAAACGTCCTAGTGATCTCAAGCAAAATGTTTGCTACACACATGGCTAAAAACAGACAGAAACATCCTGGCTGGTGAGGTGGGTTGGGTCTCCACATTTTGAGAATCAGCTGTAATTCTTCTTAGTTTAGGGAGATGACTGTGTGCCTTAAGCCCACACAGATGCTGGCTCGCGTTACTGTTCGGGTGGGTGTGCACCCTGGAGAGCACGTGTTTCCAGCCTGTTGGTGGGAAGAAGGGTTTTCCCTGGTCGATGAATCATCTCAGAGGAGACAGTGAGTGAACAGACTCATTGATCATACTTCCACTTGTTTCCTACCGCTCACCTCTGGAACCTACAAGTTGGGCCTGGGAGTAGTCAACGAGGTGGCAAATACGTACAAGTCTGTGTACTTTTCTGTATTTTACATCAGTAGTACCCCAATACACCTGCTGGGTTTTCCTCTCACCGCTGATTAGGTGTATTTGTGTTCTGAGTTGAGAGGACAGATGCCCATCTCACACACCGATGCAAAGAGCAGCGTCATCGTCATCGTAAGGTGGCTGACAGGCCAGAGAGGAGCGTGCCCCTTCCACTCACTTGGGGTTGGTCCCGGTCCTTACCAAAGTGTCAGCCCAGGAGGCGTTAGGCTCCTGAAAGAGCTAATTAGCCCGCAGCAGGGGTGGAGTGGCCAAGGACTCAATTCTGATGGTTTGTTCTCTGCTTGCTACTTGACTCCATTCTTAGCTCCCATCCTGCCTTTGTTTACAGGCCATAGTGTATGAAGGCCAAGACAAGAACCCAGAAATGTGCCGAGTCTTGCTCACCCACGAGATCATGTGCAGGTAAGAAACCCCTTATTCTCTCCCTTGAATTAGCACAGAGAAGACGGATTTGAATTCCGAATCTAGGTGAACTCAGGTTTATTTTGGGGTACACATTTATCTTGCTTCTATCAGACAACCTGAAGAGAACGGTTAGATCTGTGTATTTTGTACTAAATTGTCAGGCATCAGAGTGGTTCTCAATTATTTATTAGATTTCATCCTGTAAGACATACATTTCCATTTTGATATCACACTGTTAATGGGCACAAAGCAGAACCCCCCCCTTCTTCCTTTCAATCGAATAAAACACAATATAACCCTTTTAGTGTTAATATATGCACTCAACCGCATTGCCAGTGAAGTGAGTAAGAGTTCTATTGATGTCAGCAGAAGCCTCTGTTTGCTAAGACTTAAGGTATAGTTCCCCTTTTTAATTCTTCCACTTAAAAATATGACGCTCAGACACATGCAGCGTTTCTCTTTAAATTGAGTGTGGATTTTCTTTTATTTCCCCCCTCGACTCTGATCTCTTCATCTTAGTTACCCTGTCTACAACTATGACAATGTAACTAATATTTCTCAGGGTTAGTGAGCTTTTGGAAGGACAGCAAAGATGAGTCCCTGAAAGGTATAAAAATTCATGTCATCCACAAATGAGCATCTTTATTTTTGCATGCTATCAGACTGAAGCTACATTTGAAAACAGGCATGTGGCCTGTGGAGCACATTCAGTTCCATGGTACCCCCCCAAGTCCTCCACATGGGGGAGAGTAGACCAGAGAGCACCTTTGAACTTGCACTTTAGAATTCTTATTCTTTTTAAGATAACGCTGGTACTTTGCTCCTGATACATTCTGAGTATTTGGATAAAGCATGAAGATGCCACTATGCGTCAGAGAAAGGCTACTAATTGTTTGGTCAGCCATGCAGGCTCTCCCTGGCACACAGCAGGCCTGGCTCCTGACTGTGAGGCCCTGACCAATGAATGCCCTCAGGACTTCAGTGTGGGCGGGTTTTATTTGCTGCTTGTGGACTTGTGGGGAAATCAGCCTTAAAACTCTACAGGTGGAAATAAATTAGAAAGGCCTTAACGTGTTCCCTGACCAAAATCTTAGATATTAACTTCTTTATCTAGAACTATGTATGTATCTAAAAATTTCCTTTAACAAACATAATTCTAATATATTATTCTAAAATATACAGGAGTTTCACAACTTTTTGCTTCAGTGATTTATAAAACTTGTTAATTATTCCAAAAACAGTTTGCTTTTCTCTAACTTTAAAGCAGTAGCAAAACCCAAAAATATGGTCATAGAATTCTTAGATGATATGATTAGGCAAAAATTAGTGTTATACTGTATACAATCATACAATTACAGCTGATTTGCACTTTTTAGAATTAAAGGAGTAAAAACATTTTGAAAAGCATTAAAACACGACATCCTTTGTGTCACTATTTTTCAGACTATTTTAGATTCCCACAATTCACATGTCATTAAAATGATGGATCTCAACCAACAGGCCAACTAATATCTATATGTTACAGATTTGCATCTCATATCTGTACGTGTTTGGACGCTGCTAGAAATAATTCTGTTCTTGAAATCCTTAAAGATATATTATGCCTTTCACACACAAGCCTACCCTCTATTAATGCAGTTTATATTTTTCTTGTCCTTAAAATTCATTGGTCCCAAGTACTTTATTATGCTGGTTGCTGTGCTTTACTGCTGATGTTCTTTCTATTTTTCAGAAACATAAAAATAGCAAAAAAATAAAATTCTCAAGCCACTGAAGGCAAATGATGCTGTTTGTACTGCATGGCTGAAAGGGAAAAGCCATATTCAAAATGTCATCCTGTTAATGTTACAGATTAGGGGTTTCCTGGCTGCCTATGGATGTGTAAGGGGTACTGTTTGTTTACCAGGCCGCGGTGACCCTATTACACAACCTGTCATCTATTGTGTGGCTAACAGTCTTTTAAATTGCAAATCTGATGCTCTTTAGGGGGCTTTAGGAAAAAAAAAATCTCACTTTCCACATCAACCTATTTCTCTTGATTTCTTGCCTGTTGTAAGTGGAAGTTGGGATGTGCTGAATTTGCACCAGGGGTGCAAATGCAGGCTCAATTATAAGCATAAAATTAGAGTCTGTTCACCATTAATCAGCCTGGCTAATTGCTATGCACCACCATTAGCCATATGGTGTGAAAGACAGCTTGCTCTCCCCAAGATGAAATTTCTTCATTGCAGACATGAAATAGTGAGGGCCCTGGATTTTAAAATAGCGCGTTTTAGATATTTAATTTCTAAACAACTTTCTGCTGTGCTTTCTATCAAGGCTAACAGCACAATAAAACTTTGCGTTTATGTCACAAAAGCTGTATATTTATAGTACGTTGGAGTGATAGTAAAGGAGACACAGAATTTACATCAGCGGGAAAGGGCTTGGGGTGATTCTGTTGTGTTGCAGGGAAAGGAGGAAAAAAGTAAAGGGAAAAAAAGGAAGGAAAGGAAAGAAGAAAGTTGTCTCAGGTGGTTGCAGATTTAAGAAATCTGTTCTGTTGTAAAGCTAACCCCCTGGCATGAGCTGACTGAAGGGCTCAGATTATAATTATTGCCACTCTTTGAGGCAAAACCTCTGACTTAATGGCGTAGAGCCTTCTCTGGAATCCTGGCAGAGTGTCTACATTTTCGATAAATTGGAATCTATCATTACAGTTTGCTAATAATACCTGGCGGTTAAAGTCTTCATATGGCCCCATGAAGGATTTTTGTTTTAAAAGCTGGAGTCCATAAGGGATTCGATTATAAGTGCATCGCAACATCCTGTGTTTAAATGAGAATGGAAAATAGGAACTACTCTCAGTAGATGGGCCCGGCTTCCAGCCTCCTGGGCAGGCTGAAGCCGATTTCCCCTTCCCCAGGGCGCAGGACGGTTTCAGGGGGTGAGCACGCCGCTGCTGAGGAGAGCGATCTTTTCCCATTGTCAGTGCCTGCTTTCTGTTGGGGCGTGAGTTCGTTCTCAGGGTTAGTTAGCCTCTTGCTTGATCTGGCCTCCTCTTCCTTCCTCTTTTGCTGGCTTATTCTGATTGTATCCTTCAAAGTCCCACTTCAGCGTGTTTGTTTCAGGGACGCATCCCTGGCCTTTGTCCTCAACTGCGGTCCCTTGTTAGGTACACATGCCTCTTCTTCTCCTTTAAAAAAAAGATTTATTTATTTATTTTTAGAGAGGGAAGGGAGGGAGAGAGAGAGAGAGAGAGAGAGAGAGAGAGAGAGAGAGAGAGAGAGAGAGAGAGAAACATCAATGTGAGGTTGCTGGAGGCTGTGGCCTGCAACCCAGGCATGTGCCCTGACTGGGAATCGAACCTGCGATGCTTTGGTTCACAGCCTGTGCTCAATCCACTGAGCTACGCCAGCCAGGGCCACATGCCTCTTCTAACAGCCCTCAGCATGTTGCAACTATGGGTGCACAGTCCGCCTTCCTTGCTATGGCAGGGAAGTTACTCAGTTTTCCACTGTGCCTTAGGTATTCCATGTGTGAAAGGGGGGAAACTACCTATTATCTCGTAGGTGGTTGTTAAGATTAAATGCTCTAATCCCCATAAATGTTTATCCTGCTGCCTGACACATAGGGAGTTCTGAGTGTCTGTTGTTATTATTTATAGTAGTAGCAGCAGTAGTGTTAGTATAATATTAGTAGAAGCAAAAGTAGTAGAACCATAGCAGTGATTCCGAGCGTCTAGCTAGGCGGCTGGCACGTGGACATTCAGAGTGAAAGGCTGAAGAGAGAACTTCGAAAGGAAGTGAAGTGTCTACAAAAGCATTTATGTACTTTGCTCACCCGAGGTGTGGTGCTTTGGGAGGTTTTCATTCATTCTTTAAGCACCTACTGTGCGCACAGCACTGTGGGATGCTGAGCCAAAGGAGACTGAGTCCCGCAGTGGGAGAGCTGAGAGGTGAGGTGAACCGCGTGGGCCGATCAGTGGACTGCGCTGCAGAAAGGTCCATGGTGAGGGGACCTGAGGCAAAGGACTGTGGCCGTTCAGAGAAGGCAGGCCATACGTGCAGGCAGCAGCAGCCACAGGGAGGAGGAGGAGGGTGAGGTAGGACAGGGATTTTAGAGGATGCATGAAGAAGTGTCTGGGCCCATTTTTTTTGGTGGTCCAGTTAGGATTTCTCTGTGGAGAGGTCACAAGGTGGGTGGACCTGCGGCCTGGAGCTGGGTAGAGAGTCAGGGTGCAAACTAACCAACTTCAGAGGCCTCTTCCCGAAGGCGAGAGTCGAAGCTCTGGGCCCACAAGGGACCAGCAAGGGCGGGAGAGTAGAGAGAAAAGAGCCCTAGGATACATTTGTGGGGGATAATCACATGTAGCAAGGAGGGGTGCTGTGCTCGAGAGCTAGGGGAAAGCAGCTGGAGCAGAGAGGGCGTAGAAATAAGAGGAGGGTGTTTCAAAGACGGGGAGCCATCCCTGAACAGGCTGGGGAGCTCCAGGTGGACATGAAGCCTGAGAAACGCTGCGAAAGGCCCCTAGTGAGTGAAGCCAGTTTTATGGGGGAGGCAAGAAGTGAGGGAGACTCTGGCAAGGAGAAAGTTGGCCAGCGAAGAAACTCACTTAAAAAAAAAAGGAGCAAATCTTTATCTTTTTTAAGAGAATGGGAAGCCTTGACAATGCATGTAAACTGAGGGAAAAAATGGACTTGTCGTACAACTATTACTCCGACTCTTCAGCTAATTTCCATATCTCATTCTCCAGCTACTTTGGTTCAATAGGTAAGATGTTTTCCTTTTTTTATGGCAAAGCTTAGAGAGTGATACGATGTTTTTCTCCGGGTGAGAGAGCCTATACTTCCAGGAAAAAGTTGCATGTTCCTCAAATGAGGATGTGCAGGTCCCACGACTAGGAAACAGCTAACTGTTTCTAGCCCTGATTGATGGGGCTGCGTGTCAGCTCACTGGAGATGCGCCACCTGTGCCCAGCTGCTAGGGAAGAGACTCACACGTTTGCCTTTCCCTGGGTGTGCAGGATTGTCCAGGCAGTGCACGGGCCTGCTGGGGAAAAGGCTGCTGCCTTGAGTCTGCAATGTGCTTAGGGCCCCAGGGGCTGGGTACCCACTCCTGGGATGGGCCCCGAAGCTCTCCTTTGGGTTGTAGGTTGAGAAGGGATGTGAAATAGTGGGAGTCCTGCTGGTGACAAAGCAAATTAGGGAACTCTAAGCCCTGATAGATACCTGTTTAGGGAGCCGGTCCCAGGCCTGTGTCTGGCACAGTGCCTGACACCCAAGTAGGAGCCTAAGAAACACCTTTTTGAATAGACGACGACCCATCAATAATCACACAGTAATGAGGGCATAATTATCACTGTGAGTCCTTGCATTATCACCATAACTTTTCCTTTAAAATGCTGTTGCATCTGCTGCCCCATATACTGTATTGTTTCCTTCTGAGCCCTCTTCTGCCTTAAACGTAAGTGAAACTTTTTTTTTCCAGCTGTCCTTGGTTAAGGCTCACCTTGTGTCAGGTGGAGGTTGGTGCTCACCTTTCTGGGTCCTTCTGAGTTCAGCAGAAGAAAGCAGGGAAGTCCGCTTGGTGCACAGGGGCTCTTGTGGGCAGGAAACACTGTCACGGGAAGGAGGACAGGCCTTTGCTGCGCCTGGTGCTGGGGTTGGAACTAGGGAGCTGCAGGGGCTAGAGGTCAGCTCAGGATAAGGGGAGGCCTTCCTCCCACGGACAGTTGATTTTAAAATTTTTCAATAGGACAGTCATAATGCAGAATAAAGCAGAAGACTGAAGGTTGTATTTTAGTAAAATATGTACCCTCCATTCTTCCCTGTTCGTATCCCACTCCCCATAGCTTATGGCTTTGAGGTTTCTATTCATTGACTCAAAAAATATTTTCAGAGTTCCTAAAGTGTGCAGGCTCAGTTCTAGTTGCTGGGGATAGGAAGGTGGAGAAAAGATCTGAGATCCTGTCCTCGTGGGGTTTCCATTCTAGTGTGAGAGTCAGACAATAAAGGAGATGACCAGCAGATGTAAAATACAGTACAGTGAGGGCCAGGGAGGAGAGTGAAGCAGAGTGAGGGGCTAGAGCGGTCTGGGGGGGTCAGGGAGGCCTTTCTCAGGCAGCGACCCTGTGCAGAGACTTGTGTGAAGTGCGGGTGTGAACCGTGCTAGTGCCACATCCTCTTCCCCTCCCTCCCTTTCTCCCTCCCTCCCCCTCTCTCACATTTTCTTCCAGAAGCAGGACCATGCCATGCATATTATGTTGCAACTTGGTTTTCTTAATTCATAATCTAATGTAGACTTCTTTTCATGATAGTGTGTAAAGACCCACCTTCATTCTTTTAAAAAAATGTTTTAATCTTCACCCGATGGCATTTTTTCCATTGCTTTTAGAGAGAGCATAAAGGAGAGGGGTGGGGAGAGGTGGAGGGAGGTGGGGGGGGCAGTGAGGGGGAAGAGAGACAGACAGATAGACAGACAGACAGACAGACAGAAATATTGATTGGTTGCTTTTGCAACATGCCGAGACTGGGGGCATCGAATCTACACCTACAACCCAACCTGGGTCTGTCCTCTGACCAGGAATAGAACCCACAACCTTTTGGTTTTAGGGACTGTGCTCCAACCAACTGAGCCACACTGGCCAGGGCTCACCTTCATTCCTTTTTAATGCTGCACAGGGCTCCATATACACATGTAAACGTACATATTGTATATATGTGTGCACGTGCGCTCACACACACACTTGTGGTTAGAGTGGGCTCCTACCCTAGGCACTATGTTGTTGTCACCCGGGTGCAGAGCAGAGCCCAGGAATCCCGTCTGGGGAATGCAGAGATGCAGTGACGTGACCCGAGAGACAGGAACCTGTTGGGCTATTTTTCACCCTCTGACTAGAGTTTTTTTAAATAAGTGTTAAGTGACCTCCAACAGCCCCCTCATTCCTTCATCCCCTCATTCTATCCCTATTCCGTCCTTCCTCCTGCACTTCTGTTCAAATCTGCCTGTTCCCCGGGGTCTCTCGGGGCACAGCACAGAGGGGTGGTTCTCGTTTATGCTGTTTTTCAATTCCTCTGGCTTCTCTCTCTAACAGGCATTTTTTATTTTAAGGAGATGGGACAGCGCTTAAGTCAAAGGGCATGTCACCGGCCGACTGTGGCACTGGCCTGTGGGAGGTGGTTTGGCAGATGTGGAGGTGCGGGGGGTGAGATGGGGGGGTGGAGGCCCTTCCTTCCATCAGCAGTGCCTGCCCATGGGGCAGCTTGGCTTGCTTTCTCTATCACCCCTTTCTTGGGCTGCATTCCCCTCCCAGTGCATTGTATTCACTTATGACATTGACCAGTCAGTCCAGTACTTGAGCTTAATTAATAGAGCAGAGAACTGTTCTAGTCTAGGCCTGATGCTACTCCTTAGGTAAGCAAAATGGACAGTTTCTTCCTTTATGAAGGACATGAGTTAACGAGGGAGGGGCGTGGAAGGAGAAAGACAGCAACCAGAAATACACAAATATATATGTAAGAATGCATTTTGCATTATGTTAGGGGCCCTGAAAGGAAAAAGCAGGAAAAAGCAAACTGGGGTTAAGAGCAGGTGTCAGGGCCAACCTCTCGGAGGAAAGAGCCCAGAGACCAAGGTTTGAAGGGGTCCAGGGGCTGACTGACTAGGGAGGGGTCGGAGGAGGAGCAGAGTAGGTCGGGGGGCCTGCCCTGGCCTGAGCCGGGGGCCAGACTGAGCTTGCCACATCAGAGAGATTGAACTTGGCCAGCGAGGCCGCAGCTTGGCAAGTTGGAGGAGAGTGACCGGAGATTGGGAGGTGGTCTGGCATCATGTCACGCCATAGATTTATTCTAAGTGCTGTGGGAAGGCATTAAAAGGTCTTGGGCAGTGAGGTGGTGATCCAGCCCCATTGACGTTTGGTAAAGGTCACTCAGGCTATTGCAGGGAGATCAGGTGAGAGGCCACTGGAGGAGTCCAAGGAGAAATCAAGGTGACTCGGACCAGGGTGGTGGCCCTGGGGAGGGAGAGAATCAGATATGTTTGAGACGTAGGTTCCACCCCACAGTTATCATCATGCAAGTTGGAGGGAGTCCCTGGTGGGCATTTAGTCCGGGCAGGACCTTGGTGAGGGCACGTGGTCCCTGCGGCCTTCCTTGGCCACTGCTGTTTTCTCCCTGGGTAAAGGGGGCCTTGGCCTCTCTTGATGGGCTGCTCTTGGAGACTTGCTGCCTCTGCAGAGCACAGGGCAGCCCTGCTCAGACGTGGGGGAGGAGGCCGGAGGGGGCAGGACCCGGGAGAGACAATGATGTTGAGCGCTTAGTAGGCCCAGCCTTTGGGCCCAGCTTTGCTCTCATCTTGCATTGAGTCTGCGCCCCCTCACTTACAGGTGGGTAGAGCAACTGCTCCATTTCACAAGTGAGGAAACTAAGACCCTATGAGTGACAGCATGTTGCTCAAGGTGACGCAGGTGGCTCAGTCCAATTCCAGAGCCAGTGTTCTCGACCACTGTACTCTTCTGCCCCTGAAATGTAGAGGCTCAGAGTTCAGGGATGGTGAGTTGAGTTTTTAAGTGAGTTTTTTACTCGCATCCCACCACTGTACTTCTCATTTCTTGTCCCCTCATGTGTCTCTTATGTGTTGGGACACTGTGGGCTTTCTATCCCCAGAGTCCTGGTGTAGCAGAACTCTGGCCTAGAGGAAATAGTTCCCTCTTAATCAGAAAGACAAAGGCTATAGGTGGTGGAGTGGTTCTTAGCTGGGGTTTTGAAAGAAGGAGATACAATTCTTGCTATTGCTTTCTGCACATATGAGAGACACACAGAATTAGCACCAAATTTGGAAGCCGATTCTCCTCTCAGGGATATAGTTACAGCCAGGAAAGAGACTTCCCAACTTTGGTGAAAGACTCCCTATGAAGAAGAAGTATTTCTGGGACCTGCAAGTGAAGTTCAATGTTTGGTTCTCCCTGGCAGCTCTAAATTTAGGCTGTATGATTCACTGAGTCCAGTGTGTGTGTGTGTGTGTGTGTGTGTGTGTGTGTGTTTCACATACATGTCCCTGTGTAAGAAGGAGGGAAGAAAGTGCATTTTATTCGTGGTGCATGGTAATGCACAACACTTGGATAACTTCTCTCCTCCTTGGCCGATCAAACATGTGCTTTTATAGCGCGCCCCTGGGTGTCGCCTGCCCAGTGGACATATGCTTTATTTGCAAATGAGGCTCGGATGGCTAGGCTTCCGCTGACCATGGGTAATTTTCAAAAACCATAATTTTTTATTTTTTAGAAGCATCTCAGTTAAAAAAACAAACAAACAAACATCTGAGAGCCTTGAGGTCACAGCTGGGGTGGGATTTGGATCGTGGGTTCTTTTCTTGCCCACGGCTGCATTTTCTGACCTGGTCAAGGGTGCCCACGGTCAGAGCTGCCGGGCCTTCGATCAACTGTCCATGGTGCTTCCAGAGAACTTAAGTGGTGGCCAGCTCAGAGCTGGAAAGCCAGAGGACAAGCTGATCTCCATTTCCTTTTATCTTGTTTCTTGTTTGTCTTAATTATTGTGCTGTACTCCTATTCTCATGAAGATGGTTCAAAAGCAAACACTTACAGCTTTATTTCAGAACGCCTGTGGTTGAAGAAAATGTCTCCCATACAAAAGAAAGAAGAACAAGGAATCCATTTAACACAGAATGACTGGAGGGGGAGAAATCACTCATCCCTCATTATTGACGCGTTCCACACAATTAGTGTGATCTTGAGGGAAGAACGTTTGAGCCACCCACACCCTTGCACATTCTCATTGGGTAGATGTAATAATAATGCATTTCACAGTGAACTCTTCCGATACCGCGGGCAGTGATGGGGAGACCCCATCTTGGGGCTGTCAGCCCTGGCTCCCGGAGAGTCGTCTTGCCTCCCTCCTCCTTCGTGTAGGGAGAGGTTAAGCCTGGCCATTAACCCATAGGTGACCCAAATAGAATTTTCTGTCCCAGGGATCCGTTGATTGCCAGGTATGGCTTTGTGGTAATTCTAGCATTTGCAACCCAGCAATTTGAACCTTCTGTCTGCCTAAATGATGATTTTACGTTGTAATGGTTGTACTAAATCCTCTTGCTTTTGCTCCATAGCCGCTGTTGTGACAAGAAAAGCTGTGGCAACCGAAATGAGACTCCCTCAGATCCAGTGATAATTGACAGGTAGGGACCACTCTACTTTCACTGGGTTCTTATTCCTCATTATAATGAAACACCTGCCTCGTGTCGCTCACGGGTGAGGGTTAGAAATGCATGTGGCCGAAATCTGCCTGCTGGTCATGACCTAATCTGCGCCGCGCTCTTGCGATTCCTGGGAAAGCCGTATGGAATGTTCTTTGGAGGCCTGTTTTCTTGGATTGCTCTGGTTTCGTGTCTGATTCATGCTCCTAAAGGAATCTTTTTTTTCTTTCCTGACTTTCTGTGGCTCAGTCCTCATGCTGTGCCAGGAAGCTTCAGAAATAAAATAATAATAGTTTGTGATTTATGAAATGTGGTTGGGTGCTTATAAATATTTAACTTTTATTTGAAAAATGTTTGAATCATTATCACTTTTAGCTACAGTAGTTCTGTTGGATGTAATCCATCTACATTTTAAGGTTTTATTTATGCATAAAAGCAGTTTTAAAGAGATCTGTGAACCAAGATTTTTTCTCCCGTTATTTCCTGGGTTTGATTGTAGCTCCTACTGTATTGTAAGTTGATTAATTTATCCTGCCTGTCTTAATTATCGTGTTTTTAAACAGATCCATATTACTAATCTGACACGACCAACTAAATCACTGTGGAACAATAAATCTGTTTTAGTTGTTTGGTGCAATTTCGAGTCAGTGTGCGCTCATATTATGCAAAGTCGCATTCCAAATATTCCTTTTACATTTTAATTATTGAAATTCATTGTATGGGAACATGTACGATAAAACATTTGTTCAATGGCGTCACTCACTGAGAGTTAAATGGCTTGGAAGGGTTATAGATACTGTCAGTCGTCAGCCAGGAGGAGAGCTAGTAGCACTCTCCGCTAGCTGGGAAAAAAAGAGTCTTGCAAGTGAGACTGACTGATCCCTCATTGAAGAAATCTACAGCCGAACAAAAGCCCCTTTTGGGGTTTGGTAATAATCGGTTTTTGCCAACTTCCCCCCACTTAACCTATTTTTCCCAGTTCTTTACCTTTTAGAGATTTGCTTTGTCATTTTTTAGTTAACTGAAAAGCGTTTGCTTCATCATCATTTATGACAAAACACTGGTTGTTGATTTTGAACTCGTGTGATTCTTTAGGCTTAAGCCCAATTTTGATTATCAAGTAGCTTTCTAAAGCTTACAGTTCAGTCCGATATTTTAACTGAATCTCTCTCACTAATATTCACTAACAACATGCATTTTTGCCTGGCAAATGTGTTAATATACTTGACTCACAGTAAACACAGGTAAATGTTTAATATGTGGCGAGGTTGTGTGCTGCCTCTGGAATTAGAACAGCCCGTTTGTCTGCAAAAGTGGGCCTGCCATTCCTGCAATCCCCGCCCCCCCCCAATGGAAGGTAAATCTTCAAATGGGATAAAAAAAAATAAGTGTAACCTTTATGCTGTTTGTTTCACTTAAATACACCTCTCCAAAATACCATTTGTTATTTTAAGTGTGTTTTTCTTACTCATCCATTAAAAAGAAAGTGTTCTGATCAAAGGCTCCACCCAAATAGTCCCCCAAACTTTGAAATAAGCATTTTGTTCTGCTCCACAGTTCCTTTTGGTTTCGATGATGAGAACAGCCTTACCTTGCCACCCTCAATGAAAACGCTTTTTTTGCTTGTGAATGGGTTAAGCTTTTAAGTTCTTCGTTTGGTTTTAAGCCATGACTCTGATATAGAAGGTTGATATGACTGTGGTTTGAATAACATTTGATTTTGACCTGTTCCTGTGGGTTGCGATGGCATAAGAAACTTGACTCAGCAGCGCTGTAATTAGCCCCGCCGTGTTTTTGAAACAGGATTGTGTTACCTGGATTGCATTAGTGTGGCTTCTATTGTTGCCGCTTTGCATCTGTCCCAGTAGGGTACTTAAAACCTTTTCTTGGCTGGGGTAGTTCAAACAATTTAGGCAAAATAAGTATGCACTTTATACTGTTGGTGGCTTTAGAGATATTACTCATGACATTTATCCTTTTCATTTTTTTTCTTTTTGATTTGACAAAGTAGAAAGCCGTGTGTAGCCAATGTTGGTCTCTTAAGAGAGGAGAATGTTAAAAACAGCTGAAACCCAGTGCGTCTGCACAAGTCGCAACATATGTTTATTTGCTGGCTGTTGCCACTGTCTCCCGTGAACTGTCTTTTTAAGCAGTGGTGCCAGCTGATACGCAAAACCCCATTTAGCTATTCTTATTTCCATCCGAGTTTTCAGAATTTATTTGTCCTTCAGTCTGCCAAAGGTTTTAAAAGCTCCAGTCTTGTCTAGGCTGTTATGTGAAACTTCCATTTTTAACGATGAGAGAAGAGAATAACAAGAAAAGAACTTACACCAGGAAGGGCAAAATAGAAAAGATTTTTCAATTCTATAACATTGCTGCAAAGGGAAAAAAAAAAACAAGGAAGGCAACTGTGTTTGAATTTCATAGTTCCCAATTTGATTCTGTATTACTGATTGCATAATATCTGTGTGACATGCTTAGGGTTTGATTTGTTTGCAGATTTATGGATGTGAATCCCTGCATGTTTTGTAAAAATAGGTTACGGGGCCTGCGTCATTCCGTAGCAGTAGTAACTGTTTCTACAAGATGCATACGACATATAATTATACAGCTGAGGGTCTACGCAATCGCTGTGTTAGGGTTGAGCATAGTTTTAACACGCAGTTGCCTTTTGGGCACCAATAATTTTTAGCTCCCTTTGCTCGTCCTTCAGATTTTGGAAGAACACTGCTTAAAAAAAAACCCAGACTTTTAGCAGTGGTTATTCAGGAAAACTATTTATAGGGTAGATAGAAGAGGCTTTCTGGTCATACGGCAGTGGTGCAGGGTAAGCTATTTCTGTGTTGAGTTTTGGCTGTATTATTTGCCACCAGTGATTTGGGGACATCAGCTTGGCAGAGTCCATCCAAAAAGTGGAATTAACAAAACAAGCAGCAGTATACTGTGATTTAGAAAATGGATTTCTACTTTGTTCTTTTATAATAGCATGCAGAAAATAAGAACGGTCCTCTTGACAATTGTGACAATTTGTCGAGTCACGTCCAAAAAGTTTGTTGGAAAATTCCTTTGAATGTAGGAAACATGCGTCTGGAAGTGACTGCCAGGTTATAGTTCTGTCTGATGCCAAATGGCCTGATGAAGAATTGTAAAACCCAGGCTGTGCCCAGTGATCCAGATATTTGGGCTGTGTAGACATGGGAAATGTCAAATATATTATATTTAATAGCTGATGACCAGGAACTAATAACAGCAAATTTTATCATTGTTGAGGTAAAGGGCTATGTGTAGTAATTACTGTTAACGTAAAAAGCAAAAAATGACTTGCAGTTATTGAATTAAGGTTGAGATTGATTTAACATATTCACACAGTAACTCAGATTTGAATTTAAAAGGTTCGCAATAAAATTCGTGTTTAGAAATTGAATAAATTGTAGTTTTATTACCACATTGGATATCCTTGTGTCCTAACCTTTTTCCTTGGAGTTATCTTAGTTCAATAAATAAAACCTCATTAGACTATTCCCATTTCAACGAGTTTATTAAATTTTGCAGGAGTAATTAGCATAAGCTGTGCTAATTTTTCTGGAAGACTAATGAGGGAGGTTCTTAATTAGGTTTACTTTGTAAGAATCAGAAAGAATGATAATAGCAAAAGTCACATAGGGTAGTCTGAATTGGGAACCCAGTTTTTCTGAATCCGTAAGAAAAAAAAAACAAACCTTTCCATTTTCTAAGTGGAAACTTCTCTAGAAATGCCTGAACTGAATATGTTAAGTGTGCAGAATGTCATTCCATACCTAGTTAGTTAGGGTCACCATCCACTCTTGATGTGCTTCACCAAACTCTTCATTCTCCTACCCTGGCCTCAGTCAGCTATCTTTGAGTAATGATGTGGATGAATACAGATTGTCTTAGGAAAACATAGCTTTCTCCAAATTATATACTGTAGGATCCCTTCCATGCAGAGCTTGAAATTTTTTTTTTTTTGCCAGATTTGTGTCACTCATTTTCAGTAGAGCAGGATGGAGGGCGACTCCATATTTGTCTGTTTGTTTGGGTTTGCAGTGTAGGATCAGCATGATTGATGGGGTTGTTAGACCACTAAGTGAAGGGGAAAAATAAGAGCCCAGTTCTTTATTTCCTTGTCCTGTGGATTCTGAGCAGTTAACAGTGGCTTTTTGAAAATAGAAATAATTAAGGATGAAATTCTTGCTCAAGTTACCTTCTCCTGTCTCGTGTGAATTTAGACGGAGTCTAGCCTGCAAGTTTGGGGTTCCTCGCAGCCAGTACTAAAAAATGGATCTTTAAAGCCTGTCAGCCAAGATCCCTCTAAAGGTTTTGAGTTTGCTTATCATAACCTTAAAAGATTTGTCTTTCCCATTCACACAAATTCTTTTACCTATTTTGAGGTGTAAGCTTTGCCATGTAACATAAAAAATATAGTGTATGTATATATGTGTGTACACACACACACACACACACACACACATTTCATAGCATGAGAAACCTAGTCTGTTTGGGATTACTGTTCTTCCACTTACTCAAGGATCTCCTAAAAAGAAATAAAAGCCTATATATTTTTTTCCAATATTAAAAAAAATCTTCCATTTGGGTAACATTAATTTTTTTTATGATTATTGAATGTTCAGGGGTAAAAATATTAGAATGCTTATTTTACCTGTTGATTTTACGTGATACACACACACACACACAAAATACATAGAAAAGCTTAACCATGTCAGGGTTGTTCAAAGAACAGTTTTATTTAAGATCTATTCTTCATGCAGGAGATACAAACATTTTGATAGGACTTTTCAGAAAAGTGCATTATTATCATATCACCAAGCTAATTTTTTAATTAAATTGATCCTGATGTATTTATATAACATGTATGTTTATTTGTATAATAGTGAAACTTTAGAATTAGGAGGTAATTGTGTGAGGGATTTTCAGCCAGTGAGTGAGGTGGGGTATGTCCTAATGCCTGTGTCCATCGTCACAGACTGTGAAGGCATGTGAGCCCCTCAACAATCAATGACTTCCTTCTGTCTTCTATGAACAGATGTAAATCCCCAAATTCATTAACAATTTTTCTTTTCTTCTGTAAAATTAAAGTCCTCAGCTAACATGAACATAAAGATATAGTTTTATGAAAACTGCAAAAGAGGCTTTGATAGAGTTCATTGGCTTCATTTCATTGACCTTTCAACTCTCAATATATTGGTCTTCGTCCAGTTTTTAGAAGGACCAACTGCTAAACATAAGCCCCCTGTAAGAAACACAGATGACTGTCTGGGACACGAAAAACCAGAGGTGTAAATGCATTTTTGGAGCTTCAATAAACCCTTATACCACCTGATTTCCTAACCTTGAGAGCCAGGTTAAATAAAAGGAGGAATTCACCTTTTAAAATGGCCCCAGGCCGGATAATTGCTGTCTTCTTGGTTGGTTGGGGAGGTTGCATTTTTCTAAAAGTGACAAGCCGGCGCTGACACCGAGCATGAATTTACGGTTGTTTATTAACTCTGGTATATTTAAACGTTTGTTTTCTCAGTGGGAATTCGTATGTGATTATTAGGAATGAGACTTATGTGAGAGAGTATCATTCTAAATTTTATCACATATCAGATAATACCATTCTGAATAGGAGATGAGCCCCGTACATTTCTCTGCAGTTTGCTGCCGTGAGAGGAAGATAACAAATACAATAAGCTAATAGCAGCCTATAACCCATTTGCTATCCTCGAGTCCCAAATACACAACAAGGATACATTAACATGCATTTCAAATATGCTGACAATATATCATAATGCAAAGCACTTTTACGTGGCATACTACTACTGCAGACACTTTATAATGAACAACAGTGGTTTTCCTGTAAAGGAAATAATGGCAGCAACTTCCAAGAAATATATTCAGAGAAGCAGCTTTGCATATTGGTAGCTGGCCTGGGGGTGTCAGCTCGTGATGTGGGGTTTTTGCCCCTTGTCATCATAACTTTGCTTTTGTAATGGTTCTAGAAAAATACAGAGATGCAGGATGAAGTCCCCTGTGTGTCATCTGGCAACTTTGCGTTGTCATTTTGTGATGAAAATATATCCCTGCGTTAAATACGCTTTTACTTTTCTAAAAAGAAGTTTCAAATGGGTAAAACCCTTTCCAGTGCAACTCTTCGTTGATACATTTTCCTTGTTTCTCCCTCCTGCCAGCACCTGATCAAACTCTCTCACAAAAATGGACCAGTTTTTTGAAAACTCGACTTAGAGGTCCTTGCATATAAAGAGATGGTATTTTGGTGATTTTAAATTGTATGAGGGACTATTTGAAATAGACAGCTAGTCCTTCCCTCCCCTGCACACAGCTCATCCCTCCCTCCCCAGGCTGTGTAACTGTATACTGTTCGGGACAATATAAAAGTGACCCAAATACTCCAATTGCAATCAATGAAATATGGTGAACAGTACAGGTTTGTCTTTGGTTGCTTGCTGCCTTTAAAGGTGTGGGTAGATGAAGATAAATCTCCCTCCCAAACTCTTTCTCCAGTTACAAGCCTTTGTCCAGAAAGCAAATGAAGGTTTTAACGTTACAGTACTTATTGTAATAGAATTTTAATTGCCTTAATCCTGCTGAAGTGTGAAGCTGAGTGTGTGTGTGTGTGTGTGTGTGTGTGTGTAGGTTCATGTTTGTGAGTTTTTCATCTGGTGGAGCATCAAAACGAAAAAAACATGCAAAACAACAAAACTGCCTATTTCCATGGGAGGCAGGAGTCATGTATGGTAAAGGAGGCAAACTTAATGAAACCGGTTCTGAGGAGGAGAATGCCATTGGCGTGTGATCCATGTAATGTATACTCCACTTTCAGTAGGCACAGAGTGGGCCTCGGTGTGCTTTGGGGATTTTTGTGTTTGAAGGCGAAGTGCCTGGTTCCCATTCCACACTTGTCTGCAAACCCCACTTGAAAAGACTTAACTAGACAAGCTGGCGAATTACATAGCTGGAGCCCACACAATCACCTCCGAAATGGCTCTCGGTAACTGTACCGTCCCTCTAACTGTTTGAGGCACAATAGTTTGGTAATATAATAAAAGTAATAGTGTTAGCCAACACATCTTTAATAAGATATTGTCCGTGCCTTTGCCATATGCTACAGAGCAGCCTCTCACTCGGTGGGCCTTTTGATTCCTCTCAATAAGATTATTTCAAATACTCTAATCCTGAATCATTGACATGAATACAAAAGCCTAGTGACATCTAATAGATGCCTCTTAGCTTTGCTTTTCCTCTTGTTCCTTTCCTTTTTCTTCTCTTTTTACCTGACAAAAAGCTTATAGACACTTGGGCTCTGTCTCTCAGTAGCAGCATGGGGGGCTCCTCGTGAAATATAAAGGAGGAAAAAGGACTGACAGGGGCCCGATAAGCTACAGAATGAAGGGCCATAGATTAAAAGTAAATGCCAGTAAATCCTACGCTGTACACTTACTTGTTCTTCTATTGTTTTCTTTAACACTTTCAGGTCCAGGGCAGGGGGAGAAAAGAGGAAATGGCGATCACATTGCACCTGTGCATTTTTAGGCTAGACATGGTTACTGTACATATTGTATAGGGTTTTGGTAAGGTTTTTAAATTTGGGTTCATGTAAAAGGCTGAGTTGGTAACTTTTCTCATGGTCAGGGTTTCCCTTATCTACCTCCCCCCCAAAAAAAATCTTGATTTGACTAAAGCTTTTGTGTCCATTTTTTTTAAACCTCTATCTGAAGATCAGACAATCATGCTACTTGCAATTTATTATTGCTCAATAAACTATTGGGATTTCCCCTATTTTTAATATGCTCCCCATTCATTAGTATTCTGATCTGTTAGTACTATCTTGGAATATAATTTTAATAATCTTCAGTGCACTATTGATTGAAGTCCCTCACAAAATAGAAAGTTAGTCTGAAGGACCTTGGACCTGCACCAGGTTTGGTTTCTCACACGTACACACACACACACACACACACAGTCACTCACTACAAAGACAAAAAGCAAAGATGAAAATGAGAACTCTCCTGTTTTATGTATTAGAAAGTTTTTAGAGAATAAAGTCGGTTAAGAGTTAACCTGGTTATCTCTCAATAAAGCCATGACAGTGTAGAAAATCCACGTTTTTCTGCATGATCTTGGCATTATCTTAAAGCCAGAGTCTAACCTCAGAATATCTTTGACAAATTGAGTCCTCCTCACTGTGGCTACAGGAGAGGGCGTGTCCTGTTCTGGCCTGTACAAATCCCCTTTGACCAGCCTCAGGCACCTGACCTATGAGGGCCCTTAAAACAAAAGCCCTGACCTTTGTGAATTAATAGTAACATATAAATGAATGATGTTTGCAGAGTGACAAAGCAAGTTGTCAGGAACTTCTAGATGCCTTAGCTCCCAGCCTGACTTTCTTCCTTCCTCAATGGGCCTGTAAAAAAATGACTGTTTTCAGTATTTCATACAGTCTCATTTGTTTTTCTTGGTATCCACAGTTATCCTTTCTGTGTAGGACTCTAAACTTGTTTACCTAAACAATTTGCTTAGTAGATCTCTTGCACTTGCAGGATTAAAAAATAATAGTGTGACACATAAATTGTACCCATTGCTGGAGCAATTTTTGAGTTCTCATGTGCTCATCTAATTTGTTGAGTGAACCACTGTGTTTCATGTGGACAAAGCAGGCATTCTCCTGCTTTTTCCAAGGAGAAATCTGGGAGAAGGCAGGATATTATGGAAAAGGCATAGATTTTGGAGTCCACTGGCTGAGGGGTCAAGTCCCTTCACAGCTACTTAGCAGTACCTGAACCTCAGAGGGTTGAGTTTTCCCATTTTTAAAATGGGCAAAATCATTTCTATTTTGACGAGTTTTGAGGTTAAAGTATCTAACACTGGGCTTGGCACATATTAGGAACTTAAAATCAGGTAGCTCTTGAAATTTGAATACAATGTATTCCATGTGGATTGTTATCCCTAATGTCACGATTCCATGGAACTCTCTTATAAGCAAAACGAGCTCTCTGAAGTTTATCGTGGTAGCTAAGTCCCTTGAACGAGGAGGCACTGTTTGCAGCATGGAAGCTGTAATGGTAAGTAAGACACATGGCTCCTGCCCTCATGGAACTTCTAGTGCCTCAGAGTTGAAGGAAAAATTGGAATTGCAAGTGTAAACAAAGAGTAGGTTGACTTAAAAAGAACAACAGAGGAATGCTATTTTAAATAGGGATCCTGGTGCAGAGGGATAATATCCCTGGGCTGTTAGCTCTCGCTCAGTGTTACCGGACTTGGGCAAACTCATGGCTTTATTGCACTCCTCCGACCCAGGCAGCCTCTGCAGTGGTTACGACCACAGGCTGTGGGGTCAGACCACCTCAGATCAAATCCCGGCTCCTCCAGTGGTGACTGCAGGGCTGCGGGCAGATCATTTAACTTCCCCTAAACCCAGTTTCTTCGTGTTTAAGACCGGGATAAAAGTAGAAGTTCCTACTTTATGGGGCTGTGGTGAGGAATACGTAGATGAAGCACAGAGAGTACTTAGCCCAGTGCCCGGCACACACATCACACTCAGTAGAAGGTGGCTGGTTTTGAAATAAGGCCCAGAATGAAGAGATCTCTAAGACTTTTCCCAGCTAGGAAATGCCAATTTTAGTTCCCTCTGGTAAGACTGAGGCAGGTGATAAACTCTTTAGGAGCTAGACGGTGAGCCCCAGGGGGCGCAGGTAGGTGTGTGCTGGTCACTGCCGTATCCCCAGCACATGGCACGGTGCCTTGCCCTTGTGCAAGGGGTGCTTAGGGGATGTTTTTGTGAAATGGAAGAAAGAATGAAAGAAGCTAAACACGCAGTTTGTTGAATCTGGTGGTCTCATCTCTCCGCATGGAGACAGGCTTGTTGTAGACTACCCGATAAAGTGAGAAGGCACTACCATTAAAGAATGGTGAGAAACAGAAAGTGTAAGATAAAATATTAAATTTGTTACACTTAAAAATGTTAATCTTCCCATGATTACCATGCAAATCCCCTCGCTGCCTAACTGTTTAATTGATCAAGTAAATCACAGAACAGACAAGTGAGGGGAAAACCCTGCTGTTGTCATTCTCTCAAAGCACATTTTCAAGAATATGTTCTGGTAACTAGTATGTCTATTATGTGAATTTTTAAACACACACACACACACACACACACAGCATCCTTTGCAAGCAGGCAGATTTCAGAGAGTTTGGGGAAAGCTTTGTTTTTGTATGGCAACTTGGTGATCTGTTATTGTGTTACACATGAAATCAGCATGAGGGTAACACATGTTTCAGCAGCACTTTTACATAATGTTAGAAGACAAGAATTCACCATTTTTTCTTTCAGGCAGGTATAATATTGACATAATACTCTGGTGATTGAAGGGTTAATGAATATTTCCTCCCTCTCTCTCTCTCTCTTTCGCTCTCTCTGTTTCTCCCTTGCAATCCCCCCTCCTCCTCCCAATCCCATCATGTGCCTGGTTGACTCTGAAAAAAGGGGCTTGGAGTTGCCCACAGGGCATCCCTTTTCCCAGCCTTCTCCAAGGCCACCTGGACAGATGGGAGCTCGCCTCCTGTCCTTAGGACACAAAATCCAATCAGGCCCTGAGTCTGCTGGTCTCTCTGACCCGGGAGCCAGCCGAGAGCCGGGAAGGGGGAGGAGAAGCAGAAGCTGCTCACATCGGATAGGCTGCATCTTTGTGGCTTAAGGGGGCTCCTGTCTCTACTCAAGGAAGGAAGTTCTCCCTCATTTTCCAGATAAGGTGTCATTCGTGAGGGCAATGTGCTGAACTAATCAGGTTAATTGAGAGGCCCCAAGTCATCCTCATTGAGTCCATCTCTTCTTCCTGTTACAGGCAGATAGTGCAGACAGACCGATTACACGTATTTTAGCTCCCCCCCCCCCCCCCCCCCCCCCCCCCCCCCCGCTGCCCTGCACCCAAAGCCCATGAAATCTGCAGGGGTGCAGGGCACATAGGTTCAGCCAGATGTCATTCAGGCTATTTGAATAGGGTTCTCACTGAAGAACAGGGTAGCATGAAAACGAAAACAAAAACAGTGTCTTTGAATGTCTGATATCTGCTTTGCTTTTTCTTAACGTTAAAAAGAGCCTCAGCATTTCGGATCAGCCTGGAAAGGCTGTCCGTGAAAGAATCCAGATATATTTCTCCTTGGCTCTTTTCTTTAAGATTGAAACTTTAAAAATCTCATTGCCATGCGTCATCAGTGACAAGGAATTTCTCGGGCTCTATTTCGATTCCTCAGCATCCACATTGGACGTGGGGGTCCAAGCCGGATGTGAGGGTGCTCTGGCCCTAAGGGCATCTCCGGCCTCCCCCTGGAGCCCCCCCACCCCCAGTGGAGAAGAAAACAGAGCTGCTTCCACTGAGTTCCGTGAAGGGTGGGGGCTTCTCCTCCCTCTTCTGGACGCAGAATGATTTGTCATAGTTTAATTTTAAATGCTATCGTTGACTATTCTTTCTTTCGACCCCACCTCTTCCCCCCACCCTCTTTTTTTTTTTTTCCTTGGAAGTTCCAGGAATGACTTTAATTATCTCCACAATCAAATTCTCATTGCTGCCTCTGTGAAAGTGTGTAGTCATAGATCGCAGGGATTATTTTCTTTAGCACTTGGGGATAGAGAAACCGGTTGTTTCGAAATGAGAACCAGCTGGTTCCACAGAGCCCTATTTAATGGGGAGCCCCTTTGTACACAAACCTTCGCTCCGGTCAGTCATTACGCCAAGCCCCAAATCAGCAGTGTTTGGTCTATCGCCCTTTATTAAATGTCGAGTGAGGAGTGATTTAGCTGATATGATGATGATAATAATTAAAAAAAAGCCCACCACACACACACACACACACACACACACACCTTGCATCTTCTATTTTGCCTCTGCCAAATACTTGGGTTTATAAGAAGCATTCTTCAAACTTGATCCTGTGGTAATTATATCATAGACCTAGTTTGCCACTGCTCTTTCCTAGATGGGGTGTGTGTGTGTGTGTGTGTGTGTGTAGCTTTAACCCTCTCCAAATCCACAAAATAAAATTAAGCTCATCTTTCAACATAATCTTTTATCTGACAAGCACAGTAGATAGATGAAAAGTAGATAGCCAAGTTGTGGGTCTCATTAATAGCACCAGTTGGAGGGCAGAGATAACTACCATTATCCAACATCTTTTATGCCGTTCTGTAAAATAAGGATGAGGGTGATACACCATATGTATTTTGCTGTCTTTCTAGCTTATAGAAATTGGTTCGTTGTCACGCCATGTTCATCTCTGGCAGCACCAAATTCAGTTTGAAATGAGGGTAGTACTTTCCCTAGTTGACTGTACAAAATACTTCTGAAGCATGCAAAGAAGGAAAAAAAGCTTAAAAGACACACAAAACCACGGCAGATATTTAGCTATGGGAATGGTTTGTTTTTAGAACCCGGGTTGCATTTTTATAAAATAAACTACGTTGGGGGCTGCAGCATGATTAAATCAGGGCTTGAAGGGTTAAAAAAGAGTAGATTGATAAAGATTTAAAAAAATCTAACCAGGTTTTGTCTTACAAGTGTGAGAGATTATTTTGCATTATTAATAAAAATATATGGTTATTTTTTATTATAACATGCTTTAACATTGATATCACATAATAAAATAATTTTAACAAAGGGTAGAAATTTAGAAATTTGTTCTCATAGTGAGTTTGATCAATAAGTTGAGCAAGAGTATATGGGCTTTTACTTGTTTTTCTTGTAAGGATTTTCTTACTGAAATATGGTTTGAGTAAAAATTTATTTTGTTTGTTTACCAACTACTTTGGTTATGTAATGTCTCTTTAGTTCATACTGTAATTCTATTGCATATTTCCTGTGTCTGCATTTAAAAAAATTTTGTGGGTTTTTTAATATAAAAAAATAACTGTTATATTTCCAGTCACTCAAATTTGAACTGAATTTTACTTCCTGTTTCAAAGGTCAAGGCAGACTGACCTCAACAGCAGTGTGGAGGCTGCTGAATTATTCATATCATTGACTTTGTGTCAGCTTCCACATTTGTGGAGAGGGATGTTTTATTCATTTATCTCATTTAGGGTTCTTCTCTGCACCTGTTTCTACCATTAAGTACCCTGTAATTTGCATTTGATGCTAATTTAGTTTCATATCAGCCTGGTCCCCCCTTGTTAATTTAATTTTCTAAGACCCTTTTCATTACAGTAGAACTGTTTTCCTCTTTAAAGCAAACATCTATACAAGTAATTGTATAAACTGCCTTTTAAATAATATCTTTTAGAAGATTCCATCGTTTAATTCCTTAATTCCTATAATTAGCCATGGTTTGATTAATGTTTCAAAGGGTTAAATTAAAATGCAGAATTACTCAAATGCATACTTGAATAATTTCTCGTATATGGACGGCAGTGTCAGTGTTTTAGTACTCTTCCTGATAATGCTCAGAACAGAGGCGATTTTCTTTATTTAGAGTGCTGTTGAGCTTACTAATGGTAGTTTCTTTCAAATCATGGGGTGCTCGACATTACTTTGCAATAGTTAGCTTTTTCTTTCATCAAATTACTGACAGGCAGTGGCTTAAACGTATTTCTGCACCATTAATAATGGCATGCCCAAAATAATCAGAGCAGGGTTAGGTTCGATTCCTTGATAGGTCATGGCAATCTGGTACAATGAATTTCAGGGTACTGGGGTTACATTGTATGCCTGTTCTCTTCTCCCCAAGTCTTGTCCTTTTTCTCTGATGCTCAGAGGACATTGCCTGGGGATTTCTCTCTCCCAGACGTGGTGGCTTCCCGTGTGCTTCAGCTGCTGCCTAGATGTTGTAGAAATTAGGGGCAGGGTGGCCAAAGGAGGCCTGGCTGAAATGGTGGCTCCCTTGGTAGGAGTGCCTGGGTCCCTGGAGTGTCTACCACTGGGAGTCTGGAGGTCGTGAGAACTTGCAACTCATGTAAGCCAGGTATGCAGCCCCGCCATGGTTGAAGAAAGAACTGTAACTGCCTGCAAGGTCATTGCCACAAACGTGCACATATTCCTCATAGGCTCGCTTTAGGGGTGGGAATCTGCAACAAGGGTATGAATTACGAATTGAAGTTCTGAGGTGCACAGGTATCACAGAGAAGGAAAAGTGGTGGCGGTGGCTGAGGGTTACAAAGAAATTGGACCAAGCTCGACAGCGACCCTTCTTCCCACTGGATTGGGTTAGTTTTATCTGTTGTTCACATTCTCTGGGGACAGCCAATGGTGCCGGGGCTTTGGGTTTCCAGAAGGCTCTCAGACCTATTGAAACTGGAGTTCGAGGGTGGCTTCTCTTGTTCTCTCAGTTATAAGTGATTCCCGCAGCCACCCACAAACAACTTTGTAATTGTGGAAAAGTGAAAGGGAATCCCGATTTCTAGCAGACAGCTTCATCTGTCTGGTTTCAAGACAGGGCCACGGGTGAACTGCATGCTCCCAGGGGTCCCCTTCGGCAGGGGACTTCTCAGGTGTGCCCCATCACAGCAAAGTTTTAAACCTGTGTGGCTTCCCTAAGCTTCTTTGTGCTACTGCTGCTGCTGGGCCTAAAACAAAGGGAGATTTTTCAGGGATGAAATGTGGCATCTTTATTCATCAATAAAACATTTACACCCCCCTTAGATATTTTCGTAGTTTGGACAAGTCTATGAACTCCAGCAGAAAAGTCTTAATGAGGTTTGCTTAAACAGCCAGGTGTAAAAACAGTAAGATACTTGAGGAGCTCTTAAGAGTGGAGGAAAGGTTTTCCCACCCAACTCCAGCTGATGCTTGGAATTCTACTATTGGAGGCTCATCTATTTAGCTAAGAGCCTTTGATCTTTACTAAGAGATGCCTAACTTTGGGAAGGCTGATGCTCTTTAATTCTATCACTCATCCGCCTCTTTGAGGGCATGAGATAAAGGCTTTATGTGGGTTCAGCTCTTTTCAGCACACAGAGCTGTGCGACCTACTTGTTCTCGTTCCCATGACAACACAGGCAGGGGCTTCTGTACCCATTTCATGGATGTGGAGAAGGAATAATTGAGCTCCGGGAAGCTAATAAATAACCTGCCTAGATCTCACAGGCAGGTTTTCTGAGGAATTGAAGTTCTTGCAGGAAGAGACCAGGTTTCCATTTGAGCTGAATGGACTCTCAGAAATTTCATTACAGTCCCTTCGTTTTACAGATGAGAAAGCTGAGCTCAAAAGACACTCAGTCACATTGCCCAAAGACCTAATTAGCCTCTGAGCCAGGACCTTAGGCCAAGTCCCTGGCTTTGATTCTAGGGGCTTTTCTGCCACTGCTCTGGGCCATCTGGGTCTTCCTCCGCTCTCCTTGTCACCTGTGCAAGATCAGCCTCAGGGAAGGGCGCAGCTTGTATTGTCTGGATTCTGTGTTCCAAGGGAACTTGCGAGCTCCGTATTTCCAACGAGACCCAGGAAGGATGCCCTGCACATAGGCGTTAAGATGTTTTTAAGAAATTACAACACAGGGAGGAGGAAGCTACAGAATACCTCCTCATAAAATGTTAATTTATTTTTCAAAGCTCACATATTTCAGTCATTTGCAACTGTGCTTGTTCATGCTATGTCATAACACTTTGGACAAAAACCAGCAGTTTTTGTTTCTGTGGGTGAGAGCTACTTCATCAATAGTCATCGTCCAGTAGGAATTTTATAAAAGTTCTTTCTATTCTAGACGCCTCGTCACGAGCAGTTGTCTCTGACTATTGTCTTTCCTCTGGAAGGCAGTGACGTTTATGAATATTGAATTTGGCATGTTTAAAAGTTAAGTCCTTATTTAAAACAATTATCTTATATTTAAACCTAAACAAATGTAATCAACTGTCCTTTCCAGAAATAATAATAACGGAAACGAGGCGTCATTGTAGAATATAATTCTTAAGAAATCATAGTGGAGGAAGGGGATGCACTGAACTTGACTGAAAACCACCTTGGTGTCTGGTGTTGACTGAGCAGGCCTGCCACACCTCCTGGACTGCCAGGGAGGGGCAGCACTCGGGGTACGGTGCTGAGAGAAACTAGTGGCCCTGGCACAGCCTCAGACTGAACTGTAGGGGAGGGATTTCCAAGGGGAAATGGCATTCTGCTGGTAAGCTGGAAGGAGAGAGGAGTAATAATCATCTTTTGTACTTTTTGGGGATTTGGGGGGCAGAGAGGAAGCCATAGATAGCTCAGCTTCTGAATTCTATCCCTTTCTGGCCTTCCCACAATGATTGGGCTGATATGGGAACATTTTAGAACTTTCTCTCTTGGTTCAAATATGTGACCACATGGAGCCAAGAGCTGTCTTTCTCTCCCTCATCCACTGTCTGGTCATTTAGGGCCGACGCCCTAGTTTAAAAAGATAAAATTTCAAATTTGTGGATTTTCTCCTTCTTTTTCTCCTCTTCGCAAATGATCACAAACCATTCAACATGCTGAATTTCCCTGTGCTCCCAAATAGTTTGATGTCCGGATGCAGAAAGAATAATTTCACTAAACCTGTAACAAACTGTTTCATGATGGAGCATGCTCTTGTCTTCCTCCCACAGAGGCAATTAGGACAGGCACCCCCTGATTCCATTGACCTCACATCGCAGAAACAAAGAGACCGGCATGTTAATTTATTCTGCATGTTCGGGAGCATCTACGGTATGAAGCAAACTGTAGCCCTGGTCCCTGAGTGGGGACCGCCCTGCGGGTACCAGGGGGCACTTCCGGGGCACTCAGCTTATTAAGGAAATTGCCAGTGCTTAGAATCTATTTTTCCCAAATCGCCACCAATTCGATCGAGCTGTTCTTTTTTCGTTCTCCTGCCATCCCCTGGCCCCCTGCCTCACTCCCAACATAAGATCCGAAGTAATTCATTATACATTGGATTCAGTAGGTTAATGCACTACTGCGCTCCTTTTCAATCTTCAAGTTACTGTTATCTGTGTTACGAACCCAAGTTCAAGAACAGCCCTCTGTGATGGGGAGAACATGCTTTGGTTCCGTTCCAGGCCTAAGGAGTGAAGTTGCTCATGCTGAAGTTGGGTTTTTCATTTATAATGAAAATGAGAAGCAACCTGGTGTGGACGGCTGAACCAGGACACAGGAGACCTGGTTTTTAATGCTGTCTCCACCGTTGTTTCGATATGTGAGCCTCGGCAAGTCTCTGAACTTCTCTGGGTTTCAGTTTTCCCATTTATAAAATAAGAGAATTGGACACTCAGGATCTTTACAGTTCCCTGTCTCTCAATGATTTTTATCCTCTCTACTCCTGTAAATCTGGTCACCTCTTCTATCTAACATCGGACAATGGCCTCTTATTAAACATTTGCTTAGGCAGCAAGTACTATATGGTAAATAGCAACCTTACAGTTAAAATTGAACAATGAGCAATATCTCAACAAGCTTTCACTCCTTCACTCCCCCATCCCTGGTATCAGCTGGGTAATAAGACGGGAAGGCGGCAAGCAGAGTATACATCTATTGCTGAGAGTACCTTAAGGCAGGGGCTATTGGCTGAGGTCATTAGGTGATGTATCTTGCAAGGCCAGTTGAGTTGGTATATGTAAAGTTATTGGTGGCATAACTTGGGCAAGGTGGAGAAGGGATGGAGTAAAAAGAAAAGTGCAGGTTTGTCAAACGTGAGGCACATGGACCAACACATTCATCTCTGTGCGATGGTGACCCCCAAAGGCCACCTGCGGAGGCTGCCTATGTGACACCCAGAGCTGTCTAACCAGAGGGAGCAGCCGAATGTTGACACGGGAAGATGCACACTGAGTTGCCCATGGAACATGCCCACTGAGTGATTGTCGCGTCGGCATGTCCACTTTGTATCTGTGCTTTCGGGGGCGGGTGACTCCCTTTAAGGGCAAAAAGCTCTGAGTGTCTGTGGAGCGAAACCAGGAGATGCCCAGTGTAGCTCCCTTCTGCTTAAAGAAATTAGAGTCTCACACAGTCTCAGAAACATACTTTCCTTTTGCCACGTGCAGAGACGGGAGACTGAGAAAGAAAACTTTGTCCAGGATAGGAACAAGGCTATGTGTTTTTTAAAACTGGAAATTCTCAAGTCCTTACGCTGAACAGGATAATGTTCTGGTAGGCCTCCAGGGGAACAGACCTGTGCGTCCTACGGAGAGAGGCTTTCTGGGAATTCCAGGTACAGAAGAGGCCCTCTCAGGATTTCCTGCTTTTTGTTTGCTTTCCTTCATTTCTTATTTTATGTCTAATAAACCTTTGCTTTAAGCAGGATCAAGTGTTAAGAAAAACCAACTACAGAGCTAATGTCTAAAACATTAATTCTATAGTAATGCCTTATAAAACCCAAAAGAAATAAGACCGACTATTAAAAGAAATCCATATGTCTCTGGAATTTTTATTTAAGTTTATATTAGCGATCATGACCTTGGTTCCAGGGAATTCGGTAACGATTAATGACCAGCAAGGGGTCACTGGCCTCATGGTGCTTTGGGCCAGCAATTCCTTCCAACATGGACAACTGGTCATTTGTCCCAAGGAAGTGCCCCAAGATGAGGTCCTTATCCCTTTGCCATCTGATTATAATTTAACCTCAGCTTTTAAAGGGCCCTTAGGAGCAAAGATAGAGTGGGTCATGCTTTTAGTATTTTACAGAGTTTATTTTTGCCATGCAATTCATAATTGAGTATCATCAAGTTGAGTTGTCAACATAAAGTTTATAATTATATTGCTTTCATTTTGGGTATGAGCACTCACATTTTATCTGAATATCTGCTGGCTTGTATTGGTAGAGTATGTACCCACCTATATGATTATATGCATACTCCAGTGTCTGGTGTGTGTGTGTGTGTGTGTGTGAGAGAGAGAGAGAGAGAGAGAGAGGTTGAAACACTGCATGCAGCAGAAACAATAAAATAAAATTTGAATTATAGAAACTTCCGTCACATCAGTTTTACTTGAAGTTTGGCAAGCCTCTAGTTCTATAATATATAAAATAAGAGGCCAGAGGCCGAGTGAAATTAGTCTTCTCCTTGGATAGAAATGACTGATGTCATGGTGACTGGCATTGGCTTTTACATGTTCCGTGTTATTGTTCTAACTACCGCTGGCGATAATAATAATGGCTAGCATTTATTGGGCTGCATATTTGCTAAGTATGCTGTCATTTAATCTTTACGATGACTCGATGTGAGGAGCATTATCCCCCCCCCCCCCCCATTTATAGACGAGGCAGTGGGGCTCCAATGGGTTAAACAACTTGCCCAAGGTCACCCGAGCCACTCAGTGGCGGAGCCGGGATGCCAGCCCTGCTGTTTCGGACCCCGAAGATCAGGCTCTTAATCGCGACACCATTCTGCCTCTATTTAAAAACTAACATTTCCATTTTCTGAGCTCAGCCTTTAACATATTCATTTAGGCAAATTTCCATCCTTTTCTGGCATAATCACTCTTTCTTTTGTTGGTCATTGCTCCCCTGGGCTTCCCTCAAACATGGTCAGAGGTGCCCTGGACTTTTAAAGATGGAAGAAAGGCCACATGGTCCTGCATAATTTGACCGAGACAGCTGTGCAGCTGGTTGTCTCATTTAAATTACAACCACAAAAAAAGATGTGCCAGGTTTCACGGACACAGGCTCAGGGCAGGAACACGGCACGGTTTCCTGAACCTGCCCTGGGTTCCTGCCAGAGGTGAGCAGCCACGCTCAGCGGGGGCTCGTGGACCACTGAGCGGGCGGTGAGCCTCACTAAAACAATTAGCCTTCCCTGGGCCTCTTCGGAAGGGTCGGAGCTCCAAATTCTCGGGGTAAAGGACCTGCCCATTCTCTTAATTCCAGCTTGGAATGGCTGACCTAGGCAGGAACTTGAACACAATTTGTCTGAGTTAGGGAGAGAAAGAAAGATGAGGGATTTAAGAGGCTGGTGTGGCAAGGAATCATCTTGACAGGCTGTGGCTGGGACGCACAGAAGCCCCACACTGATGTGCTGAAGGGTGAGCGCGGGGCCTCGTGACCACAGACCAGCGAGGCCTTCATGAGACCTGACAGGCCTCCTTTCCACCCGGAGTGTGGTGCCGTGTTGCCTGAGTGTGTTTCTGCGGAGGGCTTTCCCCTGCATCTTTTGAAATTGAGTCTGATAGTCCGAGGGATATCTTTCACATACAATATTTTCCTCCTTGATTTGAGACAGGACCGTTTCTGGGGCCCCAGAGCAACAGAGCTACGTGTACACACATACGGTTTCTTCTTTTTGGAGGGAATTGTTACAGTGCCCATTTCCCCCCTGTGAAGTGATCTGTAACATCGGTCACTTTGTTTCCCTTCCCATTTTCCCCAAACTTCATTCAGAGCTTCCCACATCAGATTGGGTTGTATTAAAATCATTAGGTCTGTCTGAAGCAAGCACACTGCATCTTCCAGGAAAGTTCACAACGGTGACACAATTTTTTTTGCATGTATTGTGAGCCCCAGTTTGCGTGTGTGGGTGAGTGTGTGTGTGCGTGCTCCGCAGTTTTGTGTAAACATATGAATGTAGTGTGACTTTTCCATTGCCATTATTAATGACCGAAGAACATATTTTAAGTATTTTGGGGTTTTAACAAATTACGATAAAAGGAAGGTGGTAGAGATTGCTTTTTCCTCCTAAAAGTGGAAAAAGTGACAAGGAAATGAATGAGGACAAACTGCACGTGCTGAGCGGCTGGGGATGGTCCCGGAGGGCGGCCAGGGAGCCGGAGCCGGGATGTGCCTTCCCCCCTCTCCGTGCCTCTCAGTGGTGGCATTGTGGGGACTCATGAATTACCTCTTACAGTCAGGGCTCCCCGCCGTAAATCCAGCCGGGTGCCGAGCGCGCTGTGGGCAGCCGAGCACAGAACAGGGGCCGCCGGTGTTTGTGTTGTTGTTAGCGATACGCAGCCGAGTTCCTCCGAAACGGAAAGGCCCCGGCTCCAGTTTGTCGCCAGGGAAAGCCGAAACATGAGTCGCACATGTGGACGGGAGCCGTCAGCCGCCTGGGGTGCAGGGGGAGCTGCGTGCAGAGCGGCCCAGCGCCCGCCCACCCGCCTGGGCATTTGTTTGGAGGGGAGAATGGGAGGGGGGAGGGTGGGAGCAAAGAAAATAGCTGGAAGGGAGTAAGGCAAAGGATGCCCTGACCCCTAACTGGTATGGGCCTTCCCGGTACATCTCACTACTGGTCCGAATACTTGAGAGAATTAGAAAGATGTAACCTCTATGGTGTGGCTTTAAAATGTCTTTCTTTCTCAGGAAATCCCGTGTCTGTCATTGGGTGGGTTTTTTTTTTTTGTGGGTTGAGTAGGAGATGGTCTTCTATCCCTTTAAGAGGTAAAAACATGAAAAAATGTAAATGTAGGGACTTTAACACTTCCCCCCTTCCTAACATTCATATAATTGCTGTTAAGCCACATTGAAAACCCTGGGGCCTGGTGTGCACCAGGGTAAAGTTACATTTCACAAGCAGAAAATTGACTCACCACTTAGGAAAATTGGCTACCAATTATGTGTCAAAGGCTCTAAAGTCAGACCTGAGGTTTTCTTTTTTGCCAGAATGTGGAATTAAAAAGGGCACAGGGGCCCAGCCTTGTCCCCTCTCCCCCTTCCCTGGAAGGACTTCTTTCTTGCACTGAGTCTCAGGCTCTCCTTCGGGGGCTTCTGAGCCCTGGTGGGGACTGGAGGTCGGTCTCCTGGCCCGGGGAGGGACAGGCTAGGAGGAGGAACAGTGGCCGGAGGAAAGGATACAATCAACAGACGTGAGTGCAGGCCTAAGTGTTTTAAAAATCTGCATATGACACGCGGGGAGAAAGTAGCTCTTGCCCCAGTGCAGTTGGCCCCAGGTCTGAGAGCTATGACTGAGTCTCTTGGGGCCGCTCTTGGGGCCGAGGGGCACTGGGGGAAGGGATGCTGAGGAAAGGAGGGGTACTGAAGGCCAAGCCACCAACCTCTTGGGACATCTGCTGTCTCTGGGGACATGGCACCATGTGCACAGCCCATTCCGGAAGGTCATTGCTCCCTCCTATTGTAGGGGGGTTACTGGGGCAGGAGGATCCGTGGTCCTGGGGGGACGCAGGGGATGAAAGGCAGGGGAGAGAACAAGACGCAGGGAGAGACAAGGATTCAGAGACACAGAGACAGAACAATGGGGTGGGGGTGGAGAGAGGCGGAGAGAGAGGAAGGTACGGAGGAGAGTGCCGCGGAAGGAGACAGAGGCAGAGGAGGGAGAGAGCCAGGGCTCCGTGCATCACCTTTTGTCACCCCGCCCCCTCTGCCACCGTGTCCTGCTTCTTCTCCGTGCAACTTTCTTGACAGGCTCCTCGCCCTCTTTCAAGGCCTGCTTTCTGTTGCTGTTGCAGTGGCTGATCCCAAGTTTTATTTCTGCATGCCTTGAAATCGAGCCTTATTTAGTGCTGCATTTTCTGCCTCTAGAGGGAGAGAAAGAGAAAGCTTTAGGACTTGCCAAATGAAGTGCATCTGCTGTGGTGTGTTGGAGAGTTAGTTTTCTAGGACATGCAGGATGCAAATGCATACTGGAGATCACCCCGAGATAAGCATCCCTCCTGACAACAGGATGTGATGTGTAATAATTTTAGTGAGAAAAACCATCCTCGCTTTGCCTCCTGGGAAATCTTATGCTAGCTGTTTTCTGTTTGATTCTCGCTTTGGACATGTTCCAGAGTTCTCGAGAATCAGCTATCTTAAATCCTCAGTGATTCTGACAGAGAAGACTGTTTTGTCTAAGGGACAGAAATTCTAGGGCTGAGCCTCACCCAAAAGATCTGATTTCAAGTTTGTCCTAGCGTCTTAGCTGGAACAAAGAGAAAAATAAGTTACACTTTGCGGAATATTTAGTTCACCTCAGAGTCTTTATTGGGTTAAAAAAATGTTCGTGTGAGTTTTTCCTTTTGGAGCGGTTCAGAATGCATGAAAGTTTATGTTTTCCTAATCAAGACTGAAATATTTTGAGTGGATTTCCTCCCCCCACCATCTCGTATGTTTGAGTGATCTTTTCTGGTTTTAAGAATCTCACAGGCTCCCTCAAGTGAGGCTTAATTAGAGAAGCCTTCTACCCACTAAGTATTTTCTTAAATGTATAATTGATTGTGCAAGGAAGGAAGAGCGGCAGGAGTGGAAATCATACATCATTACATTA
Source organism: Phyllostomus discolor (assembly GCF_004126475.2). Lineage (NCBI taxonomy): Eukaryota > Metazoa > Chordata > Mammalia > Chiroptera > Phyllostomidae > Phyllostomus > Phyllostomus discolor. The sequence continues at coordinate 27,162,076 of NC_040915.2, read as the reverse complement.
TTAATGGCAATGTCTAAATAAAATGCAGACTTTGTCATGCTAATGGATAGCTGAGTATGTTTAAGTCAGACACTTTTTTCCCCTTCTTTTCTTTACTGTTCCGGGATCATTTTAGGAAGTTTCCATGGCATTTAATATATTGATAAATATATTCTAACACCCAAACTGAAGAGAAAGGTGTGACAAAACCAATAGTTTGGGAAGCCACATAAATTACCTCCTTTTTATAGTGAAGAAAGTGGATTTTTACCAGGATCTAAGTGATAGGATATGCATTTAGCACCTACGATGTGATGTTCGCTGCAATGTTCCACGGATATCCTCACAGGACAACAGAGCTGGAAGTTGCTGAACAGCCCTCGCCCTGGGTTCGTTGTGGACTTCACTAGCCGGAGTGAAAGCGCATCTTTCTAGAGACTGAAATGCCTGCTTTCGATGGGAAGCTATCTGACTCTGAAACCCCCCTGAAAGTAGACCTTCCAGAGGGATTCGGGTGCAGGTGGTTTATGTGGGTATGATCCTAGGAAGCAGGAACTGAGGAGAGGGAGACCAGGTAAAGAGGAAACATTGAAGTAATGATGCATTATCAAGGTCCCTGCTTAGGCAAAAGGTGCCCAATCCTATTGGGAATCTCTGGAAAGGCAGACTAAAATATGCCCCCTAGAATTATGCTCTGGAAGGACTAGAGGCTGGAGCATTTATTTCCCAGCTGTTGTTCCCCAAGGGTTGGGGGTTGTCCGTGGGTGCACTGATGCCTTTACCCTCATAAGCTGAGCTGGTGTGCAGGCCAGGTGTCTCCTGCAGAGTTGGCATGCCATGGGAGGAAGCCTTCTTGTGGTGGCATTTGGTTAGGGTGAAATAGGGGGCTGAGATCAGAGTGGACCACGGACATGGGAGGCAGGTACCAGAGGCATCTGTTACAGAAGCTGAGTATAAAGCACCTGTGGGGAGGGCAGCTTCTGCCACTTGAGAGTTAACTCTTTGTTTTTTATTGAGTACCTGCTGTGCGCATGGACATAGTAGGCATTCAGTGATTCCTTGTTGACATCAATCAAAAAGTACATAAAATTCATATACAGTAAATGTTTGGTGAGTGCTTATCGTGTGTCTGGAGCTCCGTCTCTCTCCTTCCTGTAAGTGTGTTCATGTTGTCAGACCAGCTGTTGTGATTTTGCTTTGGAAAATATGGTACCCAAATATGGTATTCATCTTTTGACAGGTCCGGGCGATATGAAAGTGAATGAGACATGATCTTCCTCTTACATACAGACAGTTCCGGGGGTGGGAGGCCCCGTTAGAGGTTGAGCATCTCTCTTCCACCATGCAGCAAGGATGAGGAAGCAGGCTTGGGGAGGGCGTGCTGCCGAGGGAGGGAAGTCGCAGTACATGGGCTATATGGCAAGTGGTGTGAAAAGGGCTGGGAGGAAGGTAGGGCATGGTGTGCAAAGGGCCCAGAATGCCATGAGAAGAGATAATGGGTTTTGTTTGTAGGGGGCTGTTTTTACATACAGGGTTGGAGGGATGGGAGGTTGGGAGGTGGGGGCATAAAATCCATGTGGGAGAACTTGGTATCCAAACGTGAACTCTCCACTGTGGTTCCCAAACCAGATCATGTTCCTCATGTCACTTCCATGTTTCTCTATCCCTCTAGTTCTAGAAACTTCGGAATTATCCACGTTGCTTCCTTCTCCCTCATACCACACAGCCAGTATCTCTCAACTCCCCCTTCACGCCACCCGCATGCCACCTTTCGTGCCCTTGCCCACCCAACTCCTGCCCTAGCTCCAGGTTGGTGTCTCCGCATCCATCTGGCCTCTCTACAATCCACTCTTTCTGCACAGGAGCCACAGTAAGCTTTTCAGAATTCACATTTCACAGTGCCCTTCCCTAGCGTCAGACTCATCAGTGACTTACAGCTTGTAGGGTCAAGTCCAAACCCCTCACTCACCTGCTATTCCTGTTGCTTCTGTCAGGGACACTCCCTTCCTTCTTTGTTAATTGAAGTTTGTCATTTGTTGGGTTCTAGTTGCTTTTCCTTCAATTCTCAGAGATGCCTCACTAACCTGCACAGCTGGGCCAGTTCCTGGCAAAATATGCTGTAACCTCCCTGAGGCCAGGGTCTCTGGCTATTTGTTTACTATTTATTCCTATGCACTACAGTGCCTGACACTTAGTAGGTGTTCAGTAAATGTCTATTGGATGGATTATGGGCGGATGGGGAATTTAGCTTGTGACCATGGGCAGATGGATCTTGTCCAGTGGCGTGTGCCAAAACTGGCCCTTGGGGCTCGTGGGAACCAACTAAATGAATCCCTTCCCTACTCTGTCCCGTGGTCTCACATCGTAGCTTGAAATCACTTGTGTTGGGAGTGCTTACACTGTGGAAATTTGCAGACACTGTGAAGTAGGATCCCCCCATCCACTTGACCAGAACACTGCTGATCCTGCCAGTCGGGAGTCCTAGCAAATCTTTTGTTTCTGCAACTTTTCTTCCATGTTGAGTCTTCGCCATCAGCTTTGTGGAGGGCAGAGACCACATCTTATCAAGCTTTGAGTCACCAACTCGTAGCAAAGCACACAGTTCAATAAGCATTTTGTTTTAAAGAAGAAAGAAGCGAAGTAACCAGTAGCTCGACTCTCCAGTCAAGGAGTGCTGGCTGTCCCCGTCTGAACTAACCTGCTCCTTGAGAAAGGAGTTTTGAAATGATTTGGGCCCACTCTGAGCCTCTTTCCGTCCTCCACCCCACTTCGGCCAATGGCTCTTACACATCCTACTTGTGTTACAGGGGCGTGTTTTAATGAGCAGGATTCTTACCATCATGGACAACTCGGCACAGCTGAGTAGTTAAATTCCACAATAAAGCTAATGGGTCATTTCAATGAGAATTTTGAGGGTCTCTTTTGTGGGCTACCCTGTTGCTCATAGGCCAGTGGAACGGAGGCTTTTCCTCCCCTCCAGTGTCTGTACTGTGTGCACACAGAACACTAACCAATGAGATGTTAGATGGTGTGCTAGAGAATCAGTCCCTGCCGTGGGTGCTTCCTCATAAATTCCCTACCGGGGTCCGGGAAAGCTAGGAAGAAGTGGTATTTGAATTGACTTAGAGGGATGAACAGAGCACATTGCCCAGGGGCAGGAGACCGAGTTAGGAAGTGACTGTGATTGGAAGGCCCAGGGATGCAACGTCTCAGTCAGCACTGGTGGCAGGAATGGCGGGGAGTGGGCAGTGAACAGAGGGTCAGGTTAGCTGTGGGGAGGTGAGGGAGAATCCTGGCAAAGTGCTTGGATCACTTTCTCCTCCACCCCTTTTGCAGGTGGGATCATGGGAGAATTGAAATGATCTAAATATGGTTTCTTAATGTTCATGTTATCTTGACTAATTTTGATAAGCCTTTATGACAACTTTATCTCAAAGCTGCGGCTGTTTCAATAGAAATTGGATTGTAGGATGCGCAATTTGATTTAGCCAAACAGCTTTGGACTTGCATCCTATTTCATTGTCCCTGAGTTTCATTACTGTCATTGTCTGCAACTTAATTCCATTTTTTGTTTGAATCACTCATTAAGCACCTTAAAATTATGTAGGTAGTAAATTCACAGGCTAACATATGCAAATAAGCACCCCTCACCCTAGTTCTAAATAAACACTGTGGGTTTGTTAAATAAACTTGGGAGTTTCAGATCATTTCTTGCACGTAATGAAATTGTAGCCTCACGCTTCAATACAGCTAGGTCTCTTCCCGCCCCCCCCCCCCCTTTAAATACAAGGAGAAAAAAAGAATACAAATATTTTCATTTTGAGTCATAAGTGGCGGGGCATGCAGAGGAGAGAGAGGAAGAGGGAGGGAGGGAATGTATACAGCTTTTTTTTTGGTGGGGCGGGGGGGGGGGGGTTGGCAAAAAAGAGTAATTCCCATCAACTCAGCCTGGCTAAGAGAAGCCTCCAGATAAGAATTCTTGAGATCTCTGACTCTTCTCAGCATAAAAATTGTTTTAAATAATAATAAAAAATTACAAATGGTCTGGTCTCGAAGGCCAAAAGTGTAACCTTTGATGTTGGCTTTTCGGAAGTTCAGTAACAAACCAGTCTCTTTCTTCTCATTTTTTAAGAGAACTACTTTGTAAAGCCTATCTCTCTAACAGAAAAGAAAGAAAACATAAATAAAAGTCACTCAAATATTTATACAGTTATTCAAAGGATTAAGTGTATTTGGTAAGGTCTAAGGTTATTTAACATTTTCCCCTTCTTTTGAGTCTTTGTTTTTTAGCTCTGGTACATTGAGGATATTTTTCCCCCCTTGGGTTTGCTTTATAGAAAATTAACTAGTTTCCTTATATGCTGGCATAAAGTAAAGACGTTTCTTTAGAAATATGCAAATGCAAATGATTGAGAGAAAAGAAACATGGTATGTGTGAAATGAAGAAACATTTTAATCCCCGTGGTCTTCATTTCACAGTGCTTATGAGTAACTGCCTACTTATCTGACTGACAGATAAAAATCTCAGAGACCCATAATTCAGAATAACATAATTTTGCTTTAACTTTTTACGTTATAAGGGTACTTCTGTGGCAATATACATATTCGTATGTATTTCCTCCTGCGTGATCTAAACTGGGAAAGAAGGAGAATGATTAGTTTATATGTTAAAAATGCAGTGAATTTGTATTTGTCATGATTCTGGGCTAATTCTGATAATGTCCTCCATCTCCTGCACCCAACTAGGATTCTCTTGTGAAAACATACCAAACTTTTTAGAGTTTTAATTTGTTTCACTATGTCATCATTTAAATACCCAGACGGTAGTTTCTGGTGAATTAAAACAACAATAGCAACACCAACGATAACTTGATTAACTCACAGCTCTTTGAAAGTACCAATATTGTCATTTCTTCGTTAAATAGGAAGATGTGACCCAAATATCTCCTATGTAGCTGATCATCACTTTCCACTTAGGATGACTTAGTTTTCTCTTAACAATCACTAATTGGTAGTCTATGTAGTTAAACATTCTGCTTAGTAATTTCTTCGTATTGTCTACACAGAACATCATTTTCAGATACAGTAACACAGTTATTACAATCAATATAGTTTTATTCAACAATTATGTGTTATAGAAAGCCCCTGTGAGAATTGTCTAACGTGGTCTCTACTTTCAAAGAACTCCTTACCTAATGCCATTTTTCTGTGATCCAGAGGATGCCTTGGTGACTTGTTGTGAATTAGGGCCATAATTACGACCATCATTTATCATTGTACTGTGACCGCACAAGTGCCGGTTAATAGAGGACGCAGAGTGACAGAACGCAGGATAAATCACGTCGCCTTTTGCTGGAGCCGTGTCTCTGGGAGCCGGAGCCCGAGCCGGAGCAGAGAGTGGAACTGATATCATTTCCATCTGCAAGTCCTGGTGACGTATGAAGTGCGTGAGACATTTATGGTTTTGTTGCTACCATCAAGACCTTTGGCAGAGTTCTAAACTTATTTTGGTCTCTCTTTCCCTCTCCTTTTTTTTTGTTAGCTATTTCCAGCTGTTTATTTTTATCTTGCTTTGAGATGTTTAACTGAAAGACACAATTTGAATCTAAATTGTGGTTGTTATCAGATCTGAATAGCATGATAAGGCGGTGATAGTAATTTGGGTTTTCCTGGCTATGCATTTGTGCTGGGTTACAGCAAAGGTAAGTTTGAAGCAGTGGCCTGCTCATTCAATCACTCAGTGAGTGCCTACTGTGGCCAGCAAAGACTCTTTAGACCTCGCACAGTCTAGTGGGAAAGACAGTCGTTTACAGAATCACATAAATAAAGGTGAGGTCACAGTTATGTTAGGTGCTACGAAGGCAAGTGCAAGAGGATGATTTGAGTGCATCTATCGGGGAGAAAAAGAACTGACTTAAGGGGGGAGCAGGAAACGTGCCCGCAGGGAAGTGATGATCAAACCAAGGGCAAACCTCTAGGTCTCCGTGCTCCTCTCAGAGTCGTGGAGTAGAAGTAACACGGACTGTGGAATCAGGTGGACGAGGGTATCCAACCTTTTGTCTACTCACTAACTGTGACCTTGGATGAGTCATCTCATTCTTTTAAAACTTAGGGGTTTTTAATCTGCAAAATGGGGAAAGCAACATCCATCCTCCTGGATTGTTCTGTGTTGTAGAAGTGATACATTCTTTATGTACTTGGTTTAGTTAGATAGTAGGCACTTACTACTGTTTTTTCACCTATGACAAGATCTGAGTTTTGTAAGTCAGGCCTTATGCTTTCCAAAGAGACCTTTTAAAAGAGACTTTTCCTGACCACTTAACCTAAAGCAGCTCCCTACCATGACTAACTTTTAATTGTTCTGCTGTTAATATTTGATATGTAAAAATAACATATGTAACACCTATGCTATGAAGCACAATAATAAATCAAAATTGAGAACCCCATACTGAACTTAAGAACTCAATCTTTTGAAATTTAAGATATAAATAAGCATGAAACCTATGGTAGAATTCTGTTTAAAAGATACGATTTTTTTTTTTTTTTAGAAAAGCCAAAATGATGGTAATTATTTTAAGCTTCAATACAGTTTTTGTTGCTGGGTGACCAAAAAACAAATACACACACATACATACACAAAAAGGAAAAAAATGTGTTTCCTTTGGGAAAATGAGAATATGTCTAAGCTGGTTTGGAGGAAGTTGATTGTTTCCCAACCAGAATGACATTTGGAATAACATTTGAATTGGTTGATCATGGCTTTAGGTCAATAACTCTGCAATAGGGTCAGCTTTCAGATGTATGGAGGGGGAGGAACTCAGGACTAGGGTGCTGGAGGAATGCTGAGGACCGGTCCCAGCTTTGCCTTTGACTTTCGCCACACACCTGAGACTTGTTTATTTCACTTTTCTAAGCTTCAGTTTCCTCACCTCTAAATCAAGTTGGTGAATGACCTCCAAAGTTTAACAGCCGCTCTGTCCGTGTCTCTGTGATCTGGGTTCTTTGCAGACCCAGGTCCCTGGGTGAGCACAGGGTGCAGGCGAGGCCCCGGGCCCCAGCGAGGGGGAGGGGCTGGCTGCAGGTGTGCGACCCTTTATGCCACCATGCCATCTCTGATGGGTTGGTGCAGACAGCGAGCTTCTTTGCATGGGAAAAAGTTTCCTTCCAATTACACAGCAGTTTTGTGGTGGCTGAGAGCTATAATGGGAAAGCTTTGCCGCCAAAGCACTCTCATTCATAAATTCCACTGTGCCACTCTCTAATTTTTTTCTCTTTTGGATAGATCAGTATTTTGTGGTTCCTTCTACCACAGCCATGCAAGCAAATGTGAGTGAATTGTCAAGGCCCCGAAGTCCCTGCATGACAGCGCCAGTCATGAGCAGTGTTGGTGCAGTCAACACAAGTGGGCTGGCCCCTCCGATACCTGCTAGGAAACTGTCTCTAAAATGAAGTGCAGGAAGCAGCTGAAGATGGGAGCTGGTTTGTTTCTAGTTTATGGATTTCTCTGGAAATAGCTATTTTATTCTGGTAAAAGCCCTGGTTCATCACACACAGCTCAATACATATGCTGAATGTCAACCCCTTTGTGCAGGTGTGAATATCTATTGTAAATTATGGAAATTTAGGCTGCATATTTTTAAAAAATGTATTTTCTACATCTGTTTTTGCAACTTGCATTATCCCTGGGTTCCCTTTTAGAAAGTGACTAAAATGCAGAGAGAAAATCAAAGTAAATATTGTTTCAAAAGACAGAAATGTCTAAAATAACCACACAGAATCCATATTCAACACAGACTAGTTTAGTATTTATTTATTTATTTAAACATGAGAAGTATGTTCTTTTAAAGCTGGTGTATTATTCACTTTGGCAGTGATCTAAGATTTATGATTCATGAAAAACCTATTCTTTTGAGGTTGTGTGTCCTGTGTTGGTGTATGTATATATGTATACTGAACACAGCATTAAAAAGTTAACCTTTGCTTTCTGCCCTACAGTTTGCTATGTTTTCATGGCAGTGATAAGGGATATTGCAATTAGATTGAGCATAAGTGTAATTTCAGAAGTGCTATGAGCTTACTAAAGCATCGATGATTGGTCCAGTTCAGTTCAAATAACCATGGGTGTGTGTGAGGATGGGTACCACATTGTGGCGTAATGAGCTTGTAGTTCATAACTCTGGCAAGGGTTTGCTCCGTATTTCCCTTTGAAAAAGATGACAGTTCCTCCGTAAATATGTAGCACAGAATCTGTTTCTAAACAGCTCCAATAAAATCTGTTTATTGGTGTCTCTTGTCTACATACAGCCACCTGTCTAAAAGCATAAATTCCCATGCATGGAGTGGTCTGTTCTCCCCTGTGTAAGTATATGTCACCCCCACCGGCATCAATGAAAGCTGTGTTCTTAGCAGCAGGAGAATAGATTCATATGCTGTGAAAAGGTATGGAATTCTGATTTATGGCCTGTGTTGCTTTTAATGGATATACCTGCAACAGCCATGGAGCTACAAACTATAAGGTGTTAAAATAAAACATTTTACAGTGCAATATATTGCCTGCTTGTTAGTTAAAAGCACTACCAGGGAGCACATTTTAGCTAAATTTGGCAGTATTAAAAATACATGTGGTATATCCTGGCTTTCTTTTCTCCACTGTTGCTCTCCGCCTCTCTTGGAGTATGCTTTCCCTGCTCAGGGACTGGCTGCCCGTGACCTCTTGGCCACCGAGGGTGGACATTCCATGTGGCTTGAGATGAAACTGAAATGAAAGATTAAAGCAATTCTGAAAGATTTCAAGATAGGCTACCGCCAACTCAGCCTCAGAAGGAGAAAAAGGAAAAGAAACTCGTTTCTTGAGTCGCCCGCAATCTGGATCACAGAGAGCCGTTTTGGTGGCGTCCTCAATGGATGTAAAGTAACTAGTGCCTTCAAACCCTTCGTGCTAGGGCTCAGAAGCCTTGGCAGAATCGTTTATTAAATATTGAAGCATTTCCTCTTTCTGCCTCTCCCTCAGCCACAGAGAGCGCCGGAGAGGAGTGTTTTCCAAGACCAGGGAGGTACCAGTGGGAGGCCATAGTTGCTTCGGTTTCAAGCAAGGGTCAGCTTTGTTTAGGGGGATGGATGATCATGCAGCAAGCACCCCGCACCCATCACTGAGGACTCCCATTGTCAAAAACACGAATGCTAATGAAAACACCTGGGTGCACGTCCTCTGCAGTTTTTAACTGGGGTGGATTTTTGAAGAAATCCATGGTACTTTACAGAACGGTTAGTACTGAGTTTGAGCTGAAAACAACTGTAGGCATAAAATTTAGGATTGCTTCAAGAAAAGCTTTTGTTTTGCTTTGTCATCTTTCAGCGCTATTGCAGGAAATATTTTAAACCTAAGCATATACATCAAGAACGAGTGGGCCTCATTATTGGAAATGCTGGGTTGCCCTCATTTGATATTTTATGCCTTACATGTTTTATACTTTATGCGTTTTACTTCCTGCCCAGTTCTTGCTTTTAGGTGGGCATGAATCAAATCCGAAGGGACATTTTTAGTTATTCCAAGAGCGCTTGAGAAGGAGTAATAGTATGAGTTGGTTTTAAGTTTCATGGTGAAACTGCTTTTAATATTTAAATAATTTTTCGTTTGAAATGAGGAACTTCAATAAGAAAGTTGTTTAATAGCTAAGCTACTTTACCAACTGGCTTTCCTATTTTTCTTAAAGTCTGGAATAGTGCTAAAATAAAGTATAATGTAATATTTAAAATAAATATACCTAGGGCCTGTGAAAATTCTCCTTCACGGCATTTGTAGGAAAATGTAATGCATGCAAAAGTACACAGTAGTTTATATAGTAGTTTTATTTTAACTAGTACAATATAACAACCTGACATGCTGTGAAAAATAAATAACTTTTTTGAAAATGCATTTTCCAAGTATGAAAATAATATTGAGAAATGACTGAGGTAATCACTTTTGCATAGATTCCGAAAGGGGACAAGAGGGGAAGAATAATTGATGGTTTAATACATAGAATTTCACAAAGGTGTGAAAGATTTTCTTTGCTGTGGGACCAGAAACAATATGCTTTGCCATTTTGCAAAAAGACCCAGGAAAGACGGCTGACTTGTGAGCGAGTGCTTTTAGGAGTCTCGGCCAACTAACTCATTTATACCACGGGCTCTCTTTGCTTTGGTTTTGGGGTCAGCTGATTGAATAAATGGATTTTTTTAAAAAAAATTTCTTCATAGAAAAAAAAAAAGACTCCTTTGGCTGTGAAATGTTCAATTTTCCAAAGGAAGTAAACATTCCATCTCAGGCTTCTCACACATTCAGATAAACAAACCACTTTGAATCACATAATGTTTATAGGAAGGAAATAGCCTCTTCATTTTATAGATGAGGGTCCAGGGAAGAAGCGACTTATCTAAGGTCATACAGCTAGTCAGCATTTGAGCCAGAATCGCTTTCTACCCAATCCCATCACCCCTCCTGGCAAGAGTCAGTGCTGAGTGTCAGACTTTCATAGGCAATTAGGTGCCCAGGCATGAGATCAAAAGGAACACTGAAAGCGCTGCTGATAGTCTTGCTAATACAATGGGTCAGGCAACCCCAAAGAAGCCAACTATTACTAGGTCATTGGCACCACCAAGGTGTGGCTTCGAGGTAGCATCTTAATTTCCCTCCCTTAGTCTCTGTCAGCTCCACCCAGACCCTCTCAAATAAACGTACACTCTAAGTTAAAACTGTGTGCACTTGCTGTGCAGCTTAGCTTCTGCACAAGTTTGCAAACTTCCCTCACCCCAGACCCCCCACCATAATCATGCTTTAGACTCGAACGGATATTCTAGAGCTACTACTGCATTCGCTTTTAAGTTGTTTTGACTCTGAGTCTTGATACCTCTCTCGGATAGGATTAGCCGGGTCCATCTTGATTGGAACATATTTAAAAAACCATTATTTTTATTGGCTCTGAAAGTGTGAACTGTCTGGGCTCGTACCTACGTGTTCAGTAGAGAAGGTTGGGGCGGGTGTGTTTCCCTCCACTGCTTCCTTTGCTCTTTGCGCTTCTTGTCATGAGGTTTGCAGGTCAGAGGAAGAGAAAGGCGGGTCTACCTTTCTAACCACCAGAGGGGATGGTGGGGCATGGGTCAAGGGAGAAAGGATACTAAGAAAAGGGGTGGGTAGGGCAGGGGAGAGTAATGGGGGGGGGGAATGAGGACAACTGTAATTGAACAATTAGAACATTTTTTAATTAAAAAAAAAAAGATCAGGAGTTCCAAAGTAGCAGAGAACAATGAAGGATGAGGGGCAAAATTAAGGTACTCTTTCCTGCCAGTTTCCCCCAGAACTGTGATAAGTCCTTCAAAAATAGCCTTGGCATATTCTGTCACTCAGGTGCTGCCCATGAGCCTAGGGGAGGGCGTTTGTGCAGAAACAGTTCTTACAAATGGACTTGGACCCCAGTCCTCTTCTGCTAGAGGATTTAAGGGTATCTGATGGGACAGATGGGAAGGTGACAGTGGTCCTCATTGCGAAGGAAGCTGGGAGATTCAAACAATGAGGTTATCTTCCTTCCTATCAGAAGCAGGGGATCCGGAAGTACTGGTCAATCACTGATAAGATGGTGGAGCAGTTGAAGCACATCTCTGGAATCTTCCTCTTCTTACCCCCTTTCTTCGGTCTCGTCCCTCATTCTGCACACATGAGGCCAGTGCTCCCCAGGGCCCAGCTCTCTCCTGGCAGGGCAAGGTGATACGAATAGAATAAAATAGTTTCATGGTCTCCACCACTGCGTGGGTAGTGGGAGAATGGGGGGGAGGAGGAGAACTTCCATTTTTGATCCCTGGGGAGGTCAACCCAAGGACCGAATCATTACAGGTGAAATTCAAGGTTCCCCAAACCCAAGACAGATATTTTGAGGGGGAGGGTGGTTATCACCACAATTTTCTATGCATGAAACTGGTAAGGGCAATAACTTGGAAGGTGAATTTCTATCCTCCGTATCCTTCAGTTCTCCAACTTATAAAATGAGACTGAAAAATTACTTCTTTCCTACTCATAAAATTATTTTAGGGTCTGGTTAAATAACCTGATAGCCAACATTACTTGTTGCATACAAGACTATGTGGTCATCCTTATGGATAGATGAGGGAGATGGAAGCTTAGGGAAGTGCAGAGGCTTGTACAAAATCTTCAGCTCGTTAAGTAGAAAAACTGGGTTTGAATCCAGGTAGTTTAACTGCAGCATCTATGTACTCAATCATGGTTCTCTATGGCTTCCTTCAAATACAGTTTAAGATCCTTCACTCCTGTGATGTATGGCATCAAATTTCTGCTGATAATTTAACCTTTGATACTGTTTAATGCCCAGAGCTGCCAACTGGATTTTCTGACTTGGAACGCTCCGTCTCTTCCTGGCTTTTTCTTTTCATTTTGGTGATTTTTATTGATGTTCCATACAGCAGGAGTGCAGCTGAAACATTTTTGGTGATTTGGGCATTTTCTCTTTCCCATAAGCTTTCTGTTGATGGTTGAGCCTTTCTTTGTGTGTATGTGCTCTCTCGATGACACGGTGTTCTGAATTCAGCTGGCTTGGCTGCTGTCTCTCTCTCTCTCTGTTTCTCTGTCTTTGATGGCTTCAATGAGCCAATAATATAATTAGACGTCAAATAGAGAAATACCTAAGGCTTCTGGTTTTTCATTTTCCAGTAATAAATATCCTCAATCCTTGATGCTCTGTTGCATATGTTTTCCAAGGAGCTCCACGTCGAGCTGGGGCTTAGTGAGTGGTTTTTGTTTTTACGAGGGGAAGAAGTGGGGCCAGCGTACCGATCGCAGTGGACCAGGTAAGCAGGAACCACACTGCGGGAGGATTATGTGCTTTCCTCTTGGTTTTTATTACCTGGAGCTCCATCACGAGTCTCAGGGTGGACTGAAATCCTATATTGAGGCCAAAAGTGAAAGGAAAACCGGGACAAAGGAATCTGCAGGGCAGGAGGCGGGGCTTGCTTCGCCCCAGCGATGGAAAACAACCACCATGAAGTGGCTTGTAGCTTGCTGCCTAATCTGTGTAAAGCACTGGTACAGGCAAGATGGAGTTAATTCAATAAAATAAATATAAAATACTCTCTGCTCTGTCAGGCCACGCTGGAAGCAGGTCAGAGGTCGCCGAGCCGCTTCACTGGAGCACTAATCGATTTGCTGTCAAGGTGGCCTGCTGGGGCTTCACGCCGGAGAGGAATTGAGAGGCGCTCCGGCCCAATTTCCATAATTGCTCACTGCCTTTAGTGTACAACCTTTTATGAAACACAAAAAATATATCATGGAATTGTATTGATTAGCCATTGGGCTGAATAATTCACTTAGTATTTATTACCTGACCCCAAGAGGTTAAATAAATCCACTATCTAACTTGGGTTTGTGAGAAATATTACTTATTCATTGAAATGCGGGCTGATTATTGCACAATAGGCCTGTATCTTTGTTTCTTGATTTTTGCGATCAAGGTTAACCCTTGTTGCGTTTTGGGGCCAACAAGTCGGAATTAAAAAACCACCGTTGGAGCGCTCCCCCAAAGTAGCCTAATCAAATCACTGCTGAAAGTCACTCTGCAGTCATTTTTGAAATCTTGAATTTGAATAATTTGAGTCTAGTTTCGAAAGGGCCCCAACTTTAGGGGTAATGAATGATGAAATACGGACATAAACCTGGCTTTTGTTGCAAATACTACATTTTATAATAACAGAATTATTAATGGTGACGTCTAAGCCCAATTTTATGACACCATTTTTGGAAGCTTATGCTGTTACACTAAACGCTCATAAATTAAGTGTCCCAGAAAACAAAGGGGTGGGTAGCAGGAAGACTCCTTCTGTCTTAAAGATGATTGAAGCATGGACAGCTGACTGACATTCATTCCAAAAACCGTGATTTCAAGTAACTTGAAAAGGTGATGGAATTTAATCCATAGGGCATTTTATGAATATCTGAACTTGGGGGTAACCATTCCTTATTTACAGGCATTTGCATATTCCTTTGACTCCGGCTAAACCGTGAATCCATCTCGAAGTGCTGTGCACCGCAGTCACTACCGCGTGACATCAAAACTATGTGTGTTGTCAGTTGCCGTGAGCACCCTCTGTGAAGAGTCAACCTTCCTCGTCCCCGCCCTCCCTCCCCAAAAGACGTTTTTAACTTTTGTGTAAAGTCTTTTTTCAGTTTCCTGTCTGCATCCTCCAGCATCTCAAAGCATTGTTTTTGAAGTTTAATGGAATTTGTCGTAGGTCAAGAAAAGGAAGCCATGTGAAACTTTTTTTTTCCTCTCTCCCTTCAATAAAAGGGAAAGGGGAAAAAAAATCATTGGAGTTCATTGCTAACTTTATGTTTGTTGATCCTTTAATATTTCTGTATCCAGGATCTACCCTTACGATTAATGGTAGGAAAAGCCAGGGCTCTGGTGTTAAACTCAGCATCAGCCTTTCCTGTGCTGTGCAGTGGGAGGAAGAGACGGCTGCAGAGCAGGGTAACTGTGTGCAGAACTTCCTAAAGCAAGTTCAGGTGCGCCCCACTTCCCGTCTTCCATGTGGCTGCTCATGTGAAGTTGAGCGTTGCATTTCATTTTTGTGTTCCATGCTAAAATGATTTTCTGATGAGCACTTTGGGAATTTTCAAGTCCGGGTTTTGGGTGTTGGGTCTCTATATTTAGTTTGGGGGTGGGGCGGATGTGGGAGGGTGGAGAACCTTGGGGAGGGGAAGAGAGAAGGAACAGGCCATTAAAATTTTTTTCTTAAGTGAAATTTTAAGTCTCTCTTCCCCCTCTTTCCCCCTTCTGTCTGCGTGGGGCTCAGTTAAATGTAGAACATAGCTAATGAAATGACTCAAGAGCTCTTGATAGCCTCTTGAGATAATTTGGTTGTAAGCAGTGAACAAAATGCATTCTCTGGACCTACTCATTTCAAGTGCTAATTGTGAATGCTAAATTTTTAAGGAAGCTAATGTCATAATACTGTTCATGGCAGTTCCAAAATAAATATTAGTGAAATGTTTTAAAAGGCTGAGTAGTGTAAGACAGATAGTTGTTTTATCCCCGTAGAATTCTACAACTTAACAGAGGCTCTGCCATTAGGAACCGGCATTGTATACGTTAAAAAATAATAACATATAGATAAGAGATTTGTTCAAGAGACTAGAAGTACAGTCCAAGGAAAGTAAATAAGAGCTGATCTAGGAACCAGTGGTGCGTCATGATGTCTAAATACAACTGTTTTGGGTAGATGACGGGAATTTGTTCCTATGAAATTCACATAATGGAAAGAGGCTGAATTTTGGCACACGATGGTCCTGGGTTTCAATACTGGCTACCACGTGTACCTAGGCAAGTTAACTAACTTCCTTTGTTTCTTTAATTTTTACAGCAGGGGTAATAGTACCTACCTTCACAGGATTGTGGATTAAGGATCATATGACTATAGGATATGATTCTGGCACATAATGTATAAATAAGTGGTAGCTGTGCTATAATTATTCTTCAGAAAATTAAGTGAGGATATTTGTTACAACCCGTTGGTGTTTATTGGACATTTTGCAACTGATCTTGATGGAGATTCTAAACCAAACACAATCTCCATATTCTAGAGCCTCCTGGATTATATTTGCTAGGTAACCTAAAAGGAAAACACAGTTTGACATTCGAAAAAACCAAATGCTTTAATATAATTTTTATTGTATTTTTTCCATTACCATTTAGTCCCTTTATACCTCCCTTCCCCCAGCGATCCAAAAAAATTTTTTTAACCATGAAAATTTCTTCAAAGGGGGGAGGAGTAGGGAAGATTTTCAACTGCACCCACAAATATGGAGGTTTTGTTTTTTATTTTAACTAAAAGTGGCCAAGATTTCCCAACTGTTCTATTTTTACAAATTTTAAAAGTTTCATGGCTGGGTCAGATTTAGGGCCTGTGTGGGAACCGGCAGTCGCTGCCAGCAGTGCAGCCAGATCCCTGCTGTGTTGTGGTTTCCACGTATTTCTACATTCCATGCATTGCTGAACTGTGTAGAGCAGGGAGCTCTAAATCACCGGCGCTTTATGTGGGTTTGCAACCTTCTGATTGGGGCCTCGGAGTTAATGCATTATTTTAAAACTGGAAGCAGTACGCTGGTAAGTCCGAGGCAGATTTCTCCTCCTCCCTGCTCCACCCTTTGCTTCCCCCCGTGGAGGTCGAAGGTAAACTTTATATAGCACAGGAAACATTTGGGACCGCCAATAAACAAATGTTAGAAACGATGAGGCTTTAATCGCTGGATGTGCACACGCATGCTCGGGCACTAAAGAAAGCCTGGTTGAGATGGGGAGGCAAGGAGGGCGTTACTGATTCCCTGAAATGTACAGATTTCTTAAGTGCAGATTATATGTCTTTGTGGATTCCAGGCATTTTGTTGGAGAGTTTACGTATAGTCCCTTCCCACTTGATGGTCCTGAGCTATCCCTTCCCACAGCTCCTAGCCTGAGATCTCTCAGTGGCCCTCCAGCTGGTCTCCTGGGCCCTGCAACTGCGTGCCCCACAGCACTGCGTCGGGTCCGCTGTGCACACTCCAGCCACGTTAGTCTTCACCAGGTCCGGCTCTGATCATGTCACCTCTGCTCAGAAAAGTTCACCGGAGCCCTCTGCCTCCTGAGCAAAGCCTAGACTGTTTGACCTGTGGGCTCAGACCACTATGTCAGCCCCATATTCCTCAGATATCCTCCGGGTGCCTCGTTTCTGCAGCCCAGACTCCTTCCTTTCGCCCCACACTTTCACTGCTTGCTCGGTCTCCCAGTTCTGACGCCCCTTATTCCTCCCGCTGTCTTTCCCCCGGCCTTCCTCTGGCTCCTCCAGAAAAGGCCTCTCTTGCCCCTCTCTACTGCTTCATTCATGATCAAATTCTAATTGAAACATCGGTTTCATCAGCCAGTAGTTGTGGAGTTTCTCTTCTCTGCAGGCTCCTTTGCTTGATGCTGAGATGCAGAGATGAATAATAATACGTGGGCCCCTGGCCACCCAGGTTACTGTTAGACATTCTTTTCTTTAATAAGTTATAAAAGTAGTTTAACTAGATTACAGAAAAACCGGGACAGAAGTAAAAAGGAAAGAAACACCTCACAGTCCGACCATACTCACCGTGTTGCATTTTTTCATCCATGTGCATCTTTACAAAGTTAGGATGGTGTCACCACAATTTTGTATTTTTCGTTTTAAATTCCAATTATATATAATTATGTAGAAAATGATTCTGATTATTATATTGTACATATAATTTTCCATGTCTTTACATATCCCATATTTAATGAATAATCAATTATTTTCCTACTATTAAAAATTGTTTTTAAAAATTTTCAATATTGTAAGTAATATGATGAACATGTTCATTTTTACAATTTGGGTTATTTCTTTAAGAGAGTAGTTTTTTTTTTTTAAATTAAGTATCCGCACCCCCTTTTCTGATAACCTCTGTTACATATTCAAGGATACATAAAACAGAACTGTGCAGGCATCACAGGGGACAATCCCCAAACCCAAACCCCTCTTTCACTTTCATCATCTCCAGAGGCCTCGAGGCACCTCTGCAGAACCCTGGCTGGGGCTTTGCAGAAAGTACTTTGAAAGCCTTGTGATACATCTCAGAAGAGGAATTACTTCTTCAGACATTATAAACATTTTCATGGCTCTCAGTGCATAACATCAAATGGTTTTCCAGCAGCTTGCGCTCCCAGCTTTATTTGTGAGAGTGCCAGTTTCTCTAGATCTTCGCCAATATTGCATGTTGTCATGATACAGACTTTTCCCTCCTCTAATAGGTGGAAATTGGGCTTCAGAGTACACTTCTCTTCCACGTGTGCATTTACTGTTTGCACGCCCTTTTCGTAACTTCTCTCCTTTCCTCTCATTGAGGATTTCCTCAATGGAATCTTAGTACTTTCATTACCAGTTTGTTTAACTCTTTAAATAATAAAGGTAAGAGCTACCCAAAAGAATGTCTTGTGCAGATCTTAGGCTTGCAAAACGCTTGTGATTGATTCTTCCATGTTGTTTGCAAAATGAATACCTTAAGATTTCATTGTTAAAAAATTCTGGCTAACTCTCTTGGGGTAAACAAGCCTTTGTATTCTCCATAGCCATTGGCATAGAATCTTTTTTATGTATCAGAGGCTCCGAAAATGCCAGCAGGACCAAGTTACTAACACAGCTCCTTAGTGTTTTCCATCCTCCTCCTCACCGTGTGCACCAGTCTCTAACCCTGCCACGGTGGTCTCCATTGCCCAGGGCTGCTTTCCACCACCCTGTGGCCTCACTGGCCTTCTTCTGACATGCCACATCTGTCCATGCCTTGGGAACTTGGTGTTTCTTCTTTCTGGAACTTTTCCTGCAAAACATTCATGACGGCCTCTTTCTTGCTTCTCAGCTCAAATGTCACCTTCTCAAGAGAAGCCTTTCTTGTTCGCTTTTTCTCCCACCTTCCCTCCCATCTTTCCATGGAACCATCCATTCATTTACCCATTCACTCTTCCATTTGCCCTTTAACAAATGTTTATGGAGTCCACACTACTGGGCCTGGTGCAGCGGGTACGGCTGTGAGCAACACAGATGAAGTCCCTGCTGTCACTGGAATCACGTTTGTGTTTCCTTGTTAATTGTATGATTCTCTCTCTGCCACCCAGGGAATGATAATTCCATGTGAACAGATACTTTCTTCATCATCATCATTGCATTCCAGCCCTATTTATGCTGGAAAAAACAGTTGATGAGTGAATAAGTGTTTCACCTCCCACCCCAGTGTGATACCATTTCAGTTGCATAGAATGTCAAATGATGGCATTTTTTCAGAAGCTTGGACTTTCTTAGCCCAGCAGCCCATCATTGTTTTGTATTTTTGTATGTTCGTAGATTTACTTTTCAGTTATAGTTAGCATACAATATTATATTAGTTTCAGGTGTACCACACAGCAATTAGAAGTTTATGTACCTTACAAGTCCATCACCCTGGTAAGTCCAGTACCCACCTGGCACCATCCATAGTTATTACAGTATTATTGACTGTATTCCCTATGCTGTACTTTGCATCCCCATGACTATTTTTATCACTGGCTATCTTAATTGGTTTCCCTACCCTGTCACCAAATTCTTGGATAGAATGAAATTAAGGGTGGTCCTCACATTCCCCCGACTTGCACCCCAGGTCTTCCTGTTCCCATCCTGTTACCCAGTAGGCCTGGCCCAGAGGATGCGTGCTTTCTTTAGTGCAGGAGCCTACCTCCCATTAGTGTTAATGAGGATGGTCCTGTCTCATCCAGAGCCTGCTGGGATTTCTCAAGCACTGGCCACACACTTAAAATAGACACACTCCATGAAGTAGGAAGCAGTTGTACAAAGCCCCAGCTTCAATAATAGAAACCCTTATTTGCCAAGACCATGTCAGTTTTTCCCTTGCAAGCTTTATTTGGATAAGGAATGGGCCGATTTGTTCTTCCAAAAGAGAGTAAGTGAAAGTTCCATAGGCGTTGGGGGACCCTGGGCACGACAGCCTTGAAGTGCTTTGTACAACTCAGGGGCTTCCAAGGTCTGCGTATGATTCAGGGATGGTCTGCCCTGTTGTGTGAGGGCTGGACAGTGAGGACCACGGGTGTGGGGGGAGCCAGACTCAAAACATCCTGGTTTCAATTCAGTGTTTATCAAATGCCAGCTCTGTGCTTGGCCCAGCACCGAGGAGTCGGGAAATGACTTATGATTAACATGCGAACTGTACCCTCTGAGAGCTAAATTTTGGGACAGTGCTATGTGAGGGTCACCTGTGTATGAATCACTTTGGTCAAAAGAAGGTCCCAAGCCTCTGTCAGAATCAGAGTTTCTGGGAAGAGATGACTGAGAATTTGCATTTTTGAAAAAATCTCTGTAGATTCTTTTGCATTTTTTAAGGTCTGCAGAACACAGGTCTGATAGTGAGGCGGGGGGAGGGGAGAATGACAGTAAATACTTAGTGAGCGCTGAGTGTTAAGGAGAAGGTGTGTCAGAGCGGCCTCACCTGATACGGGAATGAGCAGTGGGCCGGAGAGGCTCCCTGAAGCAGCCTGATTTCAGCGGTGACTTGGAAAAGTAGGGTTAATGGGGAGGCAATGGGGTCTGGGCTGGCCTACGATAGACCATAGATTCATAGGAGGAGGAATTTAGTACCTCTCTGAGAAGAATTCAGGTCATCAGAGTGAATGAGCATACTGTCCATGTGTTTAACCAATAAAAAAGAATGGGAGTTGTGTGCAAGTAAGGCTTTCTGACTGGTGGCACAAGCAGGCTACGTAGACAGCGGCACTGGCCCTGCTGAAATGCTGGACATTCCCTCTTCCTGTTTTCTGATAGAGGGACAAGTGGATCCTGGACGTCAGGGGGATGTGCACTCGAGCTCCAGATAGGTGCCTGAGGATGGAAAGGCCAGCTGGGTGGGGTTAATGGAAAGTAGGCAGGGCCCAAACCAAATGAAATAGACCCTACCTCTTCTTCCTCTTTACCTTTTGTTTTGTTGGATTCCCCCCTACATGGGACTTGGTATGTGCTGAAGACCGATGCCAACTTGACCCTTTTAGCTTAGCAACACAGGGAGTGTGCGGGGCAGAAACAGAAAAGTGTGGTGATTAGAAAATAAAGGGGCACTGACCCTAGTCTTGTCCCTTATGCTATGTTCTTCCCAGGCAGACGTCCCAAAAAATATTTGCTGATCTGATGTCACTGAGTTCGACATCTAGGGTTGCATTAAGCTTAGGGGAAGGAAAGTTTGAGAACATGGAGGACTTCTAAGTCTTATAGTTCTGACTTGTAAGGACCAGAGAACTATGAGTCCAGCTTCCAGACCTTTCCTGTGCTAGGGGTAAAAAGATCTGGGGCATCTGTGGGATGGCGAGAGCAATGGTGGCCAGCCTAGGCGCGCACATTCATGAAGCATTTGAGCCACGGACTCGGTTGGCTTTTGGCTCTGGTTTTCCCATCTTTGCTGGTGGGAAATGTTATTTTTGCACTCACAGTTGTTAACTTCTGTGTTTGCTTGGTTTGTTAGCACTCACCAGCTACCCTCTCTGTCCTCTTTCTTCCCTGTAGTCTCAAATGTTCTCTTTCTCTATTTTTTTCAATGAAATTTTATTTTTTGAATATTTTTTGTTATTCTATTACCGTTGTCCCAATTTCCCCCCTTTGCCCTCCTCTGCCCAGCCCACCTCCCACTCCCACAGTTCAGATGTTCTTACATTAACACGGCCATTTAGAAGTGTGAGGTTTCGGATTTGGGGATATTTGTATTCAGCCTGGAATTTTCTTCCCTAAGTTTCAATGAGAAGAAAACCAGTCTTCATTAACACAGGAGCCTGCTCATCAAAATACGTACTAAATCTGGCTGTAGAATTTGACTTCGTGACCTTTTAGGGTAGCGCATGTCAAAGACTGAGCCCAGGGCAGTGTGAAATAATAAACAACCGGGCTGTAAGATCCAGCTTGACGGGCATCATCTGAAATCACCTCCCTGCATTTATTAGAGTTAATCAATCCAGGCTGAAAAACAGGGCCAGGAAATCTCACCCACCATGCACTATTTCATCCACACTGGTGCCAGATAACAGAAGTTTGTGAGTTTTCACTGGTGGGTTTTGTTGAAACAATCAAAGGTGTCCCCAAATGGACACTACTTGGATGTGACTTGAAAAGTGACAAAATGCCCCAGAAGAAAATTACCAAGTTGTTTTACTTGAATTGCTCAGGGCGTTTTTCCAAAGGCAAAGCTTGTTCCTCCTCTTCCAAGGTGTATGTTGTCTGTGACTAAAGGTAGCAGGAATCACATCTCATTTCAAACATCTAGACAGATCTGTAGTGATAGATTAAGGGGACAACCCATTGAAAGAGGACTACCTATAGAAAAATCTCTCAGGGTTCGGGCCAGGGCAGCTGCCTGCGACCTCAGAGATTGGAAATAAAAAGGCTGCTATTAGTTCCACATCAGTTCTCAGGGCGAACGTTGCAGAGTGATGGAGGGTGTTAAGCTGTCAAATACTAGCAAGGGTTAATAAGGTTAAGGAAGAAATAAAAGCTGATCAACAATAAAGCAGTGGAGATAAATCAGCTCCAATAAATAAAAGCATGTCACATCATGTATACACTGTGCAGGAAAACCAAAAATCATAACACATTTTTGGGCAATAGTTGTAGAATTCTGCACTGGGACATCCCATGTTATTTCCCTGGGCATCTGGCATGCTCAGTTGGAGACCTCAACAGCTTCTCTTTCTCTCTGGAAATCACTTAATCGCTCTCCTTGTGGGAGAACTCTCTAACATCAATCAGAGTGTAAAATATAAGAAGAGCAGAGTCAGTGTGTAGCTTAGCATCTGATGTCAAGGGAAGGTTGTTATAAACCACTGTACCAAGGAGGTGATTCACTTTCAGTCCCCTTTGACCTCTGCCCTGGAAGAGAGATCAGATAGATGCCTTCTGTGTGGGCTGAGTTTGCCCAACAGACCAGGGAAACGCATGGCTCATTGGTGGCCAAAGGATTTTACAGATTCTTCTATACATGACCTGTAAGTCATGCAAGGACTCGAGGACCATCCAGCTGAAATTCCTTCACAACCTCAGACACTTGCCATTGGCCACCGCAAGGCTTCGAGAACAGGCAGGATGGCTCTTTCTGCTGATGTTGGTCTGTAAGCCCCAGGTTCTGGCTTGGTTTTAAGTGGCTGGTAACTGGCCATTCTAGCGGATTCATGAGCCTCACTTTTATTGTTTTGTGGCTACTTCCAGACCCAGGGGCGATGGAGAGTACTTCTGCTTAGCAGTCAGTCTCATTTAGACATGATTCTCTAAAGCACGAGTACAAGGAGTCATAGGATGTATTTATTTTTTTTAAAGAAGTACACCCCCACTTACACTTCTAAGTGAATAATTGCTCTGTTGGGGAGCCATCGGCTTATTCCCTTTCTTTAAACCTAGTCTGCCCCTCAGCTTGCACGTATTATGACTCTGAATATCCCTGGTAGCAGCGGGTCCTCATCTTTGAGGGCTGCGTTTGGAAAGAGCCAAGCCTCAGGGTCAAGCAGGTGGTCAACTTGGATGATTTGTGTCTGTTGCATTAGATTGTAAAAAACAAATGCTGATTTCTGTTTCTTTGGGTTTCGTTTGCAGGAGGGCTATAAAGAAATTTCCAAAAGACAAATTTGAAAAAGATATCAAGCAGAGGCTGTAACATTGGAGAAGGTGTATAGTTACTCTAAGGCTTAACTTCCGGTGGGTGTTAGTTAAGCTGTAAGTTATCATTTTATGGTCTCTGGTTTGTCAGCTGTAGAACCAGCAGAGTTTGTAAAGGTGAGGTTCCTCTTTCTCAGGAAGCATCTTCCAGCAAGCAATTAGGAATCTATGACAAGTGACCTTAGTGGCTTCTCTGCCTAGATCAGGTGAGCTTTCAGGACTTAAGGAACTGGTTTGTAGGGTATGTAAGGGTCTAGCACCTCAGCTTTGGGGGTGGCCCAGGTCACGGGGATTTTTGTCTGAATACTCTTGGCTTTCCCATTTCAGGAAATAAAATTCTTACCTTCAACCACTCTTTTCACTGACAATTAGTCTTTCCTTGGTTGAGTAATCCTAGCAGCAATCTAAAGGAGTTTTGATTCCAAAGAAACGAACTCGTGAAGCTGTGAGTTCTTAAGAAAACACGCACGTCTCTCAGATGCCTGCCCCTCCCCTCCCCCATTTCCCACTGTTTCCCCCAACCTGACATTTAACCTAGGAGGCTTTTACTTAGGTGGTGAGGCCTGATTATTTTTACATGGATTGATTTCCTATCCGTGGGCTCTCTCTGTCACAATTCTCGCTCATATTTTTGAGCGAGCAATATATTTTTGACTGTTCTTTTAGGATGCTTTTGGCTTTCCCTATAAATTTGAGCAGAGTTTGATGTCTGGAAACTAGCTGCTAGAATTTTGTTTTTGTGAGTCAGAGGCAGGTTAACGTAAAAAGTGAACAAACAGAATCCTTTTCCATCATGATCTGCATGCTCCAATGCATACATGTTTGTAACTTTACTAATATAATTTGTTGTGGGCAGGGCTTCTCTGTACCCAAGCTTTAACTCCTTGATACTGTGCCTTCAAGACTTCCAACACAGCGAGCTTCCTGGTTACCACCCTGAGGCAGAATGGTGATGCGAAGACATACGAAAAAACCATAGTTGGTTTGAATTTTAGCTCTTTCCTTACCAGTTGGAAGGCTTTACTTGGTTCGGCCTGAACATCCTTTTCTATACAATAAACATAACTCCTGCTTCATAATGTTTTAGAACTGTGTCTGTCTTGCAACCATCACACCCCAGGACAAAACCAGCACCCAGTAATCTCTCAGTGCGCTTCTTTTGCCTGGAGTTATTTGCATAAAACGAATGGCACAAACTAAGGCATCTCTTTGTGAGGCTGTTCTGGCACCGACATAGAAAATAAATTAATATTTGCTGAATAGGACTCTCTTCTACAAGGGCGGCATAGATCTTTATGGCTGTAAACGGCCCCGATCTTCACACTTCCCAGAGCAGAGAAACCTGTCCAAGAACTTTGCTGTATTGAAGGGAGAGCTGGAAAGGCAAGGTTCAATTTCAGGGATGTTTTAGAGATAAGAGTTGTTTAATTGTACAACTCTTTTTTTATTTATATTTTAACCAGCGAATGACAAAAAACTTTTAGTGTCAAATGCTAAAGAGGAGACACTGCAAATTCAAAGTGCTGGCATGTCCTGTTCTTTTGCTCTCTGCCCGCCTGGCCACCTGTCTCTCTCTCAATACCGTTGAGGTGAGGAGTCACTTCGAGAAATCCGTGATGCTCCGTAGCCCAAGCAGCCTGTACCTTTTTGCCAAGGGCCAGTCCTCCGAAAACAGCAAAGACTGCTTTCAGTCCCTTTCCTTCGTCATTATATACAGACTGCGAGGCAGAAAGCCTTTTTGCCTGTCCCCTAATTCCTCAGCCCATCCTTAATTAGTGTTTTTATGGTTAATCCCTACCATAGATCTTTAAGAGTTTCACATGCGTCGGCTCCCTACAAGTTTTATTGCATTCAAAATAGAGGCAAGCTGGCAGTGTGTGATGGTGGGAATATATACAGTCTCCACGAGGGGTTTGGCTGTTACTTGTAATTGATTGCTCACTGAAGCCTGCCCGCGCACTTTACCCCGAGGCCTCGCTTTCCTCCATATGCCTAGTGTCAGAACGTGGAAGCCAGCTGGTCGGTCAGCGCACATCCTGTGGGAAGCGGCAGACGCAGGCGGCCGGGTAGCCATCAGCCTCTCCCGAGCACATTGCCTCTGTGTTTTGATAATAGTTCTGTAAGCTTTAATTATGCTGTGTGACAACACATTCATGAACTATCAAAATACATCCTTTGAGGAGATGGCTGCTAATAAGTTTTGAAGCAACAGTGCCTGTTGCAAAGAAAGAAGGAGCAAGGCAATCAGACTTTTTAGGATCCCCCTCGACGTTGAAACCAGATGAAACGCTTTCTTGCCTTTTTATCATGCTGACAAATGCTCCTTTTAAAGCTGTGCCCTTAAGAAGTTAACTGAAGACACTTATTGCAACACTCGAGTGTATCCAACACAAGGGCTTTACAATTAGCAGCGGTAATGTGAGCATAAAAGCTGTGCCCCAATATCGGTATATAATCTAAAGGAACACTGCAGGGTCCATTAAGGCCACTTACAGTTGAGACGGAGACTAATGGCATTAAATTATTACAGCTATTGCTAACGGGGCGTTCTAAGTGAATCCCTTCCAGCTGGGTTGGCCGTGCACGCTCTTTGTCAACAGCACAGTCCTTTAAGGGCGTCCTCATTGTTCATGATCAGCTGGACGTGATGCCGTGTGCTTTACAGAAGGTATAAATAACACCCAACAAAGACTGGGAATTAGTGTTTGATTAAACTCGGCTTAGACTGGAGTGGAGCTGCGGAGTTCTTGGGCAGAGCCTGCTGGCCTTGACACACACAGACAGTTGCCTGTGGGCTCATGTGCGGGGCAGTCTGGGCTCGTGATCGGCTGCGGTGGCCATCCTCTTGCCTGGCTCCACGTGGCTGGGTGACCCCTGTGGCGGAGCTACTGGCGTGGTTAGGTTTGGAACTCAGCAGAATTTAGGGAATTCAGGTTAGACGACAATTCTGTTTGGAATCCAAGTGTTTAATGCATGAGAGCCATTTATAATCTTCAGCATACATTAATCTCTCTCTTTCCCCCCTGTGGGTATAATTGCCCTTTATTTGGGTAAAAAAATTAGCGAGTCTCCTTCAAAGTTGGTAGCATTGTTAACTCTTAAGATATTTTAGCTCCCCTAACACCCACTCAAACAACGGGAAACTGTTTTACAGAGTAATTGAGCACTAGAGTCTTCAGTTTCAATTTACTAAGGCAAGGAAGTTGCAAAGAGAAATTTGGGAATAAAGGCTCAAGAGAGACAGGACCCAAAAACACAGAGAAGCCCGTCTTCTCAGACTGGGTCAAAGAAGATCCAGGTGTTGCCATATTAAGAATATCCATATATTATTATACATATGCCATATATGTGTATCTTCTCCCTATTATATACATTAATTCCACAAAGATAATGAAATGATTTTTGTTCATTGCTCTTGTAGTTTATCCTGCTCGTGTGTATTTACTGAGCATCTACTTCTTTTGTGAATTTCACTATACTCCATACTTAGGAGGGAGAGGAGAGCCCTATCAGGTGTGCCTCTTGCCTCAAGGAGTTTGTAGATAAAGGAACAGGGAAGATAAACTTGTTCTGTGTGGTCACCTAGTGCTGGCTGGGGAGACAGGAGTTGAAGGAGGGATAAAGTATGTGCGGTAGATTTGCAGCCTCGCTGCAGCCAGGCAGTGGTGAGAACAGAGCGTGAAGGACAGGGGGACTTGGGGATACCACGAAGAACCACTGGGTTGAGGTACAGCCTTGTCCTGCCCAGTGCTGTGTAGGGGACACAAATGACTAAGACATTGTCCTCCCCTCGAGTTGCTTAGAGCCTAGTGTAGCAATTCAGCCTAAGCATCTTTCCACTGAAATTAAAATGTGTTTGCAAAGAATTCAAAGGACTCACGGTCGGGCCCTTTGAAGCCCATCCATTGATTCATTGATTTGGGGTGAAGAATTGCTGCCTCACGGGAATGCAGGGCACAGAGTCAACGGTCCTGTGAGAATGACTGTGGTGCCAGGTGGGCACTTGGTCATCGGAGGGAGCCCTTTGTAACTTAGACCACTGTCTGGTGGCTGTGCCGTACACCTGAAACTCATACAACATAGTGCCGAATGCAAACTGTAATGGAAAAAATAAGAGACTCGAAAATACTCTGACTCAAGAATTGCACATCTAGGAATCTGGCCTAATGGAAAACACATTCACTTGCAATTGTGTTCATTACAACAGTATTTACAATATGTTTAAAAACAGAGAATGATTTAAGTGAGTTAAGGTACATGCATAGGGCATAACATCCAGTTACTAAGGTTTTGAGGAGTAACACACAAGAACTACTGAACAGCCACTAAAATAAAAAGAAAGACCGCAGCCTCATGGTGTCGTAGGCCATAAGTTTAAAATGGGGCTGGGTTTTTTTTGGGAGGGGACTAAAAACCTGGAGAAGGAATCTGCCTGGCATGGAAGGCCCTAGGGAGCCTCTGGAAAGACTGACAAAGGAGGATGAAGACAGGCCACTGTCCATCTACCTCGTGTCCAGGTGGGGAAACTGAGAGCCAGGGGCGGAGGTCACTGCTTGAGCTCCCCTAGCTGGGCCTAGTGGCTCTTTGTCGTCTGCAGCTGAGTGGACTCTGCCTGCCTGGGCCAGGTGCTCTTGGGAATTATCAGGGTGGCAGCAGAGGGTGCGAACTGAAAAACTGAACTTAGATTGATGACTCTTCAGCAGAGATGCTTGGGGAAGAGCCCAGGGCAGCAAGAGAACAGGGGAGTTCAGGGTGAACGAAGAACAAAGGATGGGACTCCCGGCGTGAAAGAGGCTCAAATTGTCGTGTTAATGCACATCGCTGTTGGCGCACGAGATGCTTTCAGTGAGAAAGCCCTTCCTGAACTTTGCAACAAAGCAGAGAATCTGTGCAATCTTTGAAACCTTCCAGTTCGGAAATATCCACAAAACAACTGGGAAAAACAAACATTAATGAGGCAGATATAAAACACTTCGGAGAAAAAAAATAATTTAGCATTTTTATAGTTGCTATAGAAACACCTCAGCTCTCTCTCTTGCTAATTAGTTGGGTTTTACACATTTTATATTTGGAAATGCAAATCAGTTATCATAAATTATTACTTATATTTTTTTAGTTATATTTACAGTGCTGGGATGCAGACCCACAGAAAGTCTAGGGTATTATTTAGTTATATAATGTGACATAGTTATGCGAGCTTGACATTTATGTCCACAAGACATTTCTTAGTTTAAATATTCTCCTGTTAAATGTTGTGGGAAATGATACAGAGATTTATAATTTTTGCAGAAGGAAATGAGAACATGTAAATTACGTGCTGACTTACTAGGATGTTTTCTCATGGAGTCTGGAGAGAGAAGGGGGAGGTCTGGCCCCCCTCTCAGTAAACTCTAAATAATAAACATTTAAAAACTTTTCTCTAGTCGTGGGAATTGTGGTCGGTTTGGGTGTCTTCTGAACTTTGGGTACTAAACACTCGCCATCTGTAGACACTTACTGGACTCTCACTGATTGGAGAAGACACAGACATGTTTGGGGAAATGGGAATACAGGGCAAGCCCAAGACCTGGAGTGGCTTACAGACTTGCGGAGAGGAGGTGAGTGGGTCTCAGATTCAGCGGATGGGAGCTGCAGGCAGTATTTTCAGTCTGTAGGAGAAGACGGGGTGGGAAGCTGCGGGCTGTGGCTGTATTATTGGAAAAGGGGATCCTTGAGAGACAGGGGGGTCCACTGCTGAGCCCACCCCTTACTAGCTGTGAGATTTGGGGTACGTTATTTGACCACTCCAAGGCAGTTCCTGTAAAATGAGGACCAGAAGAATGATCCCTGCATCGTAGAGATTTTTTTTGTGTGTGAAGCTGATAATGGAATATTTATCAAGTGTTACGTGGGGGCCCAGTACATTCTAAGCGCTTAGCCAGTGGTATCATAAAATTATGATCACAGTCAATTTTCATTGTGCCTGCATTTATCTTTCTGATTTCGACTCTGTGTAGTTGAGCAAAAAATAAAAAAGAGTACAGAATGCCAAGAGGAAAAGAAGAGTGTAAACAGTGTTCTCCATTTCACTCTCCGTGTCCATGTCTCTGAGCGAGCCCCCGATGTAACACCTGCTGGTCATCAGGCTTTGTCTATGGCATGGAAATGAATGTGTAAGGCTGTAAACACATGTACACCATCCTCTCTGTGTAGTTCCCGGGATTTTCAGGCACTGTTTTGACTTTTTGTCATTTGTGTCTTATGCACCAACTTTCGAAGCTCACTCGCACATCACAGTTGAAGCTTCCGTATTATTATTGTTGTCGTTCATGTTGTTATTGGCCGGATGTGAAGGAACCAGGGTGGTAGCTGATGGAATGACCCGAGCCTTCATTTGAACCCTTGGATTAGATCTAGACGTCCCTGGATGGGTTTAATAGGGCAGAGAAAACAGGTATCAGGGAGGAGTAGTGGGAGACTCTTATAGGCCCAGTGTGCAGCGACAGAGAAAAGGGGGTGGGGCTGAAGGTGAGCGGTGCAGGGCGGGGCCCGGGCTTCCTGCCAGGTCTTGGCAAGGGGTAGTGGAGAGAGGAAACCAGTGTCAGGAAAACGGGAGCCACAGAGAGGGGGCTGCTTGGGTGATTAGCCCCATGTGCGAAATAAGCAACAGAGAAAACTGTTTATGTACGCCAGGATTTTGAGCACCCAGAGATTCTTCCAGTGATATATTTGAGTAACAAGGTGTTCTAGGGCTTCTTCGCCTTCTCGGCCTGATGTCTTCAGTTCTTTGAAAAAACAGCGTAAACAGGATCGCTTCCTTCCCGAGGCTGACTTCCGCCCTTTCCTGAATCAATAAGCAAGGACTTGTTTCTTCTCCGTGTATTTGACCCCATTTAAATTCAGGGTTCACGGTAACATAAATGGTAAGTGGGAAGAAAACAAATAAAGTACAAATACATAAATACATTTCTTTTTCAAAATCCACCACATTAAACAAGCCCGCAGTTTTGATGTTATCTCCATAGGCTGCAGCCGTGTTGTTTATTATGCCAGCTGGGGTGTGGCCAGGCAGGAAATCTAAGGAACTGAAGCCACAGGGACCATCCCATCGGGACTGTGGCAACCAGCAAGCCAACGCTCCCTCTGAAGGGGAGGTGCTGGGGCCCCTTCCCAGCGCTACCTGCTTGTTGCTGTTGGAACATTGTGACCCAGGGTTAGCAGACATGACTTTTCAACAGGAGCCAGAAAATGGCCATTTTAAATAATGGCAAATCATAAAAAAAACACAAATCACTGTGAAAGCTGAAACAAAATTAGTATGTGGGTTGCAAACTTGTCACCTTTGTTTAGAGCTGCACCGTCCAGGATGGTAGCCCCGACCTGGGCGTGGCTCTTGAGCACCCACAGAGTGGCCAGTTTGAACCGAGGTATCAGGTTAGGGTAAAAACACACGCTGGATTTTGAAGATTGTAAATGTATCGATAGTTTAAAAATATTGATTCCACGTTGAAATGACAATATTGATATATGGGATTCAGTAAATTGTATCTACGAAATTAATTTAACTGGTTATTTTCACTTAAAAAAAAAGGTGGCTGCCAGGAAGCTTACCAGGAAACGTGTGGGGCTGGCATTACATACATGTCTCCTGGACATGCTGCCCCAGAGCGCTGAGCCGGGTTGTCCCTCTAAGGCAGTCTCTGTGTGCGCACGCCTTTGTGTGGGTGAAGCCCCATGAACTCGCCCATGGGTGCAGTCCTTCCAGCCTCCTGAGTTCAACCTAAAGGTCAGAAGGGTCTGCCTTTTTGGTGACTCCCCCAGCCAGGTCAGCTCTGAGCCGAGAATAGAGCTAAAAATGGACCTCCCACCTCGCGCCCAGGTTTGGGGTGGCTGGCAGGTGCGCACCCAGCTGTCCCCACCTGAGCTCCAGAAGTGGTGACGCTGACATCTGGCATCCCAGACACGGGCCCTGAGCCCTTGGTACCTGGGCTCTTCAGAAGAAATGGTGAACTCCTGGGAGCCACATTTCTGTTGTTTGCATTCGTGTTGCTTACAAGCTTGTTTGTCCTGGGAAAAAAGAGCCAACTCTTTGCATTTGCCCACGGTGGGGATAAGTGGCCACTGGCATCATGAGAGTCACATCGTGCTCATGTTTTAACCGGTTCAAATGATTTAGTGATTCGCAGGGGTGGTGGCTGGTCAGTGGGGTCACAGGTGGAAACTCGGACTTGAAAAGAGGGGTAGCCCCCTGGTCAGTTCATCTCTCCGGCTTCTCAGAGAACAGTGTGCCTTTGGATCTGGTTGAGAAAGCACTAGATTGTAATCCAGGAAATGCTGTTCTACCGGCTAGGTGCCGGGCTCTGTACGGAATATCTTCACACACATTATCTAAGTCTTACCTCATAAAACATATCTCCTGACCTCTCTTGAGGTTTTATGTGCCACATATTGTTAGGTAGCAGCTAGGAAAGAGAGGCCAGAGGGGCAGTAAAGCAGGGCCCTCACCATCACGCTCTAACAAAGAACTGAGTACAGGAGGCTGGACTCGAAACAAAGACGTGTCCTACCAATGAGCTCAGCAGTCCTGAGCCTGGTCCAACAAGGTCGCTAGGTGTCCTGAGCACCACAGGCCGGGATGGCGCAGGGGGAGGGTAGTCCTCGAGGCTGTGCTGGGAAGTGGAGCCTCTGTAGCAGTTTCACTAAGACAAAGCGCCTTTACCAGCTGAGAAAGCAAGCCTTTGTAGCTGTACGTTATCCCCAAGGTTTAGAAGTGGAGAGTAGGAGGGGGAAATGAGAAGCTGACTGAGGTATATACCCCCTGAACCCCAGTAGTCGGTGTACTTAGATTAGCCGAGTATCCACGGGTAGCCCCGGCTCGAGTGTGTAGAACAAACTTACTAACAACTTTCTTTCCTCCGCACGTGGGACACTGAGACTAGCTGGGTGTCCGCTTGCAGCGTTGCGCTCGTTTGTGTTTCGTAAATAAACTTGCGATCTCGTTTCCGCTATGCGTGTTGTCGCTCCCTTGAACTCATCTCTTGCAGCGAGACGAGAACCAGGCAATAAGCTCCGGTGGGCGAGGGGGCCCTGACTCCAGTCTATCTTGGTAACAATATCAAAAGAGGAAAGGAGGAATAGATCAGAGTCGCCTCCTGTCCCCAGACAAGGAAGGGATTTCATAATTTTCTTAAAAGCAGGAGAGTTTGAATGCCCCGATAGAAGCATGTAGACTTTTCTTTATTCCAGCTCAGTGGTTCTCAGTTTTCAGTAGGTCGTAAACACAAATTCACATGTGCCTTATGGATGATGGACTTTCACGGGTAATCTTGACTACGTAATTGTCGCCTTCCATGCTAACTAACCTACCCCCCTTCCTGGCTAAGACGCAGCTCCTCTCGTGTGTGTGAGTTCTCAGTGCATGGCCCCAGGTGGTGATGTGCCCTAAGGAGCTGCTGTTCACATTGCTGACAGAATCAAGTGTGTTCCTAATGTAATGGTGGGCAGGGTGGGGAGAAAGCTCGCTGAAACTTAGGCATCTCGGAGTTCCTGAAGCTAGGGAGCGGAGAGTGGGCCAGTTCAGGGGAGACATTCTTGGGAAGTAGAGATGGTGGGAGAAGGCAGTGTAAAGGGGAGAACAGCTGGGTGCCACAGCCGCCTACGACCAGAGACCCACAGAGACCCACAGACTGTGCAGCTCCCTCCGGGTGCTTTGGCTCTACCTAAGCCTTGCTCACATGACCTCTAGAAGGATCTTCAAGGTCAGCTCTCACATAAGCCCCTGTAGCTTCCCATGGTGTCAGTTCAAGCACAGGCTGTGGGAGTTTCCTGTGAGTTCTGTTGTGTGAGGACTATGGTAGTAAGCTAACATTTACTGGGGCTTATCATCAGCCCAGGACTGGACTAAATAATCACAATTACATCCTGTCTCACGTGATTCGTGCAATATGATGTAGGTATCACTGGTCCTGTTTTATATATCAGGAAACCGAGAGGTTAAAAAGTTTACTGAGAGTATCAGATAGGTTGGATTTAGTCCTCGTTTGACTGAGCTGTGAGTGAGGGAATCTGTGCCCTGCCCCCCTCCCCCAAACCACAACAAAACAGTGGCCTCAATAAGACAGAAAGAACTTTATTACTTTCACATAAATGAAGCCTGGAGGTAAGCAGCCCAGGGCTGTGGGGGAGGCTCTGCTCCTCCAATGCCTCACGCCACACTCCCTCCACCACATTCTTCCACCATCTGGAGGGTGGCCTCATTTCTGCTTTCCAGTATGGAGCCGGGGCTGTCCAAGAGGCCTCCCTGGTAACAGCATGCAGGAAGGGTAGACGGGCAGGCCAGACTCCTTCTCTTCAGGCACTGGATTCTGCACCCAGCACTCTGCTTGCATCTCATTGGCCAGAACCTGGTCATGTGGTTACCCAGCTCTAGGGGAGTCTACGAAATACAGTTTTTATTCTTAGCAGTTACATGCTTAGGTAAATATTAAAGATGTTACTCCAGTACTTCACCTGAAGGAGAAAACAGGTATTTGGGGTCACCACAGTGACTTTGGACAAATCACGTAGGCATCTCTCGGTTTATCTGTGAAGTGAGATGATGGTGATAGTAGATCCTAGCTCCGTAGTGGGCATCATTCAGAATAGCATAACTTTTTTAACTATAACATGGCTAATCTTTTATTTTGGTTAATTTTGTTTATACAGTAACATGGTCGCTAGAGAAATTTTCTATGTGTCCTCCCTGTGTTGTATTTTCACTATTAAACAAACAGTAGTTGTGAATTTCTTGTCTACCGTGTAACCTCAGTTCAACATCTGCTTTCCTCTCACCCGAGCTGGTACTATTTAGCGATCACGAATCCTAAAAGATTTGGGGAAGAAATCGTGGAAGATAAGTACTTTTTTTCCTCTTTCTGTTGATACCCTCGCAGATGGTCTACTTTTCACGTAGAACGTAATTTTACATCGTGCGCTTGGAAAGCTGAGTGTCAGTGTAACCATCACTTAAAATAATTTTCGAACTTGTTCTTTAAAGGAAGGGGTTGATTCCGACATGTGACACCTGTATCTGTGTCTGGATCTCTCCAGGCTGTCACTGTTTGAGCTCGGCTGAAAGAGAGGCACACCTTTTAGACCCGAGGCTTCTGCCCTTTTTTTGGAACACTGGGAACATGCATTAAAATTCAGTGCCTTTGAGGGATGAAGAAGTAGAAATTGGCAGTTGCAGAATAGTCACGGGGATGTCAAGTACAGCATAGGGAGTGTGGTCAATAATTTTGTAATAACCATGTACGGTGCCAGGTGGGTATTAGACTTAGCAGGGGGATCGTTTTGTAAGTTACATAAATATTGAACCACTATGCTGTACACCTGAACCTAACATAATATTGACTGACAACTGTAATTGAAAAAAACAACAACAACCCTACCTTAGATTGGGAGATGTGCATGGGATGGAGTATTAAATCCTTAGTTTGGACCAGATCTTGACAAGACTTGCAGGAGACAGGGGTGTGCTGGATGCTTAACTTAAATATGCCCTCGGGGCCCAGAGCACAACGCAGGGCAAGGGCCTGGTGGTGTGAGCCTGCCTGCCTCCCTGGCCCCAGGCTCTCGGCCCTCCCCCCACACACTCGTTCTCTCTCTGGCCTCGGGGCTCTAACACAGTTTGATCCCTCTGCCTCCAGTACCTTCCTGTCCGCTGTGCTTGCTTACCTGCTCCTCATCCTTCCACCCCAGCTTCCGGGAAAGCTTCTCTGAGCCCCGGCCTGCTCAGGCTTCTTGGTTTTTTACTCTCATAACAGGGGCTACTTTCCCCCAGACCGCCCGTCTTGGGCTGTGATGGTGCGCTTCTCAGGGGGCAGTTTGGTTTGCATCCGCCTTCTCCTTCAGTCTGTGCACTCAGCGAAGGCTGGGAGGATGGGGGGCTGTCAGCTTTGACCTGCCACCGTGTCCCCTGTGCTAAGCCTGGTGCGCAGCAGATATTTGTTGAAGGAATGCACTTAAAAATCTATAAATTATCTATGGATCATCCTCTGGTAACTTACAGGACTTACTGATGAGCGACTTTTTAAAATCCTTAACTGAGGATATGTTTATTGATTTTAGAAAGAGACATCCATGCAAGAGAGAAACATTGATTGGTTGCCTCCTGTACATGCCCTGACTGGGGATTGAACCTGCAACTGAGGCATGTGCCCTGATGAGAAATCAAACCCACAACCTTCTGGTGCCCAGGATGACGCTCCAACCAACTGAGCCACACCAGCCAGGGCAGGTTGCTGGTTTGATTCCTGGTCAGGTCACATGCCTAGGTTGCAGGTTCGGTCCCTGGTTGGGACATGTATAAGAGGCAACTGATCAATGTTTCTCTCCCCCTCTCCCTTCCCCTCTCTCTAAAATTAGCAAGCATGTCTTGGGTGAAGATTAAAAAAACAACAAAACCTTAACAGTTACTTGGTGGGCAAGATGGACTGTAGCTGATGTGGAAGTTTAGTGTTCTTAAAGTCACACGTCAGCATTCTCTAAGCAGAGACCCGAGTGGCTGTGGCCCAGACGGGCCTGGTTAGGGTAACGCCGAGCCAGGCGGCTTCCGAATGATGCAGCAAGAAAGGCAGAGCCTGGGATTCCTAAGGTTAGGTGGTCCACGTTGAAGAGCAAGATTTATTTTCATTGTAATTTTTTTTCTTAACTGAGGGCATCTTATCTAGTTAGGCTTCTTTGGAACCAAATTTTGTTCTGTGTGACATTTGGAATTAATATGAGGAAATACTCTTTGTATTGCCTGGTATTGAAAATGTCAGTAAACAAACTGGGCAGTCAAAGTGGGGGGGGGTGGTTGGTAACAAAAGACATTGTTTCTTGGTGCAGGAGGTAAACAACAGAGTATAGAACAAAGGTTTTCTCACAATAGGCTCTTTAGCAAACTTTGGAGCCTGGCTTTCGAACCCCACCCACCTCCCGTCTGTCGAAGCAGGGTGGGGAGCAGAGCCGGTGGCTGCTGATGAGAATACTTATTATTTTAACCAGCCTCCCAAACTTAACCAACACAAACACCCTCTTAATGTCTGGGCTGACAGCAGGGCTGGGAAGGTCCTTATAGGATCGCAAAACAACCGGGCAGCTGAGGGCTTCCGGCAGCCAGCTAACAAAAATATACTCTCGGAGGATGCAGCTCGGGGAGGCGTGGGACCCGCACAGCAGTGAGCCCGAGAGGCGGCCTTTCCGTTTGTGTGGAGCTTCACCCTCACATCTGGCGGAGCTGTGACAACCCGCGTTAGACCACTTTAGAAATCAGATACCCTGGGTACCAGGAAGTTGATTTGCCTTCCACTTCCTTAAGAAAACACACATTAATATTTAAGCTTGGGTTTTCATAAAAGGAGGGTTGTGTTTGAGATGGGAAGGAAAAGTCAGGGGGGCTGGGAAACCCCCCCCCCCCCCGCCCCCTCCCCCCCTACAGTGGCCCTGATGCAATTCAAATCATCCTCCAGATCTGAGAAGGAAAAGGCTCACCCTCCCCCAGAGTCCTTGTGGCATTTGGTAGATGCTGTTTTATGGCGTGCGCGCCTATAATTTGGAAAGAACTGGACTTGAAGTTGTAACTTCCTTCTTTGTAAACAGACTTTGGAGATTCATGAAGGTTACCTTCTTAAGTGATCCTGAGAAACAACGTTTATGACTCCTACCCCAGTAGTGTTTCTTTGCAGCTTTTCTCATTCGGAGGACTGTGGGGTGCCGGTCACCCCTTTGCTGGGCTCAGGGCAGCCCCTGTGCTTGTGGTCCAGCCTCCTGCATTTTTCTGCTCTCCTTGGGGTCTGCTCTGCTCTCCGTGGAGCTGACATTGACATTGTATCAGATAAATCAGGCCAGACAATCCCGCTGGTGCCTTCTTGTATATAGAGTGTGCTTTTTGGTATGTGTTTCAGAAAGTTGTGGAGACAGATACAGTTCTTAAAGGGCGAGAGGGGTTTTTCAAAGATCAGTGTCAATGGTTTACTTTAAAAATAAACATTTTAAATCACTTTGATCTTGGCCATCCAAAAAGATGCAAACTAGTCATGCTTCTGGGGGAGTATTTTCCGGGGTTTTAAACCTAGCACAGACCATTTCCTCTTTGCTTGCAAGAGGATAAATAGTTCTTGGAACAATAGAAGACGCGAAGAAACAACTGTGCAAGTGATAGGCAGGTAGGATAGGATATTGAAGGTGATGGAAGATGAGAGGTTGGTTTTGCATTTGCAGATGGAGATTTTGGTAACTTTTTTTGGTAAGGTTAGTTACAGATTTGAATCCTGAAAGCTGCATTTCCTCTCTTTGTGTCCATCTCCCCGCTCATCCATGTGCTTCTCATCTGCAAGGTTATCATGACTTTTTGGGGTCAGATAACTTACTGAAAAGTTGCTCCTGCTAATCTCTGCCCTGTCTTCAATCTTTTGTTTTAATAATTAGACTTTACTCTTTTGGACCATGTACTTGCCTGCTTACCAGGCATTATTATTTAAATGTGATTCTAGCATTACCTGAGTCTCTCTAGTTGGCATTTTGGTACAGTGGTTAATATTTTGAGGACTGCCTAAAGTTTAGACTTCGCTTAAGTAAAACAGTTGCAATGGGAGTAAGTTCTGATGTACTTGAAAAGCCGAATGACAAATTATTCAAAGATGAAACGATTTTGAGGTTTCTCATGGGCTTCTTTTGTATGGAAAAGCCAGTGTCAGCTGTACTAACATCACATACTATTTAATCCTTAAACTGTTGTTTGGGGTTATTTTGGTGGTTTTCTATGTGATGTATAGATGGTTATCATCTCACGGATCAGCCATCTTTTTCACATTTGCTCTGAATTGTTACTCTAAAGATTAACAAGAGCATTTTCAAAGAAGATGCTTGAAGACCAAGACTGGCATAGTAAAGGAAGTCTGATTTGTTTTAAACTGGTTTCCAGCAGCATTTTTTACACAGGGCTCCTTTTCCAAGTTCTAAAGTCCCAAGGGGAGGGTTGGGGGGCTGTGCAAGAAAACGTGGGTGATTCTCTGTGGGTCTGTTACCACTGTGAAGCAATTAGCTATAAACATATGTTCTCCCTTGGACAGATAGAACCACATCATGGACACAGGATAATCTGAAATAGGATATTTGAATTCTAACTGGAGATTGTCCATTAACAAGCTATGGGACCCCAGGCAAGACCCTGACCTTTTCCGGGTAGTGGTCTCCTCACCTACACATTGAAAAAGGCTCAACTTGGCAGCAAATTAAACATATACAGAGAGTAAGTAGAGGCACCGTGGCTGGGGTTCAGGAGAGCATGAGCCCGGGTGGCCGTCCACTAGCTGGGCCTGCCTCTCAGCCCCACAGCGGCCCTGAGACCCCCGGAGCGACCTGGCACCCAGGGTGGAAGTCACCTTCCACTGCTAGCGTTTGGCATTCCTTAAGTCGAAAAGCGAGCATGTGAATTATAATCGAAAGTGAGAGAAGCCATTTTGACTTCTTTCAAGTGTTTTTTTCTTCTTCTGATAGTCCATATTGTAGAAAACTAGGACTATGTGGGAAAGTTTAAAAAGCAAACCAAAATAATTCATTAGCACCACTACCCAGAGATACATATTTGACATATTTTCTTCCTTTTATTTATATATAGAAGGGATGAAGATTTATATAGAAGATACACACACACACACACACACACACACACACACACAAAGACAATCATGTACTATAAACCGGGGAGCACAGTTAACCGCAAACAAATAAAACCTGATCACCTGTATATACTGCTTTGAATCCTGTAACTTCTAATTCATAGGATGTCATGAGGATTTTTCCACATCTCGGCATTTTTGGAAAATATTTTAATAGCGATTTAATATCTCATTAAGCAGTTTCTCGTTATTGGACGTGTAAGTCATATGTAGGACGACTGGAAAGTCGCCCACAGCCTTGCATGTCACTGGGATGAGCATGTCCGGCTGCTTCTCCCATCACAGCCTTAGGTCAATGCTGGATGGAGACAGACTCCCTGGGTCACAAGTTTGACTTCTGATAAGGCCAGTGATCGTTATTTTGTTTTACTTTTGGTTGGCACGACTCGTTCCAGGAGACAGAATCCTTACTCTTCTACAAGGGAATCTGATGAGCTGTTCAGACTGTTAGGTGAAATAGTATTCCGAAAAGTCGTGGACATGAAGCAGCTCTTACAGACTGCAGAGTAAAATGTATCTCCGGGGTCACTGTGTGACAGATGGGCGTCCGCGGTGAATGTCATGGCGCAGCGTCGTGTTCCAGCTCAGAGCAGGTGACCTGTGGCATCAATGCCTGCATTTACCACCCCTCCCACTGCTCAGGCTTTCCTCTGTTCACACCTTGTGGTCCTTACTGTTGGTTTAAACAAGCACGACTTACGTGTTCCCAGCTCCCCTCATTTCTGAACTCCTATATTTTGGGGAAAAAAAGTTGGAACTGGGCATTTTGGGGGGGGTGGCGCATAAATACATATTTAAAGTACAAATGCTTCTTTCCGGAATCCATCTGCGTCTTGGCGGGCAAACCTCTTGGGTGCACGAGGCGGCCCTGGCTACTTGGTCATTCCTGGAGAAAAATATATTTTAAAAATGCTTTCTTGACCTTCTTCTAACTTGGAGACAAGCACATTCCTCGCTTTTTCCCAACCAGAGCGAACAAAATTTTCAAGCGCAAAGAGTGTGTTTTCGGTGGATTCGACCCAAAGCCATGTTGTTCTAGAGGCCTTAGAAATGGTTATGTAGTGCACAATAAGCTTTGTAGCACAACTTAAATATTGATTTTAACATATAAACAAGTCATCCAAAAGCATTTCAGAAAAGCTGTTTTTAGGAGTTGGCTTAAAAGTATATTGGATAATGATTTTCCAAGTATGTTTGTTTATTTTTATTTTGGTGTCTTTATTTAGGCATATAACATTTTTCCTTTTACTTGGACCCCATAAAGAAGTTCTGGGTCCTCTCTCTTTTTCCCTGGGCTCCCTCCTTCCCTTTTCCAGCTGTTTCTTTTGTCCATCGGAGACATCAGACAACATTCTTCATTATGCCCACAATGACTTACTTCCACCTAATTGCCTGGATTCTGGGGTTGTTAGGAAACTGTACTGACAATGATACTTTTCAGTTGTCTCACAGAGAGGGCACGTGAATGCACAGAGATCCCAGTCACAACTGGCTCGTGAGGAGCAGAGGCCCGCCAATAGCATGTTCCTGACACTGTCTTTGTTGTGTTGCATTAATAGGAAGATGACATTCTTTTGAGAAGTAAAGCCTGTGTACATAGGGCGAGTTTTCAAAAACAGAATTCTGCAAGACCGACTCATCTTTCTAGATTTAGAAGGCAGAGAGTAAGTTAAGACAGAAACCTTCTGTTAATAAAGGATAGAAATTGGAGTTGCTTTCCTGCTTCATCGAGGAGCCAAACTTTCCTGTGCATCGGGCACAGGTAGGTATAGTTGGGTGTGAGTCTGACACATGGAGTCTGTGTTTGAGTTTCATCACCTGTGGGAACTCAGGACGGGCCTTTTTTTTTCCCCCCTTAACCGTGATTATCTGAGTCAGTGAAATTGCAAACTTAACTTCTGTGCAGCATTCAAAGTGGTATTACCTGGAGTGGGGTCTCTGGGTGCTTTGCGATTTGACCATTATGACTTTCGGTGTATTTCTTTCTCTAAGAAGGGAATAAAAGTGCTGCATTCACTAATGGCCAGATTGGTCGGTTCCACTCACATGCCCCACACTGCCTCCGCACCATCCAGCCTTTTCCGAGTTAATCTCTTGTAAAATGAAATCGTAAAAGTGGACACAGTTGCCTCCACCCTGGGACGATGCTGAAGGACTCGTGATGTCATGTCGGCCCCTCTGCACTCCCCAGTGGGAATTGTCACACGTTTCATTGGCAGTGTCACCCTGCTCCTCCAAGCGTGTGGCTTCCTTTGCAGCCCCCCTCATCTCTTGGAAGTCTGACACTTCGGTTTGATGGTCCTGAGAAAGCACACTCTTCGCTCTTGATGGTGGAGTCCCCTCTCCCCAGGTCTGCATCTTAAATGGCGGTTCACTGAACAGTGTTTTTAATTCATTTCTCCTTTCTGTAATCATGCATAACCCAAGTAGTACATCCTGTAAAGAAGAGAGGGGTTGGGAGGTGTGGGTTGCCGTAGAATTTAAATAGCCACTTCACTTGCAATTTTATTTTTGTTTTAATTTTTATTTTTTTAACCTTACTTGAAGACACTTTTCATTGCTTTTAGAAAGAGAGGAAGGGAGAGAGAGGAACATCAATGCAAGAGAGAAGCCTCGGTTGGTTGCCCCCCCTGTATGTGCCCCAACCAGGGATCATACGCACTGAGATGGGGTGGGGGTGGGGCTGGGCTGGGGGAGTCAGACCTGCAACCTGGGCATGTGGCCTGACCGGTCCAACCATAACCTTTCAGTTACAGGATGATGCTCCAACCAACCTAGCCACTCCAGCCAGGGCTGCGCGTGAATTTTAAGCTGTGAACGCCTTCTGTAACTGTTAACACATAGGACAAGTCAGTTCATTAGATGAAGTGAGTTTTCATGGTATTGGGGATTATAATGTAGGGATC
This sequence comes from Phyllostomus discolor, assembly GCF_004126475.2. Classification (NCBI taxonomy): domain Eukaryota; kingdom Metazoa; phylum Chordata; class Mammalia; order Chiroptera; family Phyllostomidae; genus Phyllostomus; species Phyllostomus discolor. The sequence goes on along the minus strand of NC_040915.2, from coordinate 27,120,264 downwards.
CTTAACCTATAGGCAAAAAAATAATACTAGGGGGTGGGGACAGTGAAACTTTTAAAATGGATGGAACGTTTTTTTTAAGAATGGACATTTTCCTAGGGAGAGGCTTTTTATCAAATTCTCACAAGGGCCTGCAGCCTGTAAAATGTTAAGAAACCACTGTATTCTAGCTTCATAATTTTTTTAATGTTTTATTTCAAAAGTTGATGTTCTGTTTTCTTTTATGCAGAAGAGACAAAAGCATGCCTACCACTGATATTCCTTGGTCTTTAATTTCTTTTCTCTCATATGTCCCATGATAAATGTACAGGAAAGAAACATAAAACGCTGCCCAAACTCTGTTAATAGCTCCGAGAAATGCACATTCAGAGTGCTTTAAAATCAGGTTACAAATATAATTTTCAATTTGCTGGGGAGAAAATAGGAAGAAAGAGTCCTTTGGACTACAGAGCAAATTCATCGTATATACATTATTGGCATTGCTTCATCATATTCCTCGTTGGCCTATAACTCAACACATCTTTAAGAGGCAGAAAGTGCACACACTGTCCTTGTCGATAATGTTGAGGGGAGAGGCAGACACACGGAACTTCTTGCGAATTGGGTTCTGGAAATCCAAGAGGTGACAGGTGAAGTTTATTCTCGGGCATCATAAACTCCCAAAGGCGAGAGCCGTGTTATCCGTTAAGGACACTTAGGAGGTTTGATTGAGAAATTTACAGCTCTGGTGGATCCCTTCCTCCTCTGTGGGGTAACGTGAGTGAATGCAGAGGCCTGGCCCTGATGGATTCCAGAAAATACGTCCATCTTAATTTGCCGGGGACTCATGGGAGCCATGGTATCATAGTGTCTGGGTCCCCCCGACGCAGAGAGCCTGGAGTTTGTAGGAGGCCACTCTTTCCCCTCTTTAAAATTCTCCACTTCCCACAACTGATTTTTATTATTCTGTGACATGCTGGAAGTGTCGCTGTGACTATTTAAGAAGTATGGACGGATATATTGCTGACTGCTTACTTACTGGAAGTGTTTCACATTATGTTGATTTTAAGCAGCTTTGCCATTTCCCCCTCAGACTCCTCAGGACTCTGAGCCTCCTTCCCTCATTCTGAAATTTCTGGGGCCCCGTCAACCGAAGCCACTGAGACAGCCTGACCTACGGTGGGTCTGGAGAATCCCAAAGCACTTAGTAGCTGGTAGGAAAACACGGTATTTACTAGACCATAAGCTAAGCAGTTGCAAAATGAAATGTGGCAACAACGGTTACCTTTGCCCTGATTGATAGGTTCCGATGATTTATTTATTTGCTTTTTTTTTTTGGCTTACCACTTTATAGTAAAATAATGGTGTCCTGGAAAGACTCGAATTCCAATCCCCGCTCATCTAGCCATGGTGGTTTGAACCCTAAGACAGTGCTCTGGCCATTCTGGGCTTGTGTTTCCTCACCTGTAAAATGAACATAATGTTATCTGCTCTGCTGGCTTAATGTGGTTAGGGTGTGGGGGAAATGAGAAATCAATGGATATCACTTTAAGGAGCATTTTAAAGCCAAGTGGAGATCGCTCTTTTCCTTGATAGAACTCCTCCCAATAATTCAGACTTAATCAGAAGCCCACGTATTTTAGTGGCTCACAGTTCTGGCTCTGGAGTCAGACAGGGCCCGGTGGGCATCCTCTCCAAGCCACTCACTCATAGGGGATCTCGAATAAGCCGCTCCCCATCTTCCTCATCTTCAAAATGAGAGCAATAGTAATGCAGACCTGAGAGAGGTATAGCGTGGGTTAACTGTGCTAGGGCAGTGCCTGGCGTGCGGTCAGGGCTCAGTAACTGTGAGCTGTTACTAGGGTTCAAGTCCCTTTGCCTACACAGTTAAGCATTAGCACTCCCCGAAAACACCGCCCTGCACATGTGCTCCTGAAGTGCGCGACACACAGGCAGGCTGGCTCTTCGAGAGGTGGCAGAATGCCACTGTTTCCTCCAGTTCTCGGTTTCCTGTCCCTTCCAGTGGTATTCAAAACACTTCCCGACTCAACTCAAGAAATTTAGCACATCTTCCGAATAAACTGTTATTGTCATTAGCACGTTACCACCCAAGAAAATCTGTATAGGAACAGAATACCTGGAGTGAAATGCTGTACGGTCATCAACTTGTGAGCACCATATGTACGGGACATTTTTGTTTCGGCTGTTGCTCTTTGTGCACCAAAGCTAAAAGCAAGACACGCCCGACGGTGTTTGTTGATCTTGTGACTAACAGAGTTAGCAAAGACCCCGTGAGGATGTTCAAACAGGAAGAAAGATAAGGATTGCCGTACAGAGAAAGGCACAGAGGCAATACCTCCTGATAAAAGGGCAAATGGGACCCTCTTACCTTTTATCAGCTTCTGTACGTCCGTGCATCTGGCAAGGAAAACATTCCTAACTTGCATTATGAGTAAAGAAATCGAAAGGAGAATCTATTTTGGTGATTTCCAGGAAAGTTCTCTTTGATGTGGACTGAGATTAACCAACATCCCTGTCCAGTTGTAGTCTCCCAGCTCTTCATCCACCCAATCGCTTTCTTTCCTTGGGAATCTCCTTACGTGCGGTGTACCATGACCGATCGTTTTTACTTTCCAGGTTTCCAAAGGTGGTCATTTCTTGCACTTTACATACTAAAGGTGAAATATTGCTTCAAAGTAACTACAGTTTTAGGTGCCCAAATTGCTTCATTCTTTTGAGTGGCGTTTCTTCCTCTTTTTATATATGTAATTTTTTGACTATATAAAATATTATATATATATATGTATATATATATATAAATAAAATATTTCAGCCCTGAACCCAAACTAAAATTTCTTCCATTAAAGGGTATGTTCATTATTTACTTTGAAATGAATGCCCTATGGATCCTCAAACCTAAGCTTGGAAAATAGGAAATAATTCACCCTGGCTTGAAAAGGGTGGGGATTTCTTTGTTTCTTTTTATATTTATTCAGGAAAAGCTGACAATCGTCCCACATTAATGAACTACACCATCAATCACAGAGTTGACAATGAGCGGAAAAGCGAGGTATATGTCAGGCTGATGGCATATTGCCTTTTTCAGCGAGGGCACGGCTGTTTATAGCACTTTCGTTGGCAAAATTCTTCTTTGCACTGGAACAGGAATAGAAAGAAGAATTAGAAAGGCAGCCAGTGGAAAGGGCTTTATGTTTTCAAATTGTGGAAAAAAAAGAATAGGGGTAAATTGGGAAATGATTATTTTGGTAGTTTGCGGACCTATCGCACAGGACTTAGAGAGTGAATGGAAAATGAGAGACAAATGGCGTTTCTTTGATCTCGCCTCACTCTACAGGGCTCCTCGTCTTTTCCCAGGACCGTGGCAAAAAGTTTCCAAGGTTCTGTACATCAACTGCATTGGAACCCTGAGAGTGTCGTGCAAGTGAATTGATACTAGTGGATGTGCTCTACTCTGAGCATCCACCTTGGATCAAGACACACACACACACACGCATACTTTCACAGGTTTGAGCTGGTGATTGATTATGAAAATGACTTCAGTGGCCTCAGGAAGTGGTAGAATTTCCTCCCTTCCTGGCTCCTAATCTCCTCTGGTACCAGGTGGTGAGAAGAAAGCTCTAAGCCCTGGTGGAATCACTGTGTCAGGCAATATTTTGGTAAACTGCGACTTACACCAAACAGCCACGTGTCCCTATCACCCATGAGTGGATGCCACTGTCATCACTCTTTTGGGGACAGTTTCTTCTCTTTCAAAATTTGAACAGCTCTGACCTGTGTCACTGAGTTGGCCAACAAGGACAAGCTGAAGGCGATATCAGCATCTGGTAGTTACAAGAATGTATTATGTGTTAAGGACAGTCTAGCTGCTACTTCGTGTAATTACCGTAATAGCCCTGGAAGGTGGGGGAGCATTGGTACAGCTAAGGAAACAGGTTTAGAGAGATGAAATGACTTGTGAACGCTGAGTTACATTCTGAGGGTCTCTAACCACAGATTCCAGTCTCCCCCACACTACACCAGTGCTTTTCAAAACTTTTGGCTTCAGAACCCTTTACTCTCTTAAAAATTATTGAGAATTCAAAGAGCTTTTGTTTCTGTGGCTCATAGCTATCCATATTAACTGTATGATGAATACAAATATTTCTTATTCATTTAAAAATGACAGTAGTGAACCCATCACATTAACATAAGTAACACATAAAATAAGCAGTAACAGTTTGCTGAAACAAAGATATTTAGTGAGAGGAGTGGTACTGTTTTACATTTTTACAAGTTTATTCAATGTCTGATTTAATATAAGAGGGTTCTCATATTTTCTTCTGTGTTAGGTTGCTATATGTTATTTTGGCTAATGTATATGAAGAAAATACAGCTTCTTAAATACATGATGTTGGAAAAAAGTGGAGTATTTTAATAGTTTTTGGAAAGATAACTGTGAATATTCTTCTTTGATACTACATCAAAACTCAACAAGTGGAGTTTTTAAAAAGTTACTTGTAGGGCTGTATATAAAACCATATCAATGAACTTTTGGTACTCTTCATATTAAAATCTATTGGTATACCTTTTACTTTAATCTTTTTATCTATCGTGATTTTACAGCATCATGCATTGGTTATTTGGAAAGTAATTGATTCACTGATATATCCACGGAGGCATATAACATTTTATTCTAGAATGTTAAAAATTTATATTCATTAATATTACAATAAATCTCATTAGTAAAGTTATTAGGAAGCTGCCAAGCTCATATTGATGGATACAAATTTTCCAGAATCCCAACTTTTCACTTGAATGCTTGAATTTTATCATTGGCAACACATACTATCAATTGTTTTCCTTGAAGTGACGGTCTCACTTTGCTCATTTTTGTGAGGATGTTTGCCAAGTACCCAAGTCGGACTAAGCATTGCTTGTCAGTGGTACCTGCAAGTAAACAGGATGTTTTGCAAAACAAAAGGACTAATTCAGTTTACAGTTCCAACAACTGCACAAGCACCTTACCCGGACTTAATCATGGTTCTTCTGCATGCAACCAAAGGTTTTGTTATTTTTCATTTCATCTCCCAGCATACTAAGAAGTCATAAGAAGGGTCAAGATGTTATAAAATTTAATATTTTCATAAGATTTAATAAAATTAATCATTTCTGCTACTTCAGGAACATTCTTAAGTGAAATGTTTTTTACGTGGTGTGTGTGCACACCTGTGCCCATGTGTGTTTGCTTGTGTTTACTGTGAGTTCATGGTGGTGAAGAATCTAATGTCTGCTGAGTAGAGTTTGGTGCCATAGCCTTATTCTCAGTAAGTTATGATCATTGCTTTACCCCTCATTGCTTTACCCATCATTGCTTTTACATCTTTCATGCAAATATCAGCACAGCAGTGTTCTTAGGAAAATAGTTTTGACCTCATGCATCTCCTAAGAGACTCAGTGACCTTCTGGGTTCTGCGGGGCAGCATTGGAGCACTGCTGTACGTAACGCTCTCGCTCAAAAGTGCCACTGAGGGACGAGCAGCTTTCTGTAGCAGAACAACAGGGAAAGCAAAAACAGCAGGGTAGTGAAAAATCAGAAAAGAGTTGGATGTGATTCTTACAATAACATTTTCATGCATATGTTCATATATGTATGTCTATAATGGCAAACAAAATGTTGGTAGCTTTTTATTTCTTATTAAGTCTTGGTGCTTCTTTTCACGTAAGGAGAAAAAAATCTACTTGCTGGCCCAGCAGATAGCATAGTGTTGAAGCCTTCAGTGACGGCTGGACTCAGCTTTCACTTCTCCCGTGTCAACATTGGAGCACACTGATGCTCTGTGTCTAACCCTGAAGCCTGGCTGCTTGGGGTTGATCTGGAGTATCTGTGTATGGTTACAGCGTTTTAAGAGGCAAAACACCACCAGTTTCTCGCGAATGCTGGGAAAAATTTCTTGTCTGTGACATGAGAACATCTCATGTTCCCTTCTAGCCGAGAGAGGTCTAAAGACCAATCTTTAACTAGATGGGAAAGGGTTTCTAAAAACTAAACCTAGCAACTAATTTCGAAAGACTCTTGAGACATTTTGAGATTTTTAGGGAAACGGATCATTGGTATGAATATGTTTTTTGAAGTTATCCCTCTATTGTGTAGAATGGCCACTGGCCATATTTCCTATTTTGGGGGCATCACACAGACTCAGAAATTGTGTCTCAGGCTGCACCATAGATAAGTCTCATACCGGAGTTTCTCAGTAAGAACTGTCAATATGGGTTTTTCATTCTGTTTCTTTTTTTTTGTGAGAATTTTTTCTTGCAAAGGAAAAAAAAAAACGAAACAGAAAAACGCTTGTGTGTGCCTGAGGTTCATTCCCTGCAATCTGAGAAGCGTGGTGTTTGGGCTGAGCCTTTGAAGCTTCCATGACAGAGAAGCGCTTGGGATGGAGGCACTCACGTTTTCAGGTTGTAGATATTTTTCAGTAAGAGGTGAAACACATGCATAGTACACTTCGCTGTCCGGCACCGCTGGGGAATCGAAGGTCTGTCTGATAAAGTCCGCCACCCGTGTGGCCCCCAGTGTGGTCAGATGCCAGTGAACGTACCAGCTTTGGCCTGGAACGTGATTTTAGGAGACACACAGACATTTTCAATTTAACCATAATAGCCCTATTTTTTTATGGTTCTCTTCAATTTACTGGTTTTCTAAGTATAGTTTTCTTTGAAAATAATTTTACTTAAATGAAATGGTGAGTCAGTTGAAAGCAGGATTGTTAAGTAAATAATAACAACAGCAGTAGGTGGGTTGGCAAAATGATCTTCAGAGGCCTGAAGTCCGAGGGAGCTGAAGTAGTTCGGACAGGTCCAGGGCACTGGTTTGCTTGCCAGCGTGATTTGCTGAATGGCTACCTCTTCTAGGTACTGTGCATTCAGCAGTCACTGACGGACGGAAAAGGCCCTGTCCTTGTGGGACTCTCATTGTAGGTGGGGACATAAATGCATAACATAACGTGGGACAGCTGATGGTATAACGAAAAGTAAAGCAGGGTCTGGGGCTGGAGCTTGACAGGGGTGGTATTTTGGAAAAGGTTGGGGGAGAGCCTTGCTGACAAGGTTGCATGTGAGAACAGACCACCAGGAACTGAGTTTAGCTCATTTTAGCAAGCATGTGAGGGGTGTTTGGCTTTGGAATACACATGTGAATAAGTGGTCAGAGAAGCTCAGAATTGGGGGTTAGAGGTAATAATTACAATTTAATAGGATCTATAGGATGAATAGGGTGAAAGTCATTAGTGATCTATAAAAAGCATACTGTGGTTCCACAGAGGAGGGGAATGGCTATCCCAAGCAAAGGAAATGAGGTCATGGAAGGTATCCCAGAGGCAGCGGTTGCCTTGAACTCAACCTTTCGGCACGGGAGGGGTTAATAGGGGAAGGGGATGGTGGGAAGGCAACATCATTTCCAGCACAAGGAACAGCATGTGCAAAGGTGAAAAGCGTTCCTCGTAGGTAAAATCGGGATTTGGAGGGACTGAGAAATGGATGGAGGGTAAGCAACACTAGGTATGTGGATTCACAAGTCTTAGAGAATTGGAAACTGCAAGATACTAAACATGAACCTGTACAGAATGCACAGTGTTTCTGTTGATCCAGAGTGTGGCTGAATGTCCAGCACTCCTCTTCGACCCAGTTAAGAGGGGCCTCTGCTCTGGACTCTGCCCGTCAGAGGGTCCCACTGTGGTCCTCCCCAAGCTGTGCTCCTTCCTATGGGACCAGAGGTCCGTGGGACCACCTGGAACCTGGGCACCTTCAATATCCCACTACAGTCCAGGAAGTCAATGCCCCAAAGGCCCTGAGTTCACTTTCAAGGCCCGTGTGGGTCCCTCACCTGGTCCAGCCTCCCTGGGGAGTGCTGGTGTGTGCAGCCCAGTTTTGAGGGGTGGATGAAGGGCGGTTTTGTGGAGGATGAGGAAGAAGATTGGATGGGAAAGCTCGAGTGTTCGTGTGTGTTTGTGAGGCCCCTTGAGGTGCTGATTAGCACCAGAGGTGGGAGAAGAGGGGGACATGTGGTGGGCTGGCTTCCTCGTGCCACCAGGGTCTCGAGAGGAGGTGTGACATACTTCATTTAAAGTTTGTCTTACAGCTTTGACATATTTAGCCATGAGGTATGTGAGTCTTCTTTTATGAGGGGTGGGGCTGAGTATCATAATGCTTTACATTTGTTGCCTTTAAATGAGAAATACAGTAATGACCGTAGAGAGATACAATTCCTATGAGGCCACTTAAGCAGACTTACTAAATATGCAGTTTTGGGAGGAGAAGTTATATGAAGATTTGCCTCACTTTCCATAGTTTTGGCTGCCTCACTACATCATATATTCATATCTTGAATTGAACTAAATAGTTAAGAGTAAGTACACATCTTGAAATCACTTTTAGAGAACAGATTTGAAGAAAGTAAAAGAAAATTCCACATTTTGGGGGGTAAAAGACAGAAAGCACAACCTTCCAAATCTAATAATTCTTGTCATGAACCTGTAGAATGAGTTGATTAAAATATTTTATAAAAATTAGGAAAAATTATGACAAAACCATCATTACTTTATCAAGAAAGTACATCAAGAAATGATAAGCTTACAAGTTATAAAGTCCTGGGTGTCTTTCTTGATTTGATTAACAAATACTAAGTACTTCCAGAAGAATTCCTTCCTAGATAAAAAGATCCAAGAAATCAGCATGATCATTAGATTTATCCAGTAAAAGAAAGGGCGTAGGAAAGAGTGTGTTCCAGATAAGTCCTGTGTAATACTCCTGAAAGCCATGAGGTCACCAATAAATTAAAGTTGGGTTTGGGGCCCAGAATCTGTTAAAGCCAAAGGCAGGAGGCCAGACTGCCAGAAACAGAACTGAGAACCTTGGGGAGGCTGAGCCCTCTTTGTTGCAATACTTGACCCATCGCTGCACCCCTGGAATCCGGTAGATCTGAGGTAGCAGTGCAGTTCTGCCTCTCTCCATCATGCGACAAAATTGCATTGCACACGTCTGACCAAAGATGAGATCATTTTTCTTAGCTCAGAGTTTGAGGCTCAGGCTGCCCTACCCATAGGTGGAGCAACACAGAACGTCTGTGCCCCGGGACATGAAGTGGGAGGGGGCTAAGATTTTATTGCTCAGCTACCCCGTGCCGAGGTGTGTGTGGGGGGGTGCTGGGTTCTTTCTTTAACGGTCTAATCCTTGCAGGAAGAGGGGAGAGCTTGAAGAATATATCCAAGCCCACAGACCTTCACCAATGGCAGGTCTTAGAGTCATACCACTGTCCATGTGATGCCTTTTGTAGGCTCTTTCCTGGGCACGGTGCTGAGGGGTGATGGAAACTTTCTGCCCCGGGAGGTTGTTTAGCCTCCTAGGCTCACAAGGCTCAGAGCAACTTGGAGATTCTACAGTCACAGAATTCTCCTGTCGCTTGCATGCCCGCTGCCACATTCCTAGCAGCTCTAAGCCAAATGTATCTAGAGTTTTCCCCAGCACCGAGCTGCTACTCAGCCTAAAGTTTCCCCCTATTCTGCATTGCATCTTAGTCTCTTGCTAAATAAAATATGACCCCAGGAAGATGCTATTAATACCTAGGTTCAAAGTATTTTACACCGTTTGTATGTAAGAACCCAAGGATGGCAGGATGTTGGGAGAAGCAGAAAAGGAAAAATCTGGTCTCTGGGGAAGGCCCTGGCATGCCCTCTCTCCACTTTCATACCTCCTGCCCCCACTCCCCCAATTCTCCCATTAAGGTAGAGAGAATCTCCAAGACAGAAGCTGACTTTTCTTCAAAGCTTGGCCAAGATATCGGGGGATGCCTTGTCGGACAGTGTGGAGGGACGAGTAACCAGAGAGCCCTGACTTCTCTTAGTCCGTGGGTCTTTGTGTGCCAGAGGGCTTTGTCTGCTCTGAGTCTGTTGCTGGAGGCCAGAGTGTGCCTCTCATATAATCGATGCATTTCTGAAACACTGAATCCAGAATGCATTTTCAAAAAAACCCCACAAAAAAACAAAAACTAGAAGAACGAGCTTTCTTGTTAAGGATTTTGGTATGATAGAAAAAATCAGCCTGAAATGTTCTGCATCGTTAGTTTGAATGTTCAGAAATCAAAACGAACCAGGGAACTTGTTAGCACTGTCTAGAGTAAAGAATTCTTACCTAGTAAAACAGTCATTCATGAATTTTCTGCTTTATTAGTTTGAGCGAAACTGTGTTTTTTGCCCTACTGGGTCTCTCGATGTAATGGGGTATTTGGGATTTGGAGGTGGCAATGAATTTCTGATAAAGTAACCATTCACATGATGAAATGTAAAATGGCAATGCAAGATCGGTCGTTCTCATTATGAGGCATCAAGCTAATAGGGTGTACACGTTGAAGTCAGATAAAACTTCAGGCACAGCGTTCCAAGGAATACGGTTCCTGACTCACAAGGAGTACAACAGAGTTCTCGCCCTCGGAGGAGAGCCTGAAGCCAGGGCGTGCTGTCCACAGGTTGTTGTGCTCTTGGTTGTGTTAGCACAGCCCCCTGTAGCAAGGCACGTTCAGGTTTTTTTATGGTGGACTATGTACGATGCAGCTCCTTTGACTCTAAGGGCAAGCGTTTAAAGAGGCTCACAAAGCCGGTTTAGGGGTCTACACACATTGCTGGAGTTTCCCATTTGTCTCTTGTTGGTGGGATTGGAAGAGGAAGCTCACAGTCATCTAATTTGGTGGCCCCCAGAGATGAGAGAGTAGCTCATGGTGCCCTCCCTCTGGAGGACACTTCCCCTGCAGGACTGGTAAACCCATCCCACCAAAAGTGTGAATGGCTTACCTATGGCTCGCTGTCTGCCCCTTCTTTCCGGGAAGTGTGGGGACCTGCATCAGAGTGAGGAGAGGATGGGTCTTTCTCTTCTGTGATAAAAGTGGAAGGAGACGTTCATGGGTGGCTCCTTTATGTGGCTGCCTACTTTCTCACCTAGGATAGGCTGAATTTCCTCACTGCCACGTTTCTCCCCAATTAGACTGGAATCTGAGATTTTCAGCCTGGTTTGTTTAATCTCTTCATCTCTTGGTTCTGGCCAAGATCTGAACTTGTTCTTCAGTTTTACTTTTGCTGATCTGTGATCCCGTTTCTGATTTAGACTAAATAGCCAGAGAGAGCAGCGGTGGGAATCACTTTGCATATTTCCAGGTGCTTCGTCATTATTTAATTTTAAATTCAAAGCGATCTTTTGAAGTTCATAGGATAAGTATCCTTAGTCCCCTTTTACAGACAAGAAAAGAAGGCCCGGAGTGGTTAAAAGTCTTGCCCAAGGCCATTTAGCTTGGTGTCTTCCTCCAAAGATTATTTCCCCTGCTTTCCATATCACCGTTGTTTTTGTGAATAGAATTTTTCTTATTTTTCAGCCAAAGAAATACTGAGATTTTAGGCAACATCTTTTTTTTCTCTTGATAATCCATCGATGCAGTAGCTGAACAAGACACCAAGGGCAGACCTCTCTGTAGGCTGTGTTCAAGCTAAAGGAAACAGCAGGACTCTTAATATATCCCACAGTGGACATAAATCCTATAAAATACATTTCAGCAGCAAAGAGACAGGCACAGTAATTTCGGTGTAAAATGTGCAAAGTCTTATTTACAGAACATCTCGCGATGCTGTTCCCAGATGTCTTTTTAAAGAAATTTTTAGTTACATGCAAAGGAACTGAAAACCAGGAACCTAATTGGTAAGAAACGTAAATCTGTCCAAAAAAAACAGTTACAACAACTTGATGAGATATATATTTTCTCAGCATCAGCATAAAAGAAAGAACATTCTGATCCAGAAATGGTCTGTAAGTAAATAAACTTTAATTGGTTTGACAATGCCCCTTTTCCTGGTAGTGCCAAGAATCCTAGCATTATAATTACACAGTTCTGGGCAGGCATGTGGTTTCCATTAAGAAAGACTTGTGATTGACTGAGTTCATGAGGCATGTCAGAAAAAACACATCAATGTCTTTATAAGAAGGGAAGAGAAATGGATCTAAATGTATTTATAACTTCACACGATACACATTCATAAATAGTTTCAAAAGGGCATACATTTCTTTAATTCCGATGGAAAAAAAAATCACTAAGGAAGCCATTTGGGAGCATTTTGGTCTCTGCTTCTGTATAAACTCAACACAGTTACTTGCATTTAGGCAAAAAGGGACACCTTTTTGCCCTTACAAGGATTTATTTAAGGGTGCTGTCAGGAAAATGTTGAGAAATGGCTTTACCATTAACAAAAGGATTTTTCAGGCCTATTCTCAGCCTGCTGCGTGAGCCAGGCAGGGTTTATTTTCCTTCAGTCCTGCCCCCGCCTCAGGTTTTTAAAAGAAGAGGAAACTGAGTCTTGGGAAGTCAGTTCCTTGCTTGAGGAGCTAGTAAACGCTTTCATTGAAAATGTGTTGCATAAACATTAGAGGGGGTGAATTAGGTAAGTGGGTAGGGTCGTTTGAGACCTTGCAAGTGCCGAAAGCTCCACAGGTAACACAGATAAAACTTTAAACAGTTTACATTTATGTGCAGAAAGAGAAAACTGGCTGCTGGGTGGGAGAGGGTGTGTCTCCTCCAAGGACATTTTAAACTAAGGCCTAATGACTTGCTTCAGTCACCCAAAGTGACTAAAATATTGAATAGTTTATTTTCTGCTTTTGCATAAATACTTTTAAGATGACAAACATTTCTAGGCCAGCCAAATACTGTCATCCTTTGGCAATGTACATCTCCGTCTTGATAAATTTTCTTGACAACAGAACAATTGTGTGTGTGTGTGTGTGTGTGTGTGTGTGTGTACTTTTTCTTTTCTTGAAGAACACTTTGTCAATAAGTAGTGGCAAAACATGTGGTTAAAGAGACTATCTCTACCAAGGCATCTCTTACATAAAATATGAGGCTTTTTCCAACTTAAACAATAAACCAGTGATTTACTCAATGGAATGTCTCAAACTGTTTTTATAAGCAGCAGTTCAGATATTTTTAAGCAGCCATCTGGTATTCTAGAGTGGATATGCAAAATATTATAGTTTGAAATTAATGAAACAATGCCTGTGATGCCAGCAATAGTAAAAATAACAGTGAAGAATAGCCACTATTTATCGAGTACTTACTGTGTGCCAGGCCTTCTGCTCCTTGGTGCATATTTATATGTATTTAATAGTCTCATCAGTGCTAGGAGATTATTGACCCTGTTTTACAGATGGAGAAACTAAGGCTTAGCTGCAAATTGCTCGCGCTTACATGGATATTAAAGGGCAGAACCGAGATCCCCTCCCACTCGGACACTATCGCCCTGCTAATCTTTCTGTATTGACTGGACGTGGGGGCAGTTAGCACAGCCTACGCCTGAGGCTCAGTGCCGGGATGCTTTTACGGCATCCTCATGCATTTTGTTGGCTTTTGTTATCACTTGGCTCCTCAGTGCTGAGGGAAATGGAGAGTGATGGGTTTCTCGGAGTTGAGCCCGTGTCGAGTCAGATGGCCTCTGACACAGAAGCCTGGAAAATACACGTCCTCACAGGGCCACCTCACAGAAACAGTGTTGTAATGCCGTTATTAGTCTATGTTCTCCTAGTTCTCACAGCAAAGTGAAAGTGCACTCACGTCCGCCCCTCCCAACAGTAATTCCCATTAAGTGTCACTGTGAATAGTGAGAGACAAAGAGACTGAGGCACAGGGAGATTCAGGGACTTGCTTGAAATCACAGAGCCTCGTTTTTGCATGAAGGAGTCAGGGCTAGACAGTGGGCTTGCGGACTTGGAGCCCGTTTCTGCGTGGTGCCACATTGCCTCTCGATGCCAGGCCTGGTGCCTGTTTTCCAGGGCTGAGGGCGTGCCATTTCAGGGAGAGCCGGTCTCCATGCGCCCATTCCTTAGTTTTCCCATGGTAGCTCAGGCCTGCCTTCTTCCAGTAACCTTCTCACTTGTCCCCCTGCTCAGAGTCTCCTCCCCTGATCTGCTCCTCCAACTGCAGCCAGGGAAGCCTCCTTGACAGGGCGCTTCTGATGAGCCCTTGTCCAACAGAGAGGCTCCAGCTAGTTTCCCAGAGCCAAGACGACTGCATGCGGCCCCAAGGAGAGCACTCCGGCGGTATCCAGTGTTTCTGATTGTGGACTTTCTCCTATTCTGCCACGCTTTGTACCCCGCACGCAGACCTCCCCCCACCCTCCCCTGAAGGTCTCCCCCCCCCCCACCCCCCCTCCTGTGTCTAGAATCCATCCCATCCTGTGCCAGGATGCTCAAGTTTTGCTTCCTCCTGGAAGCTTCCTCATCCGTCTCTTAATCCCCCTCTTCAGCAGCTCCTCTGCTGTTCTGTTTTTTGTTGGGATCTCTCATATCATGTATCCCTTTCCACCCTGCTTCCCAGTTGGTTTTCTGCGCTTTAATCCCCCTGCTAAGACTGTAAGCTCCTCAAGGGCTGTGCTGTCTAGAGCATTGCATAGAAATAATGTGCCCTTGGCACCGAGCGAGCAGGTAGTCAGCGGGTGTAGTCTTGAATGAAGGAAGGGGTGAGCTATAGGACATCTTAGGTGCTGTTATAATACTTAATGTCTTGAGTGATGAGCACATGAATGAATGGCTACGATAAGCACTTGACCCCTCACACATCCTTCCAGCATCTCGAGTAGAGTTTCTGAAGTAGTTACTGCTGTCCTCTGTTCTTGGTGCTCACGGCCCCTGCCCTCATGGCCGTAAGCTGGGTTTGGAGCTGCACAAAGGGAGGAGGGCTTTAGTGAGAGGCGCTGCACCCGGGCTCCGCGTTTCTGTCAGCCTGGATCCCAGGGATGCCTGCATTTGGTTCCAATCGGTGGTGGATCACAGTGATCTCTGTGAGTCAGCCCTCAGGCTGCGGGTTTCCGAGAGCCTCATGGCCATTTGTATCCATCATTTGATGCCAACAAGAGATTGGCGTCTGCTCTCCAGTCTGACAAGAAACTGCCCATCCTTTGGCACAGGAGCCGTGGTCTGTATTCAGGCCGGATTGTGCCCTCTGTTCACAACCAAGAAGCCCAGCGCTCTGCAGTGGGGACTGAAGAGGAGGCTTTGCAGAAAGCCCTCCTTCCCCAAGCTGTCCTTTCCTGTGTCTTGCTGGTACAAGAGGTACAGACTCTAGCTGTTCAGCTGTGGTGATGTTGGAGGCTTGTGGCTCTTCTAGGTGTTGGGGGTGCAGGGGAGAAGTGACTGGGTGTCGGGGAGCCGGGAAGTCATCGTGTCTCCTGGTGTGTCTCAGAGGGTGGCGGCAGCTGGAGTCACGCTGCAGGTGTTTCCGCCATGTTTCCCTGGGGCCGAGAGGCGGGCCCCGCTGCAGGTGGGCAAGGCCAGGGGCTGCCAGAGGGTTCTCTGTTGGGATCGTGGAGAAGCTGGTTCAACTGGAGATGCCAGCTGCTGAATGAGGCAAAGGGGGAGAATCCCTTCGAGGAATTGTTTTTCCTTTCTCTGCCTGTGTCACTCCACTGGCTCTATTTTGCCCAATTCTGAACCAGAAGGAGAGGAATGGAGCGATATACTGAAAGCAGGGATCGCTCTTCTGCGCCAGGAGGAGCAACCTGAACAGACTGTGCACTTCTCTGTATTTATGTTAGTATTGATGTGTTCTGGGAGGCAGACTCAGAAGAACAACGGGGCCTATGTAAAGCCTGTTGGGATTGCATCAGCTGATACAAGAGCTGCCCAGTCCACTGCACTGCTCACTCCCAGGGCAGATGATGGTCCTTTGATTACCAGCCATAGAAACTGATTCTTGACAACTTAAGCAAAAAGAAAGGGGCTTATTGGAGAAATAACTGGAAAGCTTAAGAGTTATAAGAAGAGTTGAATAGTTAGGTGGTGGGAAGGTAAGGGTGTGAAGCAGCCCTGGGGATCTCGGTCATAGAATGCAAGGGTCTCTCAGGATGGTGCCAGGCAAAGACCTGGCTCCCACCGTTTCCTCCTCAGTGTCCTGCTTGTCTGAAGATTCAACATCTTGGGAGAGAGATTTGGATTGGTGGTTGTCCGTTCCTCTAAGATCATGCAGAATGGGCTGGGGCAGTTTGCTAAAGGAATATTATAATTATAAAAAGACAGATTGGACAGGAAAAATAACAGATATCCACCAGCATGGGCCAGGTCCACTGCAAATGGGCTCATAGCGTTTCCCATCTTTCTGAGCAGAGGTATTCATTCATTCATTCATTCCATTCCTTCCTTCCACCCACTACGAACAACTACTGTGAGCCAGACAATATGCTAGATGCTGAAAATGCATATTTAATAATTTAGTCATCTAAGTTGTAAGATGTGCTCCAGTGACAGAGTTGGGGACAGTCCTGTGCTTTCCCCAGAATGCTGCTCCAGTGAGCCGTGAGCCACCATCCCGATTCCCGAGAGTCTGCGACGTGCTCAGAAGGGGCCCCACGCCTCGTCCTGTCCTCCTTGGCAAAGTCTTCACGTTTCACTGTTCCTGCTTTCACTCGTGCCAGTGATTGCTTCCAGTGGTTTTTTCCTTTAAGTATTTATCCACATAGTTTGTAGTATGTAAATTGCAACTCATTTACATTTCTTTAGAACAGTTCTTACATATTTTTTTCTTGGGCAGTTAGTTATGCCATAACCCCCATTAATTTTCCAGGCACTCCAGGAAAATTTCTACTGTTTCTACTTTTTGTGAGTCTCCCTACCTACTTCTTTCCTGAATGTCTAGTAATAGAAGAAAGCTCCAGGCGATGGAGCCTCTGTCTACCAGTGTGACTTTGGAAGTCTTCTGAACCTGTGTGCCTTCTTCATTCTCTTACCCATCTATGAGGTAATCCCTGCCCCACCTACTTCATCAGGTTCTTAGGAGGGTCAAATGATATGATAGATGTTAAAAGGCTCTGAAAACTTAAAAGTGTTCTCAAAGCCCGGGGGAGTACTAAGATTCTGTGGCTTTAGGGTAGAGGCCTGAATATGAGGTGTGACGACTCAGTAAAGAAAACAAAAATAATAGTAATAGGAGCCCAACTTTATCCAGTGTTTATTATTCTCCAGGTACTACGCTAAGCCTTTACATAAATATCTCATGTTAGTGCTCACCCACGAGCCTGTATGGGAAATATTAATGCTGTTTCCATTTTGCAGAAGAAACTGAGGCTCAGAAAAGTGAAATAGTTTGCTCAAGGGCACATAGTTGGCATGTGGGAAGCCTGGATTTTATTGAAAATTTGACTGCATTAGCTGCCCAATAGCCACCTGATATTTCTCCAGACCTCTCAGTTCTAGGATGGGAAGTTCATTGTTAGCACAGGGCTAGAAATGTGAGCCCTGGAATCAGACGGCCTCGGCCTTAAATGTGGCTAACACTCCACAGCTGCGTGATCTCAGCTATCGCGTCTCTGAGCTCAGGTTCCTCGCTGTGAAATGGCGGCGACAACAGTACCTTATTCATAGGGCTGTTTAACAGAAGTACGCACGAGAAGCTATAAAAATGGTAATAATAATCATTATTAATTGGATCGCAAAGCTGGGGCCCAGACGAGGGTCATATACGTCTGGCAAATCCGATGAAAGCAGAGAAAGATTAAATTCTTCAGAATTTGCTTTTTCCTTTTCCCCCAGCCTCCAGTTTACAAAAGGCCCCAGATCTCGGCCTCCCGGACTTAATCAGCCGTCAGGTGCATTCGGTGTGGTCTGAAGAATAGACATATATGTTTTAAATTAGAAGTAGATGTCAACTTTATAAAACTCGAGGGTTTCACACGTAGGTCTGTGTATCAGGCTACTCTTCAGGGACGGGAGACCGTGTGACCACGGGCCCCCTCGCTTGCTTGGGAGGCGCGCTTTGCCGGACACAGCTGCTCTCTTTACGCGGGGGAGCAGCGCTCCTGTCGGCGTGGGAGTTTGAACCCCTTGCCTGAGAACAGCCCAAGTCTGCCTGGGAAAGCCAGGGGAAGAGACAGAAGTGACTCTTTTAGTTAAAGAAATCTAGTTCTGAAATTGTACCTGTTCCTGATTTTATACAGGACTTGTCGTCAGCGTTCACGTGCACCTGCTATGCCAGGAAGGAGAGGGGAGTCCCCTGTTGCAGACCAAGGAGGGGGGAGATGAAAAAGAAAATGGGGGGGGGTGGACAGAGAGAGGGAAAGAGAGAGAGATGGGAAACATGTTGTTTCTTAATTAAGCTGGGGATGGAGACAGGGGCCGGGAGAGACAGTGCGGCTGGTGCCTTGGCATTTATCACGCCATTGCCCCCTGACCCGGGGGCCCTGCTGGACGGAAGAGGCAGGCTGACCGGAATGGCCTCGCTGATGTGCCGTTGCTGGGGTAAGTGGTTATTGATGGAGGGACTTAAGTGGCGTGTGGAGAACACCGGCCCTGGGGCTAATGCTCTGGTCCCACGGTCTGCTCATCCCCCGAGGGCTTGGCTCCACAGCCCTGCCTACGCTTGGATCCGGGACCTGAGCTTCATGGCCTCACGGGCATCCGAGCCGAGGAGCTGTATGGTCCTCTTCCTCTCCTTCTCCTACACACGGGACTGGGAGTTAGAAATCTGGGCTGTGTGTCTGGGATCCCTGACTTGCAACTTGTAACATTTTAATGGTGTTATTACTGATAGGAGGCATAGGAACACGGCGTTGATGGCTTCTGTGGATGATGGTGATTCAGGAGCTGTCGCGTCAGCAAGCTCCAGAAAACATATTTGGTCCCAGGACTTTGAGAGAAAGCGAGGGAAGGTTTGAAAAGCAAAGAAAAAAATGAGAAGCAGGGAGAAAACAGATGTTTGCTTGCCTTGTATCCTTCTCGGTGGAACATTAGGATTCAGAAAGCTTTAGAGATGGTCTCTCCCAGTGGTTCTCAGCCCCGACCTGACTTCAGGATTTCCCGGGAATCTTTAAAACAAATGTTCATGTCCACTCCCAGCTCCAGGCATTCTGCCTTAACTGGCCGGGGGGGCAGAGCCTAGGCCTCAGCATGTCCTGAAAGACCAGCAGGTCACTGTGGTGCACAGTCGGGTTGAAAATGCCGATTTAACTAACGCCTTTGCTTTAGGGTGGAGATGAGTGACCATGGGCAACCTCTGTGCAGTCACAAAGCTGGTCAGTGGCAGACCCACCACTGGAAACCTAGGCCGTCAGCTCTCTGCCCACTCAGGGTGCTTTCTTTCTTTCACGCTTGGGTTTCCTTGTGAACATTGTTCCCAGAACACTCACATGCTTTTCTGCCACCTTCTCGTGCCATTGGTACTATTAAAAAATAAAGTTATGTGTATCAACTCTTCAAACTTGATTTTATTTAAAAAGGAGCCTTTGTGGCCCTGCAGTAAGTGGCAGTGCGGCCTGCCCTGCAGTGAGCTGGGAGGTGACCACGGCATGCACGCCACACATCGGAGGCAGCGTCGCCATATTTGCAGCTGGACGCTGGCGCCAGCCAATGACTCTGCTGAACACAGGGGTTGGCGAGCATCAGGTGGTCAAGAAACGCTAGCACCAAACTGAGACCCTCCCACTGACTTCATCAGGACAAGACAGAAAACTGAAATGAGACGGGCCTGCTCACTGTGCGGTTTGATGCTATTTAATGGTCTGTACTGGCACCACTAAAGTTGTCCTGAGTACATCATTGAGACTGCTTTCTTGGCCTTCAGAAAGTGATGGTGGGACTTACAAGAAAAATACTCTTAAAAAAAGGTCAAGTCCCTACAAAACAGAAAAATACAATTTAAAGTCAGGTCATCAGACGAGAGACTTGAGAAACCTAGAGAACGGAAATTAGAAACCCGAAGTCATCAGAATGGAACCATAGAAATCAATTTTCAAACCAGGGGAAGACAGGAACATTCATGGCTCTGGCCACCACGGGTATATTACTATCAGCGCCCCCTGTAGGCAGTGGGCCTGACTACAGTGGTCAGCTCAGCCACATTTTAAGGGAGCCCGAGGTTCTGGAGGCTCCCTGTAGGTATGTTACTCCTTCTTTTGGGATGCCAAGGAAAATCTGGATGTTTACGAGCTTCATGGGAAATCAGCTGCTAACTAAAGGACTCCAATATTGTAACAATAACCAGCATTTTAATTTATTTTTTTGGTACTGAGTTTCCAAGTGAAGAGACAGTTCTGTTTTTGTTATTCACTACACACACACACACACACACACACACACACCGCATTGCAGCAGAATGGGATTCTATCCAGAGAAAAGTACTAAAATACTCTCAAGTGCTTATAGTAATGGCCTGTTCTGGGCCTGGGACCTGTGTATTCCGGGTTCTGGTTGAGCACAGCGTGTCATCTCTGGTTTGGTCATCGCCATCCCCACCCATTTGGTGGTGGTCACTTTCCAAATTGAAATACCTGCTTTGTATTTCCTTTGATTTTTTTTTTCAGAGACATTAAAGCCTATAGGGAGTCTCAGTCCCTGGGTCAATACCCTTTGATACATTTACCTAAATGACGCGCTCCTCTTCGTGTCATTGCATCCACGCGATAATTAAATGTACCTTCAGACGGCATTGAAGGTAGGTAGTCTTTCCGCTCATCGCTTAAGTAGTTCAGGTTGGTCCTGTAGTTTCCCATCACTCTGCAATCAATACTACTCCAGAGAACATTCCACCAATATTGGAAAAAGATGCCTCTTGTGTCCATGAGTTCAGATGGGATTGCAAATTAGTTGTGTTGGAAAGAACAAGTCAGTCTTACTTTTCAGAGAGCTTACTAAGTGAATGGGCCTTTTCCAAACACACAATCTCTCTCTCTGGCGCACTCTCTCTCTCTGGCTCTCTCTCTCTCTCTCTCTATATATATCCCCCCTCCATGATTCCTTGGGGCCTATTCTTCCACTCTTCCTTCACATCTTTAGGTTACTAAGAATTTCAACCAAAAGAAAGGTAGGGCCTTTTCAAGGTTTGCTACCAAAGGGAACCCCTGTGCTATTTTACCATCTTCTGGGCTGTCGCGGTAATTTGACGGAAATGGAAAACTGGCGTTTTCCTGGCGTGAGCTCTGCTGTGGGCTCGAGGGCGTGGGGCTGAGGGCGTTAGGAGCCGCCATGAAGTATGTGTGTGTATCCAGGGCCTCTGGGATGAAGTGTGGCCAGTGGGGCTGGGTGCCAGGTGTGGTGGGCCCTGCAAAGATTTGGCCCCATGTCACACGTTTGTCTTGAATTTTCTTTCAGGCTAATGCTTGTTAAATTAAGAGCTTCATCCATGGGATGCTGGGTGGAAATGTGGTGCTTTCGGACCACAAAAATCTATCTTTTCTCTTAAATACCAACTGGATTATAGTCTCTGAATCAAGGGATTATGGCTATTTTATTAAATTACTTTTAGCTAGGGAGAAGTCTTCAAAGAGAGTGAGCTGGACTTGTGAAGGAAAAATCCAGGTATGGCAAAAGGAACTAGACTGTAAATGCCTTGTCATGAGAATTCTTGTTTGGTTCTTAATTCATTTATGCAGCAAATGCTTATTGAGCACCCACAGTGTGTCAGGCTCTATGCTAGGATCCGGAGATGCAGCAGTAACTAAGGTAGACAGAGTTGTGGCTTTCAGGTAGATTAGTTTAATTTGTTAATCTTTGCATTCTCACGGCCCATCACGGTGTCTGACACACAATAGATTGTTCCTCAATACATGATTAATTGGAGAAAAATGTATGTATCTATGTATGTACCCAAGTAAACGCTCTCTATCTGTGTTTTTACTACGCTTTGGTCAACTGCACCTTTGATTGAGCCTTACTGTGCAAATAATACTATTAGTAACAACTGTAGCAGCTAATATTTATTTAATAAATGTCAGTTAATTTGCATGCATTAGCTCATTGTCTCAGGGCACTTATCTGTTTGACCTAGAATTTCTAAAGACATTTCTAGGCATGTTCCAAAACCTGTTTACCTTTATCACAGAGTTTCGATTAGTTTGTGGTTTGGCCTAGGCTGCTAGTGCATTTGGAATCCTCTCTCCCAAGCCATAATTTGACAATTAAATCCTACATGCGTAGCTGATGCTAGGCACACAGTAGGCACTCATGCAGGTTCTGGTTCAGTGAATTGGATGGAATTTTTTAAATGATGTAATCATGCCAGATCTTTATACTAGTGACTTGAGGTCATTATTCATTCCTATTTTGTTATATGTGTCTCTTGATGTTTTGTAAGGTCCTAGCAACCCTGTTTTGATGGAATGTTGAAAACAAAACAGTAGCAATATTTTTAAGTCCATCAGTGCAGTTTTACAAAGTAACCTTAGTTTCTTGCACCATTTTTGCTAGAAGCATAGGGATTGTTTTAGACATACCACCACAACATAAAGCCTTTAAAAATACAGAACTCAAAGTACTTGAATGTTTGTAAAGTATTTTAAAATTAATTTTTAATGAGTTTTAATATTTTAATATTATACTAGATTTTAAGTGAGAAAGTTGTTCTCGTATTAGACAGTGGCGTACAATATTACTTCATGGGATAACATTTAATTAAAACATACTAATTTATGTATTTATTTATTAGCTTTATTCCTAAAGCAGTGGGAACTTCTGCATGATTTTATGAAAAATGTAAATGAGGGTTTTAGCATCACTAATAATGTTAAATTACCATAGGTAAAGAATGTATGCTTTCTCTTTCATAAGTTCATAAAAAAGAACTTTAAAATGTCGATTTGACATGTAATAAAGATCACTTTTCAGTGAAAAGATTAAACTCCCATGAAAACAACCTTCTATTTTTCTAATTTCCTTTTGGCTTTATTAGGTTTTACTTGATTTGTTCTTGTCTCAAAATATTTTCCCCTTGTTTCTGTAATTGCAGGCGTCATTTTGATGCAAGGATATTGTAATATGATTTTTTTTTAAACATTTGGAAATCGTTAGCTGCCCTTACTCAATATGCTCCACTTTGGAGTATTGATGTAACAAATGAGAAACACCTTATTGAGCGGTATATGCTCTTTGCCAATTTTGCTTACCCCTAACTCAGATTTTACGCTCCTTGAGATCGGGGCCTGGTTTTGGTGAACCTCTGCTGCAGCTTCGCCGTCATTCGTATTTCAGAAATAAGCAGTAATATTATACAGCCTTAACCTAATTACCATGGAATTTATTAGCTTATTTTTCCTTTTAAAGGATTGTTTAAATCTCCTGATACAGGTGAGGAGGAAAAAATGAGAAGAAATGACACACTCCAGTTTTTCGGAGCTTTATTTAAGGTCCTCGATGCCAGTGTACAAACACCTATTGTTTTTACTGTCTGGGGTGCACGTCGTGCCTTCGGGAGCGCCGTGTTTCCAGCAGAAAAGAAAACAGATTCCAAATGCATTGAAAGGCGACAGCCCTGAGATATTTTCTCTTCATTCTTCCTTTGTTAGTTATTTATATTCACACTTCTCCACTTCGCGACATTCCACAGTAAACAGCTTGCAGGGGGGTTGATGTTTGTTAATGAACTGTCAATAAACACATGTTCTCCCCGACTTCTTAAAAAAGACTGTTTTAGGGGTGAGCATGCTGGTTTCCAGCTCCTGTTCACGCTGTAGAGACAGACTGAGGAGTCTTGGCTGAGCATGGGCCTGGGAGCTGGGCACGGCTTGCAGTCACGTGGTCGGAGCGCAGCCTTGGTGCTGGGTGCAGAGCGGCAGATTTGGAGGCAGGGTGTGCAAGCAGTTATTAGGGAAGAAGTCAGGAAGTGTTTGGACACAGGGCTGCTCGCATTCCCAGCGAAGCTGAAGGACAAGTCTCTCCAAAGAACAAAAGGCGAACACATGCTCAGGGTGTGAGGACTTTCTTCTCTGTTGACATAAGAGTGACTCAGAAGCTGACCCCTATTTGGAGAGAGGACAAATAATAACATCTTTGTCAAGGGACATGGGGTCCCATCAGTTTCTTTTCTTTCTCCTGTTCTTATTCTCTCTTTGGCTCCTCTTTTCTCTTGGTAGCTCAAATCGACACCGAAGTGTCTAATGAAGTCCTTGTGACTATAAAACACCGATGGAGAGGAACCTCAGTCATTTGAAAAAAATAACACTTTCTTTTCCGCCATGGTCCACCCCAGTGACTGACTGGGCAGAGGGGAAAAAATGATGGAGGGTGGACATGGGGGAGAGGCCAGAAGCATGCCCTTCTGTTGTCGGCACCATCCTAAACTACAAATTTAACCAGAGAAACTTAGAGCCGCCTTCAAAGAAAATTATTTATAATTTCATTAGTATTATAGCTGTCTTCTATTCATTTGAAACAAATTGTCCCAAGAGCAACAATTCTGGAAATTTGTGCTTTGGAAAAAAAATGTTGAATTTACCAGTATTCTTGTCTGTTTTTTTTTTTTCCTTAAAAATTTCATGCATTGTTAGGGAAGAAAAGTCTGGTCTAACTCACAAATGCATCCTTATTCTCATGTATATTTGATACCGGCCCCAGTCTAATCTGATAAAGTGCACTTTGCCTGTGGTGTCTTACAATAAGCCGGCTGCATTAGTGCCGGGAAAAATCAATACCGATTTATAATTTACCATCGCAAAAACCTATCACTTTTTATGACCCTCCATCCTGGCTCATTAATATTACATTAAAACACACCCACCCACTGCAACAGGGGGAAATTGTAGCTTGTCAGGTTTACAGCCATAAAGAAACCTTTAATTGGGCTTAGTTTGGGAATTCAGGCACAGATTTTATTTATTTTTTCTTTTTAATAGATGATATTTACCTTGGTGGATTTTAGGGTGATGCATAATACACCTATTTCTCTGAAAAGGATGAAACAAAAGCGCATCGCAGAAATTCTGTGAAGTACACGTGCGTGTAGCTCTCACCACGTACATTTTAATTGTACCCAGTCATACCCTTCCCTGTTGTTCTGTAGCCTGCAAACCTCTCCACTTCCTTTTTCTTTTTGTCTGAGTGTGGGAGTTCTTTCTCTGTGTGGAAGCATTCCAGTTGATGGTATTTCTCTTATCTTTTTAGCTTGTCATAGTTGATATTTATCCTCCCCCCCCACCCCCAGATCACAAAGAAGCTAAATGCCATCTTTTGCATTGTCTGTCTCCCAAAGAAAGGATGCATATTTGGTATTTCTTCCACACTGAATGGAGAATATCACACTGACCCTACCTGGAAACTGAGCGATCCTCCTACTGCTGCTTTTCCCAGCAGATAACTAGAAGTGTGCGTGTGTGTGTGTGTGTGCATGTGTGTGCCCCCTGCAGTCTTTCACCTCACAGAGACCCCCAAAAGAAAAATTAAACAATACTCTTCCCTGAACCATGTCTATTAAGCAGCTTTACCCCCATGTGTTTTTAGACTTAAAAGTCTTATATCTAAATTCTTTCCAGATAATGTAAAAAAAAAAATGATGTCACTGTTTATGTTGGCAGCCACAAGGTGCTCTATTTATTTCATACTATTCAAATAGTTTCCAGGGAATTTTTCCTGTTAGTATCATGAAGACCCAACCTTACCACATGGCTTGCTGCCTTTTCTCTGGCTGCTTGAAAGATGAAGATCTCCCCAGCTCCCCACATGCCCCCCAAAATAAGGAGGTAAAATGTGAAGTGCAAAGCAGAGCCAAACAAATAAATGAGGCCGGGGAAGGGGAGAGCCAGCGTGCCCTCCTGTGTGCAGCGGGTCTGCGCTGTGCAGCAAATGCATGTCGTGATTGGGTTTTTAAAAGACGTCCGCCTCGCCCCTGACTGACAGGGCCTATTGATTTTTTAGGTTTCTGCCGTCATTGGTTTCCAGCCTCACAGCGGCCGCGTGTCGGGGGTCAGGGCGCACCGGGGCTCCGTGAGCCAGCCCTCGCCACTTCCCAAAGTGAAGGGCCGCTGAAAGAAAATCAATCATGTCATAAGTGAGAAGCATCAAAAATTTTCCCCCTGTATGGCCAAGACCCATCAGCCTGTCTCCACTCAGTAGCTAAGGTTAGGCATCTGTCAAGTCGGACTCGGTGAAAAGTATTAGACATGCCAGTTAACCCGTGGGTAGACAGGGTTGGCGTTCTCGCTTCATTTGGGGGCCGGCATCACCCATTTTCTATCCCTCTAGCCTCTGCGTCTCTCTCCCCACTCTTCTCCTGCTGTCCTGAGGCAGGAGGTATTGGGGCCTGGTGTACCCTGTTTCCTTAAGAACTGGTGAAGAGTCGGGATGGGTGCTTCCCTTAGCAGGCCCCTGGGAGGGCAGTGCTGCTGTGTTGTACTGAATGGCAGAGTCTGTCTCCCTAAACGAAGCAGACTCCCACCCCCGCTTTAGTATCTAGCTTTGGAAACACACATCGCCCAGGTAAGTTTAATTGTCAAATTAATTGCGCATGCCCCATGGGAGGACGTTTTTATTTGACCACGGTAGCTGGTGTTTCTCACCCGACTGGACGCTAAATTTTCTTCCTGTTGAATGAACTGGGAGAAAATACACTTTCACTTCTCAGGGCAGTGATCGGAATATGCCGTCCACTCTGAAACGCCTTTTGATATTTCTTACATCCCAAATCTATGGAACTCAGTGGTGGAGTTCGGTAAAAGAAACATGAGCTTCAGTGTCTAGACTGGAGGAACTTTTTCACATGTACCTTCCAACTCTGCATTTGGTAATCGGCCACAATGTCATGATAGGTGCTTTTGGTGATAGAGATTATAGCCGCCGCGTTCTGCGGGAAAGAGCTAGGCTTCATTTGTTAAGATCTACAAAGTTGAAAGCAGTGGTTCCGTTGGCTCATCTGTCGTGCTGGACGGGAAAGGTGGATTGCAGAACTGGCGGCTGGCAGGTTGGCCTCGCGTCACGCTGCCCATCCACTCAGCTCTGCCCCTTTCAGGCTCCTCTCTGTTGGTTGACGCTGGTTCCTGGGTAGCTGCTGTCAATTTAAGACCAGGGTGGGAGCTCCTGAGAGGGGAAGCGCTTCTCTCTAGAAAATCCCCGGGGGGAGTTCATCTGGGCGGAGGGGCATATGTGAAGGTCTCCTCCTCTGCTTGGGATGACCACCCCGGAGCTTCGGAAGGGGCTGAAAACGCCGCGTTGTAACTGGCCACACCAGAATTGACATTCACCACTTGAACCGAGGACGTATGCTCACGAATAAATATTTTAGCCCCCTATGCTTCGGGGATGATACTGGCCGTCCCATACAGATAAAAAGGCAAAATGTTTCTTTAATCAGTGCTGTGATGTCAGACCGTTAAGGTAATAGGGCTTGAAACTATTAGAATCTCAAAGATATTGACTGGCTTGCTTTTGGCATGGTGATTACAATTACATTTTTAGGCTACACTTTATGGGTTTATACTAGTTATTCTAACATGAAGGAAATTGCTGTCCAGAATTTTAACAGAGGGGAGAATAATCGAGGTTGAAATCCTCAGCAGTCCAGGCATCAGGGGCTGCTAATATACGATCTAATTGTGATCAATACTTTCTTTTCTAGTTTCTGTAATGACAAGGCCTTTGCAATAAAAACACTACCATCTTTTTGAAATCCACAGAAGAATGATAAATGACCCAGGCCTACGTGGGGCGGGGGGAAGTGTAGTGTATTTTACATTCCTAGTGATTTATTATGGGTTTGGGAACATAGCCGGTGTGAAATCAAGCTTGGGGAGGGGGAAAGAGGGCGAAAGAAGAAAAGTTCCCAACAAAGAAATGCCTTCTGCCTAAAGCACCCAGGTCTAAGTCCCATTACCATTGATGTGAGCTAAGTACTCTCATCAGGGCCTCGGGGACCCTTGAGTATTTACAGGAAAGGGAGTAGAGCCAGCGCTTCACCGTGTAGGCATGGCTAGGTCTGCCTAACTCGTGTGTTACCTAAAAAAGGACCAGTTTGATTCTGCCTTGACAATGAATGAAAGCTTGGCTCTGAAGTGCTCTGAGCTGGGTCTGTTTGCTTTCGAAACAGTATATTAGGCAGGTTATTGCAGGCGTAGGAAGGGAAATCTGCTCGTTTCATTAAATACCAGGGACTTCACTTCCTTTGGTGTAAAACCAAGTCCATCATCTCTGACCTCCTTTCTCCTGTGCTGGGCGCCTTGCTGGCTGGCCTCGTCAAATCTAACTGGTCATTCAGACCCGACAGGTGAAGTTTTTAAGGGGGCCCAGTAGAGACGTGTGAACTCTGTAGTATAAAAAAGTGAATAAAAGTGGTGAAAGTGGACAAGAAAAGTGAAAAATGTGTCAAGGTGACCCCCCGTTCAGCCTCCCTCCTAACTGTTCATGTCCGATAGTGGTTAAGTCTCAGGTGTTCCATCCAGGCTTCTGTTAGAGGTTGACTGTCGGCGTTTTGCCCCAGGCTGGTCCTTACTGCATAATATTACTGATGTCTTTCCATCTTCCTTCCTTTTCTCCTTTCCCTTCTTCTCTCTCTTTCTTTCATTTCATTTCTCGAGTCTTTTTTAATTTTCTCCTTTCAAAAACTAAAAGTCTCTTGTTAAAAAGTCGAAAAAAAAACCCATGAAGGCACTATATAACAATTGCAACATTGGGCCTGGTCCAGTATATTTTCTCCCATTCTCCAGACCTTTTCACCTCTTAAGAAAATTTCTAGTGTAGCATGGAAATGAATGGAATTTTTTGCTATTAACCAGAAAAAAACCCCTGTTTTCCTGTTTTGGTAAACATAGCTTTCAGTAAATACTAATAAAGGCTAAGGGCTCTTATTCAAACATGTGTTTTCTTTGGACAGGTCTGTGGAAGGAGATGCAGATGGTATAGGAGACTAGGATTTTACATGAGATTATTAATCATCTCTTTCCCCGCCCTGCTTCAGGCTTGAGACAAAAGGGAATCAAGAGTGTTTTCTCCTCAAATATCCAATTCATCCTATCAGATTTCCCATACTGACGTGCTCCACCAAGGTCTTAATGTACTACTCTTAGAATGTCTCATCAGTGACCAGAGCTGATGGGGTCTTTGAACATTAGACAGTGCCCATTAGTCAAGGTCCCTGGGCTAACATCTTCTGGATGGCATTTTCTTCTAAGTGTGCCATTAGTTAGTATAATGGACTTGTGTCTGTCAGCCTTTGGGGCAGGAGAGAGGGAAGCCTCCAAGACCCTTTGTTAGAAGAATGGACTGTGTGTGTGTGTGTGTTTTTTTTTCTTCCTCGAACCTGGAAACATGTTCCCAGCAACATTTTGAGCCCTTGAGAGACAATAAATGTTAATGGCTTCAGTGAAGTCTTTATGATCTCCCAGGTCAGGCAGAAATCTCTTCTTCTTCCCTTAAAGCCTCAGATATGGATTTACAAAAGATTCCTCAGAATCATTATAGTCTTTGGGGTAAATAGTTTTCATTTGAAAACAGTTTTATAATGCACACATTTTTAAAAAAGTGTTCTAAATATGTATTTTTACGATTGATCACGACAGCTCCTTAAAGAGCTATTATTGCCTATCGGGGAGATAATGTGTGTGTGTGTGTATTCAAGAAATTGCCTACCAAAAAAAAAAAAAAATCAATTCAAAGCTCTGTATATTTCCAACGAGGATTTTTTTTTCCCTTACCAATAAACTCGAAAAAATTATGCAGAACACTTGAAATTGAGGTAGATCATAAAAATCAGACAGTTCAGAGGGGAGGATTTTTGGAATGCCTCTCCAGAGGCAGTTGAGAAAGTCCAGGATGTGAAGGATCGAAACTGCCGGCTACCCATTCCTGGAGGCTGTGATCATAGGCTATCAGAGATGTGGGTAATTTGCCAGACGGTCTTCCTCAAGCCTGCATGCTTTCGAAAGTTAAAAGACAAGGCTTTGCTGTTGTTGGGCTCTCTGACTCATAGGTCACCCTCTCCTCACAGGGGGGCTTGAAATCACTCAGGACAGAGTACTTGCTGGTTTATTCCAGCTTTTATTGGCTACATCCCTGAAATTAATTTTATTGAATGTGTCACTGAATATGTGCTAGAGATCACAGATGTAAGGAGAGTACGCTGCGTTTGTGGCTTTGGCGGGGGTGGGGGCACACAGAGCTGTAGACACGTGCAGAGTGGTAACTTCTACCGTGGACGACTGCAGGAAGGGGAGCACCAGCAAAGCACATTAGGAATCAGATGGATTTCAGTTTGCAAGATCTGGCCATCTGCAGGGTTCCCCAGGGTGCAAGGTGGTAGCAAGTAATTGAGGGTGCTGAGTGAGGTGGGGAGACGTGGTTGAGGCTCAAAAGATGACATGTGCACGCTGACAGTGTCAATGACCACAGCTATGACTACCACTGCTATTATTAGGAGTTGTTAGGCTTTTATAGGGCACTTACCTAAGTGTAGTATATGAATGAATGTTTACTTCAGAGGATAAATTTTTGCCTCCTTCAGCCAACAAACACTTAGTTACTGCATGCCCTGTGTGTGCTAGTAACTCGGTGCATGATGAAAACAGGGTCCTGTTCTCGGGGAACTTAAACATTTTGTCGGTTTAGGGGACCCATGTCTCAGTGATTTTAAAACTTGTACACATAAATGTGGAACCTATAATGTGATAAGTTTATGAAAGAGAGGACACCAAATATTTTGTTGATTTGCTGAGGCTGCCTAATGGAGGTAGGAGGAGTTTGTGTGTGGGGGGTTGACCTTGTTAGAGAAGCCGGGGAAATGCCTAAGAAAGTGGTGAAGGAAGAATGAGGGTTAAGCAGGTCAGGGGGGTGGGGATTGGAGTGGCAGGGTGCAGAAGAATATTCTAGAAGAGGGGAAGTGGGAGGGAAGAGAGAAAAGAATGGAAGGTGGAGAAATGAAACACAGGATGCAGCAAGAGGGTATAAATAATACCTCTCCCCTCCACTTCCTTTTCTTCCCTTTCTTCCTTTTTTCTTTTGTTCTTGTAACCAATATTTATCGAGTACCTCCTAGGTTCCAGGCACTGGTCTCCTACTGGGGATTCAGAATGAATGAAATCGTAAAAAAAAAAAAAAAAATCCCTGCCCTCACGGAACTGATATTTTAGTCAGGGGAGAAATTTCTACTGAGGAAATGATTCAGAAAATGGGGAAAGGGAGTGTTTGGGGTGGGTTTGAAATGCAGTAGCCAGAAACCCCCCCAGTGACATGTTGGTATTTGAGCGAAGACTGGAAGGAGCAGAGGGAGTGGGCAGGTGGCTGGGGAAGTCAAGTTGGGGCAGAGCAAGCAGTGTGAGGCGTTTCGTGGGCCTGAGGAACAGTGAGGAGGACAGCGTGACCGGAGCAGAGCAGGCAAGGAAAGGAGTAGTGGGTGACGCTGGCAGAAGCATCGTGGGGACATTTGGGGGCCCGTGGGCCCTGTAAAGTTCTCGTGTCTTTACTCTGTGTGAGGGGCAAAGCCATTGGAGGTAAAGTACAAACAGACAAGGAGGTTTTCAGGCCACGTGAAGGTGTCTGCCCCAGTGAGCAGTTAAACCCTAAACTGAAGAGAAGCATTTCCAGCAAGGCTTTGAGCATTTTGGTCTCCTGACATTTCCTGAGTGGAACCCTAAAGCCACTGTAACTTCAGATTCAATTTTTTTTGTTTGTTTACAATCGCTCCTGTGTCTGATTCACCAACAGGATTTTAAAGCGGACCTTGATTCATACAGATGTGATTTGGAAGATATCCTTCCCATCCATTAAAGAGCTGTTTTGATAACCCCATTACTAAAATTCTGTCTGAACTGTCTGGTCATGTGACAATTGTGTACCCAACTGTGCAGTGCCTGTGCTGTAAGGGCAAATGAAATAAACTCAGCTGAGGCTCCCGTGACAAGGTATCTAGCCGGGAGGGTGGAAGGGAAGGGAGGGAGAGGGAGCAGCTGGAAATGCAGATTGAGGGGTGTGGGCAAGACAATGGCCTGTCCCGATAAGGTCTTTCCACAAAGGTCACCAGTCAGTCATGGACCCTCAGCTTGGACACCATGGCTTTTGTGTCAGCTGGAGTCTCATTCTCTGGAGGAGCGAGCAAGGTCTCTGCGAGGAAGGTCAAAAATCACTGTGTCAATCTGCAAGCTGATCAAGAAGAAGAAATTCTTTGCTATTCATATCCAAATTCTTTGTGACCCATGTGTAAGGGCCCTTATGCGAGAGCTGTATTCCTTTGATATTAAACCTTGATATTAATCTCTCAACACTACGGAGCGATTCCAGAGTACAGACTCCGGAACTTCTGCACTTTTACGAGGTGGTAGTGGGGGTGACAGAGCACCTCCAGAGCTTTAGCTCTTGAAGGCAATGCTGAATAGGGGCTGGTTTGATGGATTTTTTAGCGGCCAAAACAAAAATCTTCTGCTTTTTTTTACCTGTGAAAGCTTCAAGACCATGTATGATGTCTTTGCTTGTGGTCTTTGCATTATCTTCTCCTTGCTATAACACCCTCCTATGGCATTTGTTTGAGAAAACAAAGAGGTCCTTGTGCAGCGCAGGGCAAACTTTCCCTCTGGATTTCCAGTGAATATTCATCAAGCCCAGTGAGTGAGCCTTTCTGGGCTTTGACCTGCAGTGGGAGGTGCGTGGTAACCGAAGCCAGAGGCAAAGAAGACCCTGAGAAGGCGGCCATTGAGCGCGAGTACCGTTGGGTCCTGGGGCTTGATGCTGAAAAGTGATCCTGTTGATGGTTGTTTACTTTTCTTAGAGGCCCAGCGCCCAAGTCGAGTTGACTTTTACAATCACTCATTTGGCTACAGAGAGCCAGAATTCACAGGCCTTTTTGGACAGGCAATTTCCCGGGACCGATGGGAATAAAAACACATGTCAGTCACTCACTCAGCGATTTTCATCATCGGAGTACTTTCCACAGACGAACTCATTCTTCTCGCAAGAACCAGGTTAAGCATTGTTATCGCCACTTTTTGATGGGTGTGTCCAGATTTCATTATTCCGAAGATAGAGTTTGAGTCCACGATAAATGTACTTAGCATTACAGTCAATTGAAGATGAAAAGGCCTATTAGGTCCCCCAGTAGCACCCCCTTCCCTTTCCACATCCACACAACCAGAACAGGAAGCTCCCTGCAATCTACTTGCTAGTTCTTTGGCTAGGCTTCGTTTAAATGTCCCAAGGGAACCCCCCTATAAGTCTAACCTTGGAGAAAGGATCTCCTTCTAAAAGCAGCTTTTGTATTCTCAGTCAGTGCTGTGACCACCCCCCTCTGCTGAAAGGTTCTTGGAAGTGAGAGGAGTAGGGTTGGAAGTCTTTTTTCCTTTCTCTCTTAGGAGAATTGCAAATTCCAAGAGTCACGTGCATATCTTTTCCTTTCATAGTAGACTTTTATATGCCTTTCTAGGTTTACGAACAGACATATGGGATTTTGAGTTACAGTTGGGACATGAGCTCATGAAATTAGTATTAACTGCTTTAACCCCTGGGTGCTCGTGTTTATGGAATAAGCAAGTCATAATCGCTGACCACAGCCATTAAAATCTGATGCGAGTCAACTTCGAGTACAAAGACTTTCTATAACCCAGCCCTCTTGAAGCAGAAATGATCACAATTTAATATAATGAGAATAATTAATAAGGAGTGTGCCAGTGACCTTGAATATTAATATTGTTTCCTTTTCCTGTAAACAAACTGGGCTATTTTATTATTATTTTAGTGTTTAATTTGGCATAAACACTCCTTTTCACATAATTTCCCCAGGTGACTTTTGTCTCCTTGGCAATTTCCGGGCTTTAATAAAGAAAACCTAATTAAGAAGGAGCTGTTGATTGGTTTGCTAGTGTAATTAACACAGGTGATGCTAATGAGTTTCTATGAAACCGGTGGTTTATGGGAAAAATAAACAGCCCGCCGTTGCATATGGCCCAACTGATATCTGCAGTCTGGGAGAAAGGATGAGGTCCCGGTCCCCTGTGAGTGGTTTGTGGGCATGGGCTAGGCAGATAAACTATTTTATAAGATTCATTAGTGGAACTAGACCAAATTGGGAGCACAAGTCTCCGTGTTGGGCGATATTAAACAATCTCGTCTCTGGTGGCATTCGTAAGGCCCGTCTTTTTTCACGTGCCTGGAAGGGGCAGATTTCTTTTGTTCCCGAGGCGGCTTTCTGACTCGCACTGTTGGCATGTGAAGCTGGCAGAGCCCCCCAGCAGACTTCACAGAGACGTTTGCATTTTCATTCTCCGTACCCTGATTTTGCCCACTAGCCCGTGTAGATGCGTTGACCAGAGAAGCACGTGGAACTCGTGCAGAAACGGACCCTGACAGCCTTCTCTCTGGGCCTGGGACTGCCTTCCGAGGAACTCTGGATATTTGTGTTTCCAGTGGCATCTGTGCTAGTCTGGTCTCCCCCAAACTGCTTATAAGAAGCTAATTTTCCCTTTGTTTTTTTTTCTTTCCTTTCTTTGTTGGACTGGGAGGGGAGGTGGGGACTGTGGTTCAGATTTCATTTAACAACAACTTTATAAGATGACCAAGATTCATGGTGTCAAAGCCTATTTTCCCATTATACATTTTACTTAGAATACCTGCCTGCTATTTTTGATAACTTATAAATATCCTGCTCAATTTCAAAATAGGTTTTTGGAGTCTTTTACATAAAAGACTGGTATATAATAAAACCTTTGATGTTTACATAGTTTTTCTGGACCCCTTCCATTTTTCATTGGTGTGTTCTTGAAATCAGTTTTTTTAAATTGGTTTTTTTTTTTTAGAGACAGAGGAAGAGAAAGAGAAGGAGGGAGGGAAAGAGGGAGGGAAAGAGGGACTGAGGGGAGAGAGAGAGAGAGATTAATTTGTAGTTCTACTTATTTATGCATTCATTGGTTGCTTGTATGTGCCCTGACCAGGGATCAAACCTGTAACCTCAGTGTGTCAGGAAGATACTCTAACCAACCGAGCTACCTGACCAGGGCTCAAATCAGTTTTTTAAACATGTATTTTCTCTTCATTTTTATCTCATTTTTATCATGAGCTAGTTAATTCTTTCCCCCTCTCTTTTTTTTCTGTCTCCCAAAATGCCTATTTTTACTTTGCCTCTCATCTATTGCTATGTGACAGAAAAGCCAGAGACTTTCTGTGTCTAGCCGTGCACCTCCAGGGACATCTTTTGAACTCTCATAATTTGTATTTATTGCCACCCACTTTGTAAGTTCACAGTTTAATTTGCCAGCAGTGGCAGTGTTAGGCCGACACAGTAAAACAAGATAACGTTAAAATGTCAGAACGAGAGGGGGCATGAATGATGCATTACCCCTACCAGGACTTGCACTTGTCATTCCTTTCCACCAAAGTGATGTTAACTACCTTTTGAGAGCTTTATCTGACTGGTATTACTCAGAAATAGGATCATTAGTTCACTGTTCTGATTAGGAAGCCGCTATGCTTGATTAACTCTTCTTGGACTAGGATCTCAGTGGAAGCATTACACGAATTGCTTTTACTTAGACATCTAGAACTAATTTATAATTATTTTTTTGCAATCATTTGTCGTTGTTGACATGTGTTTTTCCATGACGTGGTACTTAACGGGGATGACTCGGACTTACTGGAGGAAAGGCAAGCATGTTGGAAGTGCACTTGTAATCCACGTTTCCGGGAAGGTCTTCTAGGTTTTTAAATATTTCCCCCCATGGGCCGACGCCACGCCATCGCTCTTCGGAGTATCAACATACAATTTGTTCACAAGCCTTCCAAAGTGCCTGCGGTTTGAAAATTACCCCTTTTGTAGTTTTCTCGGAGTCATTGTCCTGGGAAGAAGCTCATCGCATTGATGTTTCCTCGTGGTGGTGACCTCGTGTGCAAGAAGCAGGGCTAAATGGGTCTTAAGGAAGCTTCCCGAGTGATGATGAGTCCAGGGTGTTGGGACAGGGACCTCATCCTCCCTCAGACCACCTCACACCATTCTATCCCCCACCTAAGTTTTTCTCTCCCATCTTGCTGTCAATTATTTGGCTTCTGACCAAACACATAAGTCTCCCCTTCCAAACACAACACACACCCGGCACTCGCTCTCCCATGTAAGATGCCCTTCAGAGCACGTTTCGACAGGGCAAGCACTGAGAGGCCAGGAGGCAGATGTGGGCGTGGCCCTGAGGAGAACATGCGTCCCAGAGCAAGGACCTGGATGGTCCTGAACACTTCATTTGTGTTCCGTAGAAAAGGGCTCCACTTTACAGGAAAGAGATATTGATTCTGGTCCGCAAGTCGAGTTATATTTAGTCCTGCCTTTCCGAAACAGCAATACTTTTCATTCTTGAGCTTCCAAACAGAAATAGAGCTCTATGGGAGAGCACGAGGGGGCCCGGTGCACCTCTGGCCCCCCCCGTGGACACGCCGCCTGCCCTTCTAAGGGGAGCAGCATGCGTTTGTGACGTGGGGTGGGTGAAGCTATTGCTAAAGAGCCACGGAGCAGGGTTCCCCAGCCCCCACTCTAGTGCTTCCCTCAAAGTGTCTTATTTCCTGAAAGGGCTTTTTTTATCTGAGTAGATCCAGAAACTTGGGTCGCTATTACAGATGCTGCTGATGAACCTGGGGTTACCCTGAGCATATTAACAGCACCATCCCATTATGTCCCTTATCATAGACGTGACATCTGCCCTACGTTACTATTCTTCACTATCTGCTCAAGTCAGCCTGTGGTCTCTTTGGAGATTTCTTGGCAGCTAACCCTTGCTACAGAGTCCAATGATTTAGCCTTCACTGTTCATATTAGAAAAAAAAATATGTAACCATGACTTGCCTGTGCAAGAAGATGATTCGGACCACATTTTCAAGACCAAGCCAGGTGCCTGTCTTTGGGGGTACAACTTTAACTGAGAGGGGGAAGCAGGAGATCAGTGTACCAATTGCAGGGAGAACTTGGTTTCAGGGTCATGATGATGAAACCTAAGAAGTGCCAAATGTAGACTATGTGTTTGCTTTGAGTTTCTCGGGTCTATTCATCGCCTTCTGAGGGTATACTTTTTGTCAGGGTGAATCATTTATAGTGCATTCCAGTTTATTGATATTTCTCTGTGTAAGCCTATTTTTCAATGTTTATGCCCTGTATTGCCCAGAGCACTGATGCTGTCTGAGATGTGGCTATAATGCTGCTTTTGTAGAGAGGAGTGAAGGCAGAGAAAAATAAGTAGTTTTCTATAAGCCTATGTGAAAAGGTAGTCATCAGGTTGAGAAAGACTTTTTTTCCCCCCTCTCACACCACTGTGGGGGAGCCTTTTGATCATTTTGGGTCAGACTTGAGAAAAATTAACTTGATGTCAAAAGTGCTTTCATTTGGACGGTCCCTTTCTATGCACCCTTTTTCGGAAGGGAAGGTTGGGAGAAGAATTCTAAAGGAAAAGCTGTTCGGCCAAGAAGATACAAAAGATTTTCTACCACATCAAAGTCGAGTGTAGCAACACGTGCATCAGGGACCCAGCCCAACGTGACTTCCC
Organism: Phyllostomus discolor; assembly: GCF_004126475.2. Lineage (NCBI taxonomy): Eukaryota > Metazoa > Chordata > Mammalia > Chiroptera > Phyllostomidae > Phyllostomus > Phyllostomus discolor. Next base: position 27,083,026 of record NC_040915.2, on the reverse strand, counting down.
TAGAAGTAATTGCTGTGCCGGAATCACGATTACTTTCCTAACTCTGCCCCTCTGCATCCTCCAGGTTTCCTGCGTCCCACACGGTCCCAGATAGAGAACAAAATGCAACTCGCACCAATTTTGCCTACCTTTTTTTGCTGTAAGCCAAGGCTTTGCAGCCCCATTAGGATGTAGATGATCATATTTAAAACCTGTGATGACACCGTTGTACCCATCTGAATGATTAATCTGCTCATTAAAAGAGTGCCGATGGGCTAGTCTAATTGGAACATGGATCTTCCGAAAGGACGTTACAGGGTCGGGAATAGGAAATATTACTCATAACATAAAGTAGGGATTAATTATGCTACTAAATACTACTGTGTGAAATTTACATATGGGTCTGCTTGGAGACAAGGATTAGAAAAAGTGTAGCATCCCATTTTATAACATTTATGTCAACTTTAAGACAGGTGGTGTGTTCCCACTTTAATCCCAAATCTTGAATCAACATTTGCAAAAGCTGTTACAAACTCAAATGCCACAGAAGGCTTAGGAGGTTGGGATAAACACGGCGTGTGCATCAGTGAATCACTGTGATTTCACTGGATGGGCTTTTAAAAACAATCGCAAAGATCCAAAGCTGCAGAGCAGTCTTTACTTGGCGTTAAACCCTAAACTTCTGGATGGTATTAATCTTCCTAGAGGAAAACAAGAGTACAGTTGGGATCTTTAAGAAAATATGCAAATCCATTGAGCACAAGTTTACAAGATTTTTTCCCCCTTTAATAACCTTTCTTTAAACAAATAATATGTATAAAAGCTGTTGCTGTGACTGCACAGGGGACTGGAGAATTACAAGCTCCACTTCAGTGCCTTTCTGCTGCGGGGATCCTGTGGCAGCTGTTAAAAAAAGTGCCCTGACCGGCATGGCCCAGTTGGTTGAATGTTGTACCCCAAAGCGAAAGGTCGCTGGTTCAATTCCTGGTCAGGGCACGTGCCTGGGTTGTAGGTTTGGTCCCTGATTAGGGTACATATGAGCGGCGACTGATTGATATTTCTCTCTTATGTCGATGTTTCTCTCCCTCTCTACTCCCTCTCTAAAAATAAATAAAAATCTTAAAAAAATGCCTTATAACAAGAGGGGGGTCCTGGAATCTTGGGATTGAAAAGAATCTTAAAGATCATTTTCCTATCTTCCAAATTTTAAGGCAAGGGACACAAAGCTTACACAGCTTGTTAGTGACAAGCCAGAGCTAAACCCCCAAATTTCTGACTCATAGTCCAGTGCTATTTTAGTAAACGACAGACATGACATCTTTAGTCTGGTTACCAAATTTCTGGGCACATTGGATGACTTGTTCGACGCACCATGTCTTACGCTGTCTCCGTTTCCTGAAGTCAGATCTGTTTGACAAATGGGAAATACATTCTTCCGCATCTTGAGGATTCGTTGCATTTCCACTGCGTGAAAATTCATGCTCCTTTTTAACTTGTAGGCAGATGTTGTGTCGTGTGGGTAGCAAAAAATGGAAAGTTGTTATTTCAGAGTAAACACTGTACTGTGCTGGCTGGGCCAGCGTAGAAAGAAATGAAAATCAGGGCCCTTGGTTATTAGCAGGCCCCCACCTGTTTGAGGAACTGAAAAGATTAGGTGTCCATTTTTAGGGTGCTGTCAAGCTTAGAGAATTTCCTTGGGCTGGGGCAACTATGTTTCTGAGGTCAGGGAAGCCTTACTTAGATGGAGAAGGTTGGGCTCAAAGGTACCTGAACAGGTTAAAGCCTCTACCTGTCTCTGGACCCTCTTAGCCAGCTCACCTTTGCTTTCCCCTTTCTCTTTCATTGCACTTCTCCACCCGAGTTCACCATTGCCTCTCACGCAGATGGCTACAGTAACGTCTTAGTTATCTCTTGGCCTCCAGTCTCGACCCTATTCAATCTGTTGTCTACACAGCAGCTAGAATGATCCTTCTGAAACCCTTCTGACATCACTCTCTTGCTTGAAACTGGCTGTCACTCGGCTAGCCTGGCTCCTCATTGTCCCAGAGATAAAAGTCCAAGCTTTTTAGCCTTGCACACACTGCCCCCCCCGGCCTCATTGCTCCCAGCCCTCCTCCTCACACTCGCCGTGCCCTCTGAGGTGGCTTGTATCTTTGCACCTGTTTGTCTTGGTAATTGGTATGAGTACATTTGGAGCTTCCTTCTTGCCTCGGTGTTCATCTGGCTGTTTCTAGCTTATCTCAGGGTTAACTTCAACATTGGCTCCTCAGAGCAGCCTTCTCGGCCCCGCCGATCTAGGACTCAGTGCGCACCCCACCCGCTCTCATGGCACTTTTCACGTTGCGTGGTGATGACACCTTACCATACTATTCCCCCCCCCCCCCCCCCCCGGTGAGTGCCCTGAAGGCAGGGAACATGTTATGATTGTTTATCGTATTCCTATTTCTAAGTGCTGTGCCTGGTTCCAGGGAGGAAATCAATAAACTTGGAAGGGAGGAGAGAAAGAAATAAACCCTGACAAGAATTTTCACTCTTGTAAGTTGTGCAGAGGAAAATGCCCTAACATTCTTTGGTGAGCTATTGTCATATATTGTCTTTCATTAATAGCTAGATAGATGCCTTTTTATACTAAGCTATAGTGTCTTGGTTTAATATCTTTGTTTTTTTTCTCTACCTGAGAACAATAGAAATGACGTCTTCTCTAATAGGACCTTTAAAAACATCAGTTTCCTGGTGGTGGTCCGTGGCGACTTCACCACGCTCTGTATAATATGTTTCCCCTGTCAGCAGACACCCGCAATCAAAAGAAGAGGTTGAAAAGTCGTTCTCCAGTCGGAGGAAATTAGGTTTGTCATGGATTTTGAAGTATTCTTTAAGCTGGAGTTGTGGCATGTCTTAGAGGTCAGTTCTAAAGATATTCTCGCTGTAATCTGATGTAAGAGATAAAACTCGCAAAGGAACCTCCTATTACCGCTCTGTGCAAGTTAACGGCAAAGTATCATTGCAGAGCTGTTGGAAATCTTGGTCTTCCTGCGGTAAACCTCTGAACATTTTTAAGACTCAAAACCTGTCTTTAAAATTCAAATCAGGTGGAACACTGTAATTGTCCGGTGGTGGGACAGACCTTGGAGCATGTATTCTTCAGCGAATGTCATTCATTCCCGGACTTCCACAGCGTGCAAATGAAAGTACACACTGTAGGCCACCGAGAATGAAGGGGATGCATCATTATAGTCGAACCTTAACTGGCCAAAGTGCCAGGGAAATGGAGTGGTTTGTGAATTTTGTCCAGCCTTCCTGGTGGAAACGGATTCTTTGTCTTTCTTGGTAAAGAGTGGGGTGGTGAAGGAGCTGTGATGAAAGAGGCACAGGAAGTTGGGCTAGGAGAGAACTAACTTTTGGAAATCCCTGAGTCGTTTTCCTAAATTATAGAATTGTGAGGCAGAGTGGGACTTACCCACAATCTGCTAGAACCTCAATCTTAAAGAAATGGAGACGGAAGTCACAGAAATGAACCAGATGGCCCAAAGTCCCCACAGATGGGATTCATACAGGGTCCCGGGACTTCTAATTCATTATTCATTATCCCATACGGTAAGTTCCTACCTGGGCTTGTAGAAGTGCTTGCGTTCATCCTGTTGGGAGTTCCGTGTGTAGACAGCAGTGCTGGTTAACTGAGGAGAGTGATGAGATGTGCAGGTCGTGGGCTGGGAAGACAACCCGTGATGGTAGTGACATTAGGGTCCTCATGGTTCTCACACAAAGCATTGTCCTAGGGAGCATGCAGGCTCGAAGCGGTACTCTGGTGGCCGTGGTCTGATTTGGCCTGGGGAAGCAGTCTGTCTGGCTGGTGCAGCACTGTTGCCTTTTCGGCGGGGTGTAAGGTCCGAGGGCTGCCCCAGTGCCCCCCTGCTCCCCGCAGCTTCACCGGGCCTGGCCTCAGGCGTTTGAGTCCGGACCTCTGAGTTTTGTGTGATCCTTTATTTTGTGTGGGGCTCCCAGGAAGGTGAGCCAGGGATGCCCATTGTATTTTCAACCCATCTGAGAAGGGGGCTCCGTGTATGGGGTGGGTTGGTTGTTGACAAATTTTTTTTTTGACAATGTTGTTTACATAGTGGGATGCACACCGCCCCCCAAGCTGCCACTGGCTTTATCAAGTCACTTAAACCAAGCCTGTGCCACCATTAACATTAGTTCAAATCTGTCACAACTGGCAACCTTCAGCATTTGTATGAAAAGATGGTTAATCGGGCTGTGCGCCGGCAGATGCAAGGCATAAGCAAATAAGATTAGTGCATTTGTGCTGCTAAGCACTCAGGTTTCTACGAAAGATATCAAGGTTTTTCTGTTCCATCTGGAAAAAGACAGTCTAGGATTTAGGGTTTTCATTTTTCTCTCTTAGAAAAGTTCTCTCTCTCTTTCTCTCAGACACCTAGACAAGTAATAATTTTTTAAAAATAGAAATGCCCTCCACAGATGAGCATTTTGCTGGGGGGTGGGGGGGCGGTAAGCATGCTATTTATCTCTTGCTCCTAAAATGGCTTTGAAATTTTAACAGTAATTTTTAAATTAAAGGAGTGCCACATGTTCTTTGTAGAAAACCTGAGACTATGGACAAGAAAACAAAAATTACCTTTTATCCAAAGACTTGAAAATACCTCTTTTGACATTTTCTGTGTTTTTTTTTAGAGGATTTTCTATGTGTATATTAAAACTGTATATTTACCAAATTGAATTACCCTGTTTTGCAGCTAGTTTTTTATACTTAACATATTGTGAGTATTTTAACATACCTCACAATTTAAAAAAAATGCCCAGCATTGCATTTTGTGGGTATCACTTATTTAACCATCCTTTTGCTGTGGAACATTTACTTTGTTTTCATGGTATTTTGTGTGTGTGTGCACGCGTGCACGCATGCACATGTGTGCCTTTAATATGGAGCAATGAACCACCTTGTGTCTAAGTTTTTGGGTTGCAATTTCATTTTTTTTGGGTTAAATGCCTCAAAGTAGAATCTTCAAATTAAAGAATATGAATAGTTTTAAGACTTCCGGTACATGTTGCTAAATTGCCTTCCAGAAAGACTGTACCTAGTTACACCCCCACCAGAATTTTTAGAGATGTGTTTACTAGCACCCTCAACAGAGCTCTGTCACTTCCAAACATCTGTTGACTTAGTAAACTGAAATACAATGTTTGCTTCCTGTTGTAATTTGCATTTTGCACCTATTGCTGAGGTCGAACATTTTTCTTTGTGATTTTTTGGCGTCATTTATATATTTCATTTCGTGTGTGTGAATGGCTTATTCATTGTATTTGTTTTTCTTTTTCCTTTCTTATGAATTTTTACTTAGGTTTAAAACAATAAACATTTGTTATTCGCAGGAATTCAAGCACAGCCGTAGCTGTCTGAAGGCTTGACCAGGGCTGAGGGCGCTGCTGCATCCAAGAGGGCGCATTGACATGGCTGTCTGGGGGAGGCCTCCCTTCCTCGCCACCCAGGCCTTTCTGGGGCCGCGGGAGTGGTGGCTGGCTTCCCCGGGTTGCAGGGTTCAGGAGAGAGCAAGCAGCAGAATACAGTGCCTCTTATGACCCAGTTTCGGAAGGCGCACACCACGCTTGGGCCATGTTCGGTTTGCTAGAAGCAGGCCCCAAGGCCGGCCCAGCGTTCAGGTGAGGGGCCCGAGGTCCTGCCGTCGGAAGCGCCGCCTCTTGTAGAACTTATGGATAGGTTCTCAAGCCACCACAGAACCTATCTTTTGGTTTTCCCTTTTTTACAGTGTGTCTCTCAAATGGTTTCCTCCGGTTTTTGTTGGTCTTTCAATTTCATTTTTTTTTTTCACATTCTGAGATTTAAAACTGGAATCAATCTTTTCAGCATTTCCTTATCACAATCTTAAAATGCTCCCGTGCTGGTTGGTGAATGGCTGCTGCCCCACACCCGTTCCTTTTCCCTCAGTTTAGACCCCCCCCCCCTTTCTTGGAGTATCAGTGAAAAGGGCCCCCTAGGCACACTGAAGAGGGTGGGCGTGGTGTCCCCCCCCCCCCAAGACTGAGGCTCTGGCATCCACCCAAGTGGCCGTTCTGCTATTGGAACATCAACTCTAACTAAGGACATAGAGACACGCGGCTTTTCGCTCCAGTCCCTTGACGGGTGTGTCTGGTCTTACTCCCTGACGGCACGATTTTGATTTCTGTAGCCGCGTGTTTTTTAATATTACACCCCCTTCCATTTTCATAACTATCAGTGCTTCTTTATTCTTATATATTAACTATAGAATCATTTTTTAGTCTACACTACTTTTTAAGATATCAAATAAAATCGTATGGAAGTCTAGGGAGGTCGCTGCCTGCACTGTGCTGAGGCTTCCTTGAATGAATATGAACATATGTATATCCATTTATTCAAATCTTTAATGGCCTTCGAGTTTTTCTTTATAATATTTATTGAGTTTATTCCTGTTTATTTTATCATTTCTCTTGCTTCTGGTAATAGTATTTTTCTAAAATATAGGCAAAATGGCTATTACAGTTACTTATTATTCATACATGGTCATTACTCAGGGTTTCTTTAAGGTAGTCATTGTCCAAGTTTTAGAAAATGACTGCTTTAACTAAAGTCCTTTAAATAACCCTTCCACCGCTTGGATTTTTGATAAGGTGAATAAAACTTCTGGTTATGTGCATGGTATAAATCACTACTTCATAAAGAGTTTAGGACGACTTGAGTGATGTGGGAATTGCACAGGCCGGTTTGGCCTTGCTCTTCAAAACACTGGCCTGTAACTGTTTCTGGATGTTTCTGCTCGACATGACTCAGTGGCTTAAAATGCGAACGGCACATGGCGTTGAACCTGGGGGGCGTTGTTAAGTCTGGAACGGGATGGTTTGAAAACAGCCTTTCTGTTTTTATAAGATTCTCTCATCTGGATCCAAAGCTTGTTCCAGGGAACACCAGGCCTTTACCACTGCCCCCCCTCCTGCCCCCGCCACCACGCGTGTTATAAAAACGAGATTGGGTGCCTGTTGGCAGGGCCATAATACCAGTGGGACGTGTGTATTAACCTGCCCGTGGGGGGAGAAGGCTGAGAGCAACAGGCCTGTAATTTGGGGGATAGTGTTCGTCCATGAAAAACACACGTTGCTTTGGCCGGGATGCTAATCAGGAAGCCATCAGACAGTCTTCCCTCACTGAGCAAGGGCAGGGCGGGAAGGAAGTCAGCTGTCACCGTGTTTTTGAAGAAGAAAAAAATGAGAGGTGAACTGAACTCTGTGATAGGAACCTCGCTCAAAAGCTGCTTCCTGAATTTAAAGGTGTGGTAGTCCAATCAGCGGCACAAATTGGAGGCATCTGATTTGCATGGATTAACAGGAGTGGGTCACAACCTTCTGACAGGCCAATGGCACCACTGGGGATTTGAAGGAAACTTTGATTCTTCCTCTTTTCCCCCCTCTGCCGTGAAGCAATCACGCTGTTCTATTGTAAAAGAGGATCCCTCTAAAGCCGAGCTTGTCATTTAAATTCGCCCAAGTTAGGGCACTGCAGAGCTCTGTCAGATGTCAGTCTCAATACAGCGGGAGCGTGTTTTTCAACAGCTTTCTAACCCCTTTGCCTGGAAACACAGAGGCCTGGATACAGGGGGAGGGGCCCTGACTGGGGCCGGGAGGGTTTTGACAAAGGCAAGACTGGAATTTTTCATTTAAAGCAGGTTTTCTTTTTCTTTGCTTTTTCTTCTTATTTTCCCTTTAAGCCCTGTGTAAAAGATACTTCCACAAAAGGGGAGAGGGGGCAAAAAAAAAAAAAAAGTCAGATGGATTGTAAAGACTCCTTCATTCCAGGGTCTCCTTGAAGGCAGTTAAGCCCGGGAGTGATGTTGGTCTTTTTCTGCATCAGAGGTGATGGCTGTTTGCCAGTCACTTCCCTTGAAAAATATTGTTTGGCTTTAAGGTGACTATGAAATGTTTGGCGGAGGAAACATCCGTGGCAGAATATGGACAAAGAGAAATGGAGACTTTCCGATCAAGCTTTCGAGGCCCCTGGCGCCCCAGCGCAATCAAAATTAGAGAGGCACATGCCGCCATGGGGGTGGGGGGGGGGTAAGGGGGGCGGGCTGCAGTCGGTCTGCACTAAAGCACCTTTGCTCTGGGGGCTTCCCAATGGTCTTGCAGAGTCAGGACCATTTCCCCTTAAACTCAGTTCACCAAATGCTCGGGAGACAGGTTCCAGGAATTCTAAAGCACTCGCTTGACACTTACTCTTTTCTACATTTATCAACAATTGTTTATTCGCCGTGTCCTTTAGGCTAGATACTGTGCAGGCCTCGGAGACCCAACTAGCAACAAGATAGACTTGATTCTTGCCCTCCCGGGACTTCCTGTTTAGGTCTGCCTCATCAATTTGCTCTTTGTATGTGTCTTGATCTTTGCAATTTGAATTCCTGGTCCTTGATGGAAAGGATCAATATCTCATACTCGCTTGCATCCACCGTGGTGCTTAGCATTGCAAAATACTTTTTCTGTTGTTTGATTGGTTGTTTGTGTAATGTTTAAACTTTCAAAGCCCCAGTTTTCTCAACTGCAAAGCAGAGATAATGACACCTAACCCACAGGGTGCTTATGAAGAGTCAGTGACACGCTGCACGTGAAGCACTCAGCAGGCAGCGTGGCTCAGGGTGCTCGCACAGTATTTGGGAGCCGCTAGTGCTACTCTTTAGTACGAGCCGTGGAGGTGTTGGAGGGCGTGGTGGTGGCAGAGCGTGCTTAACCCCTGCAACCTCTGTTCTTATTAATTCCATTGGAATCTTTCCACAAGGCTGTGCACGTCTTTCTTGTTTTAGTAAGCGTTTTCTCTTCCAAGGAATCAATGATTGCCTGGATGCAAAGAATCAGTGATTGGTATAGGCAGATTATCTGGGAGAGGGTGTGTGTGCATGGGTGTGGCCACGCACACACTCCTTTTTAAGTCCTGCAGTTAAATTGCAGTTAAAATTCCAGTTTTGGACTCCAGTAGCAAAAGCCTCCTGAACCTTTTTTTTCATTTGTCTTCATTTTCACGACACAGGTCTCCTTCCAGAGGTGGATGTTCTCATCCTCCTCCTGGTGAGAACGTGCAGAGACTGTTAGGCTATGACTCAGGGAAGGAAGGTGCAGCCGAGGACTTGCCATAGGAGGCCCATGACATGGCACAGCCACGTCCCTCCAAAGGAGCAGTTGTGTTGTAGAACAGTATCACGGGTTGGAGTGTGTGTGCTAGAGTTCGACCTGGGTTTAAATCTTGGCTCTGTCGTTTATTGTCATTGTGACCTTGGGCCAGCTTCTAAATCTTACACACACACACACACACACACACACACACACTTATATTCATGTATTAACTTAATGCGGTGTCTGGCACATGTAAGCAGAAACTTGTAGCAAATCAACATTTGTTGCATGAATGACCGCCCCGACTACAGGTACTGTTCCTTCACTCGTGCCCTTGCGGAGTGGGGTTTGGGAGTTTATCTTCCCCTTATTGCTTGTTGAACTGCAGCACCGTCCTGTGATGGTCTTCAGGAGTAGCACAGTTCCACGTTGAGAGGGTTGATCAGAGTTTTGGAAACAGTTGGCAGTGATGTGGTGCCAAGTCTAGTATAAGACGGCCTGGTATGACTTGTAGATCAGGGGGGACGTGTCCTGTCAGGGAACTGAAAGGTGAACTCAGAGCTCCACCTGGATTCAGAAGAGCTACAGGTGCTCTCAAGCAGGGCCTCCCAAAGGCACAGATTGGGATGGGGTGCGATTCATTTTGATATGCAGTTCTCGTTTGTTTGCAAAGCAGCCACCCCTCAAGCCTCCTTCCGGCCTCTCTGTCCTGCACAGACACACAGTGAGGTGAGGCCCTTGGTGAGCTGAGTGCTAAGATCCCAGGCTGCTGCGTTAGACCTGGGTTTGAATCCTGCCTCTGCCGCTTACTTCAATCTTCAACTCTGTAGTTACTACTTTGTAAGTTTGTAGGTCCCCCCTGAGGATGGTAGGAAAAAAAAATGCTCTTGGTACGTCATGCTCCATGTTAAATTTCAGGATTATTTCCCCCTTTTACATGACTTTAGTTGCCTTTTCGTACAGACTCAGGGCTCTAACATTCCTTAGTTCCTGAACACCTAGAAAAACCATCTAAGAAATAAATTCACAGGAAGCATTACTGTCTTGGTCTCTTACTGTTTTTACTCTTCCTGTGAGTATTTGCACCTAAAAGATGGTGTCTAGAAGGGACTGTGCCTTACTGAGAGGACTGTGTTTCTAATTTTAGCATCTCAGGCACAGTGAGGCTGGCATTTGAGGTTAGCGAGGCCTTGAGTCCACACCACCCACCACATTGCTACCAGACCCCACTGGGTGGACAGAAAAATTCAGCTTCCTGGAATCCGTCCCCCCCTTTTCATCCCCTCCTTAGGTTAGTAGCCTGTACCAGTGGGCACTTCTGTTGCTTGCAAAGACATTATTAAGTGGGGGAGCCCCTACGAATAATTCGTTGCAAATGTATGGTACATTTGGTCTCATGGCATGGCTTTTAAAAGCAAATTAATTACAAACCGGTTGCAGTTTAATTCAGATTGTCTAGATTATGTGTTTGCAAGACCTATGAGTACATTTGGCACTGTTGCTGGCCCATTTGGGTTTTAATGTCTTTGCTAAGCCACAGCTTCCTTGGCTGGAGTGAACTGCCTACTGCCATACTGTCATTTAACTAGATGGTGCCAGAGTGACATTTTGTCTTTGATGTGGGTCTTTAGCTTGCATCCTCACCTCTGTCCACCATTCACTGACCTGAACATTTACTAAGAAACTGGACCCTGCAAGAATATCTTGCACCCTGAGGAAATGATGGTTAATCACATAGAAAAGTTTAACTATTTGCATCAGTACAATAATACCTAGGCACATAAGATTTTCAGTTCCCCAAAAAGTGGTTTAACAAGTTTGTGTGAAAATTTGACATCCTGCTGTATACATATAAATGTAAAAGCCAAGTTGGGAAAAACAGACTAAAATTCCCCCTTTAAAAGTGTAGAGTACTGTGCATATTTTTTCCCTAATTATGGAAGGTGTCTTTTTAAACTTTCTTTTATTTATGTATTTACTTTTAAAGCCTGTGCTTTCAACACACTCATGAAACAATGGATTAAAAATCCAGCCAGGCTGCAGGTTACACTCTTCTTTGACTTCGGGGGCCTCAACACTTCTAACCCTCTGGCACGGCTCACCCATTCCCCCACAACCTTGGAAATCCCCACCCCTTACCTGGTTCTCCAGCTGTGATGGATCTCGTGCCATGCACACTGGTAGCAGACTAATTAAGAGAAAAGGAAACTTCAAAAAGGGCATAAATAATGATACATATTCTGAATTCTGAGCAGAGCATTAAACTAGCCCTACTGAGATTTGAACTTGTGACTCAAGGTACTGACTTGTGTGAAAGGTCCACACCCTTCAGACCAGCCAGGCTAAAACCCTCAGCCTCTGTGTTTCGGCCACCCCTTCTTTGGCGGGACGGCCTCTGCCATTTATTTATCTATGAGGCTCAGGAAAATCATGGTCTGTCAAAGTGGTAAATAAACGTGTTGGAGTAATATGAAGAAGAAGGAACAATTACAAATGCTCAAAACAGCCTTAAAATATACTTAAGTAGAGTTTTGACACGTAAACACACAATTAAAGCAGGAATTTGTGATGGATGCAAGGATTTGACGGTCCTAGACATATTGTTTACTGGCGTAGTTAGCAGATGGATAAGTCAACTGATCCCAGATGTGCAGCTTATAAATATAAACTCACATCTTAGTAGTGATGTATGTGTGCAAGTAGCAACCTATTACTTTCTCTTTAACTCTGACTGTTTTGCTGGGGGTACTTTGTAATGCTTGCTTAAAAAAATAAAACAAAAGGATTTTTAAAGGGTTGCCTCTTTGAGAACTGTAACCAAATATCTAGAAGAGGGTACTTTGTGCAGGAGTCCTTTTAACGGACAGGTTTTAAATAGGTGACTTTTTCTTTAAGTTGAGATAATCTAAGCCTTGGATCCCCAGCCGCATTTTCAGATATTTGGCATGCTAAGTAATTCTTAGGAAATCTAATCTGAATTGAATTAATGTTCCCTTTTAGGGCACATGAGCAACTTTTAGGAAGAGAAAAAATTTAAATCCGCTTTTGTCGCACATAATTCTTACAACTAATGAAAAGTAATATTGCCACTCCTTTCGAATAATGCAATAACAAAACACCGACATGAGAGCATTGCATTGTATTGCTATATTTGCTGTTTAAATAATTTAGCTGCAAAAAATCTGAAGGCTGCTTTAGCTGTAATTAATATTCATTAATGACCTGCTAATTGCACAATACCTTTGAATATTTAACACAATGCAAAAGCCAGGCTCTGAAGTTATGTTTTTAGTGCAAGGGCAGAAAAAAAAACCCTCTAGTTCATCACTTGCATTGGGAGGACAAAAAAAAAAAAAAAAACAAGTCCTTTTCAGATGTGAGGTGAAGTTGTAGTAGTGGCTACTTTCCATTCACCAACTCAGTCACCCTTTGGCCGGGGGAATATAATGTCCTATCGGGACTAACAATTGACAGGGTGGGTAAATCCCTTGACTTTTTGTCCAAATGATTTCTCTACAAAAATGGGTTAATTATCGCCTTTCCCCTAGCTTTGACTAACAAAAGGCACCTGGGTCTCTTTTTTCCTTCTTTCCTATTACTGGTAAGGAGCCCTTTGAAATGTGATAGTTTAATCGGCAACACCTTCTACAGGGGAATACTGAGAAGCGGCCCAGCTCAGGTTGCCCTGTGAACATTACCGTGGTTAGGAGATATGACCTTTATTATGCGAGAGCCATCCTGGACTTTCAGGATGAAAAAACTCCTGAGTGCTCGGTAGTCGACTTTGTTTGTTTCTGCTAATAAAAGCCGGGTGGGTTTTTAACAGTGTCTTTCAGTGGGTGGGACGGCTAAAGGGCAGCCGCGTTGAACTGGCTTAGTTTGTGTTTCATTAATTCCCCTGCCGGCTGCGCGTTTGCATCTTTCTGCTCCCTGTCTCTGTTTGCAGGCTTCAAAGCTCCTCATTGTCTCCGACCTGTAAGTCAAGGAGAGTCCTGGTAGTGGATAAGCAGGGGACAGGGACTGGCTTTTTCTTTTTTCTTTGTCATTTCACCACCTTGGTCCCAAATCAGAGAATCCCCAGCCCCGGATTTAGCACAAGGCGGTGAACTGTGGGGCAGCTTGTCCTTGTGGTTGAGGATGTATTTCGTGCACTGGGGCCTACTCAGTCATACTTTGCATTTGACTCCCATTACTATTAATGGCACTTATGAACGCACATTGGGCGGGAAGAGACCCATTGAATATGTGCATTATCAGAGAGATGGGGAATTAGCATACTCCCACGTCTGGTCCTTGATGGATTTTACAGTGCCGTGGAATACTTAGACGATTAAGTGAGAAATGGCATTGCGAACCTGTACCTGCCAGGAAGCAAAAAGAACGGAGTAGAGAACGAAGAGTGTTCACTAGTGTTGATGCCAAGATCCTGCTCTTGCCTTTGCATTCTCTCTCTTTTGGGAAGTGTTACATCTGCTTGTAGCCCTTGCTCAACAAGGCAAGAGACTGTATAATAGAGTCCCCGGTTAGTAAATTCAAAGTATTGTGGGCCCATCCAGCCAAAACTGTGTCGGGGCCAAAAGTGTTCGCAGTCAGTTTAGGAAGTCTCATCCTGCTTCGTGGAAAGAGACTTAACACAGAAGGAGTGAATGAGTGCAGGCCGCCCCCACCAGAGAGTCCAGGGGTTGCAAAATGGCGAACTGTGCATGGGGTCCAGTCTGCAGTCAGACGTGTTTTGTTTGGCTTAAACTTTTCTCTTTTAAAGCTTGAACTAATATTGAAGAGGTGGGGAAACTTATGTAAATTTCCAACTTCGCACCTTCTCTTGAAAAGCCAGAGGAGGTGTGTGGTAAGTGGGGCTGCCATTCCCACACGGCGACAGTGGGTTGGAGCCTGGAGTAATCCCCCTGGGACACCACTCCTGCCTGGCATCTGTCCCCCCCGTGATAGGGCCTTTGAGCAGAGAGTTACCATGCAGTGGGGTGGTCAGGGAGGCTGACTTCTGGACAGACTCCGCCAAATGAGCTCTCCACACCGCCCGTGGTATTCAGCCACGATGAGATCTCGGACGATTGGCATCACTCGTGTGAAGAACAGGTTGTTACCCTTCATTGGCTACTGACTCTGGGCCTGCCGCCGGCCCGGACTACCTTTTCTTGTGTGTCCTGAGGATTAATGAATGAGGGTGTTACACAAAACCTTGCTTCTTCCCACCTCCTGAAGTAAGTGACATCCAAAGGGGTGTCCAGAGAGCCCCAGTTTCATGAGTGTTAATCAGAGACCTTTGGGCGAGGAGACAGAAAAGCACGGGTAACCCATTTCCCCTTAGCCCACTATCTCCGTGGAACTTAGCCTGAAACCTCTCCTTTTGCTGAGCAGAGTTGGGGAAACATCTGTGAACAGGCATCAGCACGCATGGCTGGGAATTGCCTAAAAGTGATGCAACGTGTAGAACAAGAAAAATGCCTCTGTGGGTGTGTGACGTGAACCATGTGCACGCATGAACCCTTCTTTCTTGAAGTTCGGGTGGAGCTGGGGAAAGGTTGTTACTCTCAGAAGAGTCTTCTTGTGAATTAGGGGAAGAACATCCAATGTGAAACAGCTCGTGTGGAGGAGACTCCTGATTAAACAGAGGGAGGGTGCATTGGAGTTGGAACGCATTAATGGCCGGGAAGACTCAGCCAGTGAACATTTACTGAATGCATACAGTGGGGCATATTTATGGAGAGGGGCATATATAGACATCTGGACCACAGATTGGCCATATCTAGATTGTGCATGGGCCCCTTTTTTGTCTTCTGTGACCTTACCTTACTTGTTGAGGTGGCCTCTTTGGGGAACAACCTAAACATAATTTCTCTATTGTCATCTGTTCTTTCACTGATGAAAATGTTTTCAAAGAGCAAGAAGCATGATAAATGGCACGCTGTCGTGGTATAGGAACTATGGTAATACAAAAATTAAATCTGCTTAAATGCTTCTGTGGATTAATAAGGGACAAGGGATTATGGATTAGAATATTCATCAATATACAGAATAAATTGGGGAATTGCATAAGCTTATCAGGGGAGTAGGAAAAGATCTAAGAGAGGAGATGGAAGTTACTGTGCTCCCATACACACAGATGAAATCACAGACGTGTGGTATGAAAAAGGAGGGGTCTTGAAACCCACTGGCATTTCCAGAAAATATTCCATGACCTACTCCTGTTGCAAATGTGCCTTTTACCGTTGCAGGGTGTTAAAATGCCACGATCCAAGTCCAGAGTACAATTAAGGGCTTGTGCGATACAGCAGGCAGCCATTCCATACTTGAGAGTTTTCATTGTATAATTAAAATAAACGGAGGGCCAGGAGGCAGGAAACGACGTGGGGGAGGAAGGTCCGGCGGAAGTGTATTCAGACATGACATTTGGTGATGTCGATAACCATCGGGAGCTTGGCTTCCCTGCCCATGAAGACAAGAATGTCACATGTCAGTCAAAGGCAGCGCTGTCGGGGGAGCAGGGCATGAGACTGAGGGGAGCCATGCAGGGTCCGTTTGGCTCTGGCGGAGCTCAACCCGGACCCCTCTCGGGCTTTGATTCTGCTTCCTTTGGGTCAAGGGTGTCCACGCCCCGACTTGTGATGAGGACTGTGAATACGGAGAGAGCCGGGAACGCAAAATCTGTTCTTCCCCCTCACGCTGGGATTCTAGGCCACGCTCAACCCCAGTGGAATAGATAAAAATAACACACCCGACAAGCAACCTCAGAAAGACTTATATTTTTGAGAACCATTTTAAGCAGTTTGGGCCCTTACCCTGTTTACTTGTGTAATGCCCTTGCGCCAGTTGCGTACTTTTTTTAAAAAAAATAAAGCATTCCACTGTGTATTCTCCACGGCGGGAGCTGGTTGTGGCTGCAATTGTGTTATGCAGTAAACCACCTTCCTATTCTCTGGCTAAGCAGGTGCTGCCATTGGTCCGCCTTCAGGCCTCACCTGATGTCACGAAGATAAGCAGCTGTATGAAAAGAACCCAGGTCACCTGCGCAAAGAAGGGAAGGAGGGCTCCACCCAGGGACAGTGCTGGGGATGTTTGACATTGTCCTGCATCCCCTCCCCTGACCCCCATCACGGGAAGAAGCTAGAAAGTCTGTTCTTTTTGGCAGTTCTTGCCTGTTAGCTCCCAAATAGCTCTTAGGAGGCACCCTCACCCTCTAGGAACGAAGGCTTTGTTGCCTTTAAGGATCACACTACAAACTCTTCAGTGTATGCTAGTATTTTTCAAGTTGCAGTTTTAGAGAAAAGTATGAAGGAAACTAGTGCTTTACAGGCAAAGGCTGGATTTTAATGGAGTAAGGATGCTTGAGCTATTCAGAAGAGAGGGGCTTTTACAATAAGCTGGCCCCCCTGTCCCCAGACGAGGGAAATGAGTCTCATCCCAACTTGGTGTTCATGGTTAGCTTTGCTCCGATGTGGTGCTCCTCCGTGGCTGTTGGCTGCAATCCTTCCGCTTACCTCCCAAGCTCTAGAATTGCAGGTTATCAGGGCACAGATTAGAAAGGACCTTAATAACTGACCCATTTAGAGTCAGGTTTGTCTCCCCTGCTTACACAAATCCACGGCTAGGGGCTGTCTGGAGTGCTTTGCTGAGGAGTGTGGGTGGGAGGGAGTCTCTGGTAAAGCAGTGACGACTGTCCCCATGCCCCTGTGACCCCATGTCCCCATGTCCCCGTAGGGATGGAGGGGCTGCCAGGTAGTTTCTATCACTGATTTTGACAAATCTTCTTAGTTTCTCATAGATCATGAGAGAAGTGATTCTAAGCCACTCGACTGACTGCAGCTTACAGCAGTTCGGTTGCGTAGGATAGTCCAGCTGCCCCCCGCCCCGATTCCAGGCTCGCTCCTGCCCTCCCGTTCTGCTGCCCGTTTCATCTGGGATCTTAGGGTGGTTCGGAGTTTTCCCAGGAGTACAGACTACTACTTAGAAAAGGCGCAAGCATACTCTTATGTTAAATTCACTCAGCTTGCCTCCCCTGATTCTAGAAGTCAGATTGGGTTGGAAGGTGAGGTAGGAGGTCTTGTGTTCGGATTCTGTAAAGAAGCTTTTCTATAGGGGTTTGGATCTGGTCAGGAATACCACTTAGGACCCATAGCACAGTTGGAATTAATGACTGCTTTTGTATTTTTTGTTTTACAGCTACCCATACAGCTAGGCTGTAGGCTCCCCCAAAGCAGTGTTGTTCTCTCTTCATTCCCGTGCTCTCGGAGCCTAGCACAGTGCCTGGTCCATAGTGGGTACCCCGCAGAGACTTGCTGGGGGCATGGAGTGAATGGACGTTGGGAGTCTTTGGGACTCTGAAAGCCAGCCCTGAGAGACCCCTAGAGACTGTCTAGTTAGAGTGATGACTGGTCTGTGTGTCATGCTGGCCGCTCTGCATTGGTGTGACGAGACGGGGGATTCAGTCTGTTCAGACGACTGCCTCGGATTCATCTCTGACTCACGATTAATCATTCTAGTCATTTACCTAGAACACTCCTCTTTCCTGCCTTCCTCCGTCCTTCCTTTTTCCTCCCTCCCTTCCTTCCTCCTGCCTTCCTGCCTCCTTTCCTTCCTTTCTTCCTCTCTTCCCTCCTTCCTTCCCTCCTTCTCTCTCCCCTTTTTCTCTCTCTCTCATTTCTCCTTCTGCTCTCCTCCTCTCCTCTTTTTTCTCCTCCTCCTCTTTCTTGTAAAGGCCCTTTCCTTTCCTCTCCCATCTCTACCATTCTCACGCAGAGCTGTGTGGGGCTGGCCGGGCATCACTGCAGACTTTCTGGATGGCCTTTGCACCCCTCCTGTCTCCCGTATAGTACTTCAAACCCCACTGGTCAGAGCTTCCTCAGAGGCTCCGTTATCACACCACTCCTCCTTCAGAAACCTTCACGCGTTCCCTGTTTCCTTCTACACAAAATTAACCCCCTGTTGGAAATTCATAAGAACTGGTAATCTGCTCCCACTTACCCAGTCCTACCGTCCGTAGAAGCTTAATAACAAGTCGTACGTACTGTGGGCTTACCATGTGCTGAATGTTGTGTGCTATGCGCTTTTCCCCATGGGGTCCTGGGTATTACTGAAGTCACTTGTCCAAGTTGATATGAATCCTGAGTGTTTCAGGGAGGATTTGAATGTATGTGGTCTGATCCAGACCCAGAGCCTTTGACAACTAGTTTGTGATTTCATGTTTGCTGTACCTCGTATATTACTGGATAGGAATTTCACAAATACAGTGACACCGTGTTAAATTTGGTGATATGGAAGGACGGTGCTTCACCAAGGGAAGAAAGCATTTTATGTAGCTCTGTATTTGTAGATACTATTTTATTGAGCACAGCTTTCCAGCGCGGTCCCCCAAAATGATGTATGTATTCATATCTGGATTTTTACTCACTTCTTCTTTTCTTGTTTTCAATATCAGTAGTAAAAAGAATACTCTAGATTTAAAAAATGCCCCTTTTCTCTAGTAGTCACATGCTTTTTGTTATCTCAAAAATTACTGAAGAAATATCATCTGGAAAGGATTTGCAAACATACCAAGGCTCCAAGATTCTTAGCACACTTTGGATCCTTGGGAGGGGCGGCTGAGTTTGGATAACGCAGGGGAAACCACTGATGATGTGTGAATGCAGGTGAGCACAGTGCGCCTGAGTGTGCACGGCGTGTGTTCTGCAGGAGGGAGAGTACAGAGAGACAGTTGAATGGATGTCCTCCTTGGACACTTACAATATGACAAGGCTTGGACAACAAGTGGTTCTGTTTCACTGGTTGCTTGGCCTCAGAAGAGCCAGGAAGAAGGGCTCAAGAAGTCATTCTCCAGAGGAGGCTCCCGGCCTTTGCATACGATCCCGACGTGACATTCCCGACGTGGTCGGTCCAGTCCTGACTGCATGGATCCACCCGCTCACACTATTATTCTTCCCAAAACGTGTGTGTCTGGGATGAGCCTCTGTCCTTCTCACAGCAGACCTGAGAATTTAGTGCTTGAGCAACTTACAAAAAGCCCCAAGTGCCATATGTTCATCCTTTTTGTTTTCTGTCCGCCCCAGTGGAGCTGGGTGTAAGCGGCAACAGGTGATTGTTTGCGGTTTTGCCTTTTCTTGAGGAGAGAGCCTCACCCTTATGATCTTCAAGGTGGTTGGCATTTCCGATTAAATTCTGCTCAGTCAGACAGACATAACTTCTCGTGAGAAACCGTCAGGAGCTGTCTCTTGCCCAAATGTTACACAGGTGATGATTATAATAATGGATTCAAGTCATTCACAGGCTGTCCTTTCATCTGAAGTGGCTTTATACCAGGGTTAGTCCACAGGGAAGCCCCCTGGACTGGGGATTCACTTCCAGTTAGAGTCCACCCCCCATCTGACCAGTAGGGGGCAGAAGACTAGCTCTGTGGGAGGAGCCCATTTCATCTCCGACCCTTATAAAAGGCTGGAGTAAGGGTGCCCACTTTGTCTCCCCAAGAATGTTCTAAGAAATACAGTAACCAAACAGTAAGAAATACAGAAATCAAAGAACATAGCAAAAAGGTCGAGATCCTAGGCCCTGGAGTTAGACATATCTAGGTTCAAATCCCAGCTCCACCACTTGCCAAACACTTGGCCAACTGGCCTAGGGGAAGTCATTTTTACCTAAGTTTTTTTAAAAGATGTTATTTATTCATTTTTTAGAGAGAGTGGAAGGGAGGGAGAAAGAGGGGGAGAGAAACATCGACGTGTGAGAGCTCCATCAATCAGCTGCCTCCTGCACAACCCAGATGTGTGCCCTGACCTGGGATTGAACCGGTGACCTTTGGGTTCACAGGCCGGCACTCAGTCCACTAAACCACACCAGCCAGGGCTCACTTCTCTTTAAGTTTTTGTTTTCTGGTCTTTCACATTGGCTAATATCATTGGAGTTTCAGAAGATTAAAGAGGAAACACACAAATGGCCTAGAATCCTGTCATTCTGCAAATGGCAGTAGACACTGTTGCAATTATTACTCCTCCTGCCACTCACCCTCACCTGATGTGGGACCGGCCATTCTTTGACCAATCCTCCCCTTTTGGTTTCAGCAGGTGGGTTGAGTAAACATCTTGGGCACAGTCTCTCAGTAAGTCCTCCTCCCCTTTGCTGGATGAAGCAATTTGCAGGTGTCATTGCTACAACACTGTTTGGTTGCTTTGTGGCTCTCTCCCCAGCAGAGGCTGCAACTGACAATTCTGCTAAATAGAAGCGGGGGCAAGGTCAGGTGCTGCAGCTGACTGCCAGGTAAATGCAGCATGAGGGCTAAAGGTGGGAGGGGACTCAGGAAACTCCTGGGTGAAGTCCTTAGTGAAGAGAGTGGTAATAGGGCATACCAGTGTATGCTCTGACATTCTTTCAGAGTTCTGAGTTAAAATGTTCAGGGATTTTGTTAGGTTGGTGGTTATTTACCCTGAGCTCCATAGATCTAAGAAAGACAAATTTCCATAATGGCAGCTTTTAGACAATTTCTGAGGCAAAGAGCCACTTTATAGCCTCCTCCCCCTACCCTGGAGAGCACACGTGTTTGATCTCAGAATATAGATTGCTCACTGGTTGGCTGCTTGAAAAGTAGAAAACGATAGGTTTTCTTACAGATTATAGTGCAAATACCCACTCCCTACCAAGTCATACCATAGAGCAACATCTGATTGTCACGCCCTTGTATATGTAATAAAGCCTCAGCCTCATACTCAAGATACTTTGTGATCAAGATAGCTTCCCTACAACTGAATTTCAGTCTAATTCTGTTATTGAGCCAAAGGTGCTGGGGATTTTCAGCTTCCAGGCCTTTGCTTGTTCGGGTCTCTCCATTTGGCACACCCTGTTTCCGGGTGTTGTCTCCACCTCTCACCTTCTCTAACCAGCCTTGCCTAGGAAGTCTTCCCAACTCTCTTCCCCCAGCCCAGCTGGAAGTGTGGGTCCTGCCTCTGAATTTCCATAGCCCTGTGTCTCACGGCACTTTTAGCTTTGTCCCTTGGTGTACCCGTTATTTATACGTGTATTCTCTCCCCGTTAGTCCTGGGTCCTTGAGGATTAGTTTCTTGTCCATCTTTGTGTTTTCCAGAAGACAGCCCTTGTCCCACACATGTCAAGCCCTCGGTAGAATGTGCTGCTTTAAGCGATCCCACAGAGCTGAGGCTGGGATGTGTTCGGTGCAATGCGAGGGGCCCTAGCCCAGTGTTTGTGCCAGTTCAGGAAAGACTTCCCGAAGCTCCCATATAAGGCTAGGTCCTGAAGGAAGAGGGGCAGTGGGACATTATGGTCTACGTGTCCACTCCAAACTGACACACTGAAACCCTAACCCCTTGGTGTGGACATGGAGTCTTTGACAGGTGATTAGGTTTGCATGATCTCAGAGAGAATTCGAACCAAAACTCAACCATGCTGGCTCCCGAGTCTTGGACTCTCCAGCTTCCAGAACTGTGAGAGAAGAAGTTTCTTTTGTGAATCCACACTAAACGGTGGTATTTTGCTACAGCAGCCTAAACAGACAAACACAGTAATGCAGATGGGGAAAGCATGACTGTGTTCAGGTAGAGGCACAGCGGGGGACAGATCCTGCAGGAGGTGGAGCTTGGGAACCCCTGAAAGGCATAGAATGCTGGAGCTAGAGGGGAGGGCAGAGGAGGGCTGCAGAGGTCGGTGTGGGTACACAGCCCGTGCTAGAAATACCGGACTCTCCTCTGGAAGCAAAAGAGATATCGTTTGGAGAATATATTAAAATGACATAATTTCATATTGGCCGTTCAGGATCCCGTTGTAACAATAATGACTTTATTTTGAATTGCAAAGGGTCTCACACAAAACAAAACAAAGATATTGCATTTCCAGGAGCCAAGACTATGGAGCCCAGAGTTAAAATTCCCCTTCACAATATCCGCCTTAAAGTGTGAGCACACCAGTTTCCACAGCGATATATTATGCTCACAGCCTTTGCTGGCAGAAGAGCTGTGGAGGGTCTCTGAAGTGAATGGGAATGGTTCTTGAGTGGTGTATTGAGAAAGCACAATGGCCAAGGGGATGTGGGGCGGGGGGACGACGCTTTAGGTTTTCGCCAGTAGGGTGCCTGATGAAAATACATCTTGACTTGTCATTGAAGTGTGGAGCCCGTCGCGACCCCGTGAGGTCACCCATCCCACCCCTGCGCGGGGAGATTGTTCCTCACACTCTCTTTCCCGGCTCTTTGCCAGTGGCTTTAGTCACCTCAAGTGATGGGGCTTCCACCGCCACCACTGGGGAAGCCATTCCGCCCTTGAAATTGATCCTTCTCTTAGACAGTGGCCCTGATATCCAGCCCAGTTTTCCTTTCTGTAATTACATCCCGTCCCTCTCAGCTCTGTCCCTTCGCGTGACGACCCACGAGCAATTCTTTCCCTTCATCGTGTGGCCTACACCCTTGCTCAGGGAGCGTATTTTGATCCTCGGTCCTGTTGTTGTCCCTGAGCTTTGCTTATTCCCTGCTGGTGCTGCGGGAAACCCTTATAAGTAGCTCCCGCCGGCTGCTCTCTTTAATCTCCGGGCTTCCCTTCTTTGATTTCTGTCCAATTTGCCTATTTCTTTTCACGGGCACTGAAGGGCCCAGAATGAATCCCAGCTCCCTAACTATCGTCTTGATGAATCTTTCATACGAAGACGTTCGCAATGAGGCTACCCCAGGTTGGGCGGAAAATAAAAATCTTTTAGAAGAGCAGATGCGAACCCCTGTGATAGGACTCCGGGCACTTCAGAGGAAAGTGAGCTCGGCTCCAAGGACCACCCCGCCCCAGCGCTCTGGTGTTCCCGCACCTGCACACATCGTACTATTGTACTATGATGCAGGGCAGGGCAGGTACTCGGGCGGGCGGTCGGAGTGACCCTCCTGGGGTCAGCTGCAACCAAGTCCAGCCTATTCCCAAGGTCAAGCTTCCAGGTTCACCCTCAAGACACCTTCTCGGATCACCCCACACCCCACTCCGGCACCACCAGATAAAAGTCATCGCTCCTTGCTATGAATTGCCGTAAGCGCTCTCATAGTGCCCGCCTTTGTGGTGCTTCCAGCCCTCCGTTTTACTCCCTTACCCGTTCGGCAGACACTTGTCCCAGCGGCCTACTCCGTCCATGATACGGTAAGTGCATGTTAGGGGAGATGGGAAGACCAACAGAATTAAAACCCCAAGACAAAATTCTTGCCCGTGAGGAGTTTCCCTGTCCAGATGCTGGCCGGGGAAATGTGCTTGGAGGGTTGTGCAGCAGGAGTGACTGGGAGTAGATGAGCGTGCCCAGTGTGGATTGTGAATTCACACTGTGGGAAGACCGGTGTATCTGCCGCACGCCTAGCACGTGCCCTACAGTGTAGTAGGTCCCCGGTGGTATCTGTGTGGAGTGCTGAGTGTGCCATGCAGCGTGCTGAGCACTTTATGTGTGTATCTCATGGACTCTTATAGCACTTCAGCTACTAGGATTATCCTCCACTCGCCAGGGAAGGAAACAGACTCTCACGGATATGAAGCAACTAACCTGAGTCACACAGCTGGCAAGTGGTGGGGCTGAGGCTGAATTGAGAGGCTTTACCCCCAGGGTCCTTTCTCCTATCAGCTGTGCTGTATTCACTGATCGTTCATCCAGGATAAACTGAGATGGGAGACTGAGGCAGGCAAGGTGGTTCACGAGGTTGCAAGTCAGAGACCATTTTCATATGAGGCCCCATAGCACCTGCCTGGTATTGCTGGTGTTGGCAGAGAGCAAGAACGGGATCAGCAGGGCGTGCCGTGCTGCCAGACACCCTGGGAGCACACACAGATTTCATCTGCCATCGGTGGTGTCGGGCAGAGGGTGGAAACCAGGTTTCTCTCCATTTATTTATTTTTTAAGGCTCCAGTAGTGTCATGTATGTTCAATCAGTTCATCTACTTGACCTCATCCTATGGGGGCTGAGGAGCAGAGGAAAATGGACATCAGTGTCACCTGCTTTTTTGGATGGAAAACCTTTGGGGATCTGGCAGATTTGGGGTATCACGTTGGTATTGTCTTGACATACTTAGCACATAGTAGGTGTCCATTGCCTGTTTGTTCAAAATGAACACATGGCCGCCACCTCTGGTACATTTTATACTTGGGGAGTGAGAATAATTCTGTTGTATAAATGGCTAATTACAGTGATAGTATGTGTGATCATTTGTAACAGTCGCTTAAGAGAAGAGGATAGCATTAGCTTGCCATTTTGTGTCTGCTGCTCCTTCTATTACAGCCTTTTAAGGGGCCAGACTTACTTTTAACTGTGTGTGTATGTGCGGGGGGGGGGGGGGGGGGGGGGATGCCTGGTGGATGGTCTGCTTATGCTAACCTGGGAGTGGGGCAGCAGCACCTCTGCCCGTGGCTCCCGGGAGGCTCTGTGGGCAAGTGGGTGGCGGGGCTGTAACAAGCACATTTGTGTCATGCCTCCGGAATGTGCCCTCAGCTCCTCGGAGCACGTGGGCTGTGCTCTCCGTGTTCACCTTAACTGGGACCTTGGAGCATGGCCTCCAACCAGTTGTGGCCTCTACGTTCCGTCTGATATACCCCTCCTTCTCATGTTCTCTTGGGTAGAGGAGGAGTAGCGTGATGGTCAGGGAGCCAAATGAAGGGCGTACCTGCCCATGCACCTTCCTTGAGGCCAGGCAAAGACTGGATTCATCATTTCTCAAGGTCAACACAAGTATCAGCTTTTCTTTGTAATAAATAGACTTTTCCCCTGCTAGATTAAGAAAGTACTGTGTAGCCATTGAGCAGCTCAGGCCCTGGAGCCAGCCTTGCTGGGTTTCACCCCAGCTCCATCAGTTTCTTATTGAGTCTTGGGCAAATTAACCTCTATGATCTGTTTTCCCTTCTGTCAAATGGGGATAATAATAGTATCTACTTTGTAGACTTGTTAGGAGTACAGTCATGTACATAAAGCATTTAGCTCACGGCCAGGCTTTAATTGTTGCTTCTGTTTTCTCTAGCAATGACCTTTAGTTGACTCTGTGTGCCAGGCACTATGCTAAACACTCTACAGGCTTTATCTCGTTTGATTTTACAACAACCTACTAAGTGCACTGGGACTTCAGGAGATTAAGTAACTAGTAGAGATTCAAATTCAGGTTCGATGCCAGTGTCTGCACTCTTTCCAAGTATTTGACACTGCCCATGGCAAGGCCTGCCTGAGAGTCAAAATTTGAATGGGTTTATTTGAACTGTGGAAGGCCTTTGAACCTGAGAGCTGGGAAAAGAGGAAGGAAAGGAGAGTCCTCTGGTCTGTCACCCTGGAAGCTTCTATCTCCCTCTGTCTTCCAAATTACCATTGTGTCTTTACAGAGTAGCATGTCATCTAGTCTTCTAGGTAACATTAAGAAGCCAATCAGCCCTGGCTGGTATGGTTCAGTAGATTGAGCACCAGTCTGCAAACCAGAGGGTCACTGGTTGGAGTCCCAGTCAAAAAAAAAAAAAAAGCCGGTCAATCTGGCAGTGGTAGGGTTGCTCGTGTGTGTATATGTGCAGTGCATCGTGCTGTATTGGCTTTATAGAGGTTGAATAAATGGAAGAAGGAAAGAGCTAGTGTGCACATAAATAACACATGGTTCTACATGTGTGAGTCAGCATCCAGAAGCCATTCATAAGAATCTGTGTCATCCTCATCACTTGTTAACCATATGATGTGCACACTCCTACACCCACACACACATGCATTAGCATTGGTCGGTGTGTGCTGGGCATGATGAACTCGTCCTGTGGTTCCATATTCTGTTTGCATCAGGATGGCAGACACTGAACAAGGACAGTGCGTGTGTGTGTGTGTGTGTGTGTGTGTGTGTGTGTGAGAGAGAGAGAGAGAGAGAGAAAGAGAGAGAGAGATTCAATAGAAGAGCCAAACACAGAAAGAGTAATTAAAACTTTGTGACGTCACTACAGATTGTCTTTCCATGTGGGTGGAAAACAAAGGAGGTGCTGGGTTTCTTCAATGGTTTATACTCCAAATGTGTTTGTTCATTCAGGGTATTTCCTTTGGGTGCATGAACAAATGTAATTGATTTGTCTTTGTGTGTTAACTTAAACATGAAAAGGAAACCCCCCAAAATTGAGGACCTACTATTTCTGCTGCTCTCTGATACATTACTTAGCTTTTTAACACACTTCGAGAACAGCCAGGCACAGGTTGGGAACCATTGGCTCAGAGAGGTTAAGTCACTTACTCGCCTAAAGTGACAGGCATGCAGGAAGACAAAGATGCAGGCAAGCCTCGGTCTCTGTCCTCAGCTCTCTGTCCTCTTCCTCAGCCTCTGAATGGTCAAGACAAATACACGAATAATCCATGAATTATTTGATGAGTAGTTTAAATTTATTTTACCATGCTCTAGTAAGGAGAAATCTGTGTTTTTTTTTCTGAGCATCCCCAAAGCCCATATAAATCTGGTTGTATTGTGAATGTGATTGGGAAATGTTAGGCAATTTATTGATCCCCTCATTTCCAGCTGACAAGGGGGCTTGCTGTGCCCCTCTGTCCTTGTCCTCATTGCCGTGGCAGTTACAGAATCCTTCCGAGAGGTGGCAGCTGCCTGTCCTGGGGAGTCTGCTGCTCAGAGGTCAACTCACCCCTCTTTTCTTTCATGGAAAACATTTTCAAACATTTTTAAAGAAAATTGTCTGAATGAAAAAGTTTAATGAGATATTCAAAATGTTTTCCCTCCTGTGCCTTGAATTTTTACTTTTCAAAATTTAAATAATACCCAGGATGTGTAGATTGACAGTTTTTCACTGATTGAGAAAAAACCACCACCACAATGAACTCCCCCAAAACTGAGTTAGCTACACAGGTCCTGACTAACCCTATACAAACTCATTTAACCCAATGGGAAAGGAGCTTCAGAAGTTCCAAGGAATCAAAGAAAAAAGTGTCCACCACTCTCTAAAATAAGCAAATACTTTAACAAAAAAAAACACTGCCCATGAGGATCTTGGTGGTGCTATGAAATGGTTTGGGACTTCAGATGCTGTGCTCTTGCCTCGTGCGATCCGCAGGAGCCTTTCCGGAGCTGAGATACCCACCTGTGAAACGAGAAGGCATCTTTCAAAGGCCTCCTAGTAGTGGTTCCTGGCGTTTCAGTAGTCACTGAGCTTCATGGGGAGGACTAGTTATGAGGTTCATGTTAAAAAAATGTTTGGACCAATTATGTTGTAAATTATATAACAGCATATTTAATTATAAACTATACCATTATATAAAATTCCTAAGATCTTCTGGGCGCATTCCAAAAAAGATACTCCAGTGCTATTGAATTACTTTCTAATTTCAATATTTTAATATAAATAGTTTTTGCAAAGTATAAAGATGAACATTCAAATTACCTCTCATTCTACCTTCCAGAGATAATTACTGTTTGCATTTTGGTATCTGTTTTCTGCCGGTCTTCAATGCTGACATAAATAGATGTATTGAAATCTAGAGCTGTGGGGACATACCACACACACACCCACACACACACACACACACACACACGTGTATATATACATAGACTAATGTTACATCATCAGCCCTTTTCTTCATGGTTGTTACATGTTTTTAATGACTGTGTAATATTACATCATGTGGATGGATCATCCCTTATCTAATCAATCTGCCAATAATGGACATTTAAATTTTTAATTTTTCACTATTACAAATAGTGTGTTGATGAGCACCTCTGATTTTCTTAACGATAGATGCCTAGAAACGCAATTATGGGGTGGGAAGACATGAATGTTTTTAGACTCTTGGTGCAGGACCAAAGTGCTTCCCAGAGAGACTGTGCCAGGTTTGCTGCCGCCCCCTTCCCGGGCCCCGGGGGGGGTGGGAGGGCTCGCCTGCTCGGACCCTCCCCAGCACCGATGCCGTCATTTACCGACACCTGTGCCGTTTTATTCAGGAGCATTTGGGCGACTGCTAACGTTAAGGTGAAAAACCACAAAGAGAGCTGAAGTTTAAATTCCAGATGGGAAACCAAGTTGGCAAAGACATCCATCCTGGTTCTCCCAGAAACATCCTTTTCTTAGTCTGCCTGGGAAGAACTAAGAAACGTTTTAATTCTATGCTTCTATGAAGCTGCCAGAACACTGGCAGCCTTGTCTGTGGTTAGCGGCCCCCAAGCCTCTCGATGTAAGTTCTCGCGGCTCACCCATGCACATTAGATAGGGATCTAGAGCTTTTACCACCTTGTTAATACTTCTGAGCCATTTTAATGTTTTTTTCCTATGCTTAACCCTCCAGTAAAAACCCGGTGATCTCCTTACCACCGTGTACAACCAGAGCATTTTGAGTTTCCCCTGCAGCTCAGTGGTTGAAAACGGCAAGTTAAGTTGGATTTGCCTCACAAAACTGAGTATGTAGTTTTCTTGAGCTGTTTTAGGGAGTTGGCCAGTAAGTTTGGTGGAGACAGTCTTGGAGAGCACCCTGAACCATTGCAGGAGCTCATCTACTCCGGCCTGCTGCCCCAGGATCCAACCAGCCTACACTGGGGATGTAGGGAGGGAGGAAGGAAAACAAGCTTTAATTTCCCCCCTTCAGCCACAATAGTTAAGACAAGTATCTTGCACAGAGTCCCCGAAGTCCCTGTTTGTCCCGATCCGTGGCTGCACAGCTGTCAGAGAAGTGCAGAGCCTGTTTAGCTTGCTGTGAATTGGCAGCCCTGCCGGAGGAACAGTTACTGCTGTGGGTGAGGCGACCCGGTGGGGCAGAGTGCGTTTCCTCCGGCGCTGCAAACAGACTCTAGAAACGGGAAGCTTTGTGTGGGAGCGCATCACTGTTTCTAAACAGCTGGGGTCGGGGGCCTGTCACCGTGATGAAGGGTTTGTCATTAATGGCTGTCACATTCAAAGAGAAACAGAAACATTGTAGGACTTTTAAATTTGTATAAGGTATGAAAATGAGTTATTATTTGAGTAACCTAAAAAAACCAAGCGTGAATATTTTGAATCACTGAGCTGGAATGCCTTCAGAGGAGCAGCCGGGGCTATTCCTGCCTGCTCGCCTCTGGCAGGATGCATTACCCGGCTCAGTCTTCACAATCTGTAAAATGGAGCCATTTTATCGCCTCCCCCCTTTGGACCTCTCAGAAGTGTGAAAAATCATTTTTGTTTCTTCGAAAGCTTGGAAATACACCACGTGAATTTCCTAATGTGGGTCATGCAACCATAATTGTATTTTGGAGGCCAGAACCATTTTAAGTGGAAGAGTATCCAAAATGTCCCCGTTTTAGTTCCGATCAAATGCAAAATCACACAGCAGGGAAGGCTTTGCAGTCGGCAGTGGGGCTGGCTACCCAGGCGTGCAGCCATGAGGTGGGCAGCGCTGTGCGGTCAGGGCGGCGGAGTCCAGGGCCAGGTGGGCCAGGCTCCGGGGAGCAGAGCGTCCCTTCACCCCTCCCCACTCCCTTGGATTCCAGATTTCCTTGATGAGTCATTTGCATGCTCATTGTTGCAGTTTCTCACTGGCAGGGTCTGCTAATTACTAAACAGGGGAGACTTAAAAACACCAAACAGAGTGAGCCTTGTTTGCTCAAGTTTTGTTTTCGGTCCAGTAATTTGAATTGGCAGCAATAGGAAAAAAAAAATGCAACAGATACACCTGACTAACTTGCATTTCGTATTTCTAACACTCAAAAGTACAATACTTATGGTAATGAATTTTATCTGTTAGGAGGGAAAACAATCACCTTTGATGACATTATAGAATAAACACATTTAACAGCATGCTGAATTGCTGAAGTATCATTTTCAACGACCTCATTAGTGTCACTTAATTAAAACTTCCTGCTCTTGACTTTGATGCTGGTACAGGCAAAAACACAGAGGGAATTGAACAAACAACAACAAAAAGGGGGGTGCATTTTCTAGTGATAAATCGCAGAGGTTGCTAATGAAACCAAATTATGTACCTTTTTCCTGCAACTCCGATAAAATAATATGAAACACGCAGCAACTTTGCATCAAACAAATTAATCAGCTGTCAGCAGATTTGCCTTATAATAATCTCTTGCACTTATTGATCATTTAATAAAAAGGGGGGGACTCTTTTTTTTCTCTGTACACAAGCATTAGGTTGGTGATAATTAAAGCCTCAGCTTCAGAAATGCTGTAATAACCGTTAATTAGCAGGATGCTATTTTCAACATAATTTGCTAATTAGGCAGTGAGCTGGTATAGTGTCTATACCTAATTATGAAGGGTCTTGTGCTGTAGACACATGTGACTGGAGTGTAAATGACACCATTATAGGGGTCCTAGTGGATTTTTAAAAAATATCGTCGATTCAGAAGTGCTTAGTTCTTATGGGACTTTTTGGTGTAGGGACTATTACTCTTCGGTTGTTTTGCATGAGATTGAGAAGAGGAAACATTACAAGGAAATATACCATCTCTTTGGTCTAGACCGTGGGCAGACAGGATTAAGAAGGCCAAAGGGACTTGGTAGCCCCGTACCTAACAATGCAAGGGCTGATCACTTAGGCATGTAGTTATACGTCCTCCACCAGTAGAGAATTATTCTCCGTTTGCCTGCCACATGCCATTCATCTGTGGACCACAGTGCTAGGAATCTTCTCATCCTGTGTGCCCGCCATGTGTTGAGTTTCCTGCCACACGCTGATAATCTGTAACACGTCTCTCTCTGACCATTGGTCTTCTCTCCCTCTGTGTCTCCCTCCATGTCATAAGGGAAATCTAGACTTTTCAAAAATGCATGTTGATTTTTGCCTGAGTTTCTCCAGCCCATTCCCTAACTGTCTTGGATTTAAAAAAAAATTTTTTTTTAAAAGAGAGGAATGATAAAGTATGAGAAGTCAGGATGAGCTCTCATGCAAAAGTCTCAAATAATATGCATATTAGTAATATTTATGAGTTTAAATTTGGCTTTTCAGCAGAGCATAAGCAGAGTGAGGTCATTTGCAGATATATAAACTAGCTTCCAGGATCATAATAGCCGATTTCTTTTAAATGTTTTACCTTGTTTCAAATAAAGCGATATTTCTTTATTCCCTTTAAACGAAATGAAAACTTAATTCAATAATAAATGAGCTTCGGAGCAGCACAAGAGTCACTTAACTTAAATCTTTTTGTAGAGGTTCCCACTTAAGCAGCTTGAAAGACAGTAAATCACGCTGGAGAACGGACATCCCAATTTCACTGCTGTGCCGTGGAGAGCTGAATTAATGGCCTTCTCCTTAGAATGTATGGATGCGCTTTCCAGCTGCTGAGCCTGACAGTGTTATAGCTCAATTAATGTGATTTTGATGTAATTGCAGATAGGGAACGTCGTGCCGAAAAATTATCTTTTTTCATACGGATTACAGTTTATCATCCAGATGTGGGAGGGGGTGGGTTTCAAGGGTGAGGATGATAACTAACAAGGTCTCTATTTTTATTTTAAAGTAACGTGTCTCTAAATGAGGGAGAGAATAATGAGTCAGTGTGGTTATTTATTGAACACTTAGTATGTGCCCTGCAGTGAGCTAAGCACTGGACGCAAATCTATCATGCAGCCTTCACAGGTCGGTGAGGCAGGTGCCGTTGTCACCCCCATTTCACAGATGAGAAAGATGAGTCTCAGAGAGATCAGGAGTTTACGGAGCAGACCCAGGATGTGAGGCCCTGTGTGTCTGATGTCCCGAGATCTCAATTAACCCTTATATGGGTTGTCTCTGTAACCTGCTCTCAGAGGCCTCTGTTAGAAGATGGGTCAGATCCGAGAATGTTTACATGCTTAGAACAACTTCCCAGAATGTCACAGTATAGTGTTATGAGAAATAAGTTTTGGTCAGGCTGCCTGGGTACAAAACTGAGATCTGCAATTTTCTGGCTGCGTTTGATTTTAGGCAAGCTATTTACATGCTCCAGCCTGAGTTTCCACAACTGTAAAGGCAAAATAAGAATGGCGAGGCTCTCGTATAATTTGTCACAAGAGCTAAATGAGAGAATCTGTGCAAAGTGCTCAGAACAGTGCCTGGAACGTAGTAAGTGATCAGTAAGTGAGAGCCACGCTTACCGGTAGCTAAACGCAAGCCAGCAGCATCATCCGTCTCATCCAGTGCACTTTTCTTTGCCTCATCTTATCTCCTGGGTGCAGGCTGCCTCTGAGAACTTGGCTGCTAGTGTTTTCTGGGAAGGACCCAGAGTGGCATTTAGCGTAATACAGGCAGGCTGTGCCTACTGGTATTGAGGTACGGAGGCATTCCTTTCTTGTTTTGAAACCATTTCAATTCCTGTGTAATCAGAGTGGATAGCGAGGCTCTCAGAAACGGTAAGCTGCGTACCGGTGAGTACATAAAGACTCATCCTCCCATCCAAGCCCAGCTCCCATGCACGAGGACGTCACTGCATTCGAGGTACCATCGGGAGCTCCAGGAAACAGAAAGAACACGGCCGGTGGCACTGCCCTCTGATTTACGAACTAAAACAAAGTTCCGGAAATCGCTCGCATTCACTACCGGAAATCCAGTTAGGAAAAGAGCACAGAGAACGATGACGATGATGATGATGATGACAGTGATGGTAACTGCCCGATGAGTGCTTCCTGTTTGCCAGACACAGCAAAATGTCTCTCCGCAGAGGAGCCCTAGCACTGCCCTGTGTACATGTTTACGGTTGAGCAGGATGCGAGATCAAAGAAGTTAAGTAACGTGCCCCAGGTAATATAGCTGTGAATGTCTCCCTGCACACGCTCACCTCGCTCACCTCGGAGTGCCGCCTGCTGGAATTACCCCGAGGTGTGGGTGGAGGGAGGCCATTGGAGAGCCGGATTCCTTCTGCTTCTCGTTCCTCCTCACGTCAATGAGGAAGGCTTGCTTTCCCAATGGCCCACCACTTTGTAAATAATAACATCCTCTCTTTGTGGTTGTATTGATTGAGTTGCAATTAATAAATTACCCAAGTCTCTATGGCCAAATTTATTAAACAATCTATCATACACAAATAATGTACAATAAATCCTGGGCATTTTCATTGCTGCGGGTCAATGATTTAATTTAACTATGGTAGTTGTTTCTCATAATACACAGGATTGGGACATTTTGATATAGTATAATAATCCTAATTTGTGTGGTGATGTCATCATTTCCTTCAGAAGCAGTATGTGAAAGTTAAGCTTAAATTTCAACACCTTATGGATGTATTTGTATAACGAAAGCTCTATCATGTGCTTATGGGTAGACCTGAATAAAAATGAACTACAGTGCTTGGTATAATTGCTGAAATGCAAACCAATAGGCATAGGTAGGCTTCATCATCACCATCATCATCATCATCATCATCATCGATTTTATTTATGTCCCTCTGAACATATGAAGAAGATTTATTTGTGTTCAGCCAGAGCCTTGTGATGTGGCTTTAGCAACACACTGAACGTCTTTCACATCTACAGACTGGAGGTAAACCACACTGAAAACCACCTTTGTCTCTGCAGCGCCCCTGCCCCTGCAAGGGGCATTTTGGGAGCCTCCCCACGAAGAGGCAGGAAACTGCCGATAAACTGAAGCTGCAGTTCACCGCATAATCTGTCTTCTCCACCAATTGTTTATTCACCCACCATGGGGCAGAGCACATATTAATGGGTTCCCAGGGCCCCAGGGGGAACCCAGTAGGGGGAAGTTGCGAGGGGGGAAAAAGTTAGGTAACTAAGAACATATGATTTTATCTTGTAATTCTCACAAGGGACGGTGTTTTGTGAATGACACATCTGGGCTGTGGGGAAAATCTCCAGTGCTTAAAACAACAAGCAATTAAAACAGCACAAAGCTGTGTGAACGCAGTTTCAAGTATGATCATTAAAATGATGCTGAAGCCACTGGGGCTAAAAAAAAAAAAAGAAAAAAAGAGGCAGGGGTGATAAACCATGCCCAGTTGGACTTTAAACCCAGAGACTTTTGCTTTTGAATTTTCCTTAACTTTCCAGGGTCAAGGGCTTGACTGGCCTATCACTGATTCATGAAATGTGTTTCACATCAGAATCATGGAGATTTGCGTCTGAAAAGGACCTTAAAGTGCATGAGGCCAGTCCTGGTTTTGCACATGGGGAGAATGTGAGACCCAGAAGCGGTGTGACTTGTCCACTGTGTCTTTAGATTTCCCGCTTTTCCTCTGGAGCCAGCTTAAAGGAGCTAGTAGTATATATCCCTTCGGTGGAACGTGGCTGTTTTCGAATCCTTCCCCTGGCCCACCCGAACACTGTTATTTCTCTCCCAGTGTTGCGGAAGCTCAGCAGAGCTACACGGTATAATGAAAACGAAATTTCCTGTTTTGAAATCAAATTGGCTCCGTCACCGGAGATCCACCCTCCAAAGCAAGGGAAATTTCCTTAAAATATTTTGAAAGCTGCAGTTTTTTTTTTCTCTCAGGAATAACTGAAAGATGGATCCACTTTCCATGTTAGATATGGCTGAGGATGTCAGAGAAGTTTTAATTTATAATTTTGTGGAAAACGGGGAGAGGAGATTTTTATGGGTAAGGCAAAGCTGGACAGTTACTTTGTTTAGAAGGTGAAGGATTACAGGCACCTGTTAAAATATTTTTTAAAAAATATTTCCCCATTGGGAGGATTGTGCAATACTTATTACCTGCACTTGGAGAATTTTAGAGCTATAGGAAAAAGTGATAAAAAAAAATTCTCTGATTCTGAGCCGCCTTGCTCTGCTTTGATGGAGAGGCTCCTAACACTCTCCCTGGGGTTCCTGGAGTCTGTTGCAAAGACCTCGGGGCTCCACAGAGAGGCTTTCTGCATTCAGAAGGTCCTTCCTCCTAATAGACCACCTAATTGGCTAATTGTGGGTTCAGCCGGTCACTTGGACTGCAATTAAGCACTTACTTCTTACTTTGCAGATAGAAGTAGCCACTTGAATCCTCAAAATGTCCATTGTGCATTCAGTTATGTGTCTGTCCAATGTCACCTGGACAGAAAGTAGTTAGGAGAAAAATGGAAATAACAACAAATGATGGTCCTTGAAATAAAATCCCACTGTTACCTGGCTCAGGCTTCCTCACTTCTGAAGTGACAATAACAAGAAACACATAGTCATCATTTAAAAAAATGTGTATTAAACATAACGCATGCAAATATCCTATTAACTGAGACTTAATTTTTCTCGCAATATCCTTCATGTACGGCAAGACGGACCACCTGTTGGTTTTTAGCTTCGTAACTTCCCATAAATCTACTTTTCCAAATCCTTAGATTTGCTGTGTGTATTTTAATGGGTGGCTGTACCTTTCTGTATAAAACAGACGTGCTGATCTTTAGAGCAATAACATTAATTTTCCTTGCTACTTATGAAATTCTGGGGAACTGCAAAATCCATTTTAAATGGCTGACCCACACCAACTATCTCAAGGCAAAGTGGAAGAGCCGCTGTCTTCATGCACCCTTTTGATGTGGTCGGTTATTTTTATGTTGGGTCAAAGGGACCTACCTGGGAGATGACAGACGCAGACACTCTGCCACCAGTTTTCCTTAGAAGTGCACAATAGCAACCAAAGAAGAGCACTGTGAGCGTAGTGGGTGGAAGGTTGCTTTTGGGGGAAATTCCAGGAAAGAGAAGATTGTGACCTCTGAAAGCGCTCAGTGTCAAGGACAGATGGGAAGAAGGTATGAATCAATATGTCAGCTGCACAGATGGTGTAGCCATACAGTGTCCACATCCTGATTTTCTATCCCCTGAAACTGAAATTAATAACGCCTTCATTATAGGCAGGAGCTGCCAAGCGGCTGAGAGGGCCCAGAGCAACTGAGGGCCCTGCTCTGAGCAAGGTACTGGAAACACGGCATTCTCTCTCTCTCTGTCTCTGTCTCTCTCTCTGTATCTCTCTCTCTCTCTCTTTCTCAGTTAGGAATGCTATGGATCATAAGGGAGAAAAGGAATCATCTTTTGATGCTGAGTTGTACAGACTAAACAAGCCAAAGACAGGGAGACTGTGGTTACTCCCTGCTCTGCAATATTTTGGTGCCAGGGCATCGTTCCCCAGAGCCCGGGCATGGCACAGGGAGAGGGTGAACTCTGGTGTGCCAATTACTGAGCTCGGGGTGTTGAAGATCTCGGACTGGGGTTGGAAGTGGAGTGTAAAATAAAAATAAGCAACCACAAACCACCAAAACAAGTATTGGCACATCTCTACGAGCTCCGGCTAGTAATGATGAATTCAGTATTCATCACATGGACTAATTAATGCACGCTAACACATCCCAGCGCAATTTGCAAGTCACAGATTGCATTAGGTGATACAAATGACTCATTTGTGAACCTGAAGGATGACCTTTGGCAGGACTATCTGCTGACCTCAAAAATATTAAAGAAAGGTTATTTCACCTTGCCATTGTCTCCAAATGCCAAAATAGCCCAATTAAAAACCTTGACTTGGAACCATAGGAGCAGATGCGAGTCCTAAAGGGCATTAATTATTTTCAGTGTCAGCTGGTTGTGTAACTGAGGCCAAATGAGAGTTTGGAAAGCTATTAAGGCCCTGTATTACATGCACTGGGTCTAAGATTTGAATTCCGAATAAGGCATAGATTTTCTCTATTTAGGCAAGCTGCAGAGTATTTATGCTGGCTGTCCTGTTAAGAATTAAGGGCGAACATGGGCGAAATGAAGCTCATCACCCTTGCCGAGGTTCTCCCCTCTGCAATCATGCATTTATTTTCCCAAGTCTATTTGCAGAACCATCATTAGTTACCATATTGTGAGGTCAAAATCATAAAGAAGTGTTCAGTGTTCGTGTGCTTCCAAGCGGGCTTTTCTTCCTTCCTTTCTATAAGCCTAAACACCACAATGATTCCGCAGTTTTCCCCCCAAATGTGGCGACAGATGAAGATGTGTACCCAAGCTAGGTTCCCAGATGGCTAATTTCCTCATTTGTTTGAGCAACACACAGATTTTTAGGCAAATAAAAGCACAAGGATCTCGGTATTCATGGTATTCTCTCCAGTTCGGTCATTTCTTCCTCCAGGTGGAGGTCAGTGAGTCACGCCGACAGAATACCCTGCATTAAAACGAAGGGGGCGAGCGAGCCCGTTAGGTGGAACTGGCTCACAAGACTCCAGGGCCTTGGAGGGGCCTTGGAAAACTGGTCCTCACATCACCAGTCTTCACAGTGGCTGTGACTGTCGTTTCCCTCTGTGTGTCCAGGTGTTATAACACGGCAACGTTGGGAAGCAGGGCGTAACGTGTTCCTTTCGACATTCTTATAGCTGAAGTTTAAGGTTCTGGTTTACCGTCCTCTCCAGTAGGGAGGCATGGGAAAGGAAGATTTTACCCTTAGGAAGAGATGGAATAGTGTGCAGGAAAAGGCCAGGAGATGGGGAATCAGACAGATGTGGGTGTGGATCTCTGTTTGGTTCGTGGTTGTGTAAACTTGAGCACGTGACAGCTCCTTTTGGCTCCAGTGTCCTCATCTGTGACTTCCGGAGCAGGAGAACATCTGACAGGGCAGTTGGGAAGACGGAATGAAGTCATGTGTATGTAGCGAGGCAGTTGCGGCTCTCATTGTTTTCATTATGGGGAATTTACAGAACATTTTCAAAGACACCCTTTTTCCCCCTCTAGATCTTTTCCCCTGTACTTTTGTAAGGCTCTGTGCAATATGCAATGTATATGGCAGAAAAACGTGGCTTAGAAACTAGTCCTGTTCTAAAATCTGTCTTCAGTTGGGAGATTGCTTCATCTTGATACACTTCACATTCCTACCTGTAAATTGGAATGAGGACATCTACCTTTGGGAGGATTCAGTGAGACAATGGATGCCCCTGGTGCTTAGCATTTGGTAGGTGTTTGATAAATGAATGAAGCCCTATTGTCCTTGCTTCCAGAACATCCCCATCCTTTGTCCCCACATATGCTACTAATGAGCCTTTGGCTAAGAGAAGATGCAGTTCTGTTTTAACTCTTCCCCTTTAGTTCTCTGGTGTTCTGTTCTGAAAGACGAGCACCCTGTTGGGATACATTTCCTCTAAACATTGACAAGGTGCAGCTTTCTGTCCTCAAGGTTGAAGGACGATCTGCTTCCCCATTTGGTGTCTTTGCTTCTCCATTCTCTGCCAGCACATTGGAAGGTGAGGTCCCATGTCACAGGTCAGAGTCTGGCAGGCACAGATTGTCCTCACTGGCCCCTCCGGCGCGGTCGATCGTATCTATGAGATGAGACCCCTCCTAGGTGTTCCTCCGCCTCCGGCTCCTGAGACCACATGTTACCCAAGTAACGCGACTGCCATT
Organism: Phyllostomus discolor; assembly: GCF_004126475.2. Classification (NCBI taxonomy): domain Eukaryota; kingdom Metazoa; phylum Chordata; class Mammalia; order Chiroptera; family Phyllostomidae; genus Phyllostomus; species Phyllostomus discolor. The sequence goes on along the minus strand of NC_040915.2, from coordinate 27,044,664 downwards.
TTTCTCGACAAGGTTGCTATTATTCTAAACTGCCACTTTAAAAAAAAAAGCTAATTTTATTATAAGGTCCTCATAAATGCCAGCAGTTAATGAAAGCGGGTTTATTTCTTGCTCTTTGGGAGGTGGCCACCCATGTCAACATGGAGGGTGTCTGCACATCCTTGCAGGCCCAACAAGTGGTGAACAGATGGAGTCTGGATTCAGAGGCTGCAGTACCATGAAGAAAAAATCTGTTCTTTCACCAAATGAGATTTTCAACATCCATTTGCAAAGAACGCTAAGCCATGGCATATTGGGCGAGCTGGCTCCATTGATAATGAATTTGTGAGCTGAAAGGCCACACAAACTCTATCAGCTCATAATTTTTATAGACAAGCCCACCCTTAACTAAACTTTGGAGAAAGCATGCATTTTTTTACATACGTGTACTGACTGTGGACCAGGGTGGGACTTTCTGTGGAGCAGTGGCTTGTCTTCCTTGTGGTGGAATGCCTCACTCAGCATACAGGATGCCTCTCTGGGCACTGATAAATAACCATAACCCCAGGGTTGCAGCATGCTTTCCAGAAAAGAACCCAGTGTGAAGAAAGCATTAAGTGTGGGAATGGGGGTGTATGGGTAAGAGATAGGATTAATTACATAAAGGCCAAGATACCTTTATCATAAGGGTCTTTGCCATAAAGGTGATACTCCACTGAGGGTTCAGTACATTACTAAATCTCTGCTTCTCAGTCTTTCTCCTTTAGTTGAAGCCTCTTTATCTCTTATTTGTGTTTCTTCTTCTAATCTCTCTCTGTTAGCCCTGCTGGTCTTCGATCATTCCACTGTATTGGCTCTTAAGTCTTAGCTCATAGTACAGTCACTTAGGAAGCTGGTTAAAAATGCAGATCACTGGCCTTCACTCCCAGTAATTTGGATTAAACAGTTTACCCGACCCCACCCTGCCCACCCCAGGAGATTGTAGTATAAATGGCCCTTGAGCCATGTTGTGGGAGCAGCTGGACCATGCTGATGGAGACCAGTCTGCCTCCCCATGAGCAAGGCCGAATGGCACGAGAAGACAGACTCTGGTAGCTTCCAGTCGTTGGAAGACTTCCCATTGCATCAGTGGACCCCTGGTAAAAATCTTACGTAAAACTCTTTCTCCCAGTGAAATCAGTCACCGATTCCCCAGGGAGAGCTCTGCTTCTCGTGCTCCCCTCCTTTGTCTTCAGTGGCCTGGGAGCAGCGCTGTAGTGCTCTCGGCGTCCACATCCCTTTTCTTCCCAGAGTGAACTGCGGTGAAAGCATTGGTCCCTGGGCCAGGGAGAGAGCTCCTCTCTAGGGCATCCGAGGGCCAGCTCCATCCGTGCCTCTACGTGGCTGTAGGGTCTGCACCTCTCCGAGTGCCAGTTTATCCCTTGGGGAAAAAGAGGGGTTTGCACTGGATCGGTTATTCTGGGTGTTCTGTCCTTCATACCCTTCACGGACTTCCTCGTGACTTTTGCTGTAGATGAGGACCACTCGGAGTATGATTCACCCTATATTTGTCTTTATAATAAAAGAATTCTATCCCCTATGGGTTTGAGCTAAGCATTGCTTTCTGAGGAATCCAAAGTTTAATGTGCTACTCATGTATTTTTTGGCTAATATTCATGAAAATAGCCGCCAAAATGTGAGAGTGTATCACTAAAGCCAGTGGGTGCGCACGACCCTTGAGAAACCTTGAGCTGGAGGATCTCTGAAAGACCTCCCTGCTCTCAGAGTCAGTGGGGTTAGTATCCAGGTAGGTCTCTCTTGTTATTACCTTGGGCATGTGCAGATGGAGTGGGTTATGGAGAAAAACAAAGAAATCCTCTGGGTGCCAGCTGTATGTGAAAGACCAGTGGGAGTGAAGAGGAAAGACATTATTTGTGCTGCTGCGAAGAATGAGGGCGCTTGAGGCTTTGAATGTACGTACAAAGGATCTAAATGGCTCAAAGAGAGTTTTTAATATTAATTCTGTGGTGACATAGGGCCACCAGCTGCTTAATTTTATTTAGGTCTAATAGGAAGCTTAATAACCAAGAACATCGTTGGTTTCTTGTTTGTTCCTTTTATTGAGTGTCAAAGAGCTAACAGCTTTTATTGCAGATCTCCCAGGGCTGGAGATGGCTGGTCAGGACAGTGACAATACGGAGCTCTGGGGCCGAGTCCCAGCAAAGAGCCTTGCCTGGTGTCCATGCTGTCTTGAAAACTGAGGTCTTAGATATATGGATTTCAGGAGACACTTTGTGGGAGGCAGAGGATGCTCAAGGGTTGCTCGGGGCACACTTTGCAGAACGAAGGACAATGTTTATGACCTGTTTGTTCCATGCAAGGGGGAGACAGTGACTCCGAATGTATGCCCGCTAAGCTGGCTTGGGAATAGCGCACACAACTTAGCAGCCGTGGTGGTCCCGAGTGAGGAAACAAAATGTATTTGAAGAGCGAGGGAAACTACGGCGTAATTAAATATACCCAGCCTCTAAGCACACTGTGATGAAATGGAAATCCACTTAGAATGCACATTAGGTTCACAGCTTAGGCCTTAGAGACAGGCAGACCTGGGGTTCAAATCCTGACCCTGCCACTTCCTGGTTGTGATTCTTCCCTTGAGCAAGACACCTAATCTTTTCGAGCCTCGGTTTATCCACCTGTCAAATGGATGTTATGGGCACTTCCAGGGTTACGCTAAGTATTTGATGGCTTAAAGAACTTTGCACAATGTCTGGCATTTAGAATAATTTTTCAGTACATTGCAGGTCCTACTTTTATCACCATCATTATGTGATGGGTTTGTTTGATTTAGTTTTTTTTTTTAAATCAAATCTAGTGAGGTAGTGGTGTAGGTGGCCCATAGGGATGGGAGAGAGATTGCCGCATCTCTGGTATTTTCCACCCGAGTTCCCTTTAATGACACACTCTTATGACTAGTATTATTCTTAACAAATTAGTCCTTGACGATCTTGAGATAACTGTGACTGGGTTATCACCCCATGATTCTGACTAAGTTTTCAGGGTTAAGGGGTCTTTTGCATAGCTAATTCCCATGCTTGGAAATAAGGCACTTCTCAGTGGGTGTAGGAGAATTAGACAGAAGTCAAGAACTATGATGTGGTCCTACTCTGCCAACATCAACCAGATTTGGAGCCCTCTTTTTCAGCAGGGAAGTCACCCCTACTGGTCAGGGGCTGCAGGTGTGGAGGGCATGGAAGAGCGAGGTCTGACAGGGTGCTGTGCACCCGGACACCCAGACCCCTGGTCATCAGAGAACCCCTCAGAAGGCTCACAATGCACTTTCTCACCTGCCAGGGAGTGTGAAAGCCCCAAATGGGGACTCACTCTCGATACAGCTGGCACTTTTGCATTGAGTTTTGGAATTCATTTCTGGAAAAGATAAAGGAAGTTTATTTTATCGCTCCTTTTCTGGTTTTTACTTACTCTGTCTTCATGCTAATTAATAGCGACAAAAAAAAAAAGATGCCAGCATTCTCTGTGACATTGGCCCTGAGCGTCTATTTCTTTGCAGGCCACGCTGCGCCTTTAGTGTCTGTGCCATAACCAGGAGCTGGGTGTGTGTCTCCAAGGAGTCTTCCCTCCCCCAGTCGCTTTATGTAAATGTCCAATTAATAGCAGTTAAGAAGTTCTTGTTCCTGGTCTATCTGAAGGGAGGAACAATGGAGGGAAGCGGAGCCGGCCCCGCTGCTCTGGCTGCATCCTGCGTCTGTGATGCATTACCACGGACCTCATTCCACATGTTTTTGCATTGTCTCTTCTTACATTTATCCTCCGACTATTGTTTCCTTTTGTTCCAGCAACAGCTGGAAATGGTAAATCCGTGTTTTGAGCCAATGTTTTCCTTTGCCTTGGCATTTCTAAACATTTATTTTCCTGTGATCCAAAAACACCGGCAAAGAGGCTTTCGGGAAGACCTTCCTCGCGCATGGCCCGTTGCCCTCCGACGCTGTCCCTTTAAATGAGGCCCCGGAGTTCACTTTCTGAAGTTCATTAGCTTGTGTTATCAATAATTTAGGACGATACGCTGGTGGGGCCCGAGTGCCTGGCCCACCCCGCTCTCACTGTCAGTTTTCTCGTAGCCTAGCAGTCCAGCGAACTTGATAAGTGTCCCATCATCCTGTTAATCAAATTACTTATGAACTAAAATTGACAGTTTTCATTAATTATAAAGGATTATTCTAATTGCAATTCAAATTTATTCATTTAGAACAGACGGCATTCAGTAATATTTCAGGAAATTTGCATATTAAATGGAGAGGGTCGTCCATTAAGTATGGTAATGTATGCATATTTCCTTATTTTTAACTTCTAGGCCATATGCACTGCTGCTACTTCAGCAGGTGAAAAACCAGAACGTGCTTAATTTGTTCAACAAACACAGGGGCCAGAGCACATCTTTTGGCACCAGGCACTGGCACCCTTCTACCTTGATTCCTTCTGCTCTTCCTTTCCCCGCCTCCCACGGCCCCCCAGCACAGCCAAACCCTCAGCTGATCTTTCGAAGAAACTTTTTTGATAAACCTGGGCATTTCCGACCCCCCCCACCCCACCCTCCCATGCTTTTTCTTTCTCTTAAATGTAGGCACAGCTGGTAAGGGTTGATTGAAATGTTTTGCCATAGAAGCTGTGTTCATTAATTTCTTCAAGATGCTGAAGTAGGCATTAAGGTTGCCGGCTGGAGTCCTTCCCTGTGACATGTGGAACAGCAAGGGGCCTAATAGTCAGCCTTGTAACATCAACTGGTTACCCCCCTCGTGCGGCATGAACCTTTCCCCTCCAGTGAAAAATGAACCTGTCTGAGACAAAAGCACAAACCACGCATGCAATGAGACAGTGCCATTATTCACACCATATAGGCTGTTTTCAGAGATCATTAAAAATCATATCTCCATGATATTAATAAGCACCTTCCCTGATCCAGGTCTCGGGTAACAGGAAGGTATATTTAGAGCCGCCCTCACCACCTACCTAATCTGAGATCATGAATCTGGGAGGGAAAAAAATGTATGTAAGATAAAGGCTAACAAGCTGGTGTGGTAGGAGCCACTTGGCGTTTTAAGCAGCTGATAGGTCCCAGTGTTCCCTGCCTCAGTCCTAGTGGGGGAGGAAAGGGTGTGAGCCCCCAGCCACAGCAAGTTGCTTCTCGTGAGTTTTCCCTCTAGTCCTTAGGAACTGCGGATACCTAGTCTTAATGATTTGAAGACAGCATATGCCAAGCTCATTCATCTCCAAAAACTCGCATAGACTAACTGGTTGCTCATTTAGCCCGGTTTCAAGTAGACTTGTTTTTCATTTTTCTGCAGTTAAACTAAAAGCTTTGTTGTTTCACATACAGATATTCTATTTGCCGAGCATATTTATTTCGGTCTGTTTGTATAGCACTAGGGCTTTCGCGGCCATATGTTATTGATTGAAAAGCCTCGGCGAACTCGAATTCTGAATAGGCGCTGTGTCCTGAAAAGGTGTCCGAGAGGCAGACACTGAGGGCCGGCTCACTGCCTTGCCAAACCCAGACTGAGGTCCTTTTCCTCTGCTCTCCCTCCTCCCAGGCAATATGTAAAAGTCCGATCAATGCTTTGGTTGTTTACACAACCTCTGCCCAGATCTCAGGGATTGGGGTGGGGGGGGAGGGGGGCGGGGGGGAGGGGAGGCACGCACTACCCTCCTTCTCCTTGTTGGGGTACAGCCTTTCCTGCTGGAATTACTGGGAATGGCGCCGAAAGAACAGACCACCGAAGGCTATTTTAGAAAAACACTGATGGAAAAATTCTCGGGAATCATTCAAGCCCACTGGTGTGTGTTGAGTCAAGGGAAATTTCCCCCCTGTGTAACATTTTGTCCTCTACTTTGTTCAGCTCTAGCGTCATGAAAGCCCCGGTCTTCATCCTGTTTCTGATGAGAGTGAATTTCCAATGCAAGTTTTAAAAAATTTAATTGTCACTGATTACTGACATGCAATAGTAAAATCATATAAAAGGCGGCCGCAAATGATTAAAGTAAAACGTAGCAACGTATGCATTAAGAAAAAAAACAAACAAACAAACCCGTAACTCTACTTTTGTTATGGGAAATATTAAGTCGCATAATGTGACCCAGTGGTATAGGATAATTGCTTAAGAAGCTGTATTATACAGATATTTCGTATATTGTATCCTCATGTGCAGTGTTTCTGGTGATTAATTCCTCGGTAGAGGGAGGCTCTCTTGAACGGAAGTTGATTATATAAGAACGTGGGCCGAAAGCGATGCCAGGAGTTGGAGAGCGGGCGTGCGCGTGCCAGGCGTCTTCTGGAAATAGTGGGGAGACCTTCTCAGGCATTGCTCCTGCAGTCAGCATCCCTGCCGTCTGCAGGAATAACCTCCAGGTCATCGGCAGAGGGCTACGTATTTTTTGATAGACGTCGATGGAGAGCGTGTAGGGTAAGGGCACGAGACATGTACAAAACACGATGGAGAGCTAAGGAAGGGTGAAGCCCAGGGGAAGGAGTGAACCTCTCTGAACTCCATTTTTCCCCATATCTGTGAAGTGGAGCTAACACTTGCCCTGCTGTTTTTCATGGGGCTGTCGTGAAACCCCCCTAACACCCATCTGTTTCTCAGATTCTCCTGTTCATCGGAATCACCCCAGAGTAGTCGAAATCACACATTTCCAGGCCCTTTTACCTAAAGATTCCAATTCAGTCGCTCTGGGGCAGAGCTCGAGAATCTGTACACTTAACTATCCTTAGGTGATGTTTATGACCCAGCCCATTTTGAATGTATATACTGCTGTATGATATACACTGCTCTTTGGGAGATAAGACTTGCACAGTAATTATAAAGTAGTCCAAGAATGTGCCTTTACATGGCATCAGATTTTAATGGGAAAAGCTCCAGATTATGGAATTCTAAGAATTCTTGAATTTAAACTCTGGCCAGATAAGTCACTGGGATCTTCTGATGAAAACAATGGCTGAATGCAACTCATAGTGCTCATGGACAAATGGGATTTTTGTGTCTATCTACGAGGATGGGTGGGGAAGATCAATGACCCCTCCCTGCCCCTTTTCACTGAAGCAGGTACAACCCGGACTCCTTAGACGGGCCCCGAGTCAACCAACTGCAGGTGCCTTTCGCCAGATATCTAGGTCATTCTGTCAACAGGTTCTTTATAGTTAAATACACTCTGGAGGTGACACTGTCATTACTTACCCACTAGCGAAATGCACTCGGAGAGATGGAAGAGAGAGCCGTTCCCCGTCTGTGAAAGCATACGGAAATGGCAACAGAGTTCAGGTGTGGCAATATTTATTAACCATTATTGATGCAGAAGCATTTCATGCTATGTCAGAGTAGAATAAATTGGATAACGATGAGATGACAGCATCATCTAATCTAATATTAGCGTTACTTAATAGTCATGTTTCGGCTGCCAAGTCAGGCCCGTGGGGCGGGTGCTGAGCGTCTCTCCTCTGTTCCCAGTGGCTCCAGCTGAGGGTTACAGCAGGAGTAGTATAGGTGTACTGGCCCCCCGAGCCTCCCCAACCCAGGCCTGGGCAAGGAGGGGTGGGGTGAGTGAGAGGACTTACTCGTTATTTTTGGTGCTGTCATAGCTGAAAATTCATTGCTCCTTCACGTTGTCGTAGTTATGGATGGCAGGTTGGTTTGGGGAGAAATGGAAAAAATGATGGGTTGTCTTTTTTTTCTTTTCCATCCCAAGGATTATACACAATTTAATAAAACCCTTGTCTTTGTCAAACACTTTTTTGTCATCTGGTTGTAGCTAGGGGACTGCCGGGCTGGTGAGAGGTAGGATTGGACGGTGTGTCTCTGGCCCCTGGGCGCCGACAGCTTCAGCCAGTCGCACTGAGTTAGGCAGGAAACACACAGCGATAAACGAAGAAGGCTGAACGTGGAAAGAGTACGTTAAACAAGGCTCAAACATTAAAAAGAATGAAGTGGTGTTCGATTTTGTTCTCGCATGCAATCATTTAATGAAAGGGAGGATATTTGTAACAGTTTCCCGTTTGGACAGGTGACTCATAACCCACTGAGGAAGGTTTGCTGGGAGCCATTCCTCAGCAGAAGGAAATGCTCTCTCGCTGTGGCTGTAAGCACCTGATTCAGCAACAGCCCCCCACCCCGCCGGCCCCCCTCCAACTAATTGGAAATACACTTCTGTACATTACCTGAGAACCCCATGTTTCCTTTTGGAGCCACAAGGTGGATGTTACAATTTCCTGTTGAGTCACTGCAACAAACTTCAGCCAACCTTTGGCTGGGGGCATCCCAGCGCTTCTCAAGATCCTGCACAAACGATTGTGATGAGCACCGAGGGAAGGGGGTGTTCACGGTCTCCATGCCTTTCCATACACCACGAAGGCCATTTGTTCTGAGAAATATTTAAAGATTAGGAAAAAGATGACCAGGTAGTTCTGAGACCAGTCAGAGGGCATGCCTCAAGTAATTTTTCACTGAGCAGAGGAAATCACATCTATATAAAATAGGTGGTTTTAAAAAAAATCATCTTCACTGCAGAGATGAAACATACCGTTTCTTTATGATAGGATCTAACCTCAACGAAGTCATTGAAGTTTGAAGTTCTCCTTGAAACGTTTACCAAGCAAGAGGTGGTTTAGGATTGAATGGTGCCCCGCCTCCCTTCACATAGCTTTATGCTGGTTTCGGTCTACAAATTTGGAAGTACTATTACTGGAAAATACAGGTGACTTTTTCTAAGAGAAATGGTGACAGAAGGTTATGCTTTTGTAAAAGCTAGATCAGCGTGTGAAAGGCATTTTTTTTTAAACTGTCCTTACACTAAGAACCACTGCTTGATGGTTGGCCTGTTTCTGCTTGAAATGTTGAAAATTTATTTCCATTTTACAGGTTAGGACACTGAGGCCAAAGGGAGACAGATACATTGTTTTGGGCTAGTGGTAGAGTTGGTAATAAAATGTCAGACTTCTTTCACAGCCCAGTTAGGATGGTAAAGCCTCTTCCGTTTCAAACGTATGCAATGGGGAAATCAAGAAATATATATCTGATTAGATCAGAAACACTACAATTTGCCCTTCCAGTTCTGGCTCTGGTTGCTCCCTTGCTTCTTCCCTATCTGCAGTTGCAAACACCTTCCTAATGACCTGTGCCACTTGTCCCAAAGAGCAAGAGGTCAAAGGAGGGGTGAATTCTTCCAGACCAACCATGAGAGTGTGCCCTGAGGCATGCGTTTTGATGACCTTTAATTTAGTATGCATAACTTCAAATGGTCCTAACGGTCATAAAATTATTTGATCCTCTTTAATATGCAACCAGGGTTCTTGGCGGTCTAGTAAACTGGGATTTTTTTCCCTCCTAAGCCCTAATTTGGCATTTGTTTTTCTGTCTTCTAAAAAAAACATGCAAGAAAGGAGGCAAATTTTAAAAAAGCACGCAGGATCCAACACTGCCACCCTTACCTAAGCACATTTGCAGGTTCCATCAGAGAGGAGATTCAGACATTGGTTGCGGTTTATGACACATCCATACGTTTCTGTTGTTCTTCTTTCTGGCTGCTGCCTATGGGTTCCATTTTCCCCTGTGCCATAATATTAATGTTTTTCCCTGCCGGCTTCTCAGCCTGGGGGTCACAGCTCGTGTTTCACAACACGAGATGCCCAACCATAAATCTCCTTTAAATAATACAGACGGCAGGAGGGTCACTGTGGAGAGAGCCAGTCGGTCTGAACAAAGTGGCATTGATGCATGGCAAGCTGAACAGCTTGACCAGGGCCCTGCTGGACAGGTAGAGTGTGGAGCAGCAGCCTTTAGTTAAGGGGAGGGAGGCATGCGCTCTGCACGCTTCCAAACAGCCAGCCAGTCCGGGTTCTCAGTAGGAGTTGGCTGCCAGTCACCAAGGCTTCCTGAGAATAATCACATCACCTCTTCCTGACTCAGGCTGGAGTACCCGATTAACATAATTTCTGTTTGGAGGTGCAAACACATCTCTTCGGGGATAAGTCTGCATTTCTGGAGGCCTCTTCGCTGTATGTAAAGTGGAGATGGGGACGGCCAGGGTGGCAGTAACAGTGCACACCCACTCAGAATATGCAGAGTGCTTGGGGCGAAGCTGTTCCCTTACTCCAGGAGCCAGTGTGGTTAACTTAAGGGCACCAGAAACGGCTGGGCGGAATCGAGCCACAATGTGCAGAGGAGCTCCATACAAAGGAGAGAGACGAAGGTTTAGCCAGGGATTTATTTTTGTCAGCAAACATTGTAACATACTAATACCCAGGGGCCGAGATGTCACGTTAGGGTCATATATCCATGACTATACCTTTTGTGAGCAGAGATAACATGTATAAATCTGTATAGATACATATAAACAGAATATGCACCAAATGTACAAAAAATGAGTTTGTGCATAAAGATAGAGAGTATGTGCAAGTGTGTGTGTGTGTGTGTGTGAGAGAGAGAGAAACAGTCCAATAATGTTGGAGATAATTAGCAATCATACAAGGTAATGTGCAATGTAAGTAAAGATGGGGCTAATGGGAAGAGCCATGAAGTTTCCACTGACACAACGTTTCAGGATTTGTGCCTTGGTTACCAGCTGCCAAACTCCAGCTCAGTAATTTTTATTTGCCCAAAGGATGTTGGGACAAAAATTAGCATCTCCCTTTGTTAATGTTTCCTTGGGTTCCTTTTCCTGCAACTACTTCGTTCCATTTTTGAAAAAAGTCAGTGTGACTTTTAATTTCTCAATGACTTATCATGGTGGTGTGGGGAGGGCTTTGCATGGATGTGATTTCTAGAATCTGCTGCTCACTGATAAACACACTGAGAGCAGGAGTGCGTGGTAACTCGGGGGACAATTGTGCTGGTTTTGCTTGCTTATACCTCAGAGCATTTGTTGCTTTTAATATTGTTGACATGAATTGCTATTGTGGTGTCAGATTTGCTCAAAAGGTGCATTTTTGGGCGATGGTGGCCGTGAAGGAGGAGAACTGGTTCTGTTCCCACTCATTCAGAATACACGCAGGGCACGGATTATTCGACGATGCTTGTAATGGAGCCAGGAGACCCATGAGCTTTGGGAGGTTTTGGGTAACGTTAACTTCCCAAACTCTTGCTTATGTTCAGAAAAGTTTGTTTCTTTAAATTTATTCAGTTTTACGCAGGGCCTCTCAGAGATGAGCACATGTGTTACAAAATGACTCTAAATGTCAATGGATCATTTCATATTAGTCTAAAACACATAAGCATTTTCCCGTGTTTGTAAGCCATGTGCATATTTATGGCCTTATCTTTTTTACTTCATTAGTAAATGTATATCTGCAATTCTTTGAAAAAGCTACATTTTTTTTTTGTTCTGAGTTTGCTTATTTGGATGACTTCTTAGACGTAAGAGAAGCATATTGATAGCCTCCTGCACGGGCATGTGATCAGTCTGCTCTGTGCTTCCCTCCTGGTCCCAGGCGCCCCACTGTTGACCTATCTGGGTCCCCATTAGACTGACTGCTGGCTGAAGGCAGGGATGCTTTCTGTCTGGTTCACTGCTGTGCCCCCGGTATGTAGCCACAGGGACTTTTAGGGTGACCAACTGCCCTGTTTGTCTGGGGCTTTGTTGGTTTTAGCGCCAAAAGTCCCAAACCCAGGGCGTTCCGGAGTCCCCAGCCGTCTTGGTCCCTAGATGCTCATTGGTATTTGAATAGATGAGTCCCGCTGTCCTGCAGAGGTTGAGTCATGGGAGAGGAAAGGGCACTCAGCTCCCGTTTAAAGTGAGTCAGCTTCAGCACCCCTGCATGTGATAAGGGATGGGAGAGCCCGGGCTGTGTCTTCTCTGTTTTCTTGAGTTTCCCACAGTGCCAGAGAAATCTGTTCAAGATGGAACTCCATCAGATGCTACACAACACAGGGTCACATAGCAAGTCGTTCTGTAGGGTAAACTCAGGCTCTGTGTCTTCCCGGCTCTGTGAGGTTGGGCGAGCTACTTGCTCTCTGTCGCCATTCTCTGTGGTCCTCCCTTGTAAAGTGGGGATGATAACAGTACCTTCCTCCCAGGGCTGGTGCTGGGCCTCACAGAGGCAAAGGACAGCACAGGGTCTGCTGTCCGTCAGGTGCATGGTGCGTGCACATTGTTTCTCCTCGTCCCTGCACCCCACGCCGCCTCCAACACGAGGCAAATACTGAGCATGTTCAGGTAGGGGGCAGAGTCTTTTGGTGGTATGTTGTGTTAAACTGAATCCGGAGTTGTTTTCATGGGAAACAGTTTGCCTGGAAAAAAAGAATACTTTTCTCTGCATATGACTGGTTTCCCAAATGCTGCATTTATTTTACCCAGAATCCACTTGACTTCCTTCTACATTGCTGAGATGGGAAAGATAGGCAGTCGAGCATGTGACCCGTTACAGGTGGGAGAGGGAAACTGTGGTGGACAGGGTCGGGTCCAGGATGAACATGAAACGGCACCCAGACTGGCAAAGAGGGGAGCTGTGGATGGAGGCATAGTCTATATTAATTCTGCCTTCCCCCCGTCTCCTCACTGTATGACCCTCCCCGTGGGGGCAAAGCTGGGGCCTGCGGAGGTCAGTGGTAAAGTTTCTGTGCTGCTAACCGAAGAGAGACGAATGATATACTTGGGTGAAATGAAAACTCAATCAGGAACAACTTATAAATAGCTCCTTTTAATGAAGGCGTGTGTTTCATGGAAATAATCTCATAAAAACGACTGCTTTATTTTGCTCCCCTCCTCTGTATCCTGTATCCTTCCTGCTACCCGCCAAATGGGAAAAGGGCAAAGGTTTCCTTACAGGTTCCTTGTTTTCTTAATTTTTCCCGCCGCAAGCAGCACAACAGAGAGGAAGTGTCACTAACCTGCCTTTAGAACTTGAGTCATTAAATCCCCTTTGCCCCAGCCCTGGCGTTGCATATTTCAATAATGAGCAAGAAAAATTGTTTTATGGTAGTTTAATAAAAGCAGGAGACAAATGTTGCCTCCGTGCAGAGGAACTGAATTACAGAATCACCCACTTCATGAACCAAATTAGTACCACAACATTTGGCTTTGTTCGCAAGGTGATCCACATTTATGGGCCCATTTTTCAGCAAGATAAATGTGGCACAGGCCAAGATTTTCCTGAAGTAAATATCGTAAATAATAAAGGGTGTTGCCAAGGAAAGCTGAGAAATGGCTTCATCCTTACCCAGTTATACCACGGTGCCAGGATGCCACTGTCCGAACTCTGGAACAAACTGCCCATTTAATCAACTCATCTCATGATTAGGAGAGTGCAAGGCCCTTTAATTTTCCAATAATAGTCAATATCCCCCAAGTCGGGCTTTTAAAAAATACTCCCACAGGAGCTAGGGCACTTGAAGGCCTAAGCCAATTTGATTACCAAGTAACAAAATATATTTTGAGGGCACTTCGGAGTCACACAGCAGAAATGTTGATGTGAGTAGGTGCAAACTGGGAGCCTTGTGCAGAAAGCAAAAGCTCTCCCTCTGGCCCGAACTCTGTAACCCTCATGTGCTTGCAGCTTATTCCAGGTTGATTTCAGCTCAAGTTTTCTGCGAGCAACATGGGCGGAGTGTTTTCCTTCCTCCCCTTTAGACAGGCTTGGGAGAAGCTGGGGTGACCCAGAGCAGGCGCTGCAGTGCTTGGTTCATCGGAGAATTCAGTGAGAGCCAGTGTGAGTCGACTGCTGGCTGCAGGGCACGTGGTCCCAGTTCCCATAGCAGGGCCCCCTACTGTCTGAGGGATGGAGGAGGAGAAGCACGTTTGAATGCTTCCTGGTATAAATGGGTTGAGTTAAAGACAGACATTGGGTGGGGACTGGGACAAACTGGTGAGCAGTGTCCTGTCTAAAGCCGCCGTCTCTGCTGTGAGCCCGGCTTTGTTGCCATACAGAAATATGGCTGGGATGCCTCGTTTTCCAAGAAATTTGGGACGTCTTGATTTTTCTGTGAAATCTCCCAATTTTTAAATGCTAGTCTCAAAAAAAAAAAAAAAAAGACGCTTTTGGATCCCAAATAAAACAAAGGCCACAGGCTCAGCGTTTGTGACTTCTGTTTTGCAACTCAGGGTCTGAAATAGGACAAAACAAATATGCTGTGGTGGACAGCATTTCATCTTGTAGCCGAGATGAAGGCGGCCACTCACGTTGTTGAGGCCCTACTGTGTGCCAGGCTCTGTCCTCAGCTGTGGGTGGTGTGCGTCATTGGAGTTTCCTCCTCCGCCTCAAGCAGGCACTATTGAGTAGCTACTAGTGTATTCCTTGTTTGACAGGTGGGGAGACAAGCCCCAAAAGGCTGGGGTGACACTTGAAGTCAGATGAGCTCTGTGAGCTCTTAAGCACCAAATGACTGTTCTCTCACCCCGACTGGGCTGTACGGCCCAAGAACAAGTCAAATGAAATAGGAGTCAGGGGCTTGGGTCCTGGTGTCACAGCAGCTGCCTCCCTTTGATCTGAAGACATTCTGAGCCTCTGGGCCTCGCCTTAGCAGGTGGAGGTAGTATCACGGCTCGATTGACCTCGCAGAGTGCGGGCACGGATGACCGCAGAAATAAGGACAGGAGAGTGCGGAGAATCATGAAATGCTCCGTCTGCAGAGCTAATGCTCACACCTAATCGGAGGACACAGAGAGGTGACTCTGTGAAGCTGCCAATTGTCTCTGGATTAAATACAATTCAAAGACAATCCTTGCTTGATTCTTCAACTCAATGAGATGTCTCTTTGTAGAAGCGGCTTAAAATGAACTCACTTTGAAAATTAATCAGCCACCGCTAATGGCTGGGAAGTTAGACTGCGTGTGTTTTCAGTGAAAAAGAGCACGAAAGAAAGAGATCCACCGAATAGGAGTTAACACCTGTTGTCTGCCAGGCTCGTGACAGGGAGGACAGAGCATGAAGACGTCCCCCCCCCTGCCCCCGCCTCCAGCCAGGGCCTTGCACACCCCTGGTCAAGCGACTGCCCTCTGGAGAAGCCAGGAAGAGAGGCCGTTGCTGGCCCAACGTGAAACTGTTCACTGATGCCGACTAGTAGAGAAAGCTCATCCCAACCCTGACACGTGGAGCGTTTGGAAAGGAAAAAAGAGACGCAGGGAAGCAAGGTGGAGGGTAAAGAGCCTGAGGACGATAAAGCAAGCCGTCCGTGCATGTAGGCGGTCGGTAACCTCACTCACCAGTGGATGGGCTGACGTGGGGGAGGGGCGCGCTGCTGGGTTCAGTCCCAATCCCACGCCACAGGCTTCCTCATTGAGGATGCTCTTTCCTTGTTGACACCTGTGTCCTTCTTCACACCTGGGCCTCCAACCAAGGGTGGTGCAGATTTGTCCTCTGAACTCTGGTTCCGACGATCCCAGCTTTTCTCACTCACAGGATCCACTTTGTTTCTGGAAACGTCCTTCTGTGCATTCCAGATGCCCTTGTTCCTTCTCCCTGTCCTTGTTCCCCTTTCACACCCGCCTGGCAGAGTCTCACCTGCCCCTCCTGTGGACGCTGTCTCACCTTGGAGCCTTGGTCTGACCACGCCCAGGTGGAACCCTTGCCCACCCTTCTCCCCGAGAACAACTGCGTGTCTTCAGGGACCATGCTGCAGTCTGCCCGGCCCCTGCCAGCAGTGCCGTTGGCCTCGCCCCACTCTGATCGCTCTGTTCCGCACGCCGGGCTAGGGTTTGGGCGCAGTCCTTTCCATGCCCTCGTTCTGTGACTGACGCGTAATTGTTTTAGAGGTGGAGTTTTCATGGCATCTTCGGGTCGTTTCCTAGTTTGTGAGAGCCCTGGTTCGCTTTCTAAGAATGCCTTCTCCTTTTCCACAGCTGTAAAAAAATACACACACAAGCACTCCTCACTCTCAGTAGGTGGAGGGTTTTAGAATCAGAAGGTTTGGTTTCGGGTCTTCTCTTCACTACTTAATGTTAGTGGGAACCACTAACATTATCACCTGTCTGAACCTCGGTTTTCACATCACCAAGAAGGTGGCTGAAGGAGTACCTCCATCACTTCCCTAACGCACACCTAGGTTAAGTATCTTAATATACGCTTTGGTAACTTCGTAATAAATGCCAGCTGTGATTATTTTTTATAATGGCAAATGTCTGTTGATTGGCTAAATTTATCATTCTTCCTGGCACATAATTAGTGATTGTGCTCAGTAAGTGCTGAATGTTGAACGAATGAGTGGATGAACAAATAATCGACTGCATGTGTGAATTCACTTGAGCCAGAAGACACAGATACATCCACTCATTTATTGTAGCAGCTGGGAATAGAGCCATGAACAAGACAAACAATACCCCTGCTCTCACGGGCTTCACTCCTGCAGGAGGCAGGCAGATAATAAGCAAATTAAATAAATAATCAGGCTAATTTCTCAGATGATAAGTTTTAGTGGTGCTAGGTGAGCGTGAGGAATATTAGAGAGCATCAGCAGTATTTGTCTTATAATTGAGCCAGTGGAGATGGGAGAAAAGAGTTCAGATGCCCAGTGAGAGGGAAGGAGAGAGGGAGAAAGAGAGGGATGCGTCTTGTGTTACTCCCAAGAGCAAGAACCAGCCCCAAATGGTGGCGGTGAAGAAGGACATTGGATGTGAGTCTGATTACTGGAGACACTTCTGGTTCAGTGATCTGGGAGGCACACAGATGACCCTTGAGGGCAGGGCATCTGTCATCAGAACAGGGTTGCAGCAGGGTAGGAGAGCAATTCTAACATTATTTGCAAAGTTGCTTTGGAGAATCTCTAAGGTTATTCCCAGTATAAAGATCCCAGAATTTTCATGATCCAGTTGACGGATGAGGATGGCTCTTCGCTTCTTTGGGATCTGCTGTGCGTGGCACCTGGGCAGGTATTGTGGTAGAATGAGAAGAACACAGAGTTTGGAATCAGAGGGTTCAAACCCCATGGTCTGCTGCTATTTGTGGAACCTTTGAGCTTCTCTCCACTTCACTTTCCTCCTCTGTAGAATGGGCGGATCCATGGCAATGAAACAACGATCTGATAAAGCAAGGCCTATAAAGCACCTAGCATAGAACCTGGCGTCCGATAAATGGCAGTGGCCGTTATGGTCGATATTTCTGGGGTGATTGTTACTGTCACCGAAACTTGGGAGCAGTCGCCTTAGTGCACTCCTTCAGGGGACCTCCCTGCAGGGGCAGTGAGTGGGGAGTACGTGAAGGCAGTAAGAAGGGGTAGGTGGGGAGCTGGTGGGAGCTGTCTTGTGGAAGGTCGCGTACCAGCTCCCATTCCCAGGGTCCTCACCAGTCACAACTAGCAGGGAGCTCTCCCTCCTCCCAGATGACAGGCAGCTCTTTTCCCCTTTTGTCCTCTTCTGAGCAGCCCCTAGTGTTCAGTAAAACGTGGTTTCAACAGGAAAGAAACGGTTGGAGTAGAAAGGGATGGGGAGGGGTAAGGACGCAGTGTGATTGGTTACTACTCCTCCAGCCCCTCCCCCAGCCTCGCAGCCCTGGGCTCCAGAAGATGACCCTGATCCTATAGTCCCGTGCGCCTTTGAATCCACACACAGTTGTGTAAAACAGAACCCCAGAGGCAAAAACGGAAGATCCTCTTCTCCGATAAGAACCTTCCGATTCTGCGCGTGCAGAACGACTGTGTGTGGGAGTACCCTGCCGGGGAAGGAGGCAGCTCCGAACCAGAAGAAGCGGGAGACACATCTGGAGAGAACCCAAGCCGGGAACGGAGGGCCCGACCATCTGCCAGAGGGCCAGATGCTGCTGCTGGAAGCCTCTTGCCTCCTGGCTCGTCATCTGGGTCCGATGATGCCATCCAAAAGAAGGACCACAGAGTGGGAGGGCAATGAGCAATCCATCTTCCCCCACTCGCAGTTTTTAATTGTGTTGCATGGCCCCGGGGGCCTGGGGAAGCGGATCCGTAGTTCGCCCACAAAACCGCATCTTCCACATGGAGAAGGACGTCCTAAAACACATGGCTCTGACCACCCAGAATGTATAGAAAACGACTCCCCTAAATCCCCCTTTCTTAGTCTTTGGTCTGAGTGGGATGGAGGAAGAGGCTTAGCTGGGTCACTGTCAGTGGGAATTGCCATCTTCTGTCAACCTGGGGGAGTACTGAGGGTTTCTAACCACCTGCGCTGGTCGTTACATTAGAGGGTTTCCCGTATTGCAAGTGTTCTTCTTATTAACAGCTTTGGTGTCTGATTTTGGCCAAAGCAGATCATTGGGATTCAGAGGGACAGCCTCTTCTTTCTCCATTGCAGAAGCAATCAAGAGTCTGTGCATACGGCACTCATAAAAGGAAAATGATCAAAATCACACACACAAAAAGGACTATTAAATTCCGGATGAGATTACCGCTTCATGTGATTCCTACCACTCAGGAATGTCTTTCTGCCTCATAATTGCTCACTGACAAATAGACTTACATGATAAACATGTAAAAAAAAAAAACCCTAACATGGTAAACATAGTAGCATTATCTGTTACGCTGACATATCTGCTTTATACTAAAGCCATAGGCACCTCCCACAGCTAGCTAGGGCATGTTTTCAGTGCCAGGAGATGGTTGTGTGTTAGTGTTTTTACACTAGTGTATGTGCTTTAACTTACAAAGAATTGCAGTGCTTTCTGGATGCATGGAAGGCATAAATTGTTTTAATTTTAAAGAGGCACCTGTTGGAATAGTTGAACACATCCTTTAGAATCTCATAATTATTCAGGCACAGGATTGTGTAACTCAAGAACCGGGAAGGTTATCTGCATTCAACAACATCAGGAGAATTACAGGGCGTAAGTCTGAGGTCTGAGCTGCTGTTCGCCTGCATTCATTAGGAGTATGACGAGGCGGTCTTGCACTGAAACCGTGTTGTCGCTGCTCATGGTAAACGGGTCCTCACCTGTCACTGGAGAGGGGCTGTTTTAAACTTCCATCCCCAGAGGTTTGTGTTCGCCGGGCAGGTAGGGCCACCAGCGCAGCAGCCAGTCTCACCGCCCTGCGGGAGGGGTCCTTCCTAAAACTCACGGTTATGTTGTGTGGCACCTTCTGCTGAGAAGAGTCGCTTCTGCGGTAAAAATGCCAGATCCCTGGGCGACAAGAGACAATCTGCCGCTTAATGCGGGGGTGGCAGTGGCACTGAATGGAATGCTGCCAGGGGAAAGTCGAAGGTTTTGGAAAGAGCGGAAGTGGGGAAAGCGCCATGTCCATTTGCACTCAAAATTGTCATTTTTCACTTTTAAGGCTGACAAATGTCCCAGTTAGGAAAACGTCTGATATTGGGTAGTTGGAAAAAAATAAAAGCTACATTATGAAAATTAAAAGAAATATCCTATTTCAAAATTGGGGCAAATGGCTCAAAGCTCAGTGGCGAAAGAACTTCTGGTTCTGGTTGGCGATTCGCCCCGCACGCTTCAAGGACTTGAGTGCGTTTGTCTCAGTAATTCATTCCTGAGGAAGCACGCGGAGGGGCAGACACGCTTCTGTCAGCGTCAGTAATCCTTATGCTGGATGTCAGGTGGTTAGCGATCACGTGGGACAGTTGTTGGTGCAAATATTGGTCTGAGAAGAACACCCAAAGCTATGAAAAAGGACCAGGGGCTATCCAGACCGAAGGGGATGTCTTGTGTTTAGCAGCTGATTTCAAAGACCAAAGATCGTCTTAAGACTTATGGTCTTTCTTTAAAGAGCGAGAGAATAGAGTCTCCTGGGGAAGTGGACAGTGGCAACATGTTCCCTTTCACACGGTTTTGGGATTGGCAATGACCTTACAATGGCAAAGAGTCATAGGTAGTATTTGTCAACCAGTCTACACATATTGTCACCTTTTTTTTTGTCCTCATCTGAGGACATTCTTTTTCATCGCTTTTTGAGAGAGAAGAAGGGACAGAGACAAACATCGATGCAACAGAGAAGCATTGATTGGTTGCTGCCCAGAGGTGCCTAGATTGGGATGGAACTCTCAACCTGGGCGTGTGCCTTGACAGGGAATTGAACTCACAAACTGTTAGTTATGGCACAACACTTCAACCAACTGAGACACACTGCCCAGGGTTTTGTCACCTTTTGTACATCATCTCATTTCCCCCTCAAGACAGGTAGTGTTATTTTCCCCATTTTCTATTGCTGAAGCTCATCCATTTTTTACTGGCTGAGACAAGACATTATTCTTTTTTTTCCTGTCAGCTAATCATCTTATAAAACAAAGGTGAGAGTAACTTGGTCAAAATAGCCATGGAGACTGTGGCAGAACTTGAACCTGAACCTAAATCCTATGGCTCTAGGTTGGTGCTTTTTCCACCACTGGATGGTAGCTCTTCCGAAGTTTTGTTGCAGGTATAATAATTAGTGCAGTCAGCGTGAGCAATTTGTTTATTAATTTCATGTGTACATTAGCTCCTCTCTTGAACTACATGAGAACAGGATGATTTTGTTTGTCCCTCAGTAGTACTGAGTGACTAATAGATCCTAAATAAACACACACTGACTGCTCAGTATGTCTCTTGAGTTAAATGTGCCTCAGGCTGAAGTCAAGGGACCTGAACTCCAGGTCTGTGGCCGTTCCAGCTGGCTGTATGACCTTGGGCACGTTCCTGAGACTCTAGTGGAGCCACCTGGACAGGTTGGGTAGAAGCGGAGACATCTAGGTGGCTCCTGATCCCCTAATGAAAGAAATGAGATACCAGAATCAGAAAGCCTTTGATCTTTTTTTTTCTACAAAAGGTTTTTAAAAGCTTATTAGAGTCATTTTGGCTACAGAGACAGTTTTGATGGAGTCATGAAAGAAGGTGGCGAGATGGTGGAAAACAAAGCCTCCATCCGTGTTGTATCCAATATACCCTAGATGTGTAAATATGCACAACATATGTGCACAACATCAGAGGAACAAGAACTTTGAAATCACACAGTTTTAAGTCCCAGCTTCTGCCACCTAGCTGTGTGGTCTTGAACAAATCACTCAAACTTCTTAAGCTTTGATCTCTTCGTCAGGAAATTGTGGGCAATACGACTCTCTTAAACAAGATTAAATGAGAGAATTATGAAAACAACCAGCACTTGAGACATATGAGTCATCAACAATAGCAGCTATTATTACTGAATGAAATATTTATTGAGTAGTCAGTCTGTCAGAAATGTGTATACGGTCTAAGGAGACCCAACAAAGTATGGACAGCCCTCTGGATGCTTACTATCTGACCTGTAGGAGACGAAGAAAACAAAAACCCCAACCTACTTACTACCAACATAGTAAATAGTATTAAACACTAAATAAATGAATATTCTGTGATATGGTCTCTACACAGGGTTTCACCATGGTTCTCAAAAGCTCTGTATCCAGAAGTGATTAAGAAATATTAATTGTGATCGGAAATGATTTAAAACTTGACTCAGTGAAGGGTAAACAATATTATTATTTTCTTTTGTTGTCTTTGTGTCTTAAGGATCTTTCCTTGGCCAACCTACCTTTGCCCTTTTTATTTCTTCCGCTTGTTGTCTGTTGTGCAGAATAATGTACAGTTTCCCTCTTTCCCATCTTCGTTGAACCTCCTCCTGGTCTTTGCCTTTCTTCTTTTTGCTGCATCAAGAATGCATCTCGGGAGAAGAAATGCTCGTATGTGTCAATAGTTCCCAAAGTATAATGTGGCTGATCTCAGGAATTTTATTTTTGGAACTTGGAAGCTGTATCTCAACAGCTGGTTGGAGAACTTGAACTTCAGATATGTTTACAGGCTGGACGAGGTCTCCACCTCTGTCTCAAGGAATCTGGGTTACAGGTTGGGTAGTTCAGGCGAGCAGACTTCAGGATCACTCCTTCCTACTTGAGTTGCTCGCTCTTCTCCCAAAAAGTATCTTATTCACTGATGATCCTCCACGAGAATGATGGCACTGTGTTCAGTCCCTGGCCTGGGTGGGTGACTTCTGTTCTTTAAGCCTCAGCCTGTCCGTCTGAAGACTGGGCATCGTACTGGGAGTTGTCGTGAGTGCTGAATGAGATGATGCCCATAAAGTGCTTAGGGTACAACAGGCACTCAGTAAATGTTGATTTGTTATTAATTTCATTATCATTATTATAAAACACTCCCAAAATACTATCTTTTATTGCCTTTTTCCACTTTCAGAATGCTGTGCAGAGAACTTCGCTGATAGTAAATGCTCAATGAATAATGTCGATGACCAACATTTCCTACTGGTGTCTGACTTCTTATTGATGTTTAGAGTCTTACAGAGAAAAATGATAATACATTCTCTTCAACTGGCAAATGGGGGGATTTTGGACAAGGTTCTTATGTACTGAAATTGATTTCGGTACTCATTATAAGCTTTTAAAATTCCATTTAATGTTCATACTCATCCATTTCAGTGATGAAGTGTTAGATAATATACAGTATGTGTAGTAGTTGTGCCATAATCCCTTTCTGAAATCTGCAGAACTCTGAATTATGAAACACAACCGGATTCCTTAAAGCGGTTCAGGTGAGGGGTTGTGGATGTAGAGACGTGGAGGAACTTATACTGAGTAATGCTTCCATGCACATTAGCCCACCTGGGGGTTGGAAAAGTCCACTGAAACTGGTAGGGCAGGTGGGAGCTCTGTGTTACACGTGGGCGCATGAAAATCCAGGGGAGTGGCTCGATCCACCCCTCTAGCCTGGCGAATGGCTGAGGTCCCGTGTCCTTTCCACCACACTCCCTGCTCTTCTCTGTGATGCTGAAAGAACAACTAATCCTGCCACTAAGACCATGGAGGAGGTGATGTCGGGTTTGGGCTTTAAAGGATGGATCGCCGTCCAGATGCTACAATAGCTATAGAAGGGAGGGGGCTGATGCTTCTTGTGGTGGGACCTTCTTAGTGTCATGGAGAACAATCTGCCACTTGACTTAACCCAGGATAATTTCAAGAGGTCTGAGCAAAGAACAGGGGAAATCCTGAAAGGGATGCAAACACACTTAGGTATTGGGAGAGTTTTACTTTTTACGTCTCTGCCCTCTGTCCTGTATTTTCTCATTATCTGTGGGGATAGGGAATTTTCAAGGACCACATGGAAAAACTGAATACCCTTGTTCTTAACTCAAGCTTGGAAAAAGAAGAGAAATCAGATTTAATTCTAATAATACGTATTCCCTCAGCATTTTAGCTTTGCACCAGAATTGTATGGGGAAGTTTAAAGAGGGCTTCCTGTGCAGCAAGTACTGTGCCAACCAACCCCACCGCTGTTGCCAGGAACCTGGAAGTGGCATTTTAGATAGCGTGTTCATTTTTCATTAGTAACTTTTTTCCTTTTGGTCACATGCAGGACTTGTACCGTTTTGGCCAGAATTGCTTAAAAGACATTTTAAGCGAAGCTTCTCAATGCCCTCCCTCCTTTTATAGAATGGCATCGCCTCGATCATTTAAAAACGTTTTAACAGAGCTCTCTGAGCAACACCAAATCCCTGCAACATTTCTCAGATGATATTGTCCTATACCTGGAACACAAGCCCCATTTGAAACAGTAATGTGGTCCCTGCAGGGCCCTCCCGGCTCTGTCCTGCTGCCCTCCCTGGCTGAACTGTCTAGGAATAAAGCCCAAGATAAATGGGGCTGGATTTATGCAGAGTAATTTAAAGCCGCCTGCCTATGCTTGTCTTCCTTATGGAGAATATACTTGGAAATTCGTTTTTTAAGTCTGACGCATTCTTTGAACACCTGATTTTGTGATTTTGTTGTATTCCTCCCACTTCGTAGAAGCTTTATTAGAATGCTGACGAACCTGGGCCTCAGCAAAGGATTAAGTGAGCAGATTCTTCAAGTAATAAATCTAAAGACATATTAAAAGCAAGGAAAAGGGATTTCCCCAGTGTTTTGGGGGGATTTATAAGTGCCAAAGGCTAAACAACTTACAAGAGAAGTAAGATTGCTCCTTTTCCCAACCTGGACATGTTGTAATATTGTGACACAGCGTAGCATTAAGCTGGCTTACTAAGTAGAAACATGGAACATAATTGAAAATGCACAATACAGACAGGAATTCTCAATACGGCAATGCCCTGTTGTAAAGATTACACTGATTTATAAGGAATGCCTTAACTCCTAATCCCAGCCATGCGAGACCGGAGTGGAGTCTTTTATAACCAGGGACAGAGAAAAAAAGGCTTAATAATATAGATTCCCAAAATTGAATATAAATTTGGAATTGGTGGTTGAGCAGGCCATTCATTTCTCTTAAAACAATGTAGCCACGAAAACATTTTTATTATGTTTTGACATGTGGATTTTCAAAGAAGTTCAGGCATTCTCTCTTTCAGATATGACGGGTACAGCCAAATCATGGAGGAGTAATGAAAATGAATGGTGTGTGGGGGAGAAGAATAAATATTGTGGGACATAAACTGCTTAGAAAAGATCAGCAAAGAAGAGAAGTGTCAGGCTGGTGGAAATAAAACCAAAGGTATAACCTTAACGTATCAAGTAAGGGTTGCAAAACACGGAGGGGAAGGGGAACCTTGAAATAAATGCTGAGGGAACAAAATCATTATGGCTTGAAATCAAGGATAATAAAGAGTAAGAATTGAGTGCACTTTTTTCCTTTTATTTTCTTTCCTCTTTTTAATGCATCTTTTCAAGAAAAGTCATATCGTGAGGTCTGATCAGAATGGGGAATTTTGAGAGCTTGTTTATGCACCAAGAAAACATTTCAGTCCTAGCCAACTTCCAAGTGGGAATTTTTTCCCTTCTTCCCTGTGACATGGGAAAAATGGGGGGAGGGATCTTTGGGAGATGATATTCCTTGGTATTTTGCACACAATTATTGTGGATAAAATTGATAAAGGCTGTAGTGGCTTATATACGTAACAAGGAGGGCTTTTGATTGAACAGTAACCAGTTGTGGCAGAAATAAAAAAATACTTAAGTCAAAATAAAACAAAGCCAATATTAACCTTTGGCTCATTTGTTTTTCAACAAGACTGAAGAATGAAAAATGAGATTCCAGAAAAGAGTCCTAGTCCATAGGAACTGGAAGGCTGTGGAGGTAGGACAGAGTTGAATATTCAGGACATTGCCAAGCAGCATTTCCTGAGCCAAGAGCAGCTAATTACTGTGTGTGCGTGCAGTATACACATCCATACACACACACACACACAATGCACATGCATGTGTGCATTCATGTTCCCACATGTGCCCACACAAATGAACACATACACATTCAAACACACACACACCCTATTTAGCTGACTCTAAGAAGGAAAGATATCAGGGAAATAAAGACCAGCCCAAAGTCGGGACCTGGGAAAGTGGCAGCTCTGTCAATGGTGGGGCTTTAGTGCAGGGATGGCTGCTTGGGAAATTTATATTTTCCTTGCAAAGAAGTGAACATCTGGGGAGACACACGCATACACGTCAGGAAGAAGGGAAGAGGCTTTTGCTGCCCCAGAGAAGGATGAGCTCCTTCCCACGCTTACAGGAATGCAGTTCCTATGAAAATCAATTTCATTGCATCGAATCTTCTAACTTTGGAAGCTGGCAAAATGCAGGAGCAGTGTCTTGAAGCCCAAAGGAAGGGGAGGCAAGAGGGAGATGTGGGGCTTAAAGGATGCCACGGCACTTCCCCCAATTAGGAACCGCTGTACTCAGAAAGAAGCAAACATGAACCCCAAACTAAGTGTGCGCCGTGGGAAATGGTGAGTTTTGATGCTTTCAGAGTAGTCGGCGATTCTTTCATGGAAAAGAGACTAACGTACTAGTTTGTTTTGCGGCTCAGCTTCCTGAATGGATAAAAGGTCTGTCTTGTGCTCAAGGTTCCAGGTGTTTTGTCTTTAACATGTCAGGCGAGGGGAAGGCAACTAGGAGTGGCCCTTTGAATTCCCATGATACAATGAGATAGACACTCGCCCAGGATGCAGGGAGAGGACATTGATACTAAGCGACAGTAAATCATATCATGAAGACTTGGCTAAAAGGAGGGCAGAGCTAATGCCATCCAAGCTTATTAAGTTTTATTTTTAAATGTTAAACAGAAAACCTACACCTTCGTGAGTGATTCATCCCCAAGCGAAGAGAAAATGGCATAATCTCAGCTGCAGAATAGAAAACTCTCATCTATTTGATACTAAGCTTAGCAGCAGGGTGGTGGGGGTGGGAGGAGGAACCAAAAAAAAAAAAAGGCAGCAGACAAAATGAAAAGTATAAATAGAAGTATTGAATATACAGTAACCTGGAAGAAATTACTATAATGCTGCTTTCAGTTCTTGTCTCCATTTGTAACAATGAGAAAGAAATGTCTGAGGTTTGCACGATAATGCTGTAGGAGTCCCATGGTTTAGACAGGAAAAGGGTCTGTGTCTTGAAAAGAAAAATAAAAAGACTATCAGAGGCCTGTTGAGAGTTTGCCTGGTTCTGTGAGGCATGTTGAAGTGGCTGGTGGCTATTTTGGTGTCAAACATGGGGACAGGGTTTTTAAATGAATGAGTAAATGGTGACGATCTTTGATTTTTTTTTTTTTTGTAGGAAAACATAATCACTACACTGAATAAAGGCCTTGTGGCCAGAACAGCAGGGATTAAACAATTCAAAAATTAAAGAAGTAGAACATTTAGGAAAAAAACAATATTGTTTGATCCTGTATAATATCCCTTGTGTGACAGTTTTTTGCTTTGCAAATTATTTTGCACCTAACATATACGGAAATGCAGTATATATTTCCACTCTATTCATTCTCACAGCAACCTAAGGGATCAAATATTATTACATTTAATTAATAGGGGAAGTTGAAAAAGTGAGTAGAGAAGACCTAGATTTTTGCTTTGGCTCAGCCTGTAGCTCACTCTTTTTGCCAATTCCCTTGATCCCGGTGGGTCTTGAAGCTGCAAAATGGGAGTGTTTGAGCAAGTAATTGAGGAGAGCCTTCAGCTCTGTTCTTATTGTCATGGCCATTGATGCACTTGTGTTCAAGCTTTCTACTCATTTTTACCAACATCCTTGAGTGTCCCCTGCCCTCCCCATACACAATATCAGGCAGTAGAGAAATTGCTAGACTTGGAGAAAATTCATTTTAAAATTTGAACCTTAGGACCAATGTGAATCCCTTTAGCTGTTCCAACGGAAAACCTCAGCTTAAATATTGCCTTTAGCAGAATTTTTGAATTTGTCTTTTTTAGCCATAGTCTGCTTATACATACTTATTTTTGCATCTATTGATTCATGTACTAGTGGTTCATTCAGCATTTATTGAATGCCCTGCATGGGCCAGGCACATTGCATTGAGGGTTTGAATTAGCATCATGGAATGCTGACCACTTTCTAAAAGACAAGGCTTGAGGTTCCGCTTCAGGATAGCGTTGGTAGTGAGGTGAGTGGCTTTTTCTCAGCGAGGTACATACACACTTGGCAAAAAACTATTCTGTCCAGTGGGAAATGGACGACAGAAGACATTGGTGAGATGAGGGCAGGAAAGAAAGAGAATTAATTAACATATTGGTGGGAGAAATAGAGGGAAGAGAATTCTACTTGTGTTGGGTAGGAAAAGTCACATCTGTCGAAGGGTAGGGGTACAGGAGGGAAATCTGGTGGGACAGGGGGAGAGGAAGGAGGAAGAAGAAAATCTTAGGTCCACAGATGGAGGTGGTGGTGAATGATGCTGGGGTGCTAGAGGCCTGAGGAGAATTTCATTCGGGGGGAAATGAAGGGGAGCCGGTAAAAACACATAGGAGCAAATTCACAGAGACAGAACTCTAACCCTTTTGGTCACCTTTTTTCCCCCCAACTGCTTACTTTTCTCTTCAAAATATATCAGTACCAGGTCCATGTCTTTAGTAGAATTTGTCAGTTTTTGTTGGGATCCGGTAGAGGTATACATTTTTTGTAATTGAAAACATAGAGCCATAGAAAGCATTTTCCGCCAACCCGATGTCTAAGTGTAGCGCATAGGATGTGGAAGCTTTCTCCAGCTATGCAGATTTATTAGTCTCAGGACTACAGACGTGGTTCGCATTCTTGCCCCTTAGGAATGCACACGACTTTCTCTGAGAACAGTTTGGCCTGCTTACATTTTATTAGCCGTGATCCATGGGAGCCATAGTCAATACTCTGATATTTTTATTGCAGCCCAAGCATCGATTCCACACCCTACGTCCACAACAGGCATGCGTGTACACAGAAGAGAAAAAAAAATGAGGAGTGAATTTAAAGAGCTTCTTTTATTTCTGTGCCAACAGGGAAAAATGGAGAAAGAACTCAGAAGTAGTAACTGTCGAACTGTCAATATGTGTTGCCTTTTGCGGCTCTCTTTCCCGATCAAATAAATAATTTGTAAGGTTTTTGATGGCAAAAGATGTGACTTCTGCCGAGCCCTCACCTGCAGCCTGATTTAGAGATTTAAGCAGAGAAATCATCTTCTCTCCCGTTTCCCCTGGAAACACGGAGCCCGGCCGTGAGGTTAATCATTTGAATTTCGCAATTCACATCGAGGCAAAATGGAAATAATTCCTCACCTTGGACCCTGGAAATTTGTTGGCAAACTTTTTAGAGTGCCAGGTTAGACTCTTCTTCCCCTTCGAATCATAAATATGAAATGCTTTAAATATATTGTTTTATAACCCAATCTCCCACTGAAGTGAATCCTACTAGGTGATATAAAATGGAGTGGAAATCACTTCCAGAATACCAGGTTAGAGTGAAAATAAATAGAGGAGTATAAATAAGCTTCTAACCACAGAGGAGCTGGCTGGGAATGAAGATAGAATCTGCCCCCGAAGGTGGTCATTCTAAACAGTAACTTCTCCTAAGCTTTCCTTCGGAGTGGTCTGCAAAAATTCGTATAAGGATAGTGATCTACAGTATCACGTATGAAAATCAGGTTAAAGCCACGTCTGATAAACAGGATGTTCTAGAGATGAATCTAGCGTAAAGCTCCCTACCCAAGAACTTTGCAGCAACACTGCAGGTAGACTTCAATAGGTACAATGGCTGCTTCTGAAGAAACTATGTGTGGATTGAAACCTGTTTTTAAAATCTAGGGAAATTAAATTGTGGTAAATTTTGTGGTGTATTTTTAGGTCAGAGATATTACATATTCTTTGGCTTGACTCAACAGGCATCCTAGGTACCTGTTTTGTTTTAGTTTGTTTTTTTCTTAGTGACTGTATTTTTCAAATCAAAATTGCGACTTGTAAGTCTAAAATAAAGGTATGAGGACAGCACATAAGGCATTCATTTGCTCAGTCGTTGAACATAATGTTCATCAGTACCAACTTGTTTTTGCCAGCCATATGCCAGAATGAGGCTGAATATTTGGTTGTTATCCCCCCTTTGGTTGCGCGAGAAAGCAAAGGGTTTCTACCTATGCCTCCATCTTGGCCGGAACTCTTGGCTTTTTTCAGAATGGGGCTGAATATTTGAAATTGGGATCTCTGAAAAAAAAAAATCTAGGTTTCTCCATCTGTAGCATCCATTTGAAATATGAAGTCTTCTTGTGTAAAGAGAGCATTTTATCCTATGTTTTGTAATCAAAACATACACATTTTCCCAAAATGCTGTGCCTATGCTTGATTATTCTAGTTAAGCAACACTACCTTCTATAGACGTTAGGCCAGGATGAAATCTCTTTCATTTTGAAAGAGAAACAGAAATATCTTTTACTTTAAATTAGCTCAAGATCAGCACAGCTGTGGGATTGGAGTTCCCCATGGAGAACACCTTCCCTTATGCCCAGATCTGTAGAGATGCTTCCATCCGAGGAACGTGTTTGAGAATGCTTTGGACTCGAACGCACCAACGCGAAGCAAATGCCCATCCGTCTAACTTGGAATGTTGTACTTCGGAAGTAGCGTGGATCTTGTCAGTTATTGATGAGTATTGCTGGAAGACACAGAGCATCTGGCTTCACACCAGCACTCGATTGCCAATGCGATGCATGTCTGTTGGGTTTCGAAAATGTGCGGTTGAGCCACTGGTCCATACTGCTTTTCCCGCGTGACAGGCTGATGACAGAAATACCTCAAATTATGACTTTGCTTCTAAGAGGCTGCATAGATAACAGTTATATCCTTGCAGCTCATCTGGAAAGCAGGCATCGGTGGGCCCCTTTCAAGGGTTAGGACGGGGGAGTTGGGCACAGGCAGTGGCGCACCTTCCCATTCATACTGAGCGCTGCCAGCAAGGCCAGCTTCCTAGGCCTGTTTCCTTTCTTCCTCCTGTCTTAGAACAGCAGCTTCCAAACTGTGCTTGGAGTGGGGGTTGGGGAGTCGTGGGGAGGGCACAGGTGGAGAAGTACTTCAGTAGGAACTTTGCATAGCAGAGCCACTGGATTTAATCACATAGTTTGACATTTTGCTGTGCTGGGAAGGGAAGAATTAAAAAAGATACAGAGCATCATGGCAGAGAATAATGGTTGAGAATGGAGACTTGGAAGCTTGGCGGACGGGGGTTTGAGTCCCGGTTCTGCCACTCAGTAGTGCAGCAGGTGAGTTGCCCGGACCTCGTTCCCTAACCTGTACAGGAGCCAGTATCTCCCCCACGGGGTAGGTAGGAGGGTTGGAAGAGCAGACGTGGGCAGAGTGCTAGCTGAGTGCCGGGCCCATAGCAGGTGCTCAGCAAACCTCAGGTAGTGTGGTGATGGTAGTTACCCTGTGTGCCAGCTCTCTCCTCGCCACAGCCCTGGGGCACGTGTACGTCAGCCAGGCTTCTCCCTGTCACAGAACTGACAGCACCCCCAGCCAGCTCGACTGGCCCAAAGTGTGGGTGTTACCTCACTCCCTGTGTTTTAGCTAAGACAATAACTGAAGTGAATAAAACAGTTCAGAATCATTGTAGCTCTTCTGTTCTAAGAACCAGAAGAAACCTCTGAAAACACTGGGGCAGTGACTTAAGCATATAGGGGAGGAAGTATTAAGAAGTGACAATGTCAAGCCAGAACATTTCAAAGGTTGGGGGAGGTTTGTCCCAGAGAGGAAACAAAGACCCGGAAAGACCTCTGGGCTTCTGCGCCATTGCTGAGCTCGCCGTGTGCCCCCTACCTTTCCCTCCTGCCGAGATGGTGCGGGTCGGTTTCTGCCTTGTTAGTTAATCGTGCAAGCGGCTTTTCGATGGGCTGTGAGCTTCTCCTGGGCAGGGGCCACTTCTTGATCGTTGCGTTCTGCCTGGTTCCTGGCACAGTGCTGCAGTGAGGTGGTGACCTGCAGCAGAGGAAGGGCACAGGTTCTAGGGGCGCGTCGGCTGTGGGACTTGAGCAGGCCGCGTAACCTGCCAAGCCTCAGCCTCCCCATTCATAAAATGGGGCTGATGAGTCTTGTGGGATTGTTGTGGAGATTGAATACGGTAATTTTGTAAGACACTCAGTGCAGTTCCTGGTACTGATTCAAGGCTACCATTTAAGGAATACTTACCACTTGACCAAGCACAGGGCCTCTTTTAGAGGAAGGGCTTGGTGGGGCTTGCTGAGTGCTTTATTAACTATCCGTGCAGCCTAAGTTTGTGCTTATTTATACTGATGCATGTGTGTATACACATAACATACACATTGAACACACAACATGTAATATACATATTAAAGTGAAGGGAGGCTGTTGCAAAAGACAGAAATATGTATGGGTGTATGTATATTCATTTTTGGAATATGTATGAGTATATATATAAATACTCATGTATACAAGCACATGCATGTTCATATGTATGTGTATACACACAAACACATGTGTGTGTATATATACATGCACCCCCCCAAAAGGTGTCCCTCTCTCTTGAGATGGACTTCCTTTACTTTTCCCAACATTATGTATATATTTTGAAGGAACAAGATTGATAGGATCAATGTTCGTGGTTGCAGGCATTTTATGGGCTTGGAGATTGTCTTCTCCTCCATAAAGAAGTAATAAAACAAAAAAGAATGCAGGGGGAAACAAGAGAAAGAGTAAAAAATGGAAACGGAGTCTGCTTGCCCGCTCCCTTCCCCCACGGCCCGTGTCCTCACCCACAGAGGAGTAAATCTCCAGCCCCACCGTGCAGACCCCTACGCAGCGGGGCGACGTGGCGCCGCGGCGCCGCGGCTGCGCACCTAGTGCTCGGTGATGTGTGACGCTGTCGCTTGTGTGTATTGCTTCACGACTATCCCCGTGTTATTGAAACCTCTTATTGGAGCAGATCTGTCATAAGACCACTATCGTTGTAGTCCAAAATCAATTGCATCTCTATGAATTATTGAGTTGTTTGCCATCCCTTTCCTGTCCTTTTTTATTCTAAGGGCTCATTGTTGTGATAAGGTTGGATGAGATTATTTTTTTTTTCCCCTTCAAGAAACTTTGTGTATTTTCATCTCATGTGTTGTCACAAAAATAAGTAGGAGTGTCCACTTTCCTCCACACTTCTCTTTCCAGCGTGGGCATTTAAATGTTCCAGTCCTTAGATTTTGCTCTTTGCTGGTTGAGCACCAACCTTGTAGCCCAGGGCAACCCAGAATGTGTGGCAGGCTCTGGGGACTCAAACTCATTTCTAGGAGAAAAACACTCATTTTTTCCTGTGGCAATGAGCATGACATTCACATGCTTGCATCCAGTACCATCTTGTGGCTTTTATACCAAATGAAGAGACGTTACTAAATGAACATTTCTTGCTCTTGTGTAAATAGACAGATTAATGGCATTAAGTGACAGCCAAGCCTGCCTGAAATGTTAACTTCCTTATGGGGTTTTGGGTTTCTCTTATTTTTGATAAATGGACCAATCTGGCAATAAAATCCTGCACAGTAGGTTAATAATGTCATAGCTGAACTGTGAAATAGTAATGTGTGTACCATCTCTCCGCAAACAATAATCCTTGAAGCCTGATAAATCTCTTTCCAGCCCAATTGCATGTTCATTGTTACCTACGACTCCTTTTCCGCAAATACAAAGCAGTTTTGTCACATGCATTTTTAAGTAGAAGCAACTGGGAAGTCAAAGGCATGCAGGCCTATGAAGTCGGGGCAGGTTACGTTCATTTTCAGCTCCTGTGAGCCCCTGCTGCCCTCAGTGTCTGAAGACCCTCCTTAGGTCCCTGCATTGTGGATGCAGGGCTGGGGGCGCTAGTAACCTCCCAGTCCTTCCCTTGCCCAAAGCACTGACCTGCTGCCCGAAGCAGAGAAGGACTGGGACCTGAGAAGCAAAAATCCCCCCAGGCCCTTGTTTGTATTGATCACTTAGTAGCAGGCAAGGTTTGGGGCTGTTTACCCCCACATTTCTGATGACAAGAGAGGTCTTGGGGGGGAGACTTGACCTCCTGTGGAGCTGGAAATGTAGAGTCTGGCAAATGTATGCAGGCTTCAGTCAGCCCGCCGCACGCACAGGCTGCGGGCAGAACTCTTCAGCACCACGTTTGGAACAAAATATGGCCAAATGCCCTCCTTGAAGTAGGTCCCCTCCCCCACCTCTGGCCTGTCATGGGCAACTCCAGGGTAAAATTTACACTGTGTGGGTGGAAAAAAAAAAGAGAGAGAGAGAGAACTGTATCCCAAATCATGGCTGATTTTGAGGGAATTATTTCAGCGTCAGAATCTAAGTAGCTTGGGGCAGTGCACATAAACTTGACAAACAGGCTACTTTAGTCCTGTCTGACTGTATCAGCATAATAGGGCAATGAAGCTTTTTATTCATTCAAAGAAAGGTTGAGTTTGATTGGCAGGGCAGGCTGCCTGAACGCAAGTGGCTCTTTCCCCCAACACTTCACTGCTATCAATTACCGTTTTGAATACGAAGTGTTTCTAATGTAAAATAATGCCAACCTCTGCCTCTATCCTCAGGCCAGAAAGCTTCTTTGTGTTGTTTGCTCCCAGTCTGTGACTGTTCCGAACCTTCCTCTCTCTGCAGTTTTTTTCCCCCCTTCTTTTCTTCTCCATTCCCTGCAGTACCTAGATGATATACCATTGCCAGCACAAGTGAGGCTGATGTGCCATGCAGAACACATTTCTGTTCTTTATTTTAATCAATGATCTCCTGGGTGAGTGACATTTCTACCTTAGTGATTTAGAGTCAGAAGACCTGGGGATGTCCGTGCTTGTGAATCACCCCAGGTTCCAGGAACAAAGGAGGCATTTTTTTTTTTGTTTTTCTGTAATTTCCCTTTCTTGCTACCAACAACTGGGCTCTGAAGTTGATTTCATTTAGCAGTCAACTTCTGTCTAGAAAAATGCGTCCAGCTGAACCGAATGCCGTTCTTATTTAAATCGGCAAGTGATTTGCTTCAGCTGCCATCTGTTGGCCGGTTAGCTATTTTAATTTGATGC
Organism: Phyllostomus discolor; assembly: GCF_004126475.2. Classification (NCBI taxonomy): domain Eukaryota; kingdom Metazoa; phylum Chordata; class Mammalia; order Chiroptera; family Phyllostomidae; genus Phyllostomus; species Phyllostomus discolor. The sequence goes on along the minus strand of NC_040915.2, from coordinate 27,010,487 downwards.
AGGGGACATTACCTGACTTTGTATATTGCATTTTGATCTGCATCATGTGTGAGAAATGTCTGAAAATGACTCTAAGGGAGAGGACTTTGAAGGATTCTGTTGAACAAATATGTACATATGTTAATACAGCGCTGGGCACGCGAGTGTGCGGGAGTGCTCCAGTGTGTGTACATACAGTGCGTCTCACCTAATGCTCTTCACGGCCAGATTGATTATAAATCCTTCAGATGTTTCTTTCCCGCACCTGGCCAGCTCACCCTCCTCCCTCATTGAAAAATCATTAACTTGGAGCTTTCCTGGTACCCTTACCCATCCTCCTAAAGCTGCAGGTTCTCGTATTTGTAACTTTGGCACAAGGCTTGGATGGTGGCGTGGCGTGGTGAGTGTCCATGTGTGTCCGAGGTCTGAATGTGGGCAGCACTGACTCTCTCTTCTTTTCTTTCTCTGAACGCCCAGAGACCAACAGAGCTTTGTGAGTGTTTATCGAGAGGCTGGCAGTTTGAAAAGTGCACAGAGCAAGGGGTCCTCAGGCCTGGTTTCTTGTGATGGCCGGGCTTCTTGCTACTAATCAGTTGTGTGATTGTGGGCCAGTCATTTCACCCCTCTGCACCTTCATCTCCTCTAGAGTAAGATGCGGAGATTGTACTGGGTGATCTCGACTGCCCTCCTTGCCCCAATGTTCCAGAAAGCCTGGTTCAGGAGAAGGAGAAAGGCTGAGGCACATGGCTTAATCTCTGCCCTCAATGCTTTAGAGATCCCAGGAATTATTATTCATAACCACAACTCATTGCAGGAGGGGGCCAATTGTGTGCTAGATTGTCCTCCTCTCTGCTTTCCCTCTCCTCGCTAATAAACTTCCTACAACTTTTGAAAATGATTTTATTTTTCTCAGTGGTGCCTTCCACATGGGGTTCGTCTGTGCATAGCTTCTTCCTGTGGGTCTCTCTGATCCTGGCTCCCTGCTCTTCTTGCCTCGCGCTCATTAACATCCAGGTAGAAACACACAAGGGCGTTTCCATGTGAACTTCCCCCTCTCGGGGCAGCTTCTTGGCCACACTCACCTCGACTGGTGCATTCGCTCCCTTGAGCAGACATGCTCACAAACACCGTGTAGGATGGAGTCATATTTTGCTACATCAGAGACACAGCAGGTGCCTCCAGTTTGTGTGCTCACCATTGTGATTATTGATAACATTTCAGTGCCCAGGTTCGTGCCATACAGACCAACCATCCCACACCAGGCATTCACGCACAAAATGTTTGGGCAACCGAAGGGACAATTCTGATAATATTAAGGCAGAGTAGCTGGTAGGAATCAGAAAAGTGTGACTAATGATACAGATTGGACAGAAAAAATTAGGAGTTTTAATTCTCAAATTTGAAATGATGGGAATCTACTTTCTTCTCCCATTTATTGGACTTGAGGAATATGTGAAGAAATTTAGGCTAGCTTATAGTAGAAATCTGGGATCTTGGGCAAATGACTTAACTTGTCTGAGCTTCAGTTTCCTCAGTGAAAAACGAAGGCAGTAATAGTAAATACCTGTATTGTAGGGTTGTTGTGAGGATTCAATGAGAGAATGAAATGAGATGAAATACAGCATTTGGCAGGACACCTGGCCCACAGTAAGGATTCAATAAATATTCTCTATTGTTGCTGCTGTTGTGTGGAAGTCATAACACTAGAAACTAGTGTCTTAATTGGAGACGTTTTCTCGGAGAAGTGGGGCACCAACTTCGACTCCGGAGGCTCAGCAATCAGGAATCACTCCAGCCTATCCAATAAACCTCGATCTTTCTCCTCTCCCTCTCCCCATGTCAATTTCTCATGCTCATTTACAGGTTTTGGGGTTTTATTTTTGCTGGTAGTTATACATATTGATTTGCCCCCACGCCACAGCAGGTCAATATTCTCACTGCTGTTAGTTGCAAAAATTGCAGGTGATTTATTACGGGTGAAAATACTTTTTAGATTTTGCATTTGCATACCCAATTGGTTAGGATTTTCTGGTTTTTTTTTTTTTTTTCTACTTGCAAATTTGCTTTAACTTCTCCCAGGAGCAGCAACCATCTCCCTCTGGAAGGGGCAGCCCGACAGAGTTGCACTTGGTTTTGGTTCCATACAGCAGCCACACGGGGTTATGCTCTTTTTCCGTCATGACTCAGGAGTTGGCATTTGTGTTCTATTTCTTGCTGGTTTCACAGGCATCAAAGGCTGTTATTTCCATAGCACGATACGGCGAAGGGAAACGACCTCTTCCCTGATTATTTGAAGGAAGCTTCCTGAGCGTTATTGGGAAGGGAATTCATGCAAAGCGCACACCGTCACAAAACTTTCTACTCTCAGCACAGTATTACGTCTAAAAAGGTCTTTAAAGTAGAATGCCAACCGCATCGGGAGGGGACGTGCACGGGTGTTTGTAGTATTTGGTTATTGTCATCACTCAGGGTTACCAGAATGTCTGTTTAAAGGGAGAACGACCTAACAGGAACGAAATAATTTAGTCTCTATTTCTTATGACGCTATAATAATATTTTTTGAACAGTCAGCTGAATGCCTCCTAAGTTGCCTGAGTGACTAAAGGGCTTAAAAAGTTCTTCCGTGGAGATAAATAAGCTGTCAATTCATGATGAAGAAAATCAAACTCACGGTGTTGATCTTGGCCGGGGTGCCTGTACAAGTATGAAAGACATTTTTGCCGAGATGTAGCCAGCCCATGTGTTAGCAGTTAGCACTGCAGTGCCACCCTGCACCTCTGCTCGCCTTTTCAAAAGATAAACATGGTTGTCAAAATAAGGAAGAGAAAAGATTAACCCATTCAAGTGCATGTAAATAATAAATGACACTGCAGCTCCCTGGAGTCCAGGGGAAGAAAAGAGGGAAGGGTCCAGAGACTGGGTTTTATTCGGTTACTTGGGTTTCCTTTTTTGGAGCGCCTTCTCCAGCTGGGGCTGTTGCCCTGGGGTGGAGGCTCTGGGGTGAAATCTGGGTGCAGTTGGAGGGGAGGTGGCAGAGGGAGAAGCTTAAAGGAGCCGTGCCAAAAGCCAATCGGTTTACTTAGTTTCATACACTCCTGCAATACAACAGGGCATTTCTCTGACCTTGTAGTCTGAAGCCATGCGTATTTTGGAGGGAGCACCTAAAAGAAAACACCAAACAGGATCATTCTGTTTATACCAGATTAGTGCGCGAGTGTCAAAAGACCCACGTGCGTTATCCTCCTGATGTTACTGTCCAGAGCTGGGTGTGAGCAGAGAGACAGGGAGAATCACACTCATTTTTATTTCCTGTGTAGTAACAAAACCAAAAGAGGGCTATCAAAACACGACACTAGCCTGCCCTGCCCGCGCCCCGGTTTGCTGCCGCGGGCTTTATAGGTTCTCGAGGTATTTTCGTGCCTCAGACCCAACACCAGAGGTGCACCCAGTGGGGCCGTGGCTCAGAACTTTTCAAACTGAATCATAGGGGAGTGCCAAATATTTTATAGAAAGGCCTTGTTTTTCTTGAAGTTCTTGTGGTGTGTAGGTTGTAGGAGCCGTTTCCTTTTCCTGTGCTCTCATAGGTCCAACAAAGCAGCAGGCACAGTGAGATGGAACACATTCAGTCTCACCTTTAGGAAGACACCAGGAAAAGTCAGTGGTCCCGTATTATACAAGTGTCTGAGGAGAGGGGTCTTACACAGCTCCCCAGAGAGCACGGCCAATGGGAAGGGTCGTGGGGTTAAGGGTGGGAGACACTCACAACCCCTCTAAGCCTCTGTTTCCTCATCTTAATGGAGACAACAACAGACCTGACCCAGAAGTATGGGGCGGGCACTCAAGGAGACAGAGCCTGCAAAGCTGGGAGCCTGACTTATTGCAAGCTCTCTGTAAATGTTTGAAGTTGTTACTGCTTTTTATTGTTGCTAGTATTATTGTATCTCATGCTATCATCGGCCCTATTGTTTCAGTTGGTTGTGTGTAGTATCAGGGATGCCATGGAATATTTTTTAGCCTGTAAACTTTTCTCATCTGCAAACTGAAGGAGTTGGACCAGATGCTATCTTAAGGTTCTTTCCTGTATTAAGACTCTAGCATTCTAAAGGCTCATTGTGTAGTAACCAGTTGAAAAATGCACGTCATCATGCCAGAAGGATCATAAAGCCAGAGCCCTTTAGGAAAGAACTGGGAAAAGTCGGAAAAGTTTTAGCTGGAGATGAAGGCAGCAGACGGTGGTCACATCGACACCAGGAAAGCTGTAGTGTTTTCTCTGTAACATCACAGGGATGTTATCTGGGCATGTGTAAACAAGGGGCGGGTGGCAAAGATGAATGCTAATCTCTGCCAAAGTCAAATGCATATTAACTCTTATTCACACAGTACAAATACGTTGCGCAGAGCAATCAGGCCGTGAATGCGTATGGTTTCGTTTTTTTTCGGCGATGCACATCCTTTGGCTACAGAAGCGGTGCAGGACTCACGCTACGGCTTGTTTCCCAGTCAAGTGTGACGTCTGCGCTGCTCCTTTAAATGCAGCACTTTGCTCGGGCTTACGTCTCGGTGTTATTTGTTTTGCCTTATAAATGTAGTGAAAGCAGAGATCACAGGTATTCCTCCAGGAATAATTAGAAATAAAAGCTTATTTATACGAGGGAAGTTTTCGAGTAGAGGATGTGTTCTTGCTTGAGTCATAAAGAAGTGATACGGGTTTCAGTTTCCATTTTGATGCCCTGGAACTCGATCCTTTTGGTCAAGCCCATTCGGGGAGGTTAAAAAAAAAAATCGCTCAGAATTCTCTGCCCAAGTTCCGGTTAAAAATGGCTTGTCCTTCTTCCTCATTTTCAAGCTCTTGTACCCTATTGGCAAATCCACCCCTCCACCTCTCTGTGTTTGGATTTTAAGAGATACATTCAAGAAAGGAAAAATATATAACCGTGGGCACTGTTTCTGTGAAATAAGGGAGGCCAGGGATCAAAGAGAAGCCTTGTCTTGGAATACAATTTGGCCAAAACTGCCTGGCGTGTGTGTCTGTATGTGTGTGTGTATATGTTCATCTCTCCATGATTCATTCTGAGGGCTGTTTTAGCCTTCATAAAATATTCATGCTAGTTGTGCATGGTTCTATAATTGCCATCTCAGGCCTTGAATTATTTATAGGTTGTACTGTTCACATAGTCTCATTTACTGATAGAGAAGATAACACCATACGAGAGGATCCCAAACACTCTGAGGCCTGTTACTTTGCATTAAGTAGTGGAATTATATTACTGTAGGTGTAAAATGCTGGCCCTTTTTTTTTCCTCCTCTCCCTTTAATATATCATTTTTGTATTTATAATATGCTAATTGTCAGGATGCTGTTAAGCCTCATAATTCCTGCCGAGTTTTGCAGAAATCAAGATGTGGCTGGAATGATTTAGCTTTTGATCTCAGAATGATTGTTCTAAAAAAAAAAAACAACAAAAAAACAAAACCTGTCTTTACACACAGCATAATTTATTGAAATGATGTATGACTCTACATGCATACCTGAGCCCTTTTGTTTTGTACTATTGATCAGTTTGTATGTCTCAGTGTTAGCCAACACGTGGTGGGTTTAGATAGACATTTACCAAGGAGGCTTTCGAGCTGGCTGTCCCTAATTAAATACCGAGTCTCAATTCAGTAGCGTGGCAGTTCCCCCGCACCTGTTTATTTTGCCTTCTTAATGCTCCTTTCCCTTTTCTGCCAACTTGATCTCCATTCCACATACATCATAGTGTTTTGAAATTTATTCTCGGGTAGGTATATACTGGGGATCTATCTCTTTTTTCTTTTGTATTATTTAGTTTCAAAAGGACATGCTAATGTTAATCAATATCAAGAGGCAGAGACACCACAGAGTAGACTTTTCTGGCATTTCACTATCATTTTCCATGTTTAAAGAGGGAAAACAGAGAGAAAAATTCACGGCAGCTCATAACCTACTGCTGATATATTTCACTTCCCTTCTGCACCAGTGGTAACTCATGAATTTTCTGCTGGTTTAGGAACTTCCAACTCTATACAAATCATTTAGCCAAGCTTCCTGCATGAGATCAGTCTTTCCCCTCCGGCCTCCTCTCCCTCTGTGCCACGTGTGGTGGGCACTCTCCTGCCCCTGTACCTGCCGACTCACCGTTCCTTACAGTATCCCTTGTCAGGCCCGTAGTGCCGGGGGTGACTGGAAGTTAGCAGGCACATGATTTTTAAGTGGTGCCTTTATGTGGTCTTAAATAACACTGAATCTGGTAATGAGGAAATAAGTCCATGTAAAATTTCTGTTAGTCCTTCCAATTAGGCCAAGGGCCTAGTCGAATGCTCTTTCATGCTTGCTTCGTCTCCCTTGTCAAGAAATACCATTTGGCAGGAAATAGGCTTTTAGCCAAAATTTGGTAAATTTTTCAAATTTGTTTTTTATTGACCTCTGTTTGTATTGCTTCCCTCTATCTAAGGTGAGTGGCATTGGCTGTCATTCATCATGGTAAATGGAAAGTGTCATTTAAAAATAAGTTTATTGGGAGTAAAAGTAGCGAGTCAATATCCATAAAATATTAAATACATAATATAGGTATTATGGACAAATGGCAAAAATTACGCAAGGGTTTTTATGAAGGGCTGAAGTTAAGGGAGCATTACGATAGTGCCAGAGCAGTGGCGATCACTCCAGAGAGCTGGGGATTCGGTTGAACCGAGGAGCGTGGTGAGGTTGAGTGACGGGCAACAGGAGGCTGTGGAAACGAAGATGATGGAGAGAGTGAAGGTGTGCATTTGTTAATGAGACTCAGTTTTTTGTCTTTACACAGTAAAAAAGTTCCACTAACTCAATGGGATTCTATTCAATTTTCTTCTCCTACTAACTGAAGATCCACCTCTATGGATGAAAAGTTTCCTGAAGCCACAGGAGTTTCCATTTGGCCACTGTCAGACAATGCAGGGGGTGGACTTGACTGTTATTAATGAATGAAGGCCTTTAGGGCTAAGGGTGTTGTAAATGGCAGTTAGTCTTACAGATTAACGTTGATCGGAGTGTAGGAAATTAGTGTCATTCTATAGCATGTCCAAGAGCCCTTGGACAAGCTACATTTCTCCTTAGAGCCAAAATAATAGCTTGGTTCGTTACCTAAAGAGGACGTGCTCTGGGAGACTTTGCCCTGTGCCCGGGGACAGTGTCTGGCACTTCATAATAGCTTAGCACATGTTCATTGTATTGGAATTAATGCGACTTAGAAAGGCTCTGATTAACTAATATTTCCTTAAAAATATACACACAGAAAAGCGGAGTGTGATTGAAGATGAAATGAGATCGCTGTTGCATCTACTCTGTGTATCCTGCGGAGTAAATGCCTCTGACTGTATGCTGGGGGGTGGCCCAGGCATGAATTATATAGTTCTTAGTGGCTTGTGACAGTTGACTTGACAGGAGTTAATTGTATGCTAAGCAGGTTTTAAAATGAAAATTCAGATGTGAACGAATTATTTGCCTCCATCATATGTATCCCCCAGATCAGAAAAGACTGAAACCTTCCTATGTAGGTGGATAGGGGAGCCCTGGCTAAAGTTACAAGGAAGCTTCAGGCTTCCTTGGGGCTGGGATGACTGTGTCCCTCCTGGCTATTCGTCAGTGTCTGTTTTGGCAACAGCATTGGGTTGCTAAGCATTTAAAAAAATGTCTCAGCCAAGGCTCTGTATTTTGGAAAGCCACAGCTGCAATTCCACCAAGTACCTCTTCTGCACCTGCCCTGGTAGCTGTCTTTCATCCCATCGGCTCTGACTGTTCCAAGCTGCTGCCTTGTGCTTTCCTGAAGTCCAGTTTTAAAGGGGTGAATCTGGTGGGTTATTGTGGAAAGAGGTTCCTGGGTCATCAGGCCAGGTCTGACGAAGGTGGTGGCCCTAACTCTGCTGCTAATGAACTGGGTGTCATTGTGCAAGTCCACCAAGCTACCTGAGCCTCTGTCTCCTCACCTGCAGAAAGACGTGATTGAACTCAAGGTTCTCCATTCTAGTATTTTATGGTCCCTTCAGCCCCTGCATATACCTGTGGTGATGGGCTGGCCCCCTTATAAAGTCAGAATATCATTTGTCATAAACAAGACTTCTTACCAAACACTCTTTATTTCTGCCTCTGTAGTCAAAGAATGATTTGCTGGCTATTTCTTCCCTATTCTGATTGTTCTGTATATTACATTTATTATGTAATTTTCCTAATAGCAAGAGTTATGCCGTTTTATGGTACTTTCCCAAGGGAAAGTATTTAGAACACTATTTAATAAAGAAAAAGGGGGAGGAGGGTAATGAGGAATTGTAGAATTTTGTGTTTTTTAAGTGTCCGATATTTGAATCTGACATCTTCATCTGTTTTCTGCAGCAATCTGCATGTCAGGAGCTGCAACTCTCTAAGCTTCTGCTGGGTTCAGACTCCTTTGTCTTGGAGGGAAGTTAATGGGCAGCCAGACGAGCACCTCGCTTCCCTGGTGTTTCTGCCACACGGTGTCTGGTCTCCGTTGAACGTGTGCAGTCATGGGGAACCCATCCTCTCATGAGGCAGCCCATCTCTCGCCATGAGAGTGTTCTTCCCTTCTGCTGAGCAGAAATCTGCTTGGTGAAACGTTCGCTCCTTGGTGCTAGTTCTGTCTAATGGACTTTTAAAGAATAGAACTGCTGCTTTATCCACAGAGAAAGTAATTTGGGCGTAATTCCAAGTCACTGGCCTGGATGAAAAGGCAGGAGAGGGAAGTGAACAGGGAGTGGGGAAACTTTGGAGTTGGGTGGCTCCCCAAAGATAAAAGAAAAACAAACAATAAAAATATGGAGGGGTGAGTATGAGGACCTGTGCCAAAGATGAAAAAAAAACCAAACAAAACCAAACAACCCACCACCACCACCACCAATATGGCAAATAGGAGGGTCTCATAGATTTCATTTGGTAAAGTAAGACTAAAAGGGGGCGAGCCCTCCCTTCTCTGCCCCCCCCAAACTGATCCACAGTCCCCTTTTCAACTATGGGCCAGACTGAAATGTGTGGTGTGTTTTCTCTTAACAGTCTCCCATTCTCAGTCAGGTCCCTGATAGGCACCAGCACATTGTCATGCAAATTGTTCCTAGTCCCAGGGGATTTTGCTGAGGTTGGTGAAGGCCTCTGCTGGGAAAAGCGCCTTTCAGCTGTCCCCTCCGGGGTTGACATCTTTATAGAGCAACCACAGCACACAGCGTCCTGCATCTTGTTCTACCCAGTACCCAAAGTTCTGCCTCTTCCCTCCCTCTCTCTCTCTCACACACACATACACACACACCCCAAGCACCCTTTCCTTCTGACACACTCCATAAGCCACCAGCCCTGGAAGGAGAAGTTGAATGCCTCCCTTTAGACCTCTGAGGGAAAAGCACGCATTATCTTTCCTGGCCCCTCCTTGCTGATGGGAACACCATGCCTCCTTCAGTTGGTAAGAGCTGGTGTTCCGAAGTCATTATGAATCTTTTCAAGAGTGGGTTACAAGTGAATGCTTTCAACATCACACATGTTGAAATGGTTTCCAGTTTTGTTTCTGCCATGCCTGCACCCCACCCCCAACAAGGTATAGCCAGGGCGCTTGCTGGTTTGCAGCATTCTCAACATCTTTATTGCCTCAAATTGCGCAAACACCGGAGGCCGGGGCACCAAGTCATCACTCAGCGTGCTGGTCCACAAGCCTTTCCAGTTGGCTGTGTGGGACATGACCCCAGACTGTACTCTGAAACCATTTTCTTGAGCACCAGACATTGCCCAATTTTCAAATAACAAGAGAGCAATGCCCTTGCATCACTGTCACCACCTCTCTGCTCTTTGAGGGCGTGTGAAGGGTGTTAGTACTTGAACCAGACAATTCATAGACCCCAGGAAAACAAGTTGGGCAATGTGGTCCCTGCCAGGACAAGTGCATCTCAAATACTTTTCTAATAAGCACATAATAAAAATATGCTTGCAGTGCTTATCGTAGCTTTCTTTACATTTCTGAGTGATACTTTTAAGGAAAAAAAAGCAGCATATTTAACTCTTTAATGTTTCTTGGGTATACATAGAAAGAACTGAGCTCTTAGCCACACGCAGAATTAAAGTCTTGGTAAACTCTGGGTTTATAAAACACGAATCTTTGGGCACTTAAATTGAAGCTGTTATCTATTAATATTAATTTAATGGTAGAATGGAGAGTGTGGCAAAAGATTTAATAGAAGCCTTGTCTGTTCGTTTGGTTGTGTCCTAAGCAATTCCCATTTAAACCTTGGCCACTGTGTTTGAGCTAAGTCCTGAGACAAAACTGCACAGAGGATTCTCACGTAGAGATGCACAATTTTCAGGGGGAAATTTTAAAAAATAGAAGTTTTTGTCAGTTTTGTATAATCAGGGGATGATGTATCTTCTGAATTTTGCAGTCCAGGAGAAAAAAATAAGTGAAAATAGGCTCTGATCGCTACTGGTTTCAAAGCCTGTCAAAGACGGGACATATTAAGGATGCAGTAGGGCCCATTCCAAACTTCCAAATACTTTTTAAAATTGTGTTAATTTTCATGTTGATTATAAGGGATGGGGCCAGAGGAACAAAGAAAGAAGCACCCGTGAAAGAAGTATCATCTCTCTTCTTGAATCTGGAACTTGATGAAAACATGGAGGTGGGGTTGCACCCAAGTTATAGACACGAATTATTTTGTGACGTACGAAGTCACAGCTTAGAGGGAGATGCAAACTCTCCAAGTCTCTCTGGCAGCAGATAGGCACCCTCTTCCATCCCGGCGCCGTCAGTTTTGCCATGACAAGGGAGACCCTCTGATCGCTGGTGTTTCTGGCATCACGTCAACCCTTCCCTTTTCGTCACCACCCCTGGGCCTTCATTCTGAGTAGGGGTGTCGGCTTGTCCTGAGGCCTGGACAGGAGCAAAGGGCTGGCACTCACAACACATTTGAAATGGACATTGGCTACATTAGGGGACTGTCGTGGTTCTCAGCGATGCCTATTTAATCTTTCAGAGGAGAACTACAGGTGGTTATTACACAGCTCCTCGCCACAGATTATGCGCCATATGTACTCCACGTGTGCCTGTGTGTGTGTGTTGGCATGCTTTGTTGGTTTGTACAGGTATGTTTGTGTGTGCTTAGGTGTGTGTGATGTGTGGAGTCTCCCGTGTATAGTTTATACTTTGGAAAGACATCGTCTTCCATCATTCGTCACTCCCTAGCTGTTGTAGACTGGGCCAGAACATCATTTGTTAACAGCGACAAAGCCGCACTCATAAACGCCGACATGTTACATTAATTTATAGGCACTGAGTGACTTATTAAAAGTGACGTGTGAAATATAACAGGGCCCGGTATGGATGATTAGGTTTCGGGCTTTGAATTGTTGACAAGGCAGGGGTAATGAATTGCGGGGCACCGGCTCCTGCGTTTCCCCCTCATTAGTCAGTATTAGCTGCATTAATGGTAATAATTGGATATATTCATCATTTAAAATGTTTTAATAAATGTTTGGACAGTACCCGATCGGAGCTGTCAAATATTAGGCTGGAAGGGTTGTGACAAGAGAAAAATGATGATGTTCCTTAGGTGAGAGATTTATGCGGCTTTGGGATGCCAGCCTTGACTTTGCAGTCCCGAAGGAACCTGAGCGCGGAGGAGTTAGGGACACAGACCGCTGCCGCAGGACGCTCCTGCAGGAAGACCTCGGAGGAGGGCAGAGAACCTGCCTGGGACTCGGGTCTGCCGCTGGTTCGCTCAGAATGGTTTCCCGGGAAGCGGCTGTGTTGATGCGAGTTAGCTCCGTGGCCTTGGGCCAGTCCTTGCACCTTTCTGAGCCTCTGTGCCTGTGCTTGTGACGTGTTTCACTGGGGTCCCTTTGAGAGCTAATGTTGTGTGCGTTTCAGCAGTGAATGTGATCCTGGAAGTCCAGGTAGACCTCTGACTGACGTCCCCAAGTGACTTCCCCTCCTTCACTCCTCTTACCTGTATTTATTGGGGACAGATGCACAGGCTCCGAAGAGGACCGAAAAGGTGGATGAGACTCATCTCTAGCCCCTCGGAAGGTGATCATCAGGCATTATTCCGTGCATGCGGCACTGTCCAAGTCACGTGGGCATGGTTGCATTTGCTGTAGTAACTGGAGTCGGGATGCATCCCAGTGTCGCGGTTTAACTCTTTATCGATCTTCCTCTGCTACTGCGGTCAGTTTAGGGCTATTGCATTACATACAAAACGCCTAGAGGGAGGGATGTTCAATATACATTTATATGGTTCCTAATTCCAGCCCATTCCTGGGGCCCCTGTACTGTAGACACAGCAAAACAAAGCAAAACAAAAATAAAAGTCTGTTTAACTTGCATTTGAGCATGCATAGATTTAGACCAAGTGGAGAATGACTGAGGTCGTTTAATAATAATGGTAGTAATAATAATAACTTGCAATAATAGTAACAGCTGAACTTTATTGAGCATTTACTACATGCTATTCAGGGCCCTTTGGACTTTACGTATATTCTCTTATTTCATCCTCACAGCATTCCTCCCAGGTAGTATTATAATTCCCATTTCACAGATGAGAAGTCAGAGGCTTAGAGAATTGAAGTGGTTTCCTTAAGGTCCCACAGCTGGTAAGTGGTAGGGCCCAGGTTGGAACCCAGATTTCCTGACTTGACATCTTCGCCGACCTGCCACACTGCCTGTGGCATCTCGGGGGCCTGCTCAGTTCTGAGGACATAGGTCAGGAGGCTGTCGTCTGATTAGAGGATATTTGGAAGCGTGTAAACAGGATGGCGGAGCATCTGGAAATCTTGAACCGAGGTGGCAGAAGAATAAGGTTTGCTTATCCTGGAAAACGGGCCTGGGAAGACCAAGTGGCCACTTTATGTAATTTAAGGCTTATCTTGGGGAAGAAGGAGGAGTGTTCCTCTCTGGACTCAAGCTAAAACTGGAATTTCTGCAGCTGAAAGGCCGGAGGGCAGAATTGCATTCTCGGGAAGAAGGAGCTTCATCACAGGGCCGTCCGTCCAGTTTGAATGGGACAGACTGCCTCCCCGAGGTGGGACACTGTCTGTCACGGCTGGCATGAGTCTGCCCCCCTCCCTCTGGGACCTGTCCCACCACTGGCCTCCTTGTTACTGCTCTCCGGCCACAATGGCCTGCACACTTGCAGGACTGCTCTTCCCCTCGATTTTGGCCTGACTGATTGCTTCTTGTCCTCCCAGTGTCAGCCAACATAGAGCTTCCAAGAACTCCTTTGACCCCCCTTGTACAACTGTCCCCTTTCTACCAGCTGTCACATCCTATCTGCCCCCTTTTCTACTCCAAAAGCTCTAACTAGTAACTGATGTTGTCTTGCTTACTTGTGAGATTATTTTACTTGCTTTTGTCTCTCTTCCCCCTAGAATGTTAAGTCCATGAGGGAGGATGCTTTCCTGTCGTCTGCACTCGATCTTCAGTTCCCAGGGCAGGCATACAGCAGCCAGAGCAGCTGTTTGTCAGGGACATTGGGAAGGGATGCCTTCGTTGGGAGGGAAGCTACACTGGATAACTCCTCTGTTTCCTGCTCATTCTCGCAACCCATGAGCATCCCAGAGTTACAGTGGTTCCCCATGTTTCTTTGCCTTATCAGAAAGACAAGAGGATGTTTGAGATTTTAATAGACCACAATACTAGCTCCGGTTGGCTTAGAACCAGTGCTCTCCATATCGAAGATAACCCCTGAGCTAATGGGTTTGCTTTGCTCCCTCGGTACCTCTGTGGGAATTCTCTCCATCTGCTGCCATTCAGCGTCGGCTTCATGGGTGTTAGCTTCAGATTTGGCATCATTTAGGTGATGCATGTTTAGAATGCACCAAAGAAAAAGTTTGGATTATGCCATTGAGACTTTATAGATTAGAATTTGTTTTTATTATTACAGATGATATTCCCTATTTCATGAAAAAAAATTAAGATGGTTGCCACATAGTGGAAAAGTCTGGGTGTTATTTGTTAGTACAATTTGGTTTTGCAGACATTCCCGCACAGGGTCCTTTACAGTAAGCCGTGGTGTTCCGTACCCGCGGTTTGCAGCCAGAATGTCTTGGGGACTCCTGGTGCTCTCAGCTCATTTATTTTGGCTTCTTAGTTATTTCTCTGTTGTAGGTGACCCTTTATCATGCCACCTACATTATTTTATCAAGCTACCTTCAGGCTTATTGTTTTTTCAGAATTAAGTAGATATTTATCACCTGTATCCCAGATTCTGAGGATACAGAGAGGAGAAAATGTGGTTCTTATCTTCAAGAATATTTCTATCTGGGGGGATCAGCGAGCAGGTGGGGCCACAAAGGAATGATAGATATGGTTCTGGAGGGAAGCCTGGGGAGACCCTGAGGTGAGAGATTCCAAGTCTGCAGGAGGACCTGGGAAGGCTTCTCGGAGGAGAAGGGGGTACTTGCGATAGTTCTTGAAATATAGGGGGTTCTTCTAGATCAGGAGTGGGTCCATGCCAGGAGAGAGAAATGGCATTTGAGGAGGCCCGAGAGAGCTCAGAAGGCTTAGGAAATGTGAAGTGCTTTAGCGTAAAGGGGCATCAAGGACTGGGAATGAGAAGTCACTGACGGGGTTGTTGGGGGCCAGATGATAAATGGTGGCCTTTGTTCCGCAAGACAGTGAGAAGCGGTCATTTACACATTTGAGGCCATATCAGTTGTAAACAAAATATCTCCAGGAGTTAGAGGAGGGGTCTAATGGAATTCACTTGTTGGAAAATGTTAGTCTAACAGAGGACCGCTGTCCTGATAGGGTGGTCTTGTAGGACAATTTCCAGGTAAGATTTTAAGAAAATGGTAATCCTATCGTAGGTGACTTGCTTTGAATCTTCCCTAAAGCATCAGCTCACAATACTGTGCCTACTTCACAAAAGATGCACTCTCTCAGGGATGATAGACTCCATTCAGCCTTTAAGCAGAGATCTCTTAAAATGGACTTTCACCCTGCTCTTGGACATCACTTATGTCTTGGTGGTGGCAGGAGCAAGTGGGGACCCCGAGTGTGTCCAATATGTGACTTGCTTTGCTGAAGTTGATCCCTCGTCTCAGCCCCGTGCCCGGCACAGTGAGAGCAGCGGCGGGGGCCCATGGTGGGCTTCTCCCAGGCTGCCTCCCCTTGTGATGCACGGTAACTCAGCGTGATGACTACATTGTCACGGGTGTGATCTGTGACTGTGGGTGGGGACAGGTCGGACCTGTGGATATGCAACATCTAGTCACTGTGTTTGTTCGTTTCTTGAAAACATGGATGTTCTGCATCCTCAGTTATCAAAACCCCAGTACCCTTGGGCATGGCAGGGCTGCTTCTGGGAGTTTCCCTAACCTAGTTCGGTAGAATACCAGTCACCTTGACTCATGTCAATAATTTCAAATGAAACAGTCTTAGACCCATTTTCAAACAATAGGCCCCTTTGACCTGGAAATTCTTTTTTTTTTTTAAGATTTTATTTATTTATTTTTAGAGAGGGAAGGGGGAGAGAGAGAGAGAGAGAGAGAGAGACAAACATCAATGTGCGGTTGCTGGGGGCCGTGGCCTGCAACCCAGGCATGTGCCCTGACTGGGAATCAAACCTGCGACACTTTGGTTCCCAGCCCGCAACCTGGGAATTCTTGTCCTAGGTAACTATTTTAAGGAAATACTCAGATATGAGGATAAAATTTTATATACAAGGGTGTTTACCAAAGCATTATTTATAACAGAAAAAAACTTGAAAGTATAGTCAAACAATGGGGTACGTGTTGACTATCTACTGTATATGATAAAATGCTGAAGATTTAAAAAAATCCCATTTTGAAGATTGCTTAACATGAAGAAAAGGCTCTATCGTTATAAAATTTGTATATTCATGAAAAGACTGGGAGAAATAATACAGGTGGTTATTTATTACTTTTGAGTAGTTTGGCTTTTTTTTTAACAAGTAAATACTTATAATCAGAAGAAAGCTAGACACTATTTATTTTTAAATGTGCCAACTGGAATTTGAAAGAAGTGGCTACATTTCAGATGTCATATAAGCAAAAAAGAGAAAAGATTGTGCAATGGCAAAAAAGTGGGGAATCGGTAAGGTCAAACAAAAGGGCTTTGGCCCTAGCATCTTGTTAAGACCAGAGGAGCATTTATTTAAGGCAGCATTTGACTAAGCTAATTCCGGACATTTCTCTCAACTCCTGTGCAGTTGGTTTTAAGTTGCAGGAAGGATCTCTGGCTCAGACCGGCCGAGGGAGTGTGCATAAACACGGGGTTTATTTTGTCAGGGATGTTCTTGAGAGACTCAGCTCTTTACTGATCTTTTTCCCCCCCTTTGTGGCCATTTATTTACTTTTGAAAATACCCCTGCAGACCCTCACTTGAGTGAAAAGGAGATCTGTTCTTATGGCAGGGATCAGTCGCTGATCAACGAGGCTCTAAGAATTGTGTATAGACTCGGTTACTGCTGTTTTTATCATTCCAGCCGGTTGGCTTTGTATCGATAAGTGATCGATGTGGCTTCGGGTATTTTCAGAAATTCCCACCTGTGGCATTCATAGTGTTTCTCCCCACCCTCCATTTTTTTCTCCTTTTTCTTGCCTTTAAGTGGGGCTCATGATGACGGAAGTTCTTACCCATTACCTTGCCTCCTACAGGAAATTAAGGGGCAATTGACCAGAAAAGGTCCAAATTGATTCTACTCATCCTTTAGTGAGTACATGAGAAGGGAGGAGATTTACAGTTAAGGTCCCAAATGAGAGCTGGATGTTAAAGTTTTGGTTGAGGATTTAGGGAGGCTGAAGCTAAAACTGAGTGTCATCTTGGAGGTTAATCCCCTGCCTCTGGAATGCGTCTTGCTGCCTGTGATACTGACACGGTGGAACAGCTGAGGGTCAGAGGCCCGGCGTCCGCCTCTGTGCAGGGTGTTGGAGGTGATGGGAGGATGGCAACGCCAGGGTTCTGAGGCAAAGGTGTTTCTGCCCTGGGCCACGCATGCAGTGGAAACCGAAGATGTTTCCCCGGCCAGGACCGAAGGAGAGCAAAAACAGGCAACTGAGCAATTAGAAATATCACTTGTCTGTATTGCAAAGCATGAAGCAACAATCCTTTTAAAGTTTAAGTTGACATGCCCTGACCGGTGTGGCTCAGTTGGTTGGGCATCATCCAGCAAAGCAAAAGGTCGCTGGATCGATTCCCGGTCATGACAGATGCTTGGGTTGCGGGCCAGGCCCCGGTTTGGGGCATGTGGAAGAGGCAGGTGATCGATGTTTCTCTCCCTCGCTTTCTCCCTCCCTTTCCCTCTCGCACTAAAAATAAGTAAATAAAATCTTTTTAGAAAGTGAAGTTTAAGCTGACAATGGGGACTTGGGAAAAGTATGGCAGTGTGGGATTCAAGAGGCTGAGAATGTTTTTCTTGTCCCACTAAAAGGGAAAAGCGCTCAGTTGCACCAAAGGGAGCCACACCGAGACAGTGGTCAGATCCATGGAAACCATGGAAGGTGACCCTTTTCCACGCGAGGGTGGCTTGTCTCCAAACTCTGAACGGGGCCATTTTATCCTCAAGATCCTCATTCCTGCCAGGGTGAGTAGGCAGGCAGGGAAAAACCACCTCTCACCTGCTGCTTAGTGATAAGCTAGTTACAAATTGTGTAGTGAACAAGAACATGAACTGGGAATCCAGGTTCTCTCCCTAGATTTGTGACCTCAGAGAAACAGATTGCTAAGACGGTCAACCTTAATGGTTGCTACCTTAGGACTGTTGTGAGGATTCCATGAAGTAATTTTAGGAAAGTGCTCAGCAAATTACTTTGCACCTAGTAAGCACTCAAATAGTAGTAACACTAATAAGAAGAACAAAAATAATAGCAATCGTGATGCTATTATCATTATAGCAGCAGAAATAGAAATTATGGCCAATCCTGTTGGAGTTCATTCATCAATACTTGTCTTATTTCTCTGAAGATCCTACAGGAAAAAATTTGATCCATGTCCATTTACCACCAGAGAACTGATATTTGTGATGCACAAACAAGACTCAGCTGAGCTGTGTGGAGGAAATAGGATAGGATAAAATATGATCCCTCCAGTGAGATGCTAGTAATCAGATAAGAAATGTAAATGCAGATAGCCAATTACAAGGTGCTAAGGGACCAGTATGGTTGGTATCAGTAAAGGCTGTGGGAATTTAGAGAGTGCTATTTTGGCCAACGTGATCAAGGAGACTCACGCATTGGCCTTGAAGAATGGATTTGATTTCCTTTAAGTAAACAAAATTCCAGGCAGTGGGAACAGTTTGTACAGAGGCTTGGAAGTGGGAAATAGTAAACTTTTAGGGAATGGAGAGGCATTTGACCAAATGTTAAGGGGAGTGCATCTTTGGAAGAAAAAAAATGACTTAGTGAGTTTCGGCTAGGAATAGCCCCAAGTGTGGTCGCTGAGATTAAGCAAAGCCTCAACCCTAATCATCCTTTTAGGTGTTCACAGCCAAGTGGATCTAATAGATAAGCCAAGTATAAAATGACCTGGGTAAGTGCCATAAGAAAGACACTCACAGATGTTGAATGCCTTGGGTGTATGGAAGAGCAAGGCATTAACTCCTAATGGGAGAATCTGGACAGTCTTATTGGAAGGGGAAGAATATTGACTGGAACTGGATGGATGGAGGGACTTCAAGGGGGAAAGAAAGGCCTTATAGGTCAAAGGAATGACTGAGCCCAGACTTGGGGGCTGGAGGGGACTCTCAGTGCCCAGTGAACATGGCCTCACAAGGTGATTCTATTTTGGCATAAAGTCCCATAGAGTGTCCTGCCTGTCACTTGGATAAATAGAGGACAGAGGAGAAAGCCCTCTAACGGGCTGTTTCTTTACATTCCATCCAACTGAGATGTGTCTCTTGGAGAAAAGGGGGACCGACTTTTCCCTTGCTAGACAAACGAGGGAACGGTGATGGCTACAGATGTCTCTCGGGCCACCGAGATGTCCCAGGCAGGAGAGGCCTGCCAGTGTCCTCTCTGCCTGTAGCTCACCCTCTAAGGAACCAGGACAACGGCCCACTTGGTCCATTGTCTCACGTCACTCACCCAGCCTCCCCCTAGACCTCATCAGGGAAGGTTTACCTTCCACTCAGAAAGAACCAACTTCTTCAAAAGCTCAGTGTAAGCCAAAGATCCTCTCCTTTCCTCTGAGCCCCACCTTCCCACCAGGCTGTGGACCGTCGCATCATGAAATACGGAGGCACAATTTTTTACCCATGTTTCAGAGAAACAGGAACAGAAATCCAGCCTCTACTAAATGTATGCCATTTAAGCCTTGGGTTTTTTCCCATTATTACTGTGCTGCCTAAAAGGAAAAAAAATCAGAAGAGAGAAAGAGCAAGCTGAGTGCCTTCCAGATTTGTTATTTAATGATGATTTGGTTCTGTAGCGGGGACTGTTCCTTGAGAGGTGAGTGCGCATGCGTGCGTGTGCTCGCACATGCTCCTCCCATCCCCTTGGGCGAACAGGTGACCTGAGAAGGCGTCAGGTGGGTCTGCTGTTCTCTTGAAAGAACTGCGATGTCTCAGCTTCTGAATTTCTGGGGCACCTGAACTAACGCCGGCTTAGTACCAGCTAGCACCCAGTGGAATGCCCGTGTCATGTGACAATCACCAGTAACTCTGGTGGCCGCCATCGCTTACTCTGAACAGGGGGTCTCCACGGAAGTGTGACACCCTTAGGCCTGCTGGTTCAAAGGCATTGTGGGAGCTACAACAGACCCTGGTTTGCCTTTTCTGCTTGTTCAAGTGAGTCGAGGCTAGCAAGTTCAATGGAGTGGAGGGAGGAAAAGTTTTCCCACGTTTCTGTAGATCAGCCGGGGAAGGGTCAATCTGGAAAAAACAGTTGTGTCAAGGAGAGTAATTAGACAGAGGCAGAGGGATTGAATATTAGTTCTCTCACAGAGTAAATGAGGGTAAATTCTGTTAATGATGTGACTTTTTTCAGTGCTAATGTGATAATAAAGTACTCTAATTCTGGAGAGGCTTGTCACAATCTCAGCTAAAGCACTGACCCTTCCAGTAGGTGAGACCAAGAAGCAACTTGTAACTCTCCAGCAAAAAGCAAGAAATCAGAGTTAAGTGGATATCCCCCCCACCCCCACTCTCGGTGTTTAGCATAGAAAACCTCTACCCAACACTGTCGGGAGACTGCTGGTGAGTGGACTGTCTTACTTGAGGCCCGAGAGCACTTAGGTTCGCTTTTCTGTTTTGTTCTGGAGGGAAGACATGAGCGTGATTTCCAAGAGTACAAATAGCCCAGCTCGGGATTCGAGTACAATGATTAACAGCACCAAAAGGTTACACTCAGAATGCTGCTGAAATTTCAGTCTTCGAGACTTTAATCTTGTAAAAATTCACGTCATCGTGGGCAAGTGGGAACTTGTGTCAGGGCAACAGAGAAGTGAAACTGGTTTGTTCGCAGCATTGTGATGATGGTGGAAGTGCAGAGAAGAGAATTTGGGTCATTTCTTTGGGAGAGTCAGGGTAGTGCCCTAGTGTGGGTGATATTTGAATTTGGCCTTGATTAAGGATGGGTTGAGCAGACGAGAAGGTCTGGAAGAGAGAGTGAAGAAGTACACCAGGAAGAGTGGTCCATTGTGGGTGCAGTGTAAGCTCAGAGGCTGAGGGTGGAAGAAAGGTTGCAGGTATAGGTTTGGTTCAGGTCATGAAGGAGAGGGGTACTTTGCGAGCAGAGGGAGGCAGTTTTTAAAGGTAATGTAGGTAGGCAAGAGTGCACGTTGGTTGCTGCAGCCCTGGTAGCACAGGAAAGAAGCTGGGTCTCCTGAGTGCTCCTTGGAGCCTCAGTTGAGTCACTCATCAAAGTGGGCCATTCTACCCACCCCTGACACATCCTTTGAGAGTATTTTTTGTTGAAGATCAATGGGAAAAAAGTTAGAAAAGCAATGAACTTTTAAGAAAAGCATAGTTTCTAAATTACAACCTGTTACCTTTGAATTGTTGATTCAGTGGAGAATGATTGCTAACTAACCCAGCACGAGTTCGAATACTTATTTTCCACCCAAGGAGGTTTATCCCTGCAAATAACGGAGGACCACTGTTATCACATAGCTGCGCTTGTGACTCGATGCAAGGGTAGGCAGTGAGCCCTACACCACAGTCTTGCTCTCTGTTGTGGACTGTACTCTGGCCTCAGGTCCTGGTGCTGTGACTTACGGTATGTTTGAGACCTGGGGCTCTTTTACCAAGCTTTCTGGCCTCAGCATATTCATCTGTGAAGTGGGGATATTAACAGGACCTATCCAATGGGACGTGTAAGGATTCATTGCAATGATTCCTATAAATGCCCAGTGTCTGGCACACACTGAGTGAAGTTGGGGCTTTCTCTGTGAAAATGGGAGTGATTCTGAAGCCAGGGAGGCCAGGCTCGGTTCAGGTGTCCTCCCCTAAAATGGGAGAAGGGATGTCAACTGGGTTGACAGTGTCTTCTGTCACAGAGAAATTCCCAAACTGCTGACTTTCCAGGCCACAGACTCTTCAGAAGCCCGAGGACAGCACCAAATCAGGTGTTTTGTTTTCTGCATGGTTAATTGGTTATAAAATGCTGCTAAGACATACTACTTCTGATTGAATTAAGTGCCCTGCAAAATCCAGCTGTGAACAGGTAGCCATGGGATATTTCCTGTGTCTGCACTCACGGTCTGTGGACAGCCTCTCACTGGTGAGGACGCAGCACCTTCTCTTTTGCTTCTGGGTGCAGATGCTTGTCTGACTTCTTCCTTCACCCAGCTTGTCAGTGGCCAAAGGTCTGGGAGAAAATCAAGCTTGACCACATCTGGATTCGGGTGACCAGGATTCTCAGAATGACAAAGCAGAGGGGAACATGCCATTACTTCAAACACAAGAACTGCTTAGGGTGGTGGTTTTTTTTTAAATAATGAGCCCATTTATTGGAGCCACAAGGGCCCTTCTTTTATTATTATTATTATTATTACTATTTTTTAAAGATTTTATTTATTTATTTTTAGAGAGGGAAGGAAGGGAGATAGAGAGAGAGAGAGAAACATCAATGTGCGGTTGCTGGGGGTCATGGCCTGCAACCCAGGCATGCACCCTGACTGGGAATCGAACCGGCAACACTTTGGTTTGCAGCCCACGCTCAATCCACTGAGCTATGCCAGCCAGGTATTATTATTATTTTAAATTAAAAAATGCACCCATAGAAGCTCTGCTCTAATGTCACAGACAAGTGAGTTGCTGCTACTTTGGTTGCTACGGTTTAGAGCAGCAGGTGCAGCCTGGGACCCTCTCCCACATTTGTTCCTTCTGGCCCTTGTGTTGTCTGGAAGAGGAACACATCTCACACTTCATAATATGAACTTCTAGCTCCTTTTGACATGGGAAGCTCTGGCAACACTGTCCTTATGTTTCCGATGGAGGCAGTTAGCTGGGGGAGAGTTGAAGCTGGCCCTTGTAGTCTGGACCTTTATTCTTCAGATCCTGTATTTTCTTTTACTGTCTGTGGTCTTGTGTGCAGCCTGCTTCACTGATTGATGTAATCTGCCTACATATCTGTCTGTCTGTCTGTCTATCTATCTATCTATCTATCTATCATCATGACTTGAGAGGAGACCATAGGACATTGGAATTTTGTAGCCTACAAGTTACTAGGGCTCTACAGAATAGAACCTTCTCTCTCTTTTACACACACATATACACCTATTTTAGGACCCTCCCTTCTGCTGTCTTCTCAGTTTCATCATTCTGTCCACGTCTTCATCTCCACTCGGTTCTACCTTTTTTGTAGAGAGGGCCTTGTGCAACATGAGCTCCCTGTACCCTCTCTTCTCCTCACCTGTCAGAGTTCCCTTGTCCTGTTAGGCAGGATACTAGTGGATTATGTTCTATTATGGGTTTATTTTTAAAAAAGAATTTTCTAGCAAACTCAGCCTCACATGTTTGCAGGTTCAACTCTAATAGAGTAGAATCCATCTCTGGTTGTAGCCACACAAACAAAATTCCTGCAAGTCGCTTGGATTGGGCCTAGTTGCCTTGACTTGGGTCACATGCCCATCTCTAAAGCGATCGCGTAGTTGGGGGATGTGCTGTAGCAAGTGGCCAGGCCTGGATCACAGGTGCTGTCTGGCCCAAGTGTGGAATGAGTTCACGCCACTGAAATACCAGAACTGTTGGGTGAGAGCCAGGAAGTTCTCCAGAAGGACAGTGGAGAACTGTCACCAAATGGGGAAGATGGATTCTGGGCCGTCAACTCACAGGCTCCTTCCACTGTCTTGTGAAAACTCTGGATTCATTCAGCAGAAAAAAATATGTGTACCAAAATTTGGATACAGTGTGGAGATACTCAAGAACCCCATGCAGAGACCTTCTGTGGACTCTCGGATAAGACCACCTAGACTAGATGGATTCTAAATTCTCGTCCCATGCCAGCATCCTTTGTGTTATGATTGACTGGTTGTTGTGATACAATGAATAGGCCTTGGGAATTTTGCTTCCCATGTTTCTGCTCTGAAACTGAAGCTGTTTGGGTGATATGTGGGTGGAGGAGCGGGGGAGGGCAAGAGAGTGGGACAAAGTACCCCTGAAAGTCTAAATTATGTCACTGTTCATCGACAATATTGCTCTAGTTTCATTTTCCATCAGTATCTTTATGATATCATGAGAAATAGTGCCTAATAAAGTGTCAGACTCTATTTTGCATTATGACTTTAAAATGATACATTTCTTCTTATATTTTTAGGGACTAGAACACACAGACTTATTGGATCACCCATAATATAAACTGGAATAATTTGGAACTCATGAGATTATTGTCATTGCTCTGTGGGCATGAGGCTCACTGGTCATTTGTATTTGGAGGCTGATCCTGAGCTTTAAATCCACGTTAAGGAGTCACTTGTTTTTTGTCTGAACTCTGCCTGAGTGGTGTGTTGGGACGCAGTGGGTTTTTTTTTTCAGTGGAAGCCATTGCTCAAATTAAATTCATTATCCCCAATGGTGCATGAGTCCAGAGGATGGGAGGCAATGCACAGCGATTCTGAGATGGGGACCAGGGAGGAGGTGTCCAGGAAAGTGGACAGACGGATGGAGTGAGGTTTTAAAAGGGGTGATGATGATTTAAATAGGTTTCAAAATGAGTTCCATTCTTAGCAAGACACCTTGCTTTTCTTTTGGAGGAAGAACCTCTTCCACTGATGCCTTTTTCTTCTTTCTTTTCTGGTAGAAAAATGAGATTGTTTCTCTTGCTTGAAGCAAAAGTTTGTCAAATATCAGCTTTCTTTGGCAACCAAGAAACTCCTTTCTTTCTCTGTGGCTTGTGCTAGGGACGAGATAGGATGGGTGAAAGAATTTAAATTTCCTTTTAGTGCAGAGGTGATTTGACATTGTTTGCACTGGGTCTCGATGGCAGATGATTTGATGTCGTCCCTTCTCTGAAGTTCACAGTTTCCGGTGCATAACTTCATCATTGCATTTATTGTGTGATGCTGATATGACTGATGATTTTTTTAAGAGTAAATTAGATACTCATTCTTAAGATTCAGTATACATCAAAAATGTTCGCAAACTTTGCCCCCTAACCGACTTCCACCCAGGCAAGTTTCCAGATGATGCTGACACAGGTGGCCCGAGAGCTGCCCTGTGGCGAGCTTCCCTAAGGGCGGGGAGGGTGTTGTCTGTGCGTCTGTGCTTGGCGTGTTGCTGGTGCTTGGTACATACTTACTGAATGAGCGCTGGACTGAAGGAAGAAATGGATGGCTTAAGGAAATAAATAAGCCGAACCAAGAGATAGCAAGCCATCGGGAGAGTTCATCACTGGGTTTCAACAAAGTCATCAGAAGGGTCTATAGAATTTTGGAGCGAGGACAGCCCTTTCATACTGTCTGTCACATGGCCTGTTGTCCCTTTGGGTTATGCTTACATGTTTTAAAACCAGTGGCAAGTTTAACTTAGACATAGTATTTTAAACTTTGATGCTAAGGAATTTTTAAGTAGAAAACCGAGCACACCAATGGCATGGAATCTGCCCCTTTGATACTCTTTTATGAAACTAATATATGAAACTAAGAAATGATCTACATCGTATGGAGTGTGAGATGGATAGCTTTGAACTACTCTCGTTTAAATTAACTGGCACATCTTAGAGCATAAAGACTGTCAAAATACTTGTCATTATTTTTCCATCACAAAGAGGGCAACACTATCTAGGTTCTATGCTAAATGATACTTCAATTTTGGGAACAGTAAAGTTGTTTATTTTTTCTTAAAGGAATTCCTGTTTAGACGAAATTCAGAAAAAAAAACAAAGAAAAATGGCAAGAGATAATTCTTGTGCTATAATTATTTGCAGGTAGTGTAAGTCAGATATTTATGCACTGCTTTTCATACCCAGTCACGCTAGGTGCTGTGGTGAACGGAAAGGCACTTTAGACATGTCTGTGGTGTCGGGGAGGAGGCGGGCGATCACTCAGGTGACTGGAGGACAAGATGTAAAGAGCAAGTGTGACAAGAGACGTAACAGTGGAGGAGGAAGGGGTTACTTGTAGCTGGGTGTTCGGGAAGGTTCTGTGAGTGCCATGTACTGAGGCTGCAGCTGGGAGGCTAACGAAGATCAGGGCAGGCTGAGATGGTGTGGGACCCAGGGATGCAGCCTGGGATGCAGGCAGGAAGGAAGCTTCACGTTCAGGGCACAGGATGCAACTTGATGTGACTGAAGCAAAACATGCCGGAAGGTGAAGAGCAGGGGACCAGCGTGCTCAGAAAGGCATAATCTTGACATTAGTGGGGACTGTGAAAGATGCCTGGATCTAGCCCCTGCTAGAAAACTACAACAGATGAATCCTTCATGAGTGTTCAGCCTTACTTGACAATGACTCAAATACCCCCTCATCCTCAGAGTTAAAGATTGGTCCTGAAAGTTCGATTTTAAGTGCTTTCTTTTGCTCTTGCTTTCCTTCCGGAGGAGGACTTGAACCGAAGACACTGTGATGATAGTACAACTGGTACTGAGGGAAAAGCAAAGGTGATGCATGCTAGGCTCTGGGGAGACTGCTGGTTGAGTAGATGAATGATGCTGAGTGTTTCTATTTCATAAAGTCTTGAAAATAGTACTGAGGTAAGCGTCCAGAAAAACCCACATTTCACTTACTGTGAGTTTTGAGTTTTTTGGTCTTTCCCTGGCATCTGTCACCTCCACAGGGGAAATTAATATTGAAAGCTTTTGAGTCCTTAGAAAGAAAAGTGAAATTCTCACATCAGATGCTAGACGATTATGCTTTGAAATCCTAACCACATGGGTATTCAACAAAGGGGCATTAAAAGCCTTTCACTTTCAACCTGTGGCTTTCTGTCTACAAGAAAGACATTTAAAGATAGTGACTTAGGTAACTGGTCAATACATGTAGTATAACTAAATCCTCAAGACGGTGTTCATTGACTCCTCCCGAGAGACCCAGATCACATTGGGTTTGCTCTGGCTGTCATTCTCCAAATTTAGTTTGGCTAGGACCCACCCACCCACTGGGCTTTCATAACGGTTAAAATGCAGTTGAAAGAGGCGACAGAGTCATGAGCAACATTGGAACACACTAACATTTATAATTGGGAATATTCTAGTGACAATCCCAGAAATTTTTCTGCTAACTTTAGCTCTAATTTTGAACAAATTTGAAGCTGATGATGAGAGTAAAGCCATATATGGACACTGGCCATACTCCCATAGTATAATATACATAACATGCGAAAGGAATGCGTTTCATGGATATAAGCTTTGGAACCAAACTGCCTACATTCAAATCCCAGTTCTGCCACTGGGCAGATAGGAAACCTTGGGCAAATTACGTTAACTTGTCAGCATTGTTATCTACAAGATGAGAAGAAAGATAGTGCTTCATAGGGTTGTACTGAAGGAAGAGGAAATGAGTTAATACACGTACAGACTTGGAGCAGGGCCCTGCATGTGGTATACTCACGTGTTTGCTCCAGTACTACGAAGCCCAGGCGCTGAGGCTCCTCCCACCTGGCGTTTTGTGCCTGGCTCTGTGGGAGGGGCCACTGTGTTGCTGAAGGGCACGTTCATCTCTGCACTTGCAGGGCCCCGGTGTGGGGGTGGGTTTGCACCAGTGACCCCGAGTTCCGAGGCCGGATGTCTGTCTCGAATCCTGTCCCCACATCGGCAGGAGCTCTGTGTCAGGTGGTTCCTTGCAGATCATGTTCCTTGGAATGGAAACTGTTTCAGACACATCTGTCCCCAGTCTGTCCCCAGCCTGGAGAAAAATGGACCAACCCTTGGGCTGTTATCTGCGTCATTCCTGCGGCGTGTCAAACTATCGGGATGATTCCAAATGTCCCCCCGGGGCCAATGTCTGTACCTTAATACATTGTGGCGAGAAACACTTGGCATTTCAGTCATCTTTATAAAAGAGTAGACCTGCAAATGAATGCCGTCTCTACCATGCACACAAGCTTACAGTGCTTTGGATGTGTCTGACATTCTCATTTAATTCCCAGTGAAACCTTGTCGCAGTCGGTGTTCAGCTACAGCACCCTTGATCTGACTTCCCTTCTCCCTGTTATTGCTAAAGAATTGCCATTTATTTTCCCCTTTGGCCACGAGTTATTTGTCTGCCCCTCTCTCTTTCCACTGTCCTGCTGCCCTTTCCCACCTTTCAGAGATGGACTCGGATAGCGTGAGGAGGCCTGCTTGCTGGCGGTCCTTTGTTCTTAAAACTATTTGAAAAATCTTTGGTCTGTTGCCATGCTACCCCAACATTTTCCCACCCTCCCATAAATTCTGGCCTCTAATTATGTTCTTTTACCAAGGCCATGCTCTGAAGGCCATGAGGTCATGAATGCTTTTCCAGTTGGTCATATTCAGGCTGAGAACACTTTCCAGAAATGCCCAAGATCTTTGGTACCTTGGCCAGGGGAAAAGGTACACTCCTTGAAGTCAGTGGCCAATTATAGGGGCAGCCACATGCTCCCCCCTGGGATCCCCAAGATAGTGCCACAACATGGTATCATTCCACCTTCCACTGTGGGAGGAAGGGACTGGCTGTAGCTGTGTCAAGTCTCTCCCCCACCACGATCTTATTTCTTCCCCTTTCTTCCTTCCTCACCTCTCAGACATGACGGTGAGGGTTTGGGCCAAGGCCAGTCCTCTCTCGGTGGTGCATTCTGCTGAACGCTATCAGAAAAGGAGAGAAGGTCAGCCTGGCAGCCAGCAACCTTTGCCCTCACACAGTTCGCCCTCGTGACATGCGTGGGATTTGGGCAGACTTTCGGGTATCGTATTTTCACGTGGCTGAACCGTCCTCTACCACCTCTTCTGTGTACCAAGAACCCCCCCCCCCCCCAAATGTTGACATTGCAAATACAGTTTTCTCTTTCTAGCTCTTTTAGCTGCCCTGTTTTCCAGGGAGAAGGATTGTTTTTCATGGCAGTGGCCACGGGGTGCGTGTTTACCTCCCCACCGAGGACCGCCGGGGGCACCGATGGCTTGTCTGAAGTCGCCCCTGGCAGCTCGGGTGGTCTGAGGAGACACAGCTGCTTTCTGCTGAAATATTTTCAATTTGGGAGAGTTCTCGTACTCCTGGAAAGCCAGCCTTGGTTACGTCTGGGCAGTCGATTTGGTCTTGGGGGCACGGTCTGTGCTTCCTTGGCCAGGCCAAGGCAGTAGCGCGGCCCACAGGGAGAGGCCCTCTGAATCATGCGGCAGTTCCCCTGTCCTTCCAGCGAGGGTGTGTGTGGGAGCAGCTTGAACTTCGCGCAGAAGGGGCCCCACGGTTGTCCCCACGCAGCTGTTTCCTGCGTCGGGTCGGAGGGAGTCTCTGTGTTCTGAATATCTTTGGGAAGGATCGTCTGCCACATAGCCATCTGGGGGCATAAGTCAGAGGAACTCTCGGGGAGCCTGCAGACTGCAAATGGGGTTTTTATGTCCCGGTTTAGGTGTGCCTTGATGCTTTCCTTTTCCAGTCTGGACGTTATGAGGGCAGCTGAAGACATCCAAACGTGATTTCCCCGAGTTTGGGTGGGAGAGGTAAAAACTCAACCTGCTCAGCCCAGATCTATTGCGATGCTTTGCATAATAATTAATGACGTACAAGCTGTTGCTTAATGGACGGTTTTACTGTGTGTGCCCTTCAGTTGTGACTAGCTGGAGTCCTCCATGATTTAAGTGGCTCCCTCTCTTCTTTATGCGTGGCTCGGCCACTGGATCAAGCTGCTGTAGTCAGGACGGTTTCTCCTTGGTTTCTGCTTCCTCTTTCCTTTTGGTAGGTCATTAGATGAAACTTATTGTACACCTTTGCTTCTTTTCTTAACCTTAACATTCAAAGAGAGAGGGGTATTTTTTGTATTTGGAAACTTCCACATCTCTGAGTGCTTGGCAGTGATGAGTTGCCAGGGATAAATGATAATGAACATAATTATTGCTTTTTCTATGCCAGTTACTATTTAAACACTCCACCTATGATACTCACTGAATGCTCAGTAACCCTCTGAAGCAGGTTCTGTTATTTCCTCCCATCTTACAGGTAGGAAAACTGAGGTGCATAGAGGTAAAAGAAGTTGTCTAAAGTCACACAATTAATTAAACACTGAAGCTAGGATTATGATGAAAACCGCAAAGTAGTTCTGGGAGAGAGATGCCATTGCTCCCAAGTTTTAATGAGGACACTGGGGGACAGTCAGGGGAATTGTCAAAATTCACCCAGGCTCATCTTATCTCCAACCCTAGTCCAACATTATACTCTCCTACTGTCTGTGTTGTAGAGGTCCTGGATTCTGTTTAGTTGAACAAATGTTTGCTAGAAATCTACTGGGTTCTGAGTCCTGTGCTGTCTGCTGGGGATGCACAATTGACTTTTTGTTACCTTACATCCTGATATAGATGGGTCAGATCGTTCTGGTTAATTCAGTGAATTTTCCTTTGGGTGTCCAGCACCATGTTAGTCGCATGGAAGGTACTCCATACACAGAGTGTCTGTCGGTTGGTAAAATGTGGTATCAGTAAATCTGTGAAGAAACAATTTTATTCCACTGATATGTGGGTTTGGTTTGGTTAATGTTCAGTGATGGGCTGATGTCTTACATTAGCCTGACGGACAAACTGAAACACAGCTTTTTAATAGGATGTCACATTGGGTTTTATGACTGGCACTTTCCTACCTGAGGTAGTGGACTAAAACGCTCAGTCTCTCAAGTATGGAGCTCTTCCTGGGTTGACTTCTGAAAAGCTAACGTTATTTGGGAAAAACCGTACGACTAGAAGTCAGGACATGTGGGTGATGGTTCAGGCTCTCATAACTGATGAACCTGTGTGCCTGTTGTCACGTCTCTTGATCCTCTCAGTTTTCTCAGATGCACGATGAGGGAGTTGGGCTAAGTGATGGTTAAGGTCATTTACTAAGTCCTGTAATTCATGGAGAAAACTCCTACCGTAATGGGTCCTTTCAGCAGTGTAGTGTATTAGTTTAGTTTTGACTGAAGATAAGTATTTCATTTTATTGAGTCTTCGTTTTCTTGCCTTTCAAATGGGTTGGTAATTTCTGGCATGCCTAATTTATAGGGTTTCTCTGAGGGTTCAGCGACAGACCGGGGACATAGGTGCTTTGAATCGAGTAACACACTGTATGAACACAAGATGACATTATTCGTATTGAAAGTTAACGACAAACTGTCGGGTTTCCTGCCACCCTGCCCCCACCCCCAGAAGACCGGAGCGTGGTCCTGGAGGGGCTGTTTCCTGGGGTTTATGGAACCGCTTTGCAACTCCGCAGGGTCAATGGGGGCTTTGTCCTGCCGCAGGTCCGTTTCCCACGGCTGGGGTAAAGCTGCCACACTCTTTCTCCTGACACACTTTATCAAACACACCCGCTGCACAAACGGTGGTAATTCGTTAGACAAAAGTGAGGTTTCCAGTTACAAGAACCTCCACTTTGTTAAAAGCCCCCTCGGAACCTGAGACCTTCTCCGTGGGCCAGCAGACGGGTCCCTGGGCTTACAAACGCCTTAACAACAGCCCGATAAACACCATCCCCCAAATTTGCGGTCCGCGTCTAACTCTGTCTCTGGGTGCGGATATTTTTAACTCCTGCTTCTAACTCCTCTCAGTTCCTTTAAGGAAGGGCGATCAGAAGGGTCAGCCACTTGGCATCCACGAAGGGGAAAACTTTGAAAGAATTCCCGAGGCTCCCCCTGGGGTAGGGCTGGCTCTCCCAAGAAGAATGGGCCCTTCAGAGCGTCTTTGCCACATAAGGGCTTGTGCAAGGCCCCGGGCACC
This sequence comes from Phyllostomus discolor, assembly GCF_004126475.2. NCBI lineage: Eukaryota > Metazoa > Chordata > Mammalia > Chiroptera > Phyllostomidae > Phyllostomus > Phyllostomus discolor. Next base: position 26,979,215 of record NC_040915.2, on the reverse strand, counting down.
AGTTGGCGCTGTCCCTTCCCCACGACAGATGGTCAGGCCTTCGGTTTCAGCAAGCGATCCTCTGACGGCCTCAGCCAGCACGCCAAGTGACAGGGCAGCTTCGGGTGACGGGGATGGGGATCCGGTGTGCGCCCGGCATAGCTTCTGTGCTAACGATGGGCCGCTGACAGGCGCCTCGCCCCCGCTCGCTCGCGCTGGAGGCAGAAGATCCCCGGCTCCCTCGATTCGGTTTCTCTCTGGCCGAGCTCGCGTCCTGTTTGCCTGTCTTTCAAAACCCACGTTGGCACCAGATGGACCCCCTCACGGCGGCTAGCAGTTGTCTGACTCGGAGATGCCAGAGGGTGTGCTGACAGCTCCTTCTAACACAATCTGAATCTGGCTGTCGGGTCCAGGCTCAAATGGCTTAAACACACACAGGCGGCAAATACTATGGACCCTGGGGAACCAATCGGGAGGGAGCGAGAGTGGTGGTGACGATGTCTCCCCGCACTATATTCACGCTGCTGGCATTGAGATAATAATACTGACAATTCTTCGTACTTGTATGGTTCACGCATATTTACTCTAATGAGCAGAATTGCAAGGGTGGTACAATAGCTGTTGATGGTGCAGTTGGTATATGTATCAATACTGTACTACTTCTTTTATTACTCAATAGCATAATGGTTAAGAACGCATGCTCCATCCAGGTTGAGAGATTCACATGTGCTAACCTTACATGTTATGTAATTTCTCTGAACCTCAGTTTTCTCATCTGTAAAATGGGATTAATAACAGAGGTCATTTAGGAGGATTAAATGGGAAAATGTAAAGGGTAGGGTCCAAGCAGGTTTACAGAGTTTATTCTTTTATTATGATTTGTTAATTATTGTATTATTTTCCATGTGAACAACTGTAAACCTACTCCCCCCCATATATGAAGTTTTTAACCCTGTTGCTAGGCGTGAGGTAAGGACCTAATACATGAAGTCATTCATTGCTCCCACCATCACCACGCCTGCCATGTGCCAGGCACGATACATCATTGTGGTTAATTCTCACAATTGCCTTATAAGGTAGGGACAGCTTTTGTACCCAATTGTTGGTAAAGAAAGAGTTGTTCAGAGAAGCTCAGTGACTTATCTAAAGTCACACAGCAGTGCTTGTCGGAATTGGGATGTGAACCCCTCTCTGGGTGTTTCTAAAGGCTGTGGCTTCTCCACCACACCACACCAGCTCTCACTTTCAGCTTAGTGGGAATCGGCCCTCTCCTGGGGCTGGGGATGGCTTTCCTGTACGTGCTTCGAACTAGCAGCGTGTGAAAAAGCACCCAGGCTTCACATTGCAGGTGTCTTTGGGTGTAGGCTTGAGCCCCAGCAGGATTCACTCCGCTGAGCTCAGCCGCTGTCAGTACTTTCTGGAAGCCACATGGGATCGCTAGGGCCACCTAGCACTTGCCTTCTGAGGGCTCAGAGGAAAAGAACAATGCAGGGGCACCTGGGATTGTGACCACCGTCTCAACCCCCCCATCCTTTCCCTAGTCTGCCCAGTGGAAAGGGACATGCATTGAGGACCGGCCAGTTCCCCAAGGGAACTGCAGTGCTGCTCCCTGTACGGGGGAGGGGGTGCCGGGGCCAGATTTAATTTTACACATTCCTGCTCCCGCCCTGTCCCGTGACTCATGTGCCTCGTACGGAAGGTGGATAAACCTGGGCCTCTGTGGAGAGAACACGGAGGCAGGGGCAACGCCATTCAGAGGCCTGCTTTTATTGATGGGCAGCTGAACGTTGCATGATGTTGAAAGAGCCATTTCGGGAAGATGTTTACATTTTGAAATAGTATGCTTTTGGCTGATATAAAGTTATTGTACTTCTCTAAGGAGTTATTCCTTACCTCGCCATACTCCCCTTTTGGCAGATGCTGAGGTACCAGGCCGGGGAGGGAAGCCTCTGGGATGGTCTCAGTTTAATAAGCAGGGACTGGTGAAACTCGGCGTGTCTCTGCGCTCTGCTCTCATTCCTGAGGGCCCCGGTGGGCGTGGTTCGGTGGATGGACTGAGCTCAGAGCCACACTGAGGCCGAGGTAGCCTGGTGTGAGAGCTGTCCGTGGCGTGTGTGCAGCAAGGTGGGAATCTCACTCCAGCATATATCTGGAGTAGGGGAGAGGCAAAGAAGGGGAACTTTCTCTAAGAGTGTTACTGACCGGCATTTTAAGGCATTCTGAGATTTTTGGAAATTATTTGGGCCCGAAGCCCACAGCCCTAAAAGTGAGAGGGGATGAAGACCTTAAAGTGGCTTTGAAAATGCTTCTTTCCACAAACCTGGGTGGTGTGGAACGTGCAGGTGGCCAACATGAATGCCTTAGAAGCTTCCTTTACCTGATAGAGTTTAATGACTGTGATGTAAGAAATAACTCGAAGTTATAGGGTGACCGTGTAATTTGTCATCCATAACGGGACATTTTTAGAAGTTAAAGTGGTTACTATGAATACACTAATACAGCTGGTGTGCGCTGGGATTCTTCCTGGCAAACTGGGACGCTTGGTCACCCTAGCAGGTAAAGCCCATCGACTCACATACAGGAAATAAATTTTGAGAAGCCAAAGGACTTCACTCAAGATGTCAGTCTTACCTACTTCTCATGGGCACTACTAATTAGGATATTTTGTTTGGAGGTGCTAAGATAAAAAGTGTTTACCATCTCCTTATGAACTTCGCTGGCTCACAATCTGTGAGTTTACAGGGCTTAAATTACATGTTGTTAGGGACCACGGGTCGTTGTCAGGCAATTATACCCAATTGGGACCTACCTTAAATTATGGAGAAGACTTTCCCTCTGTTTAAATACGAATACTTCCTTAGGGGCTTAATTTTTGTGTGTGAACTTTTGGCCGTACTGAGGGCTGTCCCTCTCAGCTTGGATGCAAAACAAAGGCTCGAGCTTCCAGCAAAATACGGGTTCTAACACCGTTCTGAGTGTTTCAGAAGATGTGTGCATGGACTGCACAAACCAGACGTGACTTACTGCTTTTTCCCTTTCGTGTCAGGACCGAAATGCTAATCATGATCATTTGTTTCTTCCCAGGTTCTTCTTGAAATTTTTTCTCAAATGTAACCAAAATTGCCTAAAGAATGCAGGAAACCCACGTGACATGCGGAGATTCCAGGTGGGTCTTGTCTTGTCTTGTCTTGTCTTAAGTCTCTGTAATGACATGCATGTCAGGAGAAGGTAAAAAAATAACAAAACAAAACAAACAAAAAAAACCAACCCACAAACCAAAAAAATAAAAGCCTTAGGCAGAAGGAGAAAGAGAGAATAGTTGCTTCCCCAGAGCAGGGAGCAGGTGAGGCTCCTGGTCCCCCAGGTGGCTGCTGCCTGGGAGTTGTTGTGTTTATTAGAGAAGAATCGGGACCACACCACCTGCGTTCGCTGGTTGAGCCTGGTGTAGCTTCCAGAACGGACTCACAGGCTTACACCACAGCAGGAGAAGTGAAGGACATAGAAACAAGGAATTCTTTGCCTAGGCAGAGGTGTCAAACTCATTTTCGCCGGGGCCCACATCAGCCTCGCAGTTGCCTTCGAAAGGGCTGAATGTAATTTTAGGACCGTATAAATGTCTCCTTAACTAGGGGCAAGGAGCTTGGTGCTGCAGCCAGGTAGAAACAAGGTGCCTGGCATGATAAAACAAGGTGGAGGGCCAGATTTGGCCCATGGGCCCTGTGGCCTAGAGGTTTACAACTAGAAAACTGGTCAGTAAGAGCTTTGTTCTGTTTTTAGAATTCACTGCCTTTTCCTTTCCTTTCTCTCTGCTCTTCTCTTCCATGCTTGGAAATTGTTAGTAGTCATTACCATTAAAAAATGGACCCCTGAGGAAGGAGGGCACATCCAGGCTGATGTGGGTGATAGTTCTGTCTCAGAAACGTCCTTGTTCGGTAAATGTGCTCAAGGACCCATCAGATCTGTCACCGTGTGAAGCAGGAGTGATATGCTAACCTCATGTAATTGTACCTTTTCTGAAGGAAAAAGATGTGAAAGCAAATGGGTTCACTTCCGAGACACAGAATGGTAGTTGAGTTTTAGTAAAGGTAGTTAAGTTCTAGAGAGGTGCTCCTTAAACTTGAAAGTGTCAAGAATCCCCTGGGGATCTTGTTAAAATGCTAATTGCATTCTGGGGATTGGGTGGGGATTTCTACATTTCTAACAAGCTCCCAAGCGATGGCAACACCCTGGACCACACTTAAGTAGCAAGGTGCTAGGCCCTCTGTGTTGCTCTGTGTCTAATTGTATGGCTACGTCATTTGCATGGTCAGTGTTAATTTCCGCATCAGAGTAATGACTCATGCGTGTACGTCCATATGATCTGTATGGTGCATCTAGTATGCTCTTACGTGTAGTCAGTTTTAGGTATAGATTGAGATGTATGATCTCTGAGAGGCTTTTGAAAATTTTTAGCTGCACAGTCTCTGATGGAGAAAGGGAACGAATGAGCACTGATTTTTGAATGTCAAGATCTCTTAGTCTTCAAGATGATGATTTTTTAAAGGGGCGAGCCTTATTAGTCTCATAAAAGAACAAATTCAGTGGAAAGAAGACATTCTCTCCCGATTCTGAGGTGTTTCTCTAAAATCTTTCTGGCCTTGCCAACCTTGGTCCTCACAGAGATGAATGGGGAGAACCCCTGGACTCCTGGTTTCCCAGAATGCGTTTCACCTGGCTGGCCTCTGATCCCAAGCTGGTTAGACATGCACACTCTCATTCCCACGCAGGGCTTTTTGTATTGAGTTTCACCCCCAGCTTTGGGGGTGAAAAAACACATATGATGCCACTGAGTGTGTTGTTAAATGTCTTGAAACATGAGGTTGACTTTTAGTAGAAACTGTTTTAGTAGAAGCTTGCTTTGGCCTTGAGATGAGCCATGTATGTCGTCTGAGCAAGCTTGGGTTAGAATTGGTTCATCCAGTCCATCTCTAGCTCTAGTGGACTTTGGTGGCATTGGCAGACAAAAAAAGAATGTTTGTGTAAGACTTCTGGGGCCTCGTTTGCCCTTGCAGCACTCGTTAGTAAAATATCTGAAAGCCTTGAATGACAGGAATGTATGTGCGATGAGAAACCAACTCCATTTGTTATTTTTGAGTCTAGAAAGAACTACTTTTACAGACAAAGGAGTTACTCTTTGTTTAGTAGAAGGGCAACTGAGAAGTGGATGCATGAGTTCAATCTCTGGAAAGCCTCAGTTTCCTCAACTGTACAATGGAGTAAAAATGATGATTCTGCTTGTTTTACAACATATGAAAGAAAGGCAACATTTTGCATGCATAAGCAACTTGCAAATAATAAAAGAAAAATGTAAGCCTTTGGAGAAAATAGTTGTGATAAAAGTTAAGCTGGGTCATTATTTCAGTACAGGGTTTTTCCACCCTGGGCACAACTCACATTTTAGACTGATGATCCTTGGCCGCAGCGGGTGGAGGGGGTGAGAATGGATGGCCGTGGTTGGTCCTGTGACTGTAGGAAGTTTAGCGGTTGTCACTGGCCTGTGCCACTAGATGCCAGTAAAGACACTCTACTCCCCACCCCCTCTCCTGCCCCAGTCAGGACAAACCAAGAAACCAAGATGTCTGCAGACCTTGTTTGTCCAATGGCCCCTGGGTGGGGTGGGGGTGCAAAATTGCCCCTGGTTGGGAATCACTGGTTCAGTCCTATACTTGATGACCTCTGATAGACTCTTCTTGGTGGCAGTGCTTCTGTCTCAAAGAGTGCACTCTTTGACTGGGCGTGAGAGCTGCCCAACAGAAGTCCATACTGTCTGTCCATACTGACATACATACTGTCTTGAATGCATGTGATTCCCTGGACCCTGGGAGTGCTCCTTCCTGTGGCTCTCCAGCTGGCCCTGAAGTAGGTGGATGTCTCTCATGAGGGGCAGCTACCTTGGCCACCAGAGAGTCAGTGTTTGAGTTGAGGAAGACCTGTCTGTCTTTGCATCTGCAATGGCCAATTGCTTATTGCATCTCAGGTTTAACCTGCTTTGTTTCCATCACTCACTCATTCTTCCTGGGACAGGTCTGAGGGAGCCTATGGCAGAATGCATACTGACTCGTTTTGTCCTGTATCTGTGTATGCACACACATTGCATTAATTATCATCTTACAGCACTACCACATGGTCTTAATGCATGTAGGTGCATGGAATCAGAGGATGGATGGATTGCTTCCGTAGAGTTCAAGTGAAACTTCAGATATCCCTTATTTGACCTTTCCACTTTCCCTCCAGTCTTGTTTCTTTCACGACTGTTTCCTCCTACGTTTCTCCGCATCATTTCACACGGGGAGCTACACCATCCTTCTTGAATCCATCTTTTCCCTTGAATTTGATAACAACATTGATTCCTTCTCAGCCCCTTCCAAGGGATACTCTTGGCCTGCTCTCCTGTAAATGTTGGTGCTCCCTAAATTTCCTTTTGAGATTCAGATCCTTTTTGCACTTTATGGGATTTCTTTCGCATCTTCTCTACTCCCAACATCTTTACCACTCTGGGGGCACTGAGCTCTCTGAGACCTGACACCCGGGTTCACTCCTCGACACCAGCTGCCTGCTGGATATTTCCAGGAACATCAGTTCATCGAGCCCCAAACTCAGTCGTTATCCTCCTTTTCCCCTTTGTGCCTCTGTCCCGAGCTAGCTTATCTTCCTGTGAAGCTATGAGGCTTCACAGGGCCATTACTGTTTATGTCTGTGTCTGTGTTCGGTGTGCCCCATACCCATGTGTTAATCACACATGTCCATGTGTGTATCTGGAGGTACATCTATGGACACTGACCATAATGATGATGACGACGATAAGGCTAACTTATGTGAGAAAGATTATGCTAAGTATTTTACACGAGTTACCATTTTTATCTTTACAATATCCCTGTTGGGAATGTGCAAGTACAGGTTATTCCCATTTTATAGGTGAGGAAACTGAGGCTTAAGGAAGTTAAGCAGTTTGGCTGAAGTCACACAGCTAGAAAGTAGTGAGGCGGTGATTGGATCCAACCAGCCTGACTCAGGTGTTCTCTGAGGTTGTGGGGCTGGAAAGGACTTATCCCGAGTCTGCTGGCAGACACCTAGTGAGGCAGCAAGGAGGTCTCCCAACCTTTGAGAGCTGTAGCGGCTACCCACAAGTGCTGGGATCTTGGGAAAGCCAAGGCTGGGTTTTCCAAAGAGGTGCTTGCCCTACTAGAACATAAAAATGCCGCCTGGATGAAGAACACCGGAACAGCACCCAAGGGCGCCAGGCACAGGGTGCAGTTAGTGTGTACAGGGAGGAACTCGAGTGTTGGTTCTGAACAGAGCTACTTCTTAGTCAGTTTGTAGTTGTATGAACTTTAGAAGAAGAAGCTCCCACTCAGAAGCCTGCTTGAGCCTCACTTGAGCTGTTGAGGTTTTGACTGGTTCTCTAGGATGAGGAAAACCCCTTACCTAGAGGGAGCCAGAGCAAAGTAGCCCATCAGGGTAAAGCAGCATCAGAGGGCACGCTGTTACGAAGTCAGGCCGCAGTCCCCAGGTGTTAGGACTGAAACGAGAGGGGAGAGAGTGGCCTCCTGTCTTCACTGATAAGAGGTGCACCAGGACGACAGTGGCTGGAGGTGTCCTGTGAATGAGACTTACCATTTCCATGGTGTTCTTCTGAGCATACTTCTGAGTGTCGCTGTTGGCTCCGAGGAGGGGTGAGAGCATGTCTCTCTGGCGTGAGAAAACTGGTTCACTCTTCACGCCTCACTGCGACTTTTCCCAGTCACGTTGAAAATCCAAGACCTGGAGACATCTGACGGGAAAGGCGCTCTGCCGCTGATTAGTCAGCTCTTCCCCGTGGCCACGGACTCTCCTCCCATCTCGCACGCTTGCCAGGCCAGCCCGGTCTTCGTGCAGCCGTGCCGGAGCGTGTCTTCTCTGAGCAGCAGTCAGGGGCCTGAGTAGGTGACTGAGGAGGACACGGGAAAGGTTGTTGATCTCCCGACGTGTAAAGACATCCTGTCAAGCAAACCCGGCCTCGCAGCGGCCGAGGTTCTGGTGTGTAAACAGAGACTGCTTAATTACACAGGTCATGTCAATTAGTGCGACCTTAGCGTTTTCAAGAAATTAATCACTTTCTGCAGAGCTTGACTGTGTTCTTACTTTAAGGCAATACGGAATAAACCTTGTAGAAAACCTGGTACAATCTTTTTTTTTTTTTTTAATTTACAATGGATGTTTTCTTTTGAAATCCCCAGGCTGCGGTTAGGGTAACAAACTTGCTTAAATACAACAGTAGATACAGGCTTCATTCAGGGCTCGTGGGTGTGGGGAGGCGCAGAGGAAGGGGGAAGGTGGGGGTGGAGCCAGGGATGGAAACAGCTCACTACAGGGAGAAATTCACTGCGACTAAATGAGCCCGTTCCTTCCTCTTGACACTAAAAAGATGCTAATGTCACAGAACTGTTAAAACCGTGTCACGGGTCTGGTTTTGAACTGACAGGAGCTAGACAATTCGAGGTTAAGATTTAAATCCTTATCAATAGCTTTCCTTGTTGGGGCTGGCAGAGTGAGCATGGTGCGGGGAGGGACGAGAATTGGGTACAAGCTGTTATCACAGCAGACGCCAGAATACCTGGAGGCTGTGAGGTGGAGTGTACATTTCCAAACCCATCTTCTCTCTCCAACAAAGTTTTTCCGTAGGCTATAAATCCATATCTCTGTATAAATGTTAGATCTACGACTCCATATGAATATAAATGTGAGACAGACTCATTCATTCGCGTGTGCGTGCACTCAGTAGTATTTATGGATGTGGTAGGTGGTGAGTACATTGTGATGAACAAGAAGGGCAGAGCGTTTGTCCTAATGAAACTTGCATTCTAGTTGCGGTCTATTACTTAGGATAATACTAGCTGCTATAACAAATAGACCGAAGAATATATAATGGCTCACGCACCACGAAAGGTTATTTCTTGCTCACATAATGGTACAAGGCAGGTGTTCCTGTTGATGAGAGGATCTTGTCCAGGAAGTGGCATGGGGAACCTGGGCTCTTTGGTGTCTCTGCTACCCTTTAGGACCTAGTCTCCACCCTAGTGGTCTCCACCCACCCAGCCGAAGGCTGCAGAGTGCAGAGAGGGGGCACATGCACTTCTTAAACCCTGGGCTTAGACATGATCCTGGGCAAATGTGCTCACGTGCCACTGGCCAGCAGTCTGTGATGTGGCTGCATACAGTAACCAGGGGAGGTCTGCAGAAGTCTAGAAGAGAAAAAGTGGGTGTGTACAGAACAATTACCATCAGCTTCCCGCAATGTGTACAAATTGATAACGGCAAATCATTAACAATGATAATTATTGCTATAAAGAAAATTAAACAGGAGATTATGAGAGAGAATGACAGGGTGGCGTGGGCAGTGGGAACCTACGTTAAAGTGGGTGACCAGGGAGAGCTTCTGAGGAGATAGCATTTAAGCTCAGAGCTGAGGGGTGAGAATAAGTCGTCCCAAGAAGAGTCAGAAGAATCTCCTGAGCGGAGAGAACAACAGGCCCTGAGTTCTTTTTTATCTGAAGAGAGAAAGTCTTCTTTCGCTTCGTAGTCATTGGGAGTGTGGGGCAGAAAATATGAGGAGAAATCACCGGATTGTTCACCCCAAATTGCCACCAAAAATGTGCTCTTTAAAAAGATGACACGGCAAGTGACATTAAAAGGCAACGCTTTGCCATTTTTTGGGTGAATTCTATAAATTTTGGAGGATCCTTCTTGATTTAGAACCATAGGATATCATTAGAGGATTCTTAAAATACATGCCCAACCTCTGCACATTTGGTCTGTTTGGAAAGGCACTTAGATAACGAAGGAAATGTTCTCACTCCTTTTCTTTCTCTCCCACTGTCCCCCACCCCCTGCCTTATATTGTTTTGACAAACATCTCATCTCACAATTTAATTCTTTACCAACAGAATGCTGGGGGCCCGAGCTGCAATCACTCTGCTCATGCAGAATAATTTCAAGATGCACCACGCTGATTAATTATACTGAAAGCAGCTCTAATGATAGTTTCAGAATACAGGATTAATTCACATAACATGGTAAATACAAATGGTGAATTTTCAACCCAATATATTAAACCATTAGGGCTTATTGGGCAAATATGTATCTTGGCAGGAGCCCTATGCTGGGCCTTGGCAAAAAAAAAAAAAAAAAAAAGGTATCGCTGAGAAGGAGTCCTTATGAACTGGATTTGTTGAGTGGGAGCTCTGCACTTAGAGGAAACAAATTCCTACATTACGTAGAGTCATTATTGGAAACAAAAAGTAAAATAAAAGAGAGATATAAAAGTGTGTGGTTTGATCAGCATTGCCAATGGATATTGGTTCTGCGGATGCCAGTACTTATTAGACTTACCAACAAAAGGTATTATTGTTCTTTCACTTTTTATGTTGTAACAGACAGAGCTCTTATTATGTGGAAGACAGTGGACTACTCAGTGTTTTTCATGCATTATCTTACTTATTTTTCTGTCGCCCTTTCTCTTGTTTACTTTGCTCCAGACGAGCACACATACTCTGGTCTCTCCTCTCCCTTCCCCTCGCTTTCCCGAGTACCCTCAACCCGTTCCTGCCTCAGGCTCTCTGCTCTTGCTTGTTGGTCGGTCTCCCTGGGACATGCTCCCACTTCCTCAAGTGGCCGGATACCTCTTATTACTCAGATTTCAGCTAAAACGTCCCCGTCTCACTCCATCGAAAACAGCTCCCACCTAGGTATCACCCTCCCCATTTTATTTTCTTCTTAGAACTTTTCACGCCCCCAAATCGGTTCTCATTGCTTATTTACTTATTGTCTGAAAACCCCATTCTTCCCCTGAGGAGAACTAAGCTAGGTGTGGGTAAATACTGCATCTGTCTTGCTCATTGCTGCTTCTCCAATGCAGAGAACAACACCGGACACATAGTAGGCTCACAACTCATTTCTATGATTAAGGGACTTATCTAAGGCTACAAACCAGTAAGTGATACAATTGGGATTCAAACTCAGGGCAGTCTGATCCCTGGAATCTGAGCTGTTGACCAATAGACTCTTTTCTTTCTTCCAGTTTCAATATCCACATGCCGTGGCCCATTGGTAGAGAGTGCACACACATGACAATGCTGTATGTTTTGGCTCACTGCTGCTTAAGATGGCCAGAGGGAACACATACATGAGAGCACCCGTTAAATGCCCATGACGCCATCAAGAGTCATCAAAAGTATCCTGATCCAGAGAGGGAAAGGCAAGGTTCAGATCACTGATGAACTTTTCACGTCTAGCATGTGTCACGGGCCCAGATTAGGTTAGCATAGGTGCCTAAGGATTTAAAAAAAAAAAAAAGACCCGTTCTGGTCTTCCTGTTAAAAGAAGAGATATTTTTGCCTTGAGCCTTGAAGTGTGGATTTAATTCACTCGCTCACTCCCGACTCCAGCAGTTTCAGTCCATTACATCCTGTAGGTTCACGCGTCCTCCATAATTTTTAATGAGTTATTTGGGATCTTTCAGCCAGACAGGAACTAGCAATCAGGCAGGTTTTAGAGAATATCTCATTCCATATCAGTGAAGGATATTTTAAAGGACAAAGTTAATGAAGACCTTACTGCGGCAGACCATTTTTATGTAAATAATACGTAAAGTGTAGTCGGTCACATAGACTCCAGAGATGCGAACTGGAAGATACCAGGAGGGGGGATTGAGGGGGCCCGCGGCTGTCGTCGGCGAGAAGGGGACCTGACTTCTGGAGGTTTTCCTTCAGGCCTGCCTCTGCTCTTAATTTGTCCTATGACCTTGAGGATGTTTCCAAGCCTCTTGGGCCTCAGTTTTTCAAGCTGTAAGAGGAAGTGTTGCGCAAACGTGCGGTGTCATAACTACTGAGGATTTCTTTTTGCTGTTTTGGCTGACAAACCTTACGCGATGACATATTTGTCAACCTAATGGCATTTATGGAGTAAGACCCACCCTCTCTATTGTAACCTAATTGAAGCCACGTGAAACTACTGAGTCAGAGCTTCTCGTGTGCATGAGAGAACTCGTGTTTCCACATGGAGGTGACCCGACCCCACGGAACGAAGGGGAATGAGTGGAGGCTCCAGTGCGCAGCCCGGCTGTGCGTGAGTTTGGGGTCCCGCTCTGTGGTGTTGTCCCGTGACTCCCTTTGAAAACTCCCTCTTACTTGGAAGCCCCTAGGTTGGCTGACCTCTTGGGTCTCCTGGGACTACTCTCTGTCTCTGATGGGTGGCTCAGCAGACAGGCAGGGTGGAGAGCGGGGGCTGTGTGGGGCTGAGGGTAGAAGTTGGGTGGAATAGACTTTATTATGTGGAGCAGTTTTAGGGTTACCCAAAAAAATGAGGTCAAGTACAGAGAGCTCCCACAGTCTCCCTCAATTCCCTCCTCCCTGTTTCTCTTAGTAACACCTTACATGAATGTGCTGTAATGCACTCCCATGTATAATGTGCACCCATGTTTTAGGACTAATTCCCACGTATAATGTTAATCCTTATTTCCTCAAGAATTTGGGCAGAACAGTGTGCATTACATATGGCAAAGTATGGCTCATTTGTTACAGGTGATGCACTAGTATCAATAGGTTATTGTCAACTAAAGTTTATAGTTTATACCAGGGTTCACTCTTTATATTATGTGTTCTCCAGATTTGGACAAAGGCAGGATGTTATGAATCCACCATTGAATTATCATCTAGAACATTTCACTGTCCTAAAATTCCTTGTGCTTCACCTATTCATCCTTCCCTGTCCCCTCTCAATCTCCTGACAGCCACTGATCTTTATCTTCTCCCCATAGTTGTGCCTTTTCCAGAATGTTGTACAGTTGGAATCGTACAGTATGTAGCCTTTCCAAACGGGCTGCGTCCATTAGCCGTGTGCATTTAAAGCTCCTCCATGTCTTTTCATGGCTTGATAGCCCGTTTCTTTTCATTGCTGTGTAATAGTCCCTTCTGTAGATCCCCGGTTTTGTATATCCTTTCACCTTTTGAAAGACATCTTGATTGTGGATGTCTTTTATTTAGCTGAATTCTTATTGATATAATTGTAGATTCTCATGCAGTTGTAGGAAATCAGACAGCATGATCCTGTGTACCCTTTACCTAAGTCCTCAATAGTGACATGTTTTAAAACTACAGTATATGACATTGCACTGTATAATTTTATGCAGGATATGAATACTGATACATCTCCCCACCTTATTCAAATTTCACTAGTTTTCCTTGTAGTGGTTTGTGTGTGTTTAGTTTTCTGAAATTTTATGATGTGTAGGTCTGTGTATCTGTCACCATAGTCAAGATAGCGAGCGTTTCCATCGCTGCAGGGACCCCTCTGTTGTCTTGTATGGCAGCCACCTCCTCCTTCCCTCCCTCCCTCGCCCTTGAAAAACACTGATCTGTTCTCCATTTCTGAAATCTTGATATCTCAGGAATGTTAAGGAAGTGGAATCATGCCGTGTATTAGTTTGCTATAGCTGCCTAAAAAAATGCCACCTACTGGGGCTCTTAAAAATGGAAATTTATTTTCTTGCTGTTTGGGAGGCTAGAAGTCCAAGGTCAAGGTGGAGCAGGGTTGGTTCTCTCCCAGGCCGCTCTCCTGGCCTCACAGATCTTCCCCTTCTCACTGCGTCCTCACACGGTCTCCCCTCTTCGCCCTCACCCCGCTGGTGTCTGCGTGTCCAAATTTCTCCTTCTTACAAGGACACCACTCAGATTAGACTAGGAGACCACCCCAAGGCCTTACTTTAACTCAGTCACCTTTTTAAAGGCTCTATTTCCAAATATAGTCACATGCTGAGGTGCTGGGAGTTAGGATTTCAACATACCAGTTTTTTGTTTTGTTTTCTTTTTCTTGTTTTTTTTTTTAATATGTATGTGTGTATGTATGTATGTATTTAGAGTTTTGGCAGGGGAACACCCTCCAGCCCGTAATATGCAATATGTGACCTTCGATACTGGCTTTTTCCCACTTGGTGTAGTTCTCTGGAGATTCATCCAGAGGCATCAATAGTTTGTTTCTTTCTGTTGCTGAGTATTATTCCGTGGAATGTGGCTCAATGGCTTTTCATTTCACACAGTCAGAGCCAGTGCATTTAATGCCTCATGTGATGGTCCCTCAGTTAACGCAAACATAGAACAAGCTGGACCCAGACACAAGGAAGCCACGTGAAGTCCGACGTGAGCATTAATTCCCTTGCACCGAGTCACCATCTATCAGCAGCGAAAGCCAAAATTGATCATTTTTTAAAATAGTCATTTAGAATTAACTTATTTAAGTTGTTATATTTTCAAGGGGGTGCTTACTACCAAGATATTCTACATTTAAACATTAAAGATATTTTCATGGTCTAATCTTTTCCCTGATTTCATATGTGTCATAGAAATGTTTAAAGATATAGGCCCCAACTCTTTCTGACGGCTTCGGTCAGAACCCTTGCTCTCACACGAGCTGCTGCTTTCATTAGTGTGCTCCTCCGCCCGTGACTGAATGTGGCTGCTTGTGTCTCTTTGCAAATCTGCTCATGAGACAGAGATTATGGCTCACGGATCTCAGATAATGCAGTTGGGACCTACACGGTCTCCCGATATGAGGGAAGAGGGACAGCCCGAGGAAGACAGTGGGGAAATGCTAACCAGCAACAAAACTCCCAGGGAACTCTCCTTCCTGTGAAATATCGGGAACACTAGACTGACTTGATAAGATGTCTGATTTATAGACTGGTTTCAGAGCAGTAACAGTTTATTGGGTTTCAAGACTGGAATATAACAGGCTAAGATGTGGATGGGTTCTAGAAAGCACAAATACAAAAGTCAGTGAAATTTGCTGTTCACAAGACGCCTAAATTATATAACGATGTGTGGTGAGCACAGAGGTCTTTAAAATGGTTTCATTGTCAGGCTGATAAGCCAGTGAACACAGAAGAAATAATTTCAGTATCTTCTTATTTAAAATAATAGTTTCTGCTGGGCCCTGTTTATGATAATCCGGAGGCTTCAGGCGATCAGCCCACCACCTCCTCTAGAACCTTCTGTTGAGCATCACCAACATCTTACCAGCAACAGCTCTGCAAGTTCTGTTTACAGTGTTTGCTGAGTGCTCAGTACGAACCAGGAACAGCTCTAGGCATTTGGAAAAATGTCAACCTCACTATAACCTTATGAGTTGGGTATATTATTATTTCCATCTGAGCCCCAGGGACACTGGGGCCTAGACAGGTTACGTTCACCTGGTCAGAATCACATCAACCAGGAGAACTTGGGAATCAAGAATCAAAAATTCTGTGTCAATTTTTTTCCCACTTGTAAACAGAGGAGGGTAAATAGTAAAAATAATACCCTTTAGGAGTACCTAGATCCAGGATGTAGCAGAGAAGATTCTGAACCACTGAGACGAGCCAAGAAATCGAAAATGTTGGTGTAAAATCCCCCAAGTCCAGGGGGAGCCTCAGACTTCTCTTCTGCCTTTTTATTCCTGGACGCTGAACACCTTCACCTGGAGGGTCGGACCAGATGGAGGTTTCCATGGAACACACCGGGTGTTCATCAGCGCATCTCTGGATTGCTATATGAAAAAGTCATGCCCTCATCCCAAATAGAAACTTGATTCCAAAAAAGCATACATGTACCCAACCCTAAACATGTGCACTTAAACTAGTATTTAATCCGGGAGACATAACTTGGGCATCTAGAGAATACATTTGAACAGTCTGTTTCAGAATGATTCTACAGCCGCACTGCCCCAACAGAACACCCTGCAGTGACAGGCATGTTCTGTATCTGCCCCCTCCAGCATGGTACCCTCCAGCCACAGGTCACTACCCGCTCCTTGAAATGCGACCGTGGAGACTCAGGAACAGTGGAACTTTCAATTTTACGTAAATGGTTTAAAGTTAAATAGCCCTGTGTGTGGTTACTGTGTGGGACCATGCAATGCTAGAGACTCAAGATTTGATCCTGACAGATATCCTAAAATTCTAAACACACTTGTCCCTCACATTCCCTTCCTGACTCTCACTGGGCAGGAGAATGAAGAAGTGGGTAGAGAGGGAAGGGAAGGGGTGGTCGAGTGCAAACGTAAAATCATTTTCCATGTTTATCTGTCCCAACATCAAGCTGTGCTTTGTTGACAAAATTTGGGAAGGTTGAAGAGTTGGCAGGCCCGCCTGTCCCTTTGCCTGCATGAACATGTCAGCGCCTCATTAATCTTGTGTTAAACTGTGAGGGCCCTTTTCCCTCCTACCACGGGCCTATTTTTTAAAGGACATTTTGGTGCCCTTTTGCATTTTGCAGTTAGATTTTTTAAAAAAATTTACCACTTGCTCTGTGGGTTACTTGAAGCATATATTTGCCTTAAATACATCCCAGTCATTTGCAAATTGGAATGAGAGGAATTATTTTGGGGATAAGGAAGTGAAAATGTATTGTGTCATGAGTTTTTGAGGAATGTCCTTGGTGTTTATTTTCTTAAAATTAAAAGCATGATGAATCTCTGTGTGATCTTTCTCCAGTTTGTGTTAGTCTTGCAATGAAATGATTTTTATCACACATGTGGTCTTGGTGCTTCTTCTCTTTCCAAGAAAAAGACCTAGAAGTCTTTTTTAGACATAGAAGTGTAGTATTTTTTCCCTTAACAGTTTTTGTCATTTCAGTTCAGTGTAAGAATTAGATGAAAATGTCTCTAAATGATACTGAATATTTTAAGCCTTCAGCCTGCAGTGCTTTGTCTTCCAGGTGCGTGGTGATGAATTGTTATTGCTTTTTTTTTTTTTTTTTTTTTACTCTGAAGGCAGACATCTAGAATAACCACTTTCTGTATTTCCTGACACTGGAAACAGTTACCATTTGGATTCCTTTTATAGTTTCTTACCCTAACGACTCCAGTGACCACTCAGTTGTGGTCTCGTAGTAAATCACAATTTCTTTGAAAGAGCCAGGTCTGTTATATAATTGTAGATGTCCCACGAAGTCATCTCCCCGACTAAAAAGAAAAGCAAGTTTCTGTGGTCGCAAATAATATGGACTCTGTTCCCGCACGTAAGATTCTTTGAAAATAAAAGAAGAGACCATTTTCTTCCCCTCTCCTCCTCCTCTCTCCTTTCCTCTCTCCTTCCCTCTCTCCCTTTAAAGCAGATACAACTGATGAGACACACACACACACACACACACACACACACGTGTACACACACACACACACACACACACTTTGGGCTGTGTCGGATCTGGTTGGTCAATCATGAAGAAAGCAAAACACCACTCCGTACACGTAGCCTTCGTACTTACCTCCTCCCATGCCTGACTTGCCCTAGTTGGAATTTGGGGTTTCACAATGACTAAGAACCGTGCTCTTAGTTGTTGACTTGGCGTTTTGATAGAGTGAAAAAAATAAAATAAAACCAGGGGATGGCCCAGCTGCTGCTGGAAGTCAAGGTGAGGACCCTGAGGGAGGATTTAGGGGACCCCTGGAAGCTCCCCCATGCAGTCATCCTGGAAGGCAGGATGACCGTAGGCCTGGGTCCTGGGTCTGTATCTGGGTCTGAGAGAGCCTAGGGCACAGGTGGCAAACACAAGGCTCTCGGGCTGAATCCAGCCCTCCACCTTGTTTCTACCCAGCCCAGCACCTTGTTTCTACCCGGCGGCAGCACTGAGCTCTTGCTTAACTGTTAAGGAGTAGTTACATTTATACAGTCCTAAAATTACATTCGGCCCTTTGAAGGCAACCACGAGGCTGAGGGGGCCCCCGGAGAAAATGAGTTTGATGCCCCTGGCTTAGGGGCTTGGTGTGAGAATCAGAGCCTTGGGTGGGCAGAAATGAGGGTCTGGAAGAAGAAAAATCAGCCAGTCAGATCAACCCAAGCCCATGATTCTGTCCAGGAGCTGTGTGTTCATGGCCTGCAGCTCCTTGCCGTCTTTGAGGCGGGGACAATGAGGGGGTGGGGTGGGCAGAAAATCAGCCATATTTTGCCAGGATACTTTTAGGTCAAAGTGGGGAGGAACATGGGGACTTTTAGGTTTGGCAGGCGTTGGTCGGGTAGGGGACCACAAAGGGGGCCGCTTTGTCAGGCAAGGCTGACTGTTTGCAGGCCAAGGCCAAGGCCCAGGCCAAGCCCAGCAGTTTCCCCTCTGCCCAACTCAGGTGACGAAACTGTGGCATTGCCCAAGGCTCTAGAATTTTTGGTGCCTGCTTTGGCCCACTCGGAGAAAAGGCTCCCTCAGAAACCGGGGCCTCAGGATGTGCCAACCCTTGTAAAGCGTTTCACCTCTACGGAGGCTACTGCCTCTCAAAACCAAGAACAATTAAGGAGCGAGTCTTCCCAAGCAACTGGGGAATTGAGCAAAATAAATCAGAAATCCTCAGCCTTGGCTCTGGAGGTTCGCCTCATTATGAGAGCAGATCTATTAGCCCTCTTGCCATTGTCTTTCATTTCTCAAGTGAGGTGATTCTAATTAAATTAATCTGCATGTCAATCTATCGGTGATCAATCAAAGAGCCCGAGGTCCCCCCTGTGCTGCAGGGTGCTTGCGGCTGACAGGGGCTGATAATGGAGGAAGAAATAAACTGTCGGGCAAAGTTAATTAGTCAACATAATAGGTGGATTAAACGGGAGCTGGTTGATTGCTGTTTCCCTGTGTCAAAGCATGAGGTGGGAGCCGAAGCTGCAATTACAGACAATTATTATATTTGGTTGTAAGAGGTCACATGAATAAACATATCTCTGTGGGTTTCAGTTTTAATCCTCTCCCCCGTTTAATATAAGGAGAAGTGTAGGTCATTTCTTCTCATTGTTTTAGTCAAAATTCTCCGAGAAACACCTTGGCCGTGTCCCTGCTGGCAAACTGAGTTCAGAGTCAGTTTTTGAGGCGGCCAGGGTATCTGAATTGCACCTTGGACCAGGGCCACCAGGGTTTTTTTTTTGTTTTTTGGTTTTTTTTTTTTTGGCTTTGATACACAGATCTAAGACCCTTACCGAGCAGGGAGGTTTTGGGGGAGCAGCAGTGGTGGTGGGGATGGTGGCAAGGGGGGGCTTCGGTCGATGAACGGAACTCACGCGGGAAGGAAAAAGTACCAGAAACCGCTGAGAGGACAGCCAGGAGAGAAAGCCGCATCCCAGCTCCCGCGGAAGCCTCTCTTTCTCGTTTCTCTCTCCTCTTAACCCTGACACGTCGGGGGTGGGAGGAGAGGGGGATATTTTAAAGATTCAAAAGATTTTTTATTTGCATGATCAACTGTGATATCTGCTTCAGTGTCTAAACTGAAGGGTAATTTAGGTGAAACACAACCACCCTTGTGTAAAAAAAATATGCTAATAAAGATCCTCTTGTTAAAATTATGGTTAACAGTGTACCTTCTGCTGTATAACTATAAACTGTGCAATTTTACTTAAAACTGCATCAAAAGCGTTCCATGCCAAAGACCCACTCATCAATAGCTCCTCTTGTTAGACTTGTACAACATAAGCACCAGTTATTATGTGAAATAGCTATGCAATTTTCTTCAGCTCCCAGCTGTTATTTATTTAACTTGAGTTTATTACCCTCCATGCTTTTACATTAAAATGTTCATTCATTTCTCTCTTCCGTCTCCAGGTCGTGGTGTCTACGACAGTCAATGTGGATGGCCATGTCCTGGCGGTCTCTGATAACATGTTCGTCCACAATAACTCCAAGCACGGGCGGAGGGCTCGGCGGCTTGACCCCTCGGAAGGTACGCCCTCTTATCTGGAACATGGTAGGCGAATCATTTTCATTGGTTGGCATTGCTACTTTAACTGTGAATGTGTTTGGTTTCTTTCTTCCAACTCCACCCCATTTTCTACCCCATTTCAAATGTCAGATGCCCTGCTGGAGAAGACGGGTGCTGAGTAGTTACACGCAGGAAGATGTGCCTGAGTCCCGTCCTTTCTTGTTGCACAGTTTTCTGCCCTGGGCACGGCTGGTGTATCTTTCCTTTTTGGTGAGAGACAGAGGGAGACCTGGACCACTGCCTTATGTTCAGCTTCCCCTTCACTGACGAACAAAGACATCTGAGCTTACAATTCACCTGTTTGTATAATGGACTCCATTCTCCTTACACTCTTGTTGGTGTATCTCTGCGACTACGTATTTGACTCCACTGGGGGATAAAATCCCAAGTCTAGGTTGGAGACACTTTCCAAGTAGGAAGCCTGAACTAAATGCTCCCCCTTGCCCCATGCAGACCCCTCCCCTCAACACCATGTGGTAGAAGAGCCTGCTTTCCCGTAGGTGGACTTTGGTGGGGAGAAATCACCAAATTTGTCTTGTAGTTTTGGCTAATCAGTTGTGCCTTTGAGAGGCTGGGAGGAAAGCGGATAAACATTTGAGTGAAGAAAAGTGGATGCCGTTCGAAGGAACCATGGCCCACTTGAGTGTGTGTCTGGATGTTTCAGAGCTACGTGTGTACGTAACACCTGAGCCCATACTCCCATCTGGCCATCCACCCGTTATCAATGCACCACCCCTCTGTCCATCTGTCCATCCACCTATTATGTTACCTACCATCCACGCTGCATCCACCCATTCATTCATCAATACCCATCTTTCATCCATCCGTCCATCCAAGAAACAGTAACTGAGTCTGCTGGATGCCCATCACCATGCTAGATTTTCTCCAGTCTCCTCGAATAAACTCTTAGCTCATTTTCCTACTCTTCTTCCGGTTTGTTAGGTCAGCAGGATTCTTGTTAGAACGCTACCCTACAAACGAACACCTGATGGCCTGATTTTCCGTGGGCCTTGAGCCGCCCATGATATATAGTTCATAAGGCAGAAGATTCCCTTTCCTGCCAGCATCCCAATTCAATGAACACACCACTATCATCATTTTTCGTCTGTTTTTTTTTCTGTGCTTAAGGAATACACAAGCTGCACTTTTTATTAATTAGCCAGATGCAACACTCTTCGAAGGGCTTCTCCCCCACACCCAGTCTTGCTGTCCTTTTAAGGTAAACCATCATCTTTCAAAAGCTGCTGCTTTATGGTTTCATTAGTGCTGAGACGGATGGATATTACTTTTTGCAGGAGGCCATTTGAAACACTTGCTCATGATTATACTCACAGTTCCATTTCTGTACTTAGAATTATTCTGATCCTCACTTTATAGTAATATTGCCTTTTTAATACCATTGGAGTCACTTAAGGCATTATATGACTGGAGATGTTTGGGTAAAAGGAAGAAGGAAAAGGCAGGGAAATGCTCACTGGCACACGTTGGAGAATGCTGGCTTAAAAGCTGACGTCTCCATATGGACTGTGACCGGTGCATTCTTGTCCTGTCTGGGGACACTCTTGACTGTCCTTTGAAATGTGCCGGTCATGGGCTCACGGTGTTGAAGTGCGCTCCAGGTGCAGACCTCACTCGGCTCTTATTCCCGCCCTTGGGAAGCGGGTGACGGTGTGCACAGCGCCAGGCCGGTCCTCCCTCCCCCGGAGAAACCCAACACAAACCAGCAAACACAGCCGGGTAGGAAGGACGCCTTTTGGCGTGGAGGTCAGGAACATTATTTTGCAACATGAGGTATTGGAAAGAGTCAGAAAACCTAAATTCAGTTTGTAGTTTTACCCCTACCCTTTGTGTGACCTTGGACAAGTCAATTTACCTTCTGGGATCCTTAATTTTCTTATTGGCAAAACAAAGGTGACGGTCTGCAGGGTGAGGGAGGGGGTAAAAGATGGGTGTCTTGGCTGCGGGCAGGTCACACATATTGGGGAAGTGGGCTGGGTGGAGGCTGCGGAACCAGGGCGAGTTCATGCTCTGCCGCCCAGCCCCTGGCAGCTGTCACCGTGGGGAGTGAAAGCCTGGTGGGGCCACGTGTTCCATTTTGGCAAGAATTAAAACTCCCCTAGTTTTTAATTGTTGGTAACTAATTACAAAATTTGTAAACCCTGAAGACACAAGGGTGTGGCGGGACTCACTGAGCAGGAAGATAGCCCTGGGCTGACAATTTGCATTTTCTAAGCTTCCTCCCAGCGCAAATATTCTCACTTCTAGGTGTACGTATGAATATTTCAGCTGCGATGTCCTATTATTCTAAGTTCTAAAGACAACAGTTTATGCCTCTGCTCCAGTTTACCGGTCCACAAATGACCATTAGCATATCATTCCAGAGCATGATAATGTCTCACTATTTATTAATGGCTGATCATCATCGGAGAGGTGGGTATGTTCTCCCTCCTTCCGCTAGGGGGCCTCCCTCTGTCCAAAGCCTCACTTCCCTTCTCTCCAGAAGGATAAAAGGGTAGACACCTCCTTCAGGTTCTTAGTAAGGACAGTAACATGGAAATCTGCTCCTCTGTCGAATGAATCAGCCAACCAGACATAACCACCCACTCATGTGGGGACACTTCAAGCTGATAACCACATAAATATCTTCTCAGCAAGGGGTGACTATAGGCTCTTTCACGGGTGATGCTAATTCACGTTGAGTTGGGGTATGGTAATACTTTATCTCACCCTTGAAAAATCCTTCTTGAAACTGTCCTTTTTAAGACGGACAGAACCACACCCCCCAGCCCTCCACTCCCATACCCCTACCTCCCAACTGCTACTGCATAGTGAGACCACCAAGTATTTTCACCTCTCAGGTGACCTGTAAGAAGCTTCGTTTTCCCTCATTCTGGGCTTTTTACCATCTCATTTACAGGTAGCCCGAATTATTTTGAGCTACTTGGCACATCTCTATTTATATCCTGCTTGTCAGACAGTCGGAGGAAAGTTCCCTTTCGTGGCTCAATCTTCCTGCGTCTAAGAGAAATAGAGACCGTGCTTGACATTCATGCCACTTCCCTGCATGACCCATGGACTCACAAACCTTTGTGCTCAAATAACCGTCCCTGTATTTCAAGTAGGAGCGTTGACAAAGGCAAATTTATCCCCTAGAATCCTGTGTGACCCAAAGAGGGTGACTCCCTGTGCACTGTTGCTCATGGTAATTGCTCTCCCCCTATTTTTTTTGCTTCATTCATAAATACTGAGATTTTCTTCGGCTGGGTATTTATGGGAGAGTTTAAGCTAGTGAGGTTTCCTCCTGAAGCAGTAGCTTTATGGAAGATGTGCAGCTGGGGAGAGAGGCAGCCTCAGGACGTAACTGCTGTCAGGGATTCGATTTTTGAACAAGTGTAGGCACACGGCCAAGGACCCTGAATTGTCACCAGCCTGCCTCAGTAATGGACAGCTCCAGCTTGTGTGCCCGTCCTGCCTTCCCGTCACTCGGGCAAATTCCTGGGCCTGTGTGCTGGGGATTTTGAAAGGGCTTTGCAGAGTGTTCGTATCGTCACTGTTCTCCTGAGTTTCGGGCTGTGTTTACTTGAGTTGAAGGCCAATTGTGGCATCAGTTTCTCTGTTTTTTTCCCTCGTGGCAAAACGCAGTGCCCTCACAAAGCTATAGTGCAGAGACCCTGTCAGCTTGCATGCGCTAACGCTTTATTATCTAATGATCTAATATGCAACAAGGCAAAGAGCCGGTGCTCATCATCCTGACACAGAATGCCGGGAGAAGTGACTGAACTACTTTATGTACCATTAGCGCGAGCAGCTATGGTGAACTCACCGGCAGCGTTTATGCAAATGCCTGTGAATACACCCCAGTGGCTTTGTCAGGAAGCTGTCTGATGAGCAGTTTAAATGCTCATTTTTTAGGGGACCTTTTTTTAAAAAATTATTTTGATGTGCGTGCATTTTCCTTCCTCCCTCTTTTTTCTTCCCTCCACGCCTCTCCCTTTTTGGACTACTGGAGGACCTTCCCTGACCACTGGGGGGGGGTCTGAGCAGGTGGGGAGCCAGCAGTGGCCCTGCCCCAGAGGGGGGTTAAGGGCCCCCCCCCCCCCCGCTCTGGTATTCTTCAGATTTTGGGATATTTGTTATTGCTATGCACTTGTACAGTCTTCATATTTATTTGAAAAATTAGTAGAACTGTTGTTAATCAAGAGTTCTTAGAAGATGAATATTTTCATGTTGGTGAGTTCTGACCTGAGGCCCTATTTGGTTTCTTGGCTCAAAGACAGATGCTTTAAAACACCCCCCGCTTTTGAAAATGGAAAACAATGGAAATTTAGCTTTTGTGGGCATCAGATAGGAATGAATTAAATTTCCCTTCAAAGTAATTATATGGATTGAGTTGTGAAGTAGGCATGTGCCAGCACCCCAAAATAAGTCACATCAAAACAGAAGTGGGGTTTGGTCAAACTAAAAATACCGCGGAGAAGAAGGAGTGGTGATAGAAGCACCGGGCCCTTCCTGCTGTAATTACTGAGTTAGAGAAATAGAGTCAGACTTTCCCCACACCAGTCAGCGCTGACCTTTCCACTGGAGTGTGCCCTTCCAGCTGTCCCTGACAATATGGTGTTATTCTTGCTCTTTAGCATTTGACCTTCTTTAATCCTCTTGCTCCAGACAGAAGCAGTGTTTGCTTCCGTTGGTTGCCCCTGGGTATGCAGGCCCGTTGCCTCCCGGTGCCCAGCTGCACCTCAGTTTGTTGTTTTATGCACATGTGGAGAGAGATGGCTCAGCCTTGGGGAGATTACTCCTTGAGAGGCAGCACAGAGCCTCCAGCAGAAAGGAGAGGCCTCTGCTTCTCCCCTCTGTGCAGTGAGGCCCTAAGACGTGGCCAGCAAGTGTCAGCTGGATCTGTTAGACGTAGGATCAAGCTGCCCGACTGCAGAGCTGGATTCTGGTCCCGAATCTGCCTTCACCTCGTTGTGTGACTCTGGGAAGGTCACTTTGTGTTAGCGGCCTCAGTTTTGTACGTGTGCCATGAGACCGGGGTTGGGTGATTCTCCTGTTAGTCCTCCTGTTCGTATGTCTGGTTTTTTTGGTGCTCCGGACTGAAGCCATGTCTCTCCGAGTCTGGCACCTACTTCAGGAGCTGCCTTTGGAGAAACAGAGCTTCCAGAGGACAGAGAAACACACCGGCGATTTCTAGTTGAGCCTTTCTTTGGATCTGCAGCCAAGGAGTAAGTGTCGGTACGGTGGACCTTAAATCGCGCCTCCCTCCATTCATTCACTGAAGCACCCGCGGCAGGCCAGGTGCTAATCTGGGTATAGTGACATAAGGCAGACCCAGTCCCTGACTTCGCAGAATTTATGATGTAAATAGAGATGAAAGATACTAAGCAAAACTTACAACTAACTCACTGGAGCTGTGCCCAAAAGAGGGACCATAAAAGGAGCGAGGAGGAGTAAGGCGCCAGGGAAGCCGTTCCGCGAAGAAGTCACACTTATGCCCAAACCTAAAAGATGAGGAAGTTTGCGCCTCTGTCTAAACAGAATAGACAAAGGCTGTTTAGCTTAAGGGAGCGAAGGAGCCAAAGGAGACTGGGGTGGCTCCTGTTGCCCCCAGCCACTGGGAGGAGGGCCAGAGATGAGGCCAGGGTGGCTGCCGAGGGCCAGGCCACACAGGCCCTTGTGGGATGCTCAGGCCCTGGTCGGGGGCAGATGTGAAACAGTGCAGGGGACCAGCCATCTGAACTCGGTTTCAATTACGTGAACTGCTCCTGTGCGGTGAGAGCCCAGGGCAAGCCTGCTCCGGGTTGCTCGTGACTCTGCCCTCCCTGCCCACCTTCAGAAGCTCACCAGGGAGTCGGCCGTGCCTTGAAGCTGTTTCCCGACCACTTCTCCTTCTATCAGTAGTTCATGTGTTCCAAATAGGAAGAAAGTCAAACACTCGAGAGTTCTTTTTCTAGATGGTTTTGGCTTATTGGTTCACTTTTTTCCCATAACTAGCTTGGCAAGTGTTTACCTATTGACTTCTTTTGAACTTCTAGAGACTTACTTTTTTCAAGGCCTTTATACTGCAGTTATTTGACCTGTGGAATGTATATTGCTTGTCTAACACCCCCCCCCCCATAAAATATTAAAATTGGGTGAGTGAAAATAAACTCAACAAGGAGAAATGCACTCTCCCACCCAAATTTCTCTCTCCTCTGCCACCACAGTCAGTGACTGAGTCACAGCTCTTGCTGAGTGACGAGCCATTGGAGAGTGGAAGGCCATCTCGGATATTTCCTAGAGACCTAGAGAGGGGTTGCCACCTGCTCCCATGCATGTAGCTTGTTTTTGTCAAAATCCATCCAGTGCTCTTTGCACGTGTCCATGGTACGCTGGCCGGCTAGTGTGAATGCCAGGGGTTGCACACAGCTAAGCTGTTGCTGGGTTGCACAGGATGCTGGAACCCTGGGGGTCCACTGTGCTGCCCATAGAATTCAGGCTGGCCTAGGCTTGCAGGTGTCTCTGGGATTCCAAGGATCACGAGAAGGTCGTCTGTAAAATCTCTACAGCTTCCTGGCATAGGTGCATCTTCAAAACACGAGGGTGGAGGATGAATGATACAGAGCTTTACAGTTAGATGACCCTTCATGCGACTGGTTGGGGTGCAGGGCTCCAGCCAGGCCCCCTTAGGCAAGAGCATTTTGATGAAGGGTCCAAGTGAAGCAGAAGAGTCTCGGCAGCATCTTTTCCTGAAGGTGGCATGTTACATCTTATCAATTGATTCTCCTACTTGAGAAAGCAAGACAGATGCAAGAACAGAACATTAAGTTAAGAATATCCAGATGTGTCATAAACTAGAGCGTGAAGGCCCCAGATTTGCAAGCATCAAATCAGACCTCTTTCTTTGAGCAGTGGGGAAGATGTCTTTTGTCTTCCCTTGCGATAGAAAGGACGTGGCAAGAAGTCAAGATAAGGAACAAGGGTGTGACGACTGATTTCAGTGTATCCCCCGAGTGATCCATAAAGCAGGTAACGCCAAGTGTCCCAGCACAGGGCACCTGGTGGCCAGCAAGCTCTCAGCAGCAGGCTGATTAAAGAGTTCATGAGCCCCAGGTCACTGAGAAGCAGGTGACCTGCGTTACCCTTGTTTGGTTGTGACACTGCCAACAGCATCGCTGACAAAGGAGAAACAGCGCTCAGACATTGCTGCCATGAGGGTATATGTGTCCTTGCATTGCTATTGCTGTTATTGTTGGACTAATACCAACTAGCGAGTATGGAATGTTTACTGTGGGCCAGCACTGTGATAATTATTTTTACTTAGATCATCTTATCAAATCCTTCCAAATCTAGTGAGCGATACTAATGATTATCCCTATTTTATAGACTAGAGAACAGGCCTTTAGAGAGGGTCTGTAACTTATTCCAACCCACAGAATCAGTCAGAGTTGGGTCCGGGATAGGACCCCAGGTCCACCTAACAGCGTAGCTCCGTGTGATGGTAGCACTGAGAACAATGACAACAAGCACTCATCGAGCCCTTGTTAGGCTGGCACACGTCTGCTCTGGGCACCCCATTGTAGGGTGAAGAAACCGAGGTTACTTTCCCCCTCCAGGTAAAGGAACTAGCCCAGAGATGTGCAGCAAATAAGCAATAGATGTCGGGTTCACACCCAGGGCCTCGGAGTCTGTGATTCCTCCCACTCGCTCTACCCATTACGCTTACATTCTTTCCGCCTCCTATCCCACTGTCCTTATTTTTTCCACCACAAGGGAGGCAACTCTGCCAGTGTCTTAAATAGACCTTACAACAGTTAGGCCAGAGCCTATCTTTTTATCTTTGTTAAGGGGCATGCTGTGTATGTTTATGTTTACCTTACAGTTCATTTTCCCGCAATAACCTCTTTTTCCCCTGGCAATACCACACTGTGCTAGTCAAATCAAGAAAACGCTGGTTTTGTTTGATGACTGGTATGTTGTCTGTGGGGCTGGCAAGGTAAGGCGGAGGCTGGTGATATTTTATTTATTTGCAAGGATCTTCTAACCCATCTCTGTAGAAATCATATGTTGACCATATGGGCTCCCTGGCACATATGCAAGGGAGAGATAAAGGAGAGCAGGGGAAAACTGTGCGATTGTGAGTTCAATGTCACGATACCGACAGTGTCCTTGTTAAGGTCCTGAAGGGTTACTGAGCCTCACGCGACAGATAACACAGGAAACTGATACGGAATTGGGGAGGCTGTTTTCTGGCAGGAATTTCTTGACAATCCCACCAACTGTGGGAAACTTCCAGTATTTGGTATTTGGTGTGGCCTAATGAATGAGTAAACCCCACCTAGCATATTGCAATGAGCACAAAGCTCATGGGGGGAGGGGTGGGGTGGGGGAGGAGAATGGTGCTTTCTGCTTCTATTTTGGATAGAAATGGCAGACTTTTTTACAGCCTAATTTTTAAATCTTATATCCAGTTACAAAAGCATCACCATTCCAGATGGATTTATTTGCCTAATTGACTGTTCTAAACCAAGGGTCTCTTTCTACTTACCTGCTACAGGACTGTCCCTTACAAGAATGTCAGAGGATTTAGAGGAAGTGAATATGCCGATAAAAGCTTCCCTGTTCTGGTCACAGATATTCGTAGGATGAGATATTTAGGGGCAGGTGGACAGGAGTGGGTTCGAAGCATTTTTGATTGAACATACTCAGTTATGCATGCAGAACTAGGTAAACCCAGAGAAGCGACGCCACCTTGCCACCTGACCTCGAGTAGGTACTTTGATTTCTTTGGGCCTCAGTTTCCTCATCTAGTAAAGGGGTGGGGGGTTCAGTAGGGTCCTTTAAGCCCTGCTCATCTGTTGTTTGAACCCTGCTGGTTCTGTGAGAGGTCTCTCTCTGGAGGCGCCACTCACACACTGTGTTGGTGAGTGGCCCCCAGTGTGACGGTCATTCCACAGGACAGGTGTAAGGCAGCTTTGCTTCACCTTGGGCGTTTCTGCAGGAGGTCCACTGTGGGTTTCAGGGAGACTGGAAAAGCCACAGCGTGTGGGATACGCAGCCACTCTTGCCTTAGGGAGCCCAGATCAGATGTTCTCTTGGAATTCCTTCAGTGGAGATGGTGCAGTGGTGAATCCCCTAGATGGGGAGCAGTGAGCTTTCAGACTAGGTTTCCCAGGTAATATGTGAGATGGGGGGAATGTTTTTAAAAAATAAATAAATAGCCCTGGTTGGTGTGACTCAGTGGATAGAGCATTGGCCTGCGAGCCTAAAGGTTGCCGGTTTGATTCCCAGTCAGGGCACATGCCTGGGTTGCGGGCTGGGTCCCCGGTTGGGGTTGTACAAGGCAACCAATTGATGTTTTTGTCCCCCTCTCTCTCCCTCCCTTCCCATCTCTCTAGAAATAAATAAGTAAAAACTTTAATAAATAAGTAAATATATTTATTTATATATATTAAATAAATATATATATGCATAATGCAAGCATATGCATCTATGCTTATACAGTGCATAAGCAAAAAAATACAAAGCACATTGAAATCATGGTCTCACAGCTATTATTGCTTAGGGCAAGGCTGAATTTATAGGGAAAGTAAGTTAATCTAAACAGAATCACAACTAAATAAGAAGTCACATTGTGAGGGGTGCTGAGATGCGGCAGAACGAGGGCTGAAGTTTGGGAAACACTGTTTCAGAGTTGTTAAGGGTTGGGGGAAGTAATAATTCTTTCAAGTCACCAGGAAACAGTAGGACCCTGGGAACATTTTTTTGTCACATATTTTTTAAAAAATCTTTTTTAGTTCAGTGTACCATTGGAATAGACTTGATGTCCTCATAGAATTTTAAACATCAAAATGTCTCCGGAGCTGTTAACTCTGTTTTTATTTTTAAACAAGTAGTGTCTGCATGTTAGAAAGGAGAAATTAGTGCAGAAAGGGAGGGTTCGAGTCAAGGGAGAGAATCAGCCAGGGTCCACCCAGGCAGCACATTATGATAATATATACCGAGCCAGCTGGACACTGAGCAAAGCTGACACTGTGTTGTCAGGGGCAGAATCGCCCATCAATTTCCAAGATAGGATTTGAGTTCAAATGACAGAAAGAGCAGCAACTGTGCTGAAACTGATGCATGGGGGGAGGGGTGGGGCAGGCAGGAACCAGCCAGGCCTAAAAAGACAGGAAGTGCTGGTACCTCCGGAAGGGGGTGGCTCTGTTTTCTCATCTGGCTGCTACCCTTCCTTCTAACCTTAACATCTGTCAGCAAGATCCACCTGGGCCCTTGCATGGTGAGAGCCCACTGCAGGGGGAGCTTACTGGTGCTAATTTTAACCCCCAAGGGAATGGAGTGTCTGCAGCTGGAATGGGGGCTAGCCTAGCCTGGGAAACCAGATTCTGCAGAGCCACTGCCTGTGCTCTGAGGAAGCCCAGTGAGGGTGTAGTGTGATTGTTAATAGGCACTGGAAGACTCCTCCATGTTTCAGCTACTCCATTTAGTGCTTGATCTCTTAACAACTCTCATCATTCTTCTTTCCTGCATGTGCTTATTCACCCATTCCCTCATTCATCTGGTTAACGTGTGTTTATTGACTGCCTGCTGTATTAGACACAGGCATGCAGAGACGAACAGGGCAGGGGCAGTTGTTGACAGTGTGAGGTATATAGTTGTGTATGTGCCTATTTATGTGTTGATATTAAGCAAATGATTGCACGTAGAATTGTGTCAAGTGCAATGATGGTACGCATTACAAAAGAGAAATATAGACTGCGAAGAGAGCTTTTTAAAAATTTTTTATTTATTTATTTTAGAGGTGGGGAGGGAGGGAGAAAGAGAAGGAGAGAAGCGTTGATGTGTGGTTGGCCTGCAACCCAGGCATGTTCCCTGACTGGGAATTGAAATGGCGACCCTTTGGTTCGCAGGCTGGTGCTCAGTCCACTGAGCCACACAAGCCAAGGGTTTAAGAGGGCTTTAAATAAGGGGACTTGGACAAGTCTGAAGAATCAGGAACACGTTTAAAATTTAAAATAAAAATGAATGCTATTTCATCAAGAAAAGAGGAAAGAGTTTTTTAGGCGGAGGGAAAGCATGTCCAAAATTCCATGTGGGATGAAATATTAGAAGCTCGGGAAGGGCTTAAGGGGAAGGTGTGTTGGGTCCGAGATCCATTTCTGAGAAGGCAAATTTGGAAATTTCTCCTTGGTTGGTTCCTCTTTCACTTGGAGATACGGATTCAGGGGATCTTCTTAATCACAGACTAACAGAACTCTTTGCTGAGTAAACTGCTAGCTTTGTACCAGTGTCTGGAGTGGTGATGGTTTTGCTCTTAAGAGAGCAGCTTTTGAGCATTTGCTCCCATCAGGTTCAGTGCTAAGCACTTTGTATTATCTCTTTTAACGCCCTCAGCCAGCATCAAAGGGCACCACTATTCTCTCCATTCAGCAAAGGAGGGAAACTGAGGCCACCCTTCAAAGATTTGTTTCTTTAAAAAAAAATTATTTATTTATTTATTTATTTATTTATTTATAGGGAGGAGGGAAGGGAGGGAGAAAGAGGGAGAGAAACATTAATGTGTGAGAGAGAAACATTGATCCGCTGCCTCTCGTACATGCTCTGGCCAGGGAACTGACCCACAACCCAGGCGTGTGCCCTGACTGGGAATCAAACCGGCGACCTTTCACTTTGTGGAAGGATGCCCACCAGCTGAACCACACAGGTCAGGGCGAAGAGAGTTCATTTGTTTGCGTCTGCAGTGTTTGGGCCTCCACGTTGCTGACACAGGGCGGCCATCACTACTGTTCTTTTCCACTGTTTAGTCAATGCTAATCCCCTCACAGCGGACTTCAGGGGTGGAGAGAAATTCTCCTGCCACTTGATCACGTAATATAATTCCTGCTTCAATTGAAGCAAATTGACGACGTTACTCAAAGGCAAATTGAAAAGCCAGATCTGTGCTAAATCCCCAGAGATCGTTAGCTGGCATGTGCAGTGATATATGGGAAGGTGCTTTTCTGGGTTAAGATAAAAAATCCTGGTATCACGTCACGCTATCGGGCACCCCATCTCCATCGCCCTGTGCCAGCCCTGCAACTTGAAATACTCAGCGGACAGAAATGAAACTTTATAGAAATTAGGTGATCATCATTCTTATCAGATGAATATGATGCCATCAGCATGAGTTTAGCATCCTCAGGAAAAAAAAAAAGAGAGATTTACCTGGAGAGGAGCAAGAGAAAGTCTAAGGCATGGATTGTAGGGGCTTTTCTGCCAGCCTGCCTTGGCGAGTTGGCAGGGAGGTGACCTGGTAATTAAAATCCTGCTCGCACGTCTGCTGCTGGTCGGTCGCATGGAGGCCCTCACAGACCTGGGACACCAGACGGGAACGAGGGAGGGACAAGCGAAACACAAAAGTAACACTCTTGAGCCCACAGGGCACAGAAATAGACCTGACTTGCCCAAATACTTTACTGACTACTAAGCATGAAAGCAGAACCCAAGTACTCATATATTTTTATCCCAATCTGTGAAATTAATCAATATTTTATAGGTGAACAGATGCTCCTGTGTTGCTGGCCTATGTAATAGACTGTTGCAATCAGCAGGACACCAGAAGTTCCAACCCACATTCGTCCCCCGGAGTTCTGGGGGACATGCAGCAGGGGCACGGGGAATCGAGGCACACATATCGTGCTGGGCTCGGGGTCTATTCTCAACACATCAGCTTCATTCATTGACCATGGGGCAGAGGAATAAAATGATAAGAGAGCAGCCTGTGTAAAGTACCTACAAACAGCGGTAGGCTTTGGCTGTTGTTTAGGAGGCTCATTAGAATTAACTGGGTTGCTACACATCGAGGCCTCTCTTTAATTCTTTATTCTTTGCCTACTTTTATTTTGAGCACAGCTGAGGTGCCAATAATACTGAGCACCTACTATGTGCTGGGCCCAAGGCAGATGCTCTTAGGGATATCATGTGTGTGGTGATGGGTCAGGGGACTGTGTCTCAGCAGTTGCGATGTCACTTTTATCTTTTCATTGTAGAAGGGGAAAATACAGTTTGGGTCATTTTTTGCTAAAATCTTCTGGCTGAATCATCAAACCAGCTGTGCTCTTCCAGTAACCATTATGTGCAACAAATGTATAAAGTTGGCCTCAGACTCCTCTACCTTTCAACTTTGGCAAAATCTTAGAAACTCCTCTTGATTTGGTTAGCTAAAGCCTGTGGAATCCAACCTTTGTTGTTTAAAAGAAAAAAAAAGTTGGGGAAAATGTTATTAAGGAACTGTTTTATGATAACCTGTTTAGTCAGTAAACTTTTTATTGTTTTTTATATGTGCAAAAGTCTGTAATGAATGCCATTGAGATGGATAATGTCCAGACAGAAAATGAAAGTTAAGGGGAAATGCCCTGTACTTTAAACATGTAAGTTCTCATAGTGCTGCTATCACTTGTATTAGACATTCAAACTCTGTGTGTTCAGCAGCCCAACTTGTAACAATAGAAAAGCTTCTCTGCCTGGAAGCCTGGCAGTATTTTCAATGTTCCTGTGTTTAAATTGGCACCTGTGGCATTGTAGGAGGATGCCAGTTTTTGAACTTGGAAAAGGAAGAAGGTAGAGAGAGGTTTTACTATAATTCATACATGGGGCTGAGTCTTAGGGGGAAAATAACTTTACTTGGAAATAGAGTTGTAATATTCTGTAAAGTTAATAAATATCCACC
Source organism: Phyllostomus discolor (assembly GCF_004126475.2). NCBI lineage: Eukaryota > Metazoa > Chordata > Mammalia > Chiroptera > Phyllostomidae > Phyllostomus > Phyllostomus discolor. The sequence goes on along the minus strand of NC_040915.2, from coordinate 26,945,773 downwards.
CTCTATCTTGGGAATAAGGCATTGCACAACTAAGATTTTATGGGACTTTGGCTGTGTTTATGTGATTAAAGTGAATATTTTAGCCAAACCGAGCAGAAAATTTAAATAAATACCACAATTTAAAAGTAGTTTGGGTGTTTTAAATATTTGACTTTATCAACCAACATGGATTCTCAAAGCCTCAAGTTCAAGTGAGTCTCTGAGATCCAGTCACTTCATCAGTTAAGTACAATTTAGAATAACACCTGCTTACCCACAACTCAGGGTTGATAATTAAGAATAATTGAGATAATGTTCGGGTAAGCCCCTTGAAAACTTAACGATGCTAGTTAGTTGTCAGGCACTGGTTAAGTGGAGAGTACTGTCCATCCAGTTTGTGAATGAACGAAGTCCCCGCCTGCAAGGGAGTCGTTGACAGCAGGGTTGCTTTACATGCACACGTACATGTCCAGCTGTACATATAAACACATACATCCTCGGGAAAAGGTCAAGGGAAAGGTCAGTAAGTGACAGATAAACGGGAAAGACATGAAGTTCACAGAGGGGATACTGTTTTGTAGGTGGGGACGGAAAGAGACAGCTTCGCACAGAAGAGCAGTTTTTCTGTGAAGCACTGTGTGGGTGGAAGGGAGTGGTGTAACCTTCCTGAAGGAGACTTGGTGGGGATGTGCAGGGTATGGTTGGAGACAGTGGATCTGGAGAGCCGTCTTCATCTTCTTCGTTCTCTTTGTCCCCATCGTCTCCCTCCTTCCCCCGCAGCTTCCTGTCCTCTTCATCCCCTCTCCCATGCATTCATCCCCTCTCCCACGCATTCATCCCCTCTCCCATGCATTCATCCCCTCTCCCATGCATTCATTGCACACCCTGAGCTCAGCTCTGTATGCACAGACTAACTCAGGTAACCCTCACAACAGCCTCAGGAGGCGGGTTCTCTTATAATTATTATTTCCAATTAAAGTGGTAGAAATGGAGGCTGAAGGACAGTAATTTGCCCAAACTCCTAAGTGGTCAAGCTGGAGTGTAAGCCGAGGTCTCCTACACCCCAGAGCCAGGGGCTGTATCGGCTGCTGCACCCCACCTCCAGTTTGGGAGGTGGGGAATGAGGCTGGAAGGGAGAATTGGCTACACTCCCGAGGGCAGACTTGATCGTGTAGGCTAACGGGAAACATCAGAAAGCTGTGGAGCCGTTCAGTAACATTGTGAAAACTCACATCTGAGGAAGGATAATCTGGGTTTTGATATGCTGAGGGGACTTTGCACAATTAAATCCAATAGTAAAATAAATCACAAACTGGTAAATGTGTTTGCTCTTTGCTGTCCAGATTGAATAGCCCAGACCCCAAAGAGTAATTTTTGAGGAAGCTGAGTCAGTCCTCATGAAGTTCAAGTGGAAGTGGAGTTCCCACTCTTTTTTGCAGCTCTGTCTGGGTAGATTTGATGATACACATGCCGGTGCTGGTGACATCACTGATCATCACCAAGGAAACATCTGTGTTCTAACAAACACTGGAGTGCAGCGTCACTGAACGTGTCAGGGAGGAGAGGAAACGGGCTCCAAACGATAAGGCTCTCCATAATGAAAGTTCACTCCACTCCATCAGCAGTAGCGGCCTCGGCTGTGGGGAGAAATATAAGCATTACTATTCTGTAAAGCACAAAGCAGGCGTTGTACATCGCTAAAGGTTGGGCAAGGTTGATTTTGAGATGCTGCTCACATTCAAAACACAGTTTCCTTAAAAAGTCACTATCTATGCTGTCTTGCACAATGACAATAGGAATCCTTCAGGAGCATGGAGCTTGTCTCCCTAACTGCTTGCAGAAAATCTTCTGCATATCGGGAGGCTAGCTGGGGACTTCTGTATTGTTCTGGGAGAGGCATTGAGCAATCACAAGTAGAATTGGCAGTGCTTGTGGTTTGTATTTATTATTTGATGAGTTAGTGACAGTATTAGTTATGTGTTGCAGAAATTAATAACGCAAAGATGGTTCCTGGCCCTCCAAAGATTTATCAAAGTTGCACGTTGGTGAATCAGATCAGGACTGAATCCAGAGCTGAGCTGTTTAGGATTGGTTTGCATGGTGCTTAAAGAAGCTATCTATTTGTTGCTTTACAATTAAAAAGGAAGAAATTTTATATGAAAATCTGGATTTGCCAATTCTGTTTATATCCGGAAGAGGGTGTAGTGTTGGACCCACATTCTCAAATGGCAACAATTAAATCAAACTGAGAATTTAAGGAGCGTCAGGGTGGGGCATATACTTTACATTAGCCACAGTCCCCACCTCTCCCATGGTGTTGCCCCTAGCCAGTTTTAGTTACTGCCTGGCCCTATGAGCCTTTGATTTTGTGATCATTGCTAGTAATTACTCCTAGCAAAGTTCCTGGCATGTGGAGGGCACCCCATAAATGGGAGCTCTGATTGTTCTTTATCAATGACAGGCTCAGGTATTTAAACTTGATCCTTAGGTTAGCACCGTCCAGTAGAATTTCCAGTAATGATGGAAATGTTGTATCTCTGTTCTGCCCAATATGATAGTCACTCATGACATGTAGATATTAGCCACTTGAAATATGGATAGTATGACTGAGAAAATAATTCCTTAAAACAGTTTACTTACATAATTAAAAATTAGATTTTAATGGCTGCATGTGGCTAGTGGCCACCATATTGGGCAAAGCAGGTCTGAGTGACGGCATTGAAGGTCCAGCCAGGCGTCCTTGTTTGGAACACCACGCGGAGCACAGACCCAGGGGCCGTGTGTGGGGGCATGTTCATCTCACATGAGATCGCCTATAGCTATCGCAGGCCTCATCACACAGTTTCACCTCCTTCCAGCAAGGCAACCTCCCTTGTTACCCAACTAGAGTTCTTGTCAGTGTAAGCTACCAGAGCTACGTGTTTGCAAGATGTCAGCCGTCCATTCCTACCAGTAAGAAGTCACTTGAAGCCCAAACGGGAAGTTTCGCCGCTCTCTGCTCCCAGACTGTCCAGTTAAGGGTGCTGCCTAAATATAGGAACTTAGACCTGTGCATGGGCAAGCCTAATTTTTTTCATGAGCTGCTTGATTAACCCTATCATTCATGACAGTACAGAGCCAGAAGCCAGAGTGACCAAGGGGACCGCAGAAAGGTGACGGAGGCCTCCCTGACGGGCAGCAGGATCCTGTGTTCTCAGAGCCAAGGCCCCGTGGGCTGCCGTCTCTGGTCTCCATCACAAGCATCCCTCCATCACATCCAACGATCACATTGCCATAAACCAGTCACAAAGTAGGATTCTAAATGATGCCTCTTTCATGCAACTTACTCATTCATTTGCATGTTATTTGGCCAAAAGCTTGTGACACTGACCTGCTTTGCTGAGCCCAGCAGTCAGAACCCCCCCTTCCTTCCTCTGTCACAGGGTTGGAAACCCCAGAACCACCCACCAGACGCCGGCCTGTTGGTAGCTCAGCAGCCTCTGCCCTGAAATGAGCCCCAAGCCAACTTGTGCAGCTAATGGATAAGTGACTTCACTGCTCCCAGGGACATATGCACAGGAGGGCAAAACTAACATCAGCCTGTTTTATTCAAGATAAAGTGCTCAATTATAACCCCCCCCCAAAAAAGGACTCCTTAAAAAAACACAGAAGACTTAATGAAAATGATAGAAACTGCCATTGTAGCAAATTGTATAAATGGGGTAGGGGGGATGGAGAGAGAACAAAACACACGTGACTTTGCTCTGCTTGGACCAGTCATCCGGTTAGAGTTATAGAGGCTCTATTCTCATAGTCCGATTCTGCGGAGAGGACTGGGTTTTCCTTTTCTGGCTCTTCAGACAAATGTCAGTGCAAACCCCTGTTGCGACAGCGAGTTGCGTGAGCCCCGGAATTCGACAGGGGCAGAAAGACAAAGCCCTCTCGTAAGAACATCAGCCAAAGTAGGTTCTGCATACTTCAAAATTCCTTCTTAGGAGAATTCTTCACAAACACGTTTTCTCCAGAAAAGACCAAGCTGCTATCAACTGAGACTCACTAATGAAATGTTCAATTATTTGCATGCGTCTATGTTTTAATGCTGAATTTTAGTTCAGCTCCAAGATCCACGCAGGCTAAAAAAAATTCGCATTCAGATAGGAGAGGCAAACCTTGGCGAACAGATGGAGCAGAGTTCAGCATAGAGGTTTAATCCTATCAGGCCGATTCCTGTACGACCATCTGGGTAATCCGGCACAAACATTCAAGGCCTGTTAAAAATACGGCTCCAGCCAAGACGAGCGTCACAGATTTTCCACTAGACTTGTTCGTATTTGCCTTCACGATTTTCCGGGCCCAGGAAGGTTGCCGGTGAATAAAGGCCTGCGTATTCCTTGAAGAAGCAGTGCCTTTTTTTTTAAACCCCAAAATTGTTTCCTCTTATACAATCTTGCATGTCCATTTTTGGAATGTTATTTTCATTTCCCTTTTTTCCTTGGCTTTCATATCTAGAACTTTTCCTACAACAGGATAATAAGGGGAATTGGGATAAAAATAATTTTGTGCATGAAAATTCTCCTCGTCGGGAAGAAAAGAGTTATTGACTTATTGTATAATCGGAGACAAGTGAATTTACTATTGTTGCAACAAACACCACAGTTGGCTCCATGCATAATTCCTCGTGGGGGTTCTCCCACCCTCCATGATAGTTTTCCCCACTGCTTTGCCATGGTGTGGCTGACAGTCATGGAACAAGGGAGAGGAAAAAGAAAAAAAAAAAGAAATAAGGCTGATGGTAATATATGTCATTGGCTGTCCTAGGGTTAATGTTCTGTGCATTTTAATTTTGGATGAGGCAGGGAACAAACAATATATTCTTTCTTCCTTGCATTGTAAAATTTTGAACTTCCTAAGTGTTTTTCACAAACAGTTTTTTGCATATCATGAGACGATGCTGTGATGCATGTCACTAAATCAAAAAGCCACCAACAAGTCTTTCAAGTGCAATTTAGAAGTTATAGGTACATCAAAATGTGAAGATTTTTAGTTGCTAAACTGTTCAATAACCCTGTGTAGTGAACCTGCGCAGTTCTGGATCTCAGCGAGACAGACTCAGAATCCAGGAGTGCTTGCCCCGGAGCGTTCGCTTCACAATTGTCGCACCAGGAGTTCTGTTTCTGCCTCACTCAGATGCCATGCCCGCTGATTGTTGAGGAGTTTTGCTAATTTGGAAGAGAATAAGAAAGCTGCAAAATAAACAGGAAGTAGATACAATTTGGGCTTGGTCTATATTTAGCAAGTGGCATAATTAGGAACTTAGCTATTGCACTAAGTTTAGATACACCTAGATATCCCCACCAGGTTAAGCCTGCCTTCGTGCGGATGGGTGTTGGCTCTGCGTTACCATCCCGTGACCAGGATTTTTCTCTTTTTTCTTTGAGAGCCATTAATGCTGTCAAAGCAAAGGGCTTTCTTGCCAAGTGAAGTCACTTTGGAATAAAGAATTAAAAACACTTGAAATTCTTGATCTCCTCATTTAATATTTAATAGATTTAATTGCATCTGGTGTTGAGAAATCTCTATATCATGGCTTACATTTCTCTTCAAAATGACAAACACATCACACATGGAGAGCGGGAAAGAGGGGGAGAGGGAGGGGTTCTTTTGCACAGATAATACATGATTCTTTGCCAAGTAATATCTAGGTATGCTAGTGGATAGGGCAATAAATGCAGACCGATAACAAAACAAAACAAAATTAAAACCCTAATAAACAATAAAATGCTTAACTGCATAAAGCAATTACTGAAAAAGAAAAAGGAAGGCGGAAATAAACCTGGTAGCTCAAATTTGAACAAGAGCATAAATGTTATAAAGACTGCTATCCCTTGAGTCAGGGAACTTCTGGTTTGTGGGGTTTTTTTGTTTTGTTTTGTTTTTGGTCTTTAAGGGACGTTTTCACATGCTGGTGTGAGGGCTCAGGACAGGCGTAGTAGTTGGAGGGTGGGCGAGGCCAGAATGGACATGCCTCCGGTACGCGGTAAAAGTCTGGAGGCGCCGGTCCTCACATCAGGGCGGACACGCTGCTTGTTTGCCCTCCTGGCCGGTAGCTGCTTCGTGGGCAGGATCGAAGAACACAGGCGCTGGTGCTGCTGAGCTGTGTGTGTGCCGTCAGGAAAGTCATTTCACTCAAAAATACAAAGCACAAACCATTGTTCCCACTGAACAGGAAGAGCAGATATCTGTGTGCTGAGTCCAAGGGGTGGGGGGGCGGGGACTCCGTGTCCCCATTGTCTGTGGAACAGGTTGCTACCGGGTGCAACTGCTTGACCAACATCAAGTGCATTCCAGGGAGAAAGGCCCAAGGTTTTATGGGGTCACCACTGTCCCGTAGAAATGAGCTGAGCTCCTGGGTTTCGCCAACAATTTCTGCCAAGTCTCAAAAGCTCGGGACAGTAAAATTGAAGTCAATTCCTCATTTCTGAAAAGATTGCCATTAATATTCATTCCAGGCGAAGGAGAGCCGTAAGAAAACATTTCGCTTCGGAAGGGCTGAGGCCAAACCCACCTCCTCGGTACATTTTGCCGGCTGTGTCGGTGCGCGGCTGGGTTGGAGGAGTTCCTAGGAAAGTTTTACAATAAACTACATTCTCTAGAATGATGAGACTGTAGGGTATTCCAGTAAATAAATAAACTCTAGCTAATGGGGAACTCATATCGATAATTATTGTTTACTGGCAACTCGGGTACTGTCCACCAGGCACAGAACACAAGTAGGCACTCAGCGCCTTTCGCCAGGGTCCACGAGGTGGGCACGAAGGGGGAATGCCTTCGGGAGGGTAAGGTCTGCTTCAAGGTCGTCCTGAGCGGCAGATGTGGAATTTGAACAGCTGGCGCTGTTGCCCGCATTCCACCAGGATAGCACTCTGGGTGTTAGAATCAGCCTGACATAATTGCATCTTCCCGTCCGTACTCACGGCCATAAGGGCGGGCGCGGACATCTGCATGTCCACGGTAGGCCCTGGCGACCCGCTCTGCGGGAATGTTCCTTCGTCGAGGGTTCCGGTTAGTGGAAGGCTGGAAAAGGAGCTTACGTCTTTCCCATGCACAATGGAAATGGAAAATAACCTTATATTGGCCTTAGTGGCATTTCATCTTGAGATTTAGAATGGGATGAGAGCATTTCTAAATTTTTGCATTTTACCAACTGATTAAGTGTTGTTTCCCCGGCGGATTTACATGCAGGAATGGAGGGCAAAAAAAAAAAAAAGGGAAACAGTGTCTCTCTAATGAGGCTGCCGTAATGGGGCATCAACTGTTGCAAAAGCCTCATTTGGGGAATAAAAGATGACAAATGCTGGACCCGTGTCATCCGTACAGCTCCCCCTAACAGGTGAGGTATTGATCACAGCACAAAGAGATTTCAGAGGCAAAAGTAAGAGCAGCCCCAGGACCCTGCTGATTGCTGCACACACCACTAATTCACCTCAATGGGCAGGCACCTCTGCGCTCAATTAACCCTTATTCCCAAGGCCGCCCATAAACCCCGAGGTAAACACGGCGCTCCCGGCCCTTGCTCTCTCGCCATGAAATAGATCATTTCTATTGGAGGCTGAGGGGCGATTCCAGCTTATAAATTCACCTTGCTAATAAAGAGCCCGATGCACCAATGCGAGTGAGCAGGCACTGGAATCTGTAACATTGATTCTGTAAATCAGAAAATTTTAAACTGCTGAGGGCATCTGTGATTTCTTCTGCCTTCCATGGCTATCGGGAGGGGATACGAATGCCGTGGAGGCAGAGCAGGTGACATCAGTGTCCCCTGGTGCAGTTGTCTGCACACAGAACATTAGTTGTTAAATATGTACTGGAGGCTGAACGATTTCTTCCCTCCCCCCGCCCCCCCCTTCTTCTCTCTCTTCCCCTCACCACGACCATTGTTCAGAAGCAAATTGGAAATCTGGTAATTAGGCCCTGACTCACGGTGTAGTATTAGAGTCCCGAGCCAAAGTTCAACACCCTGAAATGAAATTTAAACCAATTAATCTGTTAGATTTTTATCGCTTGTCCGTGTTTTCTCAGCAATTCCCCCAGCACGTGGCCTTTGATCAACTCTCATACAAACGCTAGAATGTGTGCCTGCTGCTAGCAAGATGGGAATGACATTAACACGGCACTCATAAAACAATCAGAGCAGAGAGGCCCTCAAACAGACAGGGCAGAGTAATATTTAATAAAAGCGCGCACATAATCTTCAGAATTAGCATTTTGTGCCTTGCAGTACCTTTGGGAGAAGAGCTTTTATTTGTGGAGTGATCATTATTATAACAAAGAAGAGCTACCTAATAATTTCCACTTTAACTCTGCAATGTGCCAGGAGCGTTTCAGAGCCATTATGCTAAACTGTGGTGGGGTAATCATGTTATTGTCATAGTTTGAAGGAAGGAAAATCTCCTCTACTTTGGTGGCTGTTGGGGGGGGGGGGAGAAGTAAAAAAAATAGAGGCAAAAATAAAAACGCCCAAACTTTTATTTTTCATGAGGCTTACAACCAGGGCTTGGCAAGCAGTCCTTGTGGATACCTAGAAGTGTGAAAATTCATTGGTGAGGAAGAATCTTTTGTTAATTAAATCAAGATTTGGCTGGTGAAAGTGGTTTTATAGTCAAACTCCTTCCCCCTCCCCCATTTCATAATATTTTCTTGGAGATAGAACTGTGTTGATTACTGTGCTCCTGAGCAGGACTGAATCCTTTTGTAAATCTTTTCACCTTCAAATTCCACTGAATACATCCGCAGTGACTACACTAGAAACTCTCTTCTTGTCTTACCTTGAGTGTCTCTGGATATTCTGAGAGCAAGGAGAACCAGTCCTTGGTTGGGACCGATGTCTGAGCTTCCTCAGAGACAACTTACCCAAAAAGAAGAGGGAAGGAGAGGCTCAGGGTCTATTATGCTACTCAGCGCAATCTGGCTTTAAAAAAAAAAAGTATCAATTTGCTTTAAAAAGTACAATCTTTACACCTCACAGAATTAAATGCCCTGCTGTTACTTAATTTTTAATTATAATAATGCATCACCTTAATATATGCTCACTGAAGAAATTCAAGCCCTGCCGATGTCTATTGAGAAGAATTTAATATTCACCCTTCTCTGCCAGCGCCCCCAGACCCGTGCCTTTGCATGCGGACCCTCTGACCACAGGGGATGAGCGTCCTTCCAGACCTTTGTCTGTCACACCTGTTCACACACACCCCCACACACACATGCTCACACTCTAATGCACACGCAGGCTCGTAGACATCATTTTTAACATAAACAGGGCCACACTCTAGATTATGAAGTGCTTTTTACCCCCTTCCTAATGTATTTTGACATCTTTCCATGTCAGTTTGTAGAATTTTTTCCTTCCATTCCGATGATACTCCTAATGTTCTCTTGTACAGATGTGCCAGAGTTTACTGAACCCCTCTCTCGCCGGGGGCGCCCAGATTCCTGGGTATTTTACTGCCAGCACTGCTGGGAACAGTTGGGTACCCGTAGTTCTGGTCATATTTGCCAGTATTTCCTGGGCTGCATTTAGTCTGGTGAGTTTGTGACTCGGGTAAAAGTGAGTTCAGTCTACCCGTAAACATTTTGGTTAACCAACGCATTTTATTGAATTAGTTGCCGACATTTAAAGATTGGGAAAATTTGCATAAAAATCTGGGTTCCCATCTTCTTTTGAAAGATCAGAAGACCGGAACCCCCTTGCCTCCCCCCAACCCTGGCCTGTGTTTGTGTGGTGTTACCAATGGCTGGAGCTGAGACACCTTTAGATGGGGGACATAGCCAGCAGTTCCCCAGTGCCCCGTCATTTCCCATTGCTCCCTCACTCCCCAGTGTCAGGGGCTGCCCCTCTCATGCCTGTTCTGAAACTCTGAGCTACTCTATTCATTTGTGTCTCTTAATGTGGCCCGTGTGGATCTGTGAGTTCTGAGTACCTTCTGTGAGTTCTTGGGCTGATCTTTGTTAAGTAGGCAAACTGCCTTCTACCTTGCAGTGTCGATATTTTAGAGTTCTTCATGTGGGAGGGCCAGGCCAGGCATTGTCTGACACTTAGCCTCCTGACCCTCCAGGTCCTAAATGCCAGGAACATCTCTTCCCCACCCCCCCTCTCTCAGTGGGGCAGCCCCTGATTCCTTTACATATTTTCCAAACTTCCCAGTGGGGGAGTCCGAGGGGGCTTCCTCTCAAGACGGCCATGACGTACAGGTGTGTAAGAGCGCCTGTAGAACCAGTTGAGCTCTTTAAACGTAGAAAGGGCTAAGAACAGCCTCTAGTCTCCAAGCAGGGATGGTAGATGATGCTGAGTAGTGAGGTAGGATGATCGAGAGATGGGGTGTGTCACTCTTTTCCCGGGGTGCTCCCTTCAAGGCTTTTTCCTCCAAAAATCTAAAAGACAGTGTCATATATTGTCTTCTCACCAAGTTATCTCCGGACGCTTGCTGCCCTTTCTCTCTTCTGACGAGTTCTGACTAGTTGCCCATATACCTTTGTTTCTGGACAGTTGCTCACAGAATCTGAAAACACCATTTTCCTTAGGAAACACTTGAAAGCACGCGTGCACACACACACACACACACACACACATACAAACACACAAACACACTTTTATATACCTTCTGAGGGAGGAGATGGAGTCTAAAACTAGCAGGTCTCGGCTCTGCTGCCGGGACATTTTTACTGTAGGAGAGTCTCAAAGATACACCAGCATGCCCTCTGTCTCCTTCTCTGCCGTGGTAAGGAAACCTGGAGGAGGCCCTACTTATCCACAGAAGCATACTTGTGCGGTTTAAAAAAACAATTGAAAAATTAAAAGAAATCCCTAAACTAATACAGATACAAACACCAAGACTATTTTGTGGTTTATGAAAGTAATCACGGGGTCAGCATGCAATCATACCACTGGATTCCACACTCGCCCAGCAGGAAGGACCCTTTCGAGACCAGTCCAGTTACACTAACCTCTTCTTCTTCCCAGAGGTCCCCAGGGGTGCAGCAAGGCCTTTCCTGCTGTGCTCTAGCAGCCAAACACACTGGCTGGGCTGGACGTTGAGAGTTAAGATTTTGAGGCATTAACTAGAATGTCGCCAAACTGCTTTTATTTTAAGAACTTTATATAGTTGTTAAATGTAGTTTATTTATTTATTTTTTAGAGATTGCTCGAAGTCATACATCATATTTTACCATTGGTTTGGAGTACTTGATTATGCATTTAAACCTGTTGACGTTTAAAGAAAAAATTTTGTTTCAGAACAAGTCCTGTGCCCGGGAAACTTTGATCACCGCCTTTGTGCGCATTCAAAACTGGACGAGGGTTTCCGAGTCACGAGTCATTTACATTGTCTCGATTAGTTGTTTTGTTTCGGGGACAGAGCGGAGGAGAGAGCAGGCATGGGAACTGCCCAGCTTTCGTTGTAAATGGCGTTATATGAGTTCAGCCAACATGGAATGTTTAGTTTGGATATTTCCTAATTTCTCTGTGCGATTTTATAAGATTAATTTGAATTGAAACCAAACCCATTCTCTCGTTGGTGCGGCGGCACGTGAGCAATGGTCCCGCCGGGCCGGGCTTCATATTTTCCTCCTTCTTGCAAAAGTTAGCGCCTGACATTTTGCCAAATTTGACAAAGTCCAATAATTCTTTTGCCAGTTTTTTTCCCCCCATTAAAATGAACTGGTGCTCTTGTTGGCTTCGGTGCTTGGAAAGTCCGTCTTGGATACTTAATAAACTTTTTATTAAAGAGGAGGGTCTCATTTTCTCTCCTTGCACAGTACATTCCTTACTCTAGAATTTTGCTTTGGTCGTGTTCATAAACGTAATCACGAGAAAAGCAGTGTGGCATTGTGGCGTTCAGCATCCTCAGCGCGAGGAAGCTGCCCTCCCAGATATTTCGGAAACGTAACCTTATGATCACACTTATGCCCGGCAACTGTTTTGAAAGTACACCATGCTCACCGGTCAACCACCTCCAGGCTGTTTGGAATGACAGTACTTGCAAAGTGTTTCTCATCTCCAAAGGCCATTTACAATGGAAAGGAAGAGACATGAAATTTTGAGAAAGGCAGTTCTAGGGTTTTTTTTTTTTTTTTTTTTTTATGCCTGGGAATGACAACAAAGCAAAGGTCATGGGACTCGCTGTGGTTCAGCCCTGACTGTTTGGTTGTGTAATTCACCCCAAGTGACCTGCATCCTTTGCATCTATAAAATGGGACCCATAACATTTAATGGAAGAAAGTAATGATTTTTAACAAGGAATGCTCTATGTCAGTGTCACAGACAGAAGGCATGGAGCAAGAAATTGTTCCACGCCTCCTCCCTTTTCTTAACTTCCCATTGGACAGAAACGTTTATCCAAAAATCTGCGGGCTTTCTTTTCAGGATGTATATTTAATTATGAAGCAATTCTATAAGGTTTCCAGCGTGTTCCAAAAAGTCATTCATTTTTCATTTGTGATAATCTTTAGTCTTTTCATAAGTTAAATACTGCTTCTGTGTTTCATTTCCTAAGATTTCAGGTTTGAAAACGATTTGGGTAAAATACATGTCTCTCAACAGAAGGAATGAAAAGAATGCTTTTAAAACCTGAAATTGCACCCTTAGCTTTCAGGTCCTAGTGCGGCCAGGAAATGCTGAGGTCTTGAGGGACTTTTCTGTTAGTGAAAAGATAAAAGATTTTTTTTTCTTTTTCTCAAGTCTCCCATCATTAAAGTTTGATTCTAACAGCAGACTCCTTCTCTTTTTCATGTGTGTGGAAAAGCAGCTACTCCCTGTATCAAAGCCATCAGCCCGAGTGAAGGATGGACCACGGGAGGCGCCACTGTGATCATCATAGGGGACAATTTCTTTGATGGGTTACAGGTCATATTCGGTACCATGCTGGTCTGGAGTGAGGTAGGTGTTGTCGGAACATTAATATCTAATAGCTTGGTCTGGTTGAGGATACTGTCTACACTTGAATTTCTAATAGAGTGTGTGGAATTTAGTGGGCACTCTCTGGGTGGGCCGGCACCGGTCTCCAGGACTCTGGGAAGCTAGCAAAGATGGGTTGGGGTCATCAGAAGGCGACACTTCTTACTGGAATGACTTCTGCCCTCTGCCCTATGAGCACTGGGAGGGTGTTTGTTTGGTCACTCCCCTGTTGGGCTGGCCATGGTGTGGAGGCCCTGTTGCACACTGGGAGCCAGGGAGGAGATGCAGAGTCGCAACACACATAGGGGGAGCCTCGTCCAAATGCTAGCCAGGTAGTCAGTTACCTGTGAATGTTTGTAGGCGGAGTCTATGGTAGACCCATCTTCATCCTTGACATTCAAATGACAATGATAATGTAGGCACGGGGGTTCTTGACTTAATGACTCTTCATCAGAAATTGGGTGACTTGTCAGGGGACCCGAGAAGAACCCAGGGTTTTTCCCAGACCCAGGAATTCCCAGGTCTCAGGCACCTCAGTGTGTGACTGCAACCACGTGAAAGTGACTCTGGACTCCCCGTGCAGTGCTTCCTAAGCATGCTGATCGGTATTTCAAGGGTGCCAGTTGACCTGCCTAGCAATAATCAAGTTAACTCAAGATTACAAAATGTGAACATCTCCACTACAGAGATGCCAGGGCAGAGTTGCCTTTGCCTTCTAAATCCTGAGCCTAGGTTCCTCAGTTAGCATGCCCAGGACCCCTTCTCTTTCACCTCACCAACGTGTAGAATAAGAACAATGTTAGGCTACAAGGTGTCATACAGCCCATCCACCTCACTCCCTTCACAAGTGGTCACGTGAATCACTAAACGTTACTGCGACTCACTCTGGGCTAGGCGGTGTGCTGAGCTCTTGGCACACACCATCTCCATCGTCTCCCGACACCACCAGGTACAGACTCCCAGTGCGTATCTTCTCTTGATGAGGATCCTGAGGCTCAGAGACTCACGGTTACATAGTCTGAAAGCAGCTCTCCGGAGCCTGTGGCGTGGATGTGACATGTATGTGGGCCACACAAAGAAGTCAGTAGGAGAACCGGAGCTAGAACTCAGATTTTTTTTTTTGTTTTAATTTCCATTTCTAGCTGTTGTCCCACCACTAGATATTTTATTCATGCTTTCTCTTTGGAGGGGCCATGGAGATAAGCAGAGTTAAGACTGGGACTGTTGATTATGTTTATCTGTCCAAAGCAGAGCCTGCCTGTCTTTGTCGGCCTTCTGTGTGCACTTCTCACTGCCAGTAACCGCCCAGGCTGGCCCTGTGGCTCCCTCTGTGTTTCCCGTGCAGCCAGCAGTTGTGTGTGTTTGGCCAGAGAATCAAAGCTTTGGTCAAGCTGAATCAGGGATGGGCTTCTCAGTCCACCAGACTAGTTGCTGACCAACTTGGAACATCCCAGGCGGGAAAGGTGGACTGAGCTCCCCCTGCCAACTGTACCCCATTCTCTGTGGGAGCCAGTGGGTTGTAAAATTGGAAGCATCCCTCACGTGGCTTCCTTTGCTGCCAGCCTGGGGTCTCCATCCCTGCCGAAGACGGCGGTCTTCACGAGCACAGCCTGCCCCAGGTCTCGTGGGCTCTGTCTTGGTCCCTTTCTCTCCATCATTCTGCTCCTTATTGTGGGGATTGGAGGGGGGGGACGAATGAGCAGAAAACAGACTTCTGGCTCCAGGTCCTTTCAGTCAGTGTAAGGTCTGCGTGAGAGGTGGGGACCCGAATTGGCAGGAAGTCTTATTGACCCTCTGAGAGTAAGGTGGGTTAGTCTGAAGCTTCTTTTAAAACCTTGGGCCAAAATACAAACCACAAACGACAAAAACTTTGTACCTGTCTTAGCCCAAGGGCACTGCCCTGACGGCAGAATGAGGTCTTCCGCCCGTCAGGAAGTGACTAACATGTGTCTCCGCCTCGTCTCTAGTCAAGGTGCTCTGCACATCTCAGGTCCCCCCATTGCTTTCCCTCTTTTGGGAACAGGTACGGGAGGTTAAGTTCTAACTTGCGTTTATTCAAATCGCTTTAAAGAACCTGTTCCCACATAGCAAAACAGATGTAGCTCATAGAAAAGAAAACCCATTAAGACAATGCCTTTGTCCCCCTAGCTCCTCTGTCCCTACTCTGTCACTGCCTCAGTGTACACGAGCCCCTGGTGATGAATGCACAGGCTCCAGCCAGGAGGGGAGGGGGAGGGGTGCATGCTCCCTCTTGGCCCACCGGCTCCTCCCAAACTGCTCTCATCTGTGGCTCTCTCCTAAATCAGCTGTGGCCCTTTCCCGGTAGAAACTACCCACAGTTTCCCCAAATGACGGAGGAGATGTAAACTCCTTGCAGCATTAGCTGTTGGATGTCTGGAGGGAGGAGTTTAATTTGGGTCGTTTTCATCATGATAGTCCTGACAGTCAGAAAAAAGTGCCTTGCAGAAGTGGACTTTTTTGTTAATATTCTAAACTATTTATATTTTAGATTTTCTTTTAGGTCATTTGATGGATATGATTTTTTCCCTCCCTTCTACAGTAGGAAGAGAATTTGGTATTGCTCCAAATTACAAAAAAAATCCATTGCATTATGTGCATAATGTGGGAAATTAAGAAATAGCTCGGCCCTGGCTGGGTGGCTCCGTTGGTGGGAGCATCATCCCATCTACCAAAAGGTTGTGGGTTTGATTCCTGGGCAGGGCACACACCTAGATTGCGGGTTTGATCCCTGGTCAGGGTGCATGTGGGAGGCAATTGATTGATGTTCCTCTCTCTCTCTCTCTCTCTCTCAAACCAATACACATATCCTCGGACAAGGAAAGAAATAGCTCAAAGTAATTAAGGGTTTATTATGTATAGGCACTTTATGGGTATTACCTTATTTAATCCTCATGATAACCCTGTGTTAGATACTCTTATTCCCATTTTACATATGAATAATCTGAGTGTCAGCGTCAGAAACCTGCCTAACACCACACAGACCAATAGTGCTAGAGATGGAATTTGAACTTCAATGTACACTTTCCAAAGGGAATAAAAGCCTAGTTGAATGAGAGAGCAAAGGGAATGTTGAGAGAGGGAAGGAGCACAGAAAGAGGGCAAGAAAACACACATGATAACCCAGGTGGTCCAGCAGTAGTGATGGTAACAGTAGTAGCAAGTACCTTTATTTTGGTAGGGGCAAAAAACATCAGCCAATTTTGGGATCCTTTCTCTAGGCTTCCATTGGGTAGAATGAGAACTTGATACTGTGAATGTGTGAGAAGGTATTTATGAGATACCTAGAGAAAAATGCAGAGTATGACTAGGTTTAGTTAACTTGAGTTCTTGCCAGGTACCATTTGGTACAGCTCTCATACAAGTCTCACGGCACCTGTTTACCACGTTGTTCCCATTTCACTGATGAGGAATAGAGGTTCGGGAAGTTAAATATGCTGTTGGTTCCCCAGCCATAGAGATGGCGTTTGAACCCAGGTCGTTCAACTCCAGGACTCAATGTACTTACTGACTGTCCATGATTTAGCCTATACTGACTGTCCATGATTTAGCCTATGCCAAAATACTACCCAATACTACCAAGGATTTTACCACATGGACTCGAGTGTAAGGCCCACCACCCCATCCATGCCTTGTGCTGGGGGTACCTTGCTAGTTACTGTCACCTTCTAAGAGAAGGTGGACTTGGCAAGAGAGAATCAGAGGTTGAAGAAACCCCTCCATTTCCTAGTTCTGTATGTTTGTGGTTGGAGCCTCTGGCCTGTAGGAAGATTTCATCCTTGGGAAGGATCTGTGCCTTCTCTTGTGGGCAGGAGGCAGCTCTTCCTTTGTCTTCCAAAGTGACCTGAGGCAAGGCAGTTAGCCTGTTTGGACCTCATTGCTGGAGTAAGACGGCTATCTATCTGAAGTCTTTGTCCTCTAGCCTTGTGGTCTCTTGAGGTCATGTCCCTCTGAAACCAAGGTCTTCCGTCTTCCAGTTTTTTTTTAAAGATTTTATTTATTTATTTTCAGAGAGGGAAGGGAGGGAGAAAGAGAGAGAGAGAGAGAGAGAGAGAGAGAAACATCAATGTGTGGTTGCTGGGGGCTGTGGCCTGCAACCCAGGCATGTGCCCTGACTGGGAATCGAACCTGCTACACTTTGGTTCGCAGCTCTCGCTCAATCCACTGAGCTACGCCAGCCAGGGCTCATCTTCCAGTTTTAAATAAACTTTGGCCTCTTCTCCATTTTCTCACTCTATAGCTAAGAGCACTTGGGAAGCAGACTGGTGGGCCAGGACAGGCAGACAACATTGTAGATTAGCAGCAGATCCCATTATTTGGAGGTTTTTGTTTGGTTTCCTAAAGAATTTTAAAAAAGAGACAGAGAAAAATAGGAACGGCTTAATTTAACCTCATCTGTGCTCTTCCTCTACCAACCCAATCTTTTGCAAAGGAGTAGCTCAGCTGACCTCACTGATTGGCCCCTGAGGGTGGGGAAGAGGTGAGGCGGAACTCCATCGCTCCTAAACTGGGGGCTGCCTCCTTTGAGCTGCCACATGTGGGGCGAGCACGTGGCTTTCCTCTGAATTTGGTTCGCCAGCTTTGTTACTTTTCCTTCATCGTTTCTTGCCCTTTCTCCTTTCTTTTTTTTAAAAAAGCAGTTTATTTGATTGATACTTTTGTGTTCATCCTGCCTTTTAAAAACCTGTAGATTTTTATGCATAAACTCAAGAAAACCAACAGGGTGGATATGTACTAATTTTTAATGTGAGCTGAGTATTTTCTTGATCAGAGGTACTTGGTTGTTTCTGATTTCCTACCAACATGTGATTTGGTGGAGGAAGGGGCTCCGGCTACTAGTCTGTAAAAATAATCATTATTTTCATATCTCCTTCTGAATTCCTCTAATTTCTCAACAATGACCACTGGCTGCTTTGCCTGCTAGGTGCGGATTGAAATTAAGCTTTGTGGGATCTGGCGTTTTATTTGGAAAAACAACTTGCTCCCACAAAACAAATTAGAGAGTTTCATAGTATGTTTATACAATCCAGGGTTAAAATTGCAGTTGCAAGTTCGAGGCAAGATTCTAGGAGGCCAAGCGAGTGGTATGCTCAGAAGTAGACTGTCTGAGTAGCCAGCCAAGCTTCCTGTTACGTATGGATGGATCTCTGTGCTGGCATTCTAGGGTCTCCCAGTCCTTTCGTTTAATCACCGAAGTCTCTGGGAGAATGTATGCAGTTTAAGGTATTTAAGCTGCCCGAAAGGAAAGTACAGGGTGGAAGTGGCGAGAGTGGAGTGCGGAGAGACCTGCAGACAGACGGTCATCAGAGCACAGGCTAGGATTGCCTCGGGTAGCAGTGGGGAAGGAGCCAGGTGACCTGGGTATTAACTTCGGTCCTTCCATTGCCTGGTCAGAGCATCTAGATTTTACTGTGTTGGTCACTGGGCCTCAGTTTGCCCATCTAAAAAAGCAAGGGCTTAGACTAAATCCTGTTTAAAACCAGCTACGATTCTAGCAATTCTTTTTATCGTGAGTTGACTGCCTTGAGAACTCTCCCAAAGTGAGAGTGGGGAGTAGCTTCTTTTCTTCCGTTATTGTTCTTTACTTTTAAAGCACACTTGCAATATGCAAATAGCATGTCCGTTTGCAAAAGGATTCTTTGAACTTCGTCAAAACCATTTAATTAGCCACAAAATCGGCTCTCCCTATTGATAAGTCTTTAGTCAATATTTTCCCCCTGTGCACTTGAGATTCTGGTATCTGATATAAACCTGAGACTAATACCACGATGTTGCTGCAATTCATCTTCCAGGTAGTTTTTTTGCGGGGGATATCAATAGGTACGAGAGACGAGGGAGGGAGTTTTTTTCTTGGTAAGCTTGGGGAATGTTGAGTCGAATAAATTCAGCCAGTCCCTGGTCTAGGACTTTGTAGAGCTTTGGAGATACTGCCGCATACTATGAATACCTGAAAGGTAGTACATGGCATGTCCCAACCTTTAGGGACCACAGAACCTTTCATCAGGGATCACCTTACAGGAGCACGTGTCAGTGATGGCTGTGCATCTGCATTTCATGTTAATGAAACAAAGTCATGGAATTCAATCATGAGTTGATGGGGCTGGGGTAGAGGTGAGAGAACCGATCGTTTGAAATCTTTGCAGAGGTATTCTTGAATGCTGCAAGGCTCTGAACAGAAATGCTCTTATAGTTGGTGTCTAGTTGTAGCCAGGGCCCCCTTGGCTCGGATGGAAGGAGCCAGTATCCCACCCCTCTTTGAGCAGGTTAGCCTCACACGGGGGCACACACTGTGTTTTTCACCCATGTGAACGTTGCCTTCAGCTGAGTTCCCAGAGATGGGAGGAGTCCAGAGAAGTCCCTGTGCGGGGGAACCTGTGTGTGAACACCTTTGGGTCAATGGCAGTTTGGAAGCTGAGACGCCAATTTTGCTGCTTGGGTCCAAAAGTTGGAAAGTAGGGTTTTAAATGCGGTTCTTGATTTCTTTCCTTTTCCTTATCTCCACTCTGCATTCTCCTGTGCACACACAGCTCAGAGGAAGGATTGTAAATAAAAACCAGCATTTGCTCCTCCGTGGCATTAAAGGATGAATGGCGACAACGCAGGGAGGTTCCCACCGGAAGTTTCCCAGGCCTTTTGTCTGGCCTCGGATGTCCCTGAGCCACATGTGGAGGGTCACAACATTGGGGGGGGGCTTTGAGGGACTCTGCAGTCATCCAGGACAGCTGTTTTATTTTTGGAAGTGAGGAGAAAGAGGTTCCAGAGCCATACAGTGACTTTTCCTGGGAACACATTATCTGCTTCGGGCTGGGATTACAGCCAGTTCCCCCAACACCGACGCCCCCACACTCAGCTTTCTCTTGCACCGGGTTTCTCATGCTGTCCCTGTGGGCTTGGAGCACACTTCCTTATACCTCCCAAATTTCACATGTCATTGACACTCTCAGAACTGTTATCTGTACCACATGTGTATGAGAAACAGTTTCACTAAAATCAAAAAGTAAGAAAGGTGGAGCAAGACAGTCTCTCAAATATCATCTCTTCCAACATGTTATGATACAGTTAAGGTATAATGTAAATAGTTGTGCCATTTATTTTACCTATACTGAGGCTTAACTCAACATTGATTAAATGCATGGGTTTAAAATAATTAATTGTTGCCTACTTTTCCCTAAACATGTAAGTGGCCAAGTCTGTATTGAACCTGTGCTTATCGATCACCTATTAAGTAGAAGATACTTACTGCAAAAATTACAAACTTCATTTGTGCAGACTAAAAGGAGCTACCCAAATCAGTTGCATTACATTTTGAATATGACTTTGAAAAACACCTTTCAAGCCCTAGTTATTTTTATGGGAAATCATTTTGAAATGAGCCAGCATATTAAAAAACAGATTAAAAATAGTCTAATGGCCTCTTTAATATAGTCACAGTTACAACCATGCTCACCTCATTCCTAAAAATGCTTTAGTCTATATTTTTATTTTTAATGACTAAGGCACTTGAAATTGATCCTCTGCATTGATAATTATGGGATAGTTGAAGACGACTTTAAGATGACACTTTAAGCTAGTTGTTTACGGTACATTCAGGAGGTACACGCATGTGCCTATAACTTGAAAATAGAAACCACGGACCGGTGATGGGTTTCTAATTTTAACATAAATCACAGACGGAATTCACACCTGGCTGCAGTCAGGCGACTTTTATGATGAAAATGGATACCTATATAGTGCTGTATTCATTTCATGTGTGTGTTCCGTGCTAATTGCTGCAATGGCTCCTGATGGTCTGAATGAGAGCCCTCCTCCTCTTAAAACCTTACTGGCTTCCTCCTCCTTAAAGCCGCAGCTCCTTAGTTTGGGATTCTGGCAGGCCCTTTGAAGGCTCTGCCCTTTCTTCTCAACATCCTTGCCTACCAGCCATCTTAACTTATGCTCCAGTCACACCGAGGTGTTAGCTGCTCTTGTTACCCATAGTAACTTTGCGCCTCTGCACTCTCGCCTTGCTTATGCCATTCCTCCCTTCCCCAATGCTTTTCCCACCTTTCCACGCCCAATCCCCTGTCCTTTAAGATCCAGTATGTCTTTGAAATCTTCCCTCACAGCTCCAAATATTAAAGTTTTCTCTTCTTTCTAAATTCCTGTATGGCCTTATTTCTATCATGTACATTCCTTATATCTTTCTGTCTTTAGTTATTGTTATTTAAAGGGATGTTCTCTCCTTCGGAGGCTGGATTCGTGGTCAATTCAGCTTAGTCTCCCACAGTGTCTAGCACAGAGCCTTGCCTATCAGAGGCATTCATTTCTATAAATTTATCCAAAATACTGTTGAATGACATTCATTAATTCATTGAAACAAATGCCTCTTATTAGCAGCTATTGTATTGAATGATGCTTCAAAGTGTTGGGACCAGATAGATTGCAGTTTAGTTTTTGTTAATGCACGTGTGGTTAGGTAGTTTATATTTAGATATATTTATTGTGCAATAAGGATGCACATAAATACCTTAGTTTAAATCTGTTGGTTATGGAGAGGATTAAATAGTAAGAAAATGAACACTTTTTAAGTGTTCTTAAACACTTCTCCTAAACTCATTACAGGCCATCTCCTAAACTCATTACAGGCATTGTATCAATTAACCCTTGTAATAACACTAGTTCCATAGGTGGCCCCCTCTCTTGAGCTCATCTCCCTCCCCAGATAATGAAACTGATGGACAGAGAGGTTAAACTTGAACCAAAGTCCCCCTGAATCCAGAGCCAAGTCTTAACATCTAATAAGAATGTAGTGAAACCTCATTTATCCAGAGAAGAGTGTGATGATAGCCTTAACTCTCCCAAACTCAGCATGACACCAGAAGTAAACAAACAAACAAAAAAGTAACTATATAAAATAACAGACTTTAGGGTAACCAGAACAGTAATTTTTTACAAACTGTGACTGGACTTCTCTCTGTTCCCAGGTCATAGCAAAGGAGCCAACTAGAAGCAGGTGGTTAGAAGCAGGCTCTGATAGCAGAAGTGACAGGTTAATGTCGAGGGCAGAAACAGGAAACCTAAAAAGCAGATGAAAAACTTTATTACGGTGCAGCACATTAATGACTGTTCACAATGACAGTGGCCCTGAGTCATTAAGAAAGAGACGGCAATTATATTCCATAAATCCTGTCTAAAACAGTGAGCTGTGTGTAATGCGTCCGTGAAAGATTTCCAGTGAAAACAGTTGGAATCGCAGAGTCCAGAGTCCAGCACAAATAACACCCCTTTTTTTATTACAAACACTTTTGTTACAAAATCATAAGCATGTGATTCTGTAACATAATAATGTCACACTCAAGCACACCATATGGCATGTTGGGTGAAGTGTTCAAACTGCTGTCCGTCTCGTGTGAGACATCCACGTACCCTACCAGCTACACTCGGGCAGGCCTTACTTCTGCTGGACCCTGCCTTCAGAGGGTTTGGCTTTGGTCTTCTGCACAGCTCACTCCTGTAGGGACGTGTCAAATGAGGAATAATTGAATACCTATGGAAACATCAATGTATGCAGTGTGCAAATATAAACTAAACCATATAAAAAAAAGTTAAATGAGTCTCTGTTTAGTATCTTGATATCATTTTCTTAGAGCTTTGAAAGGCCCTAAAAGTCTTGGTAAAAGGTGAATTCATTCCCTGCCACCCCATCTATCAATCTTTTGGTTCTTCTATTTTTCTTTCCTAACTCCATAGGCAAAGATTTGACCCTGCAAACCGCCAACTCTGATAACATTCAGCCTCTTCCATAAATGTTTCTGGCTCTGCTGTTTCTTTTCTATTTTAATTTTCAAACAAACAAGCAGGAACCTAGGACCCTAAGGCAGGCTGATTAAGGAATGATGTTCCTTCTTGACTGGATTTAGAAAAACAAGCCTTGAGAAAGAGCTCATTGTGCAGCTTCCAACCACAGGACCTGGCGTTGCTGGTGTCCAGCCCTGCCCTCCCAGCATCCTCCGGACCTCAGAAACGCGCCTGTGCTCTCCCAGCTCCCAGACGGTCAGGACGGGCTCCAGTCTGCAGTGGGGCCCAGCTGGCTCCAGATCCACATCCTGGGAAGAGAGCTGGAGAAAGTGTTTTTAAAAAATGAATTACCCCCCCCCCAAAAAAAATCAATAATCAACCCACAAAACCAAAGGTATTTGAAGTATATTTATTTTAGCTTTTTTTCCTCCCAAATCTGTTATTTTGAAAGAGGATCTTGTTGCTGTCTTGTACAATTAACTGCACTGATAGAGGGACCCAGTCAGTCTTTTTGGTGGAAGAGTTGGGTGGCATAGTTTTGCAAATGCTTACTGAGGCCACCAGGAAGTTTGTGGGGACAAAGTAAAGTGATTTTTTTCTTTAGTAGTGAGATTTTTGAATGGGATAGTACTGATTGTTTCTCTTTTGGTAGTTAATCAGGAACTTTCTTGAACCTTAATCCTAATTATTAGCGGCGGTTGATAGCATCACAGCATTTATTTATCCAGTGTTCAACAAGCTCAGGTTGGGGCAAAAGTGGGTTTACAGCTCCTCTCGTGGAAAATAATGCAGTAATCAATGAGAACGATACAAGAAGAAGCTGTTTCACATACTCACCACTGTAAGCCTACTTGTGCCCTGCCCTGTGTTTACCGAGGGCCAGGTACTGTGAGAAACACAGTAGTGAAATCAAGTAAGACGAAGTTTTCATCCTCATGGGACTTATATTCTAGCTGTGGGACCCAGACTAGATAAGAAAATATATCTACGTCTCTCTACTGCGTGTCCGTGAGGCTGTCTGGGTGAGAGAGATTTCAGAGTTTTCAGAAATACTGCTGACTATTCAAAAGCGAGGTTTTAAGTCCTGCATTTAAGTCAATTCCCGAGACTTAACTTTCAAAAGTCTCCACTGACATTCATCCATAAAGTTGATCTCTGGGAATTCCTGTAACCCAGCATATTTTGCTAAACATTGGTTTAAAGTTGTTTTGTTGAAAGGACAAAGGGAAACCAGAATGTTTGTGAAACAGTAAATGCCTCCACTGGCTGTCTCTCACGTTCCCTGAGAAATCATATACCGCCTTTGAGACAGGCAATTCTTGGGAACGAAAAAAATCCGCGTTACGAAACCCAAAGAACTCTGATTAGGGGGCAAACCAGAATACACCGAGGACCCCGGGAGAGGAGCCGGCAGCGCCTGATCGGCGTCGTATCCTATCCACTCCAGGGGAGTGGCAATACGATGCGGAGGTTCGGCCGGCACAGCCGCCACTTTTCATGTCCCAGCTTCCTTTAGGGACTCCCGCAGATCATATTTCCTGAAACGCCACCTTTAACTACAGAAAGATGAATGTTCCAGAGTGGAGGGAAAACGAGTTTGCTTGCTCAGTCACTACCACTGTGGTGTCTCTTTAAAAATCCTTGGGTGGTTTGGTTTTGAAGCTTTAATTATGCTTTGATGTTACAGTTTCCTTATTTAAGTGTCTGCTTCATGTCCATCACTCAGCACCCTCTGCCTGTCTCAAAAGCGATGGATATTATTATCCTAATTGAGAAGGAGGGAGAATGCTGTGAGAATTATTAATACGTAAATTAAAAAATTAATCTGGAAAGTGCTTTAGGGTCCCTAGAGAGCTCTACCCAAACATAAAGCGTATTTACTGTTATTAGAAGTACTCCCACAGAGCAGACAGGCTGGTGCAGTATGAGATGGGGAAACTGAGGCACTGAGCATGGCAGTGGGTGAGTGGGCCAGCGTACCATGAGCCCAGACGCTTGGATGGGTAACACCCAAAAACCATTGTGCCAGTGCCTGTTTTAGGCTTTTTCTAGTCATCAGTGTTAATTATTTTCCCAGAAACATAATTTTTCCTCCCTTTTATCCCTTCTCTTTCTTTCCTTGTTTTGGACTTTTTAAAAATAATTTTTTTAGTGTTGAAAGTGATTAAGGCTAAAATAGTAAATCCTAGGGCTAGTAATGAAGAATCACTGGTGTGCTTTCTAGTAATCCCAGTTATTTTTTGGCTTTGTGGCTTGGAACTTCCATTTGCATTTATTTCATGTAGACCCACTGGTCGGAAAACACACATGAGGGCTTCTCTTGGAATGGCGGCATTTTTTTTGTTTGTTTTGTTTTGTTGCTGAGAAATCATCCTCAGCAAACCTCTCACCAATAAGAAAGGCCATTTTGCGTCCCTACTATGTTCCCAGAACCTTCCAGGATATAGAAGAAGCCGAGGATCCGATCCGTCCTCCTGACGGTAGCGGTGGGGTGGGAAGTACACGAGCCAGCCATTATGGAAAAACAGTGGTGGTCGTGGGGAGGGACTGCCTTGGTGGCAGAGTGGCGGTCGTCAGCCAGGCAGGCTTGCCACTTCTGACTGGTTCCTTGGGCCTGTTTCTTAACTCACCTGAAACTCATGTTCCTCGTCTGTGAGCTAGCCAGCGCCGATACCTGCCCCTAATGCTGGAGGACAGAGTCCCTGAAGGAGCTGCACACTGCACTCGGCACACGATTGGAATGCAGCACAAGGTTGCCGCAGAAGTGCCGTGGAGGTCACCTCCACCGTCTATCGTTAGGTGTGAGCCAGAGTGACACAGACACTAAGTGCCGACCACTGCAGGAATCTTCTCTCTTGTGCTCTGAGTCTGGAGAAGCAAAAATGCTCCTACAAGGAGCTGAGAGGGAGCGTTCATACTGCGGCCGGGGTTCCCATCACAGGCTGCGGCCTCTCCCGGACCTCACAGGGGCTGGATGGGTTTCTCTCATTGTCATGCCGCACTCCAAACTTATTTCTTCTGAGTATAACGTTAAATGAATTCTTGTTGTTGGGAAGCTAGAGAACTCAGAGAGGTATGCTGAGAAAATTACAATTACCTGTAACTTGACCATCTAGCGGTAACTTATCTTGCTACTTGGATGATTTTCCTTTTAGTCTTTCTTTCTTGGAGATATATAGCTAATTCTTATATAATCACATGCAATACATGTTGCACAAAAACTAATTCTACTTTTGATCTTTAGTAATAGTTATTCATGATAAATGTAATGCCTAGAAGTGGATGAATTTACCTCTTCCAATATTATTTACGTGATTGTTATTTCCTGCACAAGCACACCCATGTACAAATGGACACACAAACCCACACATGTGAGGAGGAAGAGTATGAGAGAGAGGGCAAATCGCTTGTAATGCCACAGAAAGGAACAATTAGCCCTGATCCTTTGTGGGCTACTTTTGTGATATTACTTTCTTAATCTTTTATTTTTTCTCTGTATTTTATCTTTTCCCATCTCACAGGAGTCACAGATCTTGGGACATCCCTCTTTTACCACGTACATGAAATCTGAACAGTGGCCTCACACGGGTGCCTGAGAGCAGTGGATAATTAATTTTAAGGGCAACTTACAAAATGAGAGCTATATATTACCAGGTTCAGAGCTGTGACTCTAACGGATAAGACTACTATACCTAATGGAGTCAGACATCTAGCAGAATTCAGGCCTAATTTATATAAGTATTTATTCCAGAAATATTTTGGAGATATCTCATATGTAAGGCATTAACTTAAATACTTTGGAGGATAAATATATGAATTGGTCCCTGCTGCTGATCTCAGGAACTGCCTACTGGGAGATATATTGTAGGGAATTCTTTATAGCATGAAGAACAAAGGATGCTAAGTCTTGCCTTGTAAACACCATAATTGTATAAATTCTTAGAAAGGCACAGGTAACTGGGGCTTTAGGATCAGGTGAAACTTCTGGAAGAGAAGTCATGTGGTCAGGGTCTTGAAGACGAGGTGGACTATGAGAAGGGAGCTGATGAGGCAAGGAGCGGCACGGACAGGTCAGAGACGTCAGGCAGGGTTGGCATTGGCATGTACCCACGCACCCTGCTCTCCGGAACCTGTGACGGCAAAGAGAGAGGGAGGGCGGAAAGCAAGATGGGGGTCAGGCTGAGGAGCACCCTGTATGGGGTGCCAAGGAGTTTGGAATGCGTCCTGTATGCAAAGAGGCAGGCGAGAGTTTGAGTCAGGGAATGATGACAGGAGGAGGTTGTATTTGAGGAAGATACTTCTGGAGGAGGAAGTAGAAGTAGAGGGAGAATATTTAGAAAGTGCCGCTGCACTGGTCTAAGAAATAACAACAGCCCGGATAGGAGAAAGTGAAGAAGCAAAGAGACAGTGGAGTTCAGTGGGCGGGGCTGGGGTGGGGGTGGGGGTCAACATGAATAAAAGGAAAATTGAAGCGGGGAGAAATGAATAGGATCCCAAGTTTTCTATTTTGGGTGTTGCAAAGGATAGCGTTCCCTTAACTGAGAAAGGAAACAGGGAGGCCAGAAGTGCATTGATAGGTAGGAAGATGATAAATTTAGCATGGGTCACGTGGACGTGGAGGTGGCAACTAGATGAGTGTGGGGAGATTCTGTTACCCTGTTGCTAATAAAAGTGTGGTGCTTGGCCGGCGGGATCACAGCTACAGGTGTAGATCTGGGAGTGCGTTCCGCTGAGGCGGTGGAGTCGATGAGTAAACTCAAGAAATGTTAGGCAAGTAAGAACAGAACAACACTCGTGACATTTTTACAATTGAGAAGTTGGCAGAAAGGAAAAGCTTGAAAACGAGGAAAACAGGAGCCAAGGACAGAGAGCGGAGGTCTGGAAAACACTTACCCACAGACGAGATCAGTTCCCTTCCTTGTGTTTTAAATGGCCTTGGTTAACGTGCCCAGCCACCCCCTTTTCCCACCTGGAATTCACACCCCATGAGGGGGTGGGTTTAGAAGGCAGTGGCCGGGAAGGTGCTTTGGTAAATAAACCACTGCACACGCTGCAAGTCCAAGGTCTAATAATGAGTGTCACAGAAGTGAAGAAAGTGGAGACTTCCAAGACCGGAGAAAGTAGTGTCAGGTGCTATAGAGTTTCTAAAGAATGTTTATTTTTAGCTCAACTCATTGGCCGTGCAATTTAAGGAAGTTGAGTCAAAGCGAATCTGTCCTCTAATCACTTAGATGGGACGGTATTTCCTGAGGTATGGAGCGTGAGTCCCAGGGAGTGCAGGGGGCAGTTTGGGATTTGACACGGGCAGTAAGTAGGACCAAAGCACGTGGTGATAAACCATCCTCCTTTTGTTTCTCTTTTTGTCCTGAGTTATGTCGCTGGGGACCGACTCAGTGGGGGCAAATGCATCTGTAACACCCAACACTAACCGATCTCTAGTTCCAATAAACTCCTTCCAGTTGTCCACATTATCTAGCTGGAACTTAACAGCATCGAGTTAACTTTAAGATACCATCTATCATACCACCTTAATTTGGTAGGGGATACCAGTTTTCTAGGTAGCGATAGAAAGTTTGCTTTTTATAAAAAATGTTTTAAACAGAAAGCAATTTTTAACATATTAAGTACATGGTCATGTAGGTGACATACATGTAGATATGGCAGAACCGAGAAAGTGGTATTCCAAGTGATGGGTGTTTGGAAAATGTAGACTCACTAGAGCCCTTCCTCCTTCTGTGGCTTGGAGTGGCTGCCCTTGTTCAGCCAGGTTGGACCATGTAGGAATTATGTTCTAGGGTGTGTGTGTGTGTGTGTGTGTGTGTGTGTGTGTGTGTATTGGGGGGGGGACTTTGGGCTCTAGACTTCTGGATCCAGACCCTGTCCTTCCCCTAAGATGTGGTTGGGTCCACTTTTGAAGCCACTAAAATTTTGTGAACTGGTGTGTCCTTAGGTCTTACGATAAGAGCATTAGCTTTAAATGGCCGCTAGCATTCCTTTGAGAAATTAATTCTGTGTTTCTTTGAGTTAGTAAATAAGACTAAGCTTTCAAACTTAGTCTTAGAAGTTAGAAGTTAGATAAAATGGCTTTCCTCTGCGAGCCCTCAACACCACGTGTCAATGCCAGAGAACGTTCCCAGACCCACACCCCAAGACAGAAAAGCATGGGTGAGTCCATTCTCCAGAGATGATTCACATTCACTTCACTGGTGACTCGCAGTTATTTCACACAGAAATCTCTGCTTTCGTGAGGGCAATTGACTAGAATTGAAAATGAAATTATACATGAAAATGTGGTTCAGTGCTCTGAGCCTCATGCTTGCTGCCAGCACCCCGCTCTCCAACCAGTCCCCCAGTCTCCTCACAGGCCTGTCTAATCAATGCACAAAGCTCACGAAGTGTGTTCTCAGTGTGGCAACTCACAGGTCGTAAGTCCTTGTACTTAAAAACACATCTTCACTTGTCTATTTACTAATATCTTCCCATCTTTAAATTTGTTTTCCCCCTGAGAAAGAGAGGGCAGGTGCAGGATTTTCTCACTGGCTGAAAGTTCTTCTAAATATTATTGTGAATCAATGTTACTCTACCTCCTAAGTTACTCTTAAAAATAGGAGCACGCCACCTATGTGGGATATAACAATATGGCGAATTTCATCATCAAAATCCTAGCCAAGGATCGGGCATAAATGAAAAATGGATATAGCAGGATATAGCACAGAGGTAAAGGAAAAACAACACACACAGTCTATGGATCTGAAAATTGTGAGTTTATCGCTTTTTAAAAGTTTCTGTACAGTTTCTTCTCTCTGAGAAGATAGCAAGTATTTGCTGCTGTAGTTTTTTGGACTACATCAGCATTAATTTTTGCTCTAACAAGGAGGATCATGTACAACCAATTTGGCCATTTTGATTCTGTTTTCACATCTGAAAAAAAAGGGGATAATAGTAAAAGCCAGTGTTCTGACCAAATGGATGTTTGTATGTAAAAGCCTCAGGAACGTGGCGGAGACCTCCCAGGACCCTCGACAAGTGTTAATTCCCAACATCGCAAAAACACTCTCTGAACAATTGAGATTAAACATGCACTTGATTTTGGAAGATGATCTTTTACTGCCCTTCAGAGCCTCTCTCTTTCTCCTAGTCTCTACACAGTACTAAACTGGATTTCCTGGTGTCAGTGCTTACAGATGAGAAGAGCAAATTAGAAGGTGCAAAGGACACCAGGGGGAAACGACAAAGAGATGGAATAAAATAGAACTAATTTAAAAACAATGGCTATCTGGGCTGTTTGGCGGGGGGGGGGGGGGCGGGCGGGGTGGGCATTAGGGAACAGCCCTTTATAACCTCAGCAGTCACATAGGGCTTTTCTGTATCACAGCAAGATGTGACAAGGGCTATTCCGATAGACGACCTTGATTTATCATGGCTAAATGAAATGATATATACTTCGCTTATGTTATAAAACCTACAGTGCATCCTGGAAGAATTCCGATATGAAAAGAACAGAATTTGAAGTCAGTATCTTGTGTGTGTGTGTGTGTGTGTGTGTGTGTGTGTGTGTGTGGGTGCGCGTATGCTCGCTTTTCTGGATAAACCCTTAGCCATCCAGAACACTCCACCATGGAAATGAGTTCAGTCTCCAGGGGTTCCACACGAGCATGGTTTCCCTGAAGTGGCCCTTGTGTGTCTCCACCAATAAGCCCCAAGCCCACAGATTCTGTGGAAGAAGATCGGCATTTCTAATTAGTAAGTTTAAGAGATTTTTATGCAGACAGACAGCCTTCTCTTTACGTGTCAAGAAAGAGCACTTGGCAGAAAGGACTTGCGGGCTTCAGCGTTATCCCCTCTCTTGCATTCTCCTCCCTGGGACCAGTGTGGGGGCAGTTCACCCAGGGAGGACGCAGGGGCTGGTTCTCATGGGCGTCGCCCTGCCTCTCATGGTATCACCCGTGATTTTCTGGGCAAAACATTTGCATTGGGCCTGGCTTATACGTGAGAACAAAAGCCCTTGCTAAGTTACACCCATAAGAATAGCACAAACATAAGTCGGGACAAACGCAAGTGATAACCCCATTGTGTACTGACTCAGTACCACAAATATCTAGCTCAGTGGATGCAGAAGAAGTCAAGTCGTGGGCAACTGCAGACACCACAGAGAGAGCGCATATAGAATCCAGCACCCTCAGAGGTCAGCCAGGCAGATGCCAGGGCTGGATTTTTCAAAGAACCAGATAATGCCAGTTTTATGGCTACTAATAACATTTTAGTTATATAAACAAAG
Organism: Phyllostomus discolor; assembly: GCF_004126475.2. Lineage (NCBI taxonomy): Eukaryota > Metazoa > Chordata > Mammalia > Chiroptera > Phyllostomidae > Phyllostomus > Phyllostomus discolor. The sequence goes on along the minus strand of NC_040915.2, from coordinate 26,914,793 downwards.
ATAAGAGTAATAAAAAATAAATTCCGCTTCGCGGTGTAATCTGATTGCCAACAGGGTTCAGAAATGAGCTTTCTCACTGTGCACGTGGCATTGTGTAATGGCCCAGTGATCACTCTGCAGCCCCCTCCCCAACCTCCCATTTCCCTTTTATGGACAGTCCTTAGTTCTGCCAGATCCATAAGCGATTCCAGGGAGGCAGGTTAAAGCCCTTTGATTGTGCCTCTGGTAGTTAATGCACCAAATGGTCTTTAGGGGCATTTCATATGCTCTGCAGCTAATCAGAGCGCCTTGGCCCGGTGATTTCCTACCTCTGTGTTTTCCACATGTTTAAGGGCTCAGTTCAAACACCAGGCCCCCAGCTTCTGGAGAGGCATGGCGCAGCTCAGTTCGGAGTGGGGTGTCTGTGCTTCAAACAGAGATTTTCCAAAGGATATCCTGTAGTAGATAAATCATTTCATTAGGCCAGGTTCCCTCTCCAAACCAGGAAGCAGAGTGCCTGTCCTGTAGGGAGGCTCTGATAAAGTTGTTATGGCTGTGCTCGGAGCACTTGTAAATATTGTCTGTCATCGGTGTCCCTTATACAGGTTCCATCGAGATTGTCTTTAAACACTGACAGGGTAATTATGTGTCTTAAAGCTTTGTCGGTTGAGAGCTGATGGGAGAGTTGTAAAATGAGTCCTTCACATATTGCAATGACAATTGTTTTCTTCCAAATGTCTCCCCTAGTTGATCACTCCGCATGCCATCCGTGTGCAGACACCTCCTCGGCACATCCCCGGTGTGGTGGAAGTCACATTGTCCTACAAATCCAAACAGTTCTGCAAAGGGACTCCAGGAAGATTCATTTACACAGGTAAGAACCCTGCAGGTGGTGAAGGCAGAGCTGGTTTGGTCCTGGGCATCTTTGACTTGATCTCATGTGCATAAGTGTGCATTTTATGTTTAAATCTAGTTTCTGTTGAGATTTGCTTTCTTTCCCCATTTCACCATTTATGTGACCAAATGAATTGCTGCTGCTATTACTACTACTACTACTACTATTATTATTACTCATCTGGTTGTCCATGTTGATGATAGGATCAGTCAAAATAATTGGTTGGATTCCTAAAGAAGCAGCGTGAGAAATAATGGAAGGGGAAAAGGCCCTAGACAACCTTGAGTCTCTCTGTATTTGTTTGCTTTATAGAGTACGGATGTGCTTTAATGAACAGTACAACTGTCTTCCAACCTGGTCATCGCTTTTGTATTACAGACAACTGGTAGTTTTCCTATTGAATTCTGGGCTGGTGCTTTCTTCCCCTGTAAGCTGCAGTTGGCACATGGACCTGCCTGTGATAAGAAGCTAGGGTCCCAGGGTAAACGTGAGTTCCCTCCCACTGATGAAGAGAGCAGGCAGGTTCTCTGTAGAAATGCATCAAGTTCACCGTCCGAGCACCCCATGTTTACTTTAGGAGATCCTCAGATTGTAACGTGCCAACCAAATACCCAGGGATCTATTTGAAGTGCGGATTTTAATTCAGTCGCGCTAAGTGGGACCCGAGAATCTGCATTTCTAACCAGCTGCTAGGGGAGGCTGCTGCCGGTCCAAGCACCACAGTGGGGCTAGTGATGTCCTAGGCCCTCTGTTTGGTAGCCGTCATCCCTGTGGAGTGTGTCTCCAGGAACTGGTCCCACATTCCCGTCTTCATTCGGTAAAGGGCCGGTGCACAGTGAAGAGAAGCCTGTTAACATGTCCTACTTATAACCATACAATTCAATAGAACAAACCTTATTTTGCTGTGACATGTTACCTCAAAGCATCTTCCCTTTTGTATTTTAATCCTGGGAACAAAACCAATCATGCCTTTTAGTCTCTCTCTCTCTCTCTCAAAATTATAAAAACAATTAATGCATCCTGACCCTTGGAAATGCCTCCCAGCCCTTTAAACAAAATGCAGGTTTGGTGCCTGCTTGACGATTAGTTTTAGTTAATTGAAAATTATAGGATTGACCCAAGAGGAAAATTTTGTTTGCACTCCAATCACTTTTACAAATTAAGGAAAATTACCACAATTTTGTTTAGCTAAGGTTTCACACTGAGTTCAAGAAATTAGCTCAGCCATCTCAACAAAGTCAGCACTTTGTTAGTGAGCACTTGAAAAAATAATAGTCTATCTGGAGTTGTGTGGTGTATACAAACCAAGCATAGAGAAAGCTATGATGCTTTATAGAAGTAGGCCAAGTGTTTTTAATTAGGCTCATTGGTTCAGCGTAAGTTTTGAAGAACAATCAAACTAGCAGATTAGCTGTTTCTTTTAAAGCTAGGATTTCTTGCCATTCATTTTTCCCATGAGAACTTCCACATAGCACTTACTTTTTTTTTTTTTTACAAGCCTCATTATGGGCCTGCAGGAAAAGGACCAATTGAAACTTCTGATACTGTAACATTCCCCCCCCATCATTCCGAGGGATGGGAGTTTTTCACAATGTTCCTCACTGAACTTGGTGTTCTGGAACATATTACAAAACCACAGAGGCCAAATGTTTTCTCTGAGGAGTTTGGACTCTGTTTTTGGCTGAAAACATTTAGGCCTCGCTGGCTGCTTATTTACTCTGCTATTAAGAACAAGAAAAGGAGAAGAAAAAGAAGAAGAAAATGCTGTGGGGTGGGAGGTACGCGAGGCAATCAGGCATGATTCCGCCTTGGTGACAACGTCCCTGCCCATTAATGGTTCCATTTTGTGGTTAGGTCTCATTTAGAAGAAATTATTTTTAATCAGTGTTCAACAAAATATCCCCTCGAGCCACCTGGCCATAAAAGTTTTTTTTTTTTTTTTAAATCATCCCCATTAAATTACTTAACTTCTCAAAAGAAAATAGCTTGGGACCCGTCATTATTTGGAATTTTTTTTAACCATTAAAAAAATTGCCATCAATTTAAAAATCACGTCTCGGAAAACCTGCAGCATAAGGGAATTAAGATCGAAGGTAAATGTGGCAGATTTGCAAATCTAGCGAAGTAGTTGAGAATGAGAGAGGAATCCTTGGTGTGCATGCACACGTGTAAGTGTGCAGGAAATTTATGGGGAAAAAAAAAATACCTCTTCTGACTTGTCCTCAGACTGGGCAACAGACTGGAAGAGTTAGTTTTTTGAATATTCTGGGAGGGAGTCTAACCTCCCTCCCCATGCTGAAAACAGAAAAATGCGAAGGGGGAGGGATTAGTCAGAGAACATGTACGAGTGACCTGCGAACGTGGACGACGGTGTGGGGATTGGTTGTGGGAGCGGGGCGGGGGTGGGGGGCTGGGTCGGGACAGCTGTAACAGAATAAACAAGAATGTAAAAAAAATTTTGAAGAAATTGGCATAAAAACGTCTCCACTGATGTAGTTGGCTGTTAATCGTCCCACTGACATGACATCATTTCAGCAAAAGGGAATCTCTGTCTCCCGGCGAACTGCACACGGGACTCTTGATCATGAGCATTCGGTGCCCCCACTGAGGGTCCCTTGTTCGTGGCTGGTGCTGCTGCCAGCTCCCGCGACGACGCACGCAGCTCACCTCTCTGCCGGTCCCCGGTTACCAGCAAAGGCATCGAGACGGGTTGTAAACGGCAGCCGGGCAGCCCTCCTCTCCCATCCACCCACAGAAGCTCACACTTCATTTTCTTCAACATCCGCAGCGTTTCAAGATGTGAGGGGTGGTTTTCTGGAGGGGGAGCCAGGCCTCTTGTTTCTTAATGGAATGTCACTTGGAATTTTTTTCTTAAAAAAGAAAGAAAGAAAGAAAGAAATATCCTCAGACTGAAAAATAACAACCCAAACTAAGGCCCTGTTGCTGTTTTCTGAGTGTGTGTGAGAGTGTGGTGGGTGTATATATGTGGAAGTCTCTAAAAATCCATAATCGTAAAAAACAACAACAGTAACAACAACCACCAACAATAACTGAGCTAGGAACAGCATGCCCTAATCTATGCGAATAAAGGCAGACTTTTGGGGGAGGGAGGGGAGAATCCGACTAAGCACAGATTGCCTGCAAGCTGGCCCCCCTTGTGAGGACTGAGAGTGCAGCTCTCAGACCAGGGACCTGGGAGGAATGCGTAGCGGCCAGATGTGCGGGTCTCTGGAGTCCGCCCCAGCGGAGCAGGGAACTGAGTGAATCCCAACTCGATCAGACCGCAAAAGCTCAACAGCACTGCCCGGATCTTATTCATTGCGGTCAGTTATTCTAATGGCAACCCAGGGCAAGGCGACTTTCAATTCTAAATGTTTTCTAATAGAAGGAAACAAACACCCTTTCTGAGACGTCTGGACTGTTTTCAAAGCCCTCTGGTTGGGTTACGGAGGAAGCAGACCCACCGTAAACCCTCAGCGCTGTGGAAGGGGGTCTCCACCGCACCTTTGTCATTCCCCCAGCTTGCTCTCCTGCAACTGGGACGTCTTTGAGAGCCTTGGATCTGTTAGAATTGTAATCTCTCCTGCTAAGCGTTAAGTAATCCTTGGAGCTGATAAAAGACTCTTAGGAGCCGTTAGCTGCCTCTTCAAAGTTCTTAGAATTGGTTTTCCTGTTAAGAAGTGGCCAAATCCAAATGCAGCTTTTACTTCATTCTAGTTGTTTCTCCATTGGAGAGGCTGCTACCTCTAGGGAAAATAGAACCAAATGGGCCACCAGGATGACGTTTGCCCAGCTTAGGTGTGCACGGAGGGCCGTGTGCTGCCTGCTCCCCCCAGGGCTGGAGAGGGTCCCAACAGATGGCTCTCTAACCCCTGATGTTTGCTTAGGCCACTTCCCGTCATGTCCGCTTCCAGGTTCCCCCATTCTAAACACTGTTCGCCAAGCTCACTGTCCCCATAGAAGGACTAAACCAAATCCCTGTATATTAGTCTCAGAGTTAAGTTTGAAAATAACCCTTCCTGGAAATACTTCCTGTTTGTACCTCATGCCCAAAATAACTTTGCATGTATTAGGGGCTGTTTTAGCTGAATCTGCTGTGAAACCTGAAGACAAGCACCATGTCTTTCAAGGATTCCTTTTTTCTTCCCTTTTCTCTGTTTTCCCTTTTCCCCTCCTTCCTGCCCTCCCCTCTGCTTTCCCCTTTTTTATTACCTGCCTCCCCCCACCCCATTCGTTCCTTCCTCACTTCCAAGGAGACGACGTAGCATAGTGATGGATCCTGGGGTTCAAGAGATGACACCTGGAGGTCCATCTCTCAGCTCTACCGCTTACTAGAGAGGTTATTGGGGGGTCAGTGTGTGACGGCTCCGAGCCACAGTCACCTCATCTTTACAAGGGAATGATGCCTTGCTGGGGTTGCTTTTAGGATCAGGGAAATGTGTGCAAAGCACCTAGCATGAGCTAGCACGAGCACCTAGACAGATATGGGTAGTTTGCATTAATACCTGATGGCCATTCTTATTATTCTTTTATTCATTTGTTGCCAAGTCCCTACCATGGTGTAAATATTTTACATATATTGTTTATCTTTTCTAGCATTTCCCCAGATGTCTGAGAAATATCCTTGAGGAATTTTAGTAGCAAAACTGCAGCCATCAGTAAATTAAGAAACAAGTTAACACCAATCAAACCAAAATAAAAAGCAAAATATCAATACGGTAGCAAGCAAAAGATTTATACATGTGAGTGCAACAATTTTGATATACCCAGTATTTTCTCAGGAATGGCCTTAAATAGTAATAAGTATTATAACAAGGCAGTTCTGATTCATAAAGTTCTCCAGTGTTGATTTTTCAGAAACAATACATATCTCTTTTAGTTTCCATCCCAAATTCCAACTACGATCCTGGAGATCTTAGCAACATGGATCCATTCAATCTATACCCAACTTCCTTAAAGGTGTTTAAGTTATAATTAGATTCAACTCCAGGTTTGAGAGGTTTCAAGCCAGAAAGCTCTGTTTTGAGTTCTTGGAAACCTCCTCCGAAAATGAAGGCTGGGGAGAAACAATCATTAGTTTTAGGTGAGAAGTGGTAGAGAGTTTGCACCTAAATGGATCTCCTGTTCCTCAGCCTCTTCTTATGTTAGGTCACTGCTTCATTGTCAGGTTAAGCTTCCAAAAAGCTGCTTTCCTCACATTACTCTGCTGAGGAACCTTCCCCGTTTGCTCACTGTATGAAACATGTAGCTCAGACCCCGCGGCTTGGCGTGCACAGCTCACAGTGCTCTGAGCCCGGTGCCTTCTCGGCTCCTCTCTGACCAGCCTCCTCACTCTGCCTCCTCACACTCCACATGAGGCCACTGTGGGCATGGTCATTCCTCTGTAAGACCCAGCTCGTGCTCCACTGCCCCTCTGAAGGGTTCTCTGGCCGCTGTGGGGTGGTGGGCAGAGCACTGGCCTGGGAACAAGCAGGTCTGTGCTCTGGCTCCAGCTCTGCTGCTCACTGCCTGGGAGACAGAGGACGGGTCACTCACAGGCTGCCATCTCCAGTTTCTTCATTGAAAAAGGAGCTGGTCAGACTGGGGGTCTTTGATGTTCCCTGTGGCTCATCTTGGTCCATTGGAAGGATCTCTGTCCTTGGATCTCTTTGGTAGCATGTGTTTAGGCCACTCACCCAGTCACTTCCTTGTACCCTTAGCTCTCCTGAGCCAGTCCTAGGTAGACACATCATGGTCCACAAGCTCCCTGATGGAGGAGCTGTCCTTCTCCCACCTTGTACCATTGTCCACACTGTGGCGAAGCAGCCTGCTGAGCATCTTCCTGACAGTAGGTGTGCCCTGATAACTCATGGACATAGTGCCCAGGATCCATGGGTCCTTGTGGGTCTTTTGGCTCTGGGTGACACAGAATGTAAATAAGAGTTGTTCATTAAGAATCTACCCCTTTTCACTTGAAGTTTTACTTGAAGAGAACCCAGTAGTCAGGGTTGCTGCTAAAGAAAAAATGGGAGTGGCTCTCTCTTATGAATACTCTTCTTCTTTTTTTTAATCAGTAAAATGATATTTTAACAGTACCTGCAGGTAAGGAGTAAGGAGGTCAAAGTAAGCGGTGAACCCCTGATAGTTCCTGGCGTGGTGTGAGTGCTCCCTAAAATGAACTCAAACAGAAAGAAGCAGGCAGTGGAATGCTTTTCTTGACAGTCCAAAGACTTGGTCCCTAGAATACATTTTTATTGGTATTGTATATGTCCCAGCTTTCATGTGAGTAAGGAGATTGCTCCTTTCTAGGCATTAGAGCAGGAATCAGAAGATTCTAATTCTGGGTTCTAATTCTGTTTTACTGCTTTCTTTTGTGACTTTATTCACTCATCTCCAAAAATACTTGTGGATTGCCTGTTCTAGTCTAGGCAATGTTTCAAACCAGTTCTAGAAAATGTTCTAAAATGCTATTGAGCAAAACCAGACACAGTCCCTGTTTTCATTGATCGTATACTCTAAGAGGGAACACAAATGTTCACAAGCTTACTATTTCTAACCCATTAAGTTCTCAGAAAATTAGGAACAGAGTGTCAGGCAAGCATGTAACAAGGGACTCCAACTGATCAGACAGAGATTTTCTCCCGGGAAAGGGGCGTGAGCTCAGGCCTGAAGGATGACCAACAGTTAACCTGGCAGTCAGGGGAGAGTGGGGGGAGGGTGGGGCTGGGGACAGAGAACCTGTGGCCTAGCAGAGAAAAGCCTGTAAAGGGCATTGACTGGGAGGAGATGTGGCATCTTAGAAAGCTGTAAAAATTCCAGGCAGGCTGAAAAGTCAAGGGAGAGGAGGAGAAGCCTGGAGAAGTGGGTGGGGAGGAGCAGGGCCGAGCCTTGCAAGCCCCGAGGAGGAGTTACTTGAGTGTTTATCTTAAGAGCAGTGGGCAGTCCTTGATGTGTCAGAAACGATAGGGGGACACAACGCTATCGTCATTTGCGGGAGAAAGCGGCAGCTGGATGGGGCATAGGGAACCAGCCCGCATGTTGGTGGATCTGTTAGGAAGTCATGGCAGTTGTCAGGGGCAGGGACTTGGGTGGTCATGGCTGGAGGCAGAATCACGTGAGAGGACTCAGGAGGTGTTTCAGAGGAAAGTGGACGGGACATGGAGGTGGGCTGGCGGGATGTGGGGGTGAGGGAGACAGCAGGCTTAGGCTGCCAGAGTCTTGGCTTCCCCAGATCAATAGGTGGCAGGGCCGTTCCTTCCCTGGGCGACCTCAGAGTCTTATAGTGATGAAAGAAATGGACTTGAACGTGTTTTGCAAGGGGTAGTATTCTACACACATTAATTGCTGTGGAGATGCAGCTGAGCAAACTCGGGGAGAATGGGGGCAGAGGAGGCGAGAGTGTGTGTTCTTTCCTGTCAGATTGCCGCCACTCAGGGTTCAGCTGAAAGAGGGCTGTGTCTCGAGCCCCCGCCGAGCAGTTCTGCCTTGGGGGTGTCCTAACTGGAAAAGACCCAGGAAGAAGGAAAAAATTAACAGGCTGCTTCTGTCCACATGTCTTGAATATTATCCCCAACGAGCCATTTACACACAGAGAAAATAATTTGGGGCAGAGGGAACGTTTCTTCTCTTTGCTTTCGTGATTCAGTGGGTGGGTCCCAAGCCTTTTCTCTGCTGAAGGGGTTTTTCTCCCAAAATGTGACCCCTGCCCATCTGATGCGGGCCGATGTCACTGGTGATCCCGAACCTCCCGATCTTTGCAAAGGCAAACACCCTTGGTGCCATGGCGGGGACAACAAGACTCACGGAAGGCCCCCATTGAGCTTCGGTGGCATGTGTAAAACGAGAGCCGTTTCTGCAAAGAATAAAGCTGGTCTCAAGGAGGCATATTATTTTGCATATTTTATGCACATACTTTCCGAGAAATACAACCTTTATTTCCTATTTGGAGTGGAGTGTAATCAGGACTTGAGTAGCTAGTGTAACAGGATCATTAAAAGGGATATTTTCACTGACAGGAGAGGTCTAAATGGCCACGAGGCCTTATATACAACCTTGGCTTTTTCCTGTCTCCCCAGAGTTAATAAGTGATAAGGCTGGGAGAGAGATAAATCACAGAAATCCCTGTCCAAAGAAAACATATTGACTACAGCCAAGCAAATAACAGACCATAACCAACGGTCCCATTCATCATTCATGTAATAGGGATATAAAGTATTTCCGACCCACGAAACCGTATAGAAGGAAAGGCAGATAAGCTTCCCCAATCTAAGGCATGTGATTTGGTTATTAAGGGACACGAACTATTTGTCACATGGCTTTAATCTTGAAGATGTGTTGCCATTTCTAAACTATAAATTTCTGGTCAGGGATTAGAAAGCTATTAACAATAAAGGTAGAAACTGAGCTTTCTGTGGATCCTTGCCAGCGTAATACAATGCCTCTAATCTGTTTAGTATGATATAACATGATTTGGTTTTCTAAGCCAATAAACTATTCGGAGGTTCTCAGGGCTTTCGTTTTTGATTTCTACCCAGTATCATGATAAATTAACCCTTCAGTTTTTAAACTATATATATGTATAATTTTATTGTTCACAGTATTACGGATGTCCCATTCTCCCCCCCGTTTGCCCACCTCCGCCCAGCCTGTGCCCACCCCGCCTTCCCTCCGGCCGTCACCACACTGCCGTCTCTCTGATATCCTAGGGACGGTGGTTGTGGGGAGCCTAAACTGAATTTCTTTATGTCTCTCCTAAGATTTATTCCAAGTGTTCGATGGAGGGTTATTTTGTGTTTGATTTGTTCGTGTGTGCGGTGGTTTGGACGCTAGTCTTTCTGCTCATTTTTAACTGAGTGATGTGGCGCCCACTAGAACATTAAAACTTTGTGTTTTTTCCTGTATGGCAAAGTAGTGCATGCTGATTTTAGATAAGCTAGAAAGCATCAATAGAAAATAATTGAAATAGTAAAATTTCCCACATTTCTACCAGTCTTTAAACATGAACACTCAGTGAGTGTTAGATGTTAGTATTATTTTCAATGGCATCTATCTTGTCTTTTCCTATGCATAGATCTGCCTCGTTGCCAAAATAGGGTGATATCTTACATATGAATTTGTTTTTCATTTAAAAATGTGTCATCAACACCAGGGAGTTATCAATTTGAATCGGTTTTAGTCTGATAATTATTTTACACCTCAGCATAATCTTATAATGAGATACATCCTTCTTTTCTTGTTAAAGCATAAATACCTTGAATTTGGGTTCTTGTCTCATTTTTCCCGAAAACCTGCAACCCAGGGTCATTAGTCCCATGTGCATGTTCTTTGGTGGCCACACTGGTTGGGATTCATCAGCTGTCCCCAACGGAGTGAGCGTCCCCAACCCCGAGGCTGACTGGTGTCTCCAACCTTGGGCCCAGCTCCCAAACAGCAGATCAGCTGCAGTGTGGAGCCCTTTGCTTTCAGCCTGAACCACCTCTGGGGGTCAGTAAATTCCGTCAATTTGCCTCCTGCTCTGTGAGGCAGTACTGTACTTACTGTAACAAAGATGAAGAATGTTTACTGTATCTGAAACTTAAGTCCAATAGGATAACAACTGGTAGGTGAATTTCGGTCGTTCCCCGAACCACCCTCCGCCGGAGACCAGCATTTCCCACTAGTGCACTGAGCTCCCTTTCTCGCCCCTCCGCCGCCCGGATTTCCACCCCAGTGGGCTCGCAGCGGTCTTTCTGGACTTCCACCCTCTCGTGCCCTGCTGCCCCCCACTTCCTTTCACGCTCTCTTCTCTCTCAATCCTCTTCCTCTTTGCATTACTAGATGTAAAACATGTCTCCCCTGAGAATCTGTGTGCCGCTGGCTTTATTATCATCGGCCCATTTTAAGGACAGGAAAACTTCGAAAGATGAAATGACTCCTTCCTGGATAAGTAGTTCATGAGCAGAGGAGCCAGGATTTGCACGCTGTTGAGGGAGACCAGAGTCAGCCCCGGGGTAGACCTCTTGGGGTGCTCCTTTATTTTAGCTTGTTCATTTCTGGAATTTGCTGAGTCCCTCCGGCTGGAGTCTTGGTGGTGGTCGAGTGTGGATGGGTATTCCTGGGACATGTCAGGTCTGACAGATCTGGACCTACCTGTTTTAACCAAATCATACCCTTATGGGCACACTGCATGTTTATATAGAAACTGTTCAAAATACAGAAAAGTCTGAACAGGCTCATGACTCCATCCCTCAAGAAAATCATTGTTAATATTTGTAGTGCTTCTCTTAAGAATTTTAAAGAATATTTAACAATTTTCATTATGTACTCTCGTGTTTTTTATCAGAGTGAATCACAATGTGGTTATATGATTTTGCATCACGTTTTGGCATTTAAATTGTAGAAGAGACATTTCATCTGTTAGTTCAAATTCTTCCTAACTACATTTTAGTAGGTATGTAATAGTCCATTTTATGGCTGCGTTATAACTCATTACGCATTGCCCTGTCATTGGATAGCCACATTTTTCCTTACGTAGACCTTTTAACCTCATGGGTGAAGAGTTTTCATGTTTTAGGGCCACGTTAACCATATACGCACATTGATAAATAATAGTGCATTATCAAATGTCTACTTTAATATTTCACATATTATTTTACTTGCATTTAAAATCACATACATGATTTACAATATTTACAAATACAGTTGACCCTTGGACAACACGGGCTTGAACTTGGAGGATTCACGTACGTGCGGATTCCCAGTATGAGTGGACTTGTGTAGTTTAAGTCCGTGCTGTGTTTTCAAAGACCAACGGTTGGGAATCCGCATGTGTGGAGGGCCAACCTAAGTCATCCTCAGATTTTGGGCTGTGCAGGGGATTGGCACTCCTAACCCCCACATTGTTTGAGGGTCAGCTGGGTGCTTTTTCCACTTTTAGGCCTAAACTTTATAGCCATATTCACCATCAGCATTTTTAAAAAAATCAAAACCAGAGCCATGTTTAATCCCATGATGTTCTCTTCCAGGCTGTTTGTGACACAGCTCTGACGGAGTCTATGCGTGATGCTTTTGCTGGAAATTTTATCCTAAGCCATAAGTTACTACTCACTTGATTTAAATCTCCAAACATAACCACTTTTCAGCAATGTTTTAAAAGCTGATCTTTGAAAGGCTTATTTTGAGGAATGCTTAAAATGGCAAGAAGCCCCATTGTCCTAGGAAAAATTACTACATTTATGTTAATTTCCTATTCTTCCTTTTTTGTTTTGACTAACTTCTTCAGCTGACCTCTGTAAACCTCTCAAAACCACCATCAGTCATGGGTGTTCTGTGCTTCAAACAGTACTTTATTTAAAATGAGCTCATTGAGAAAGTACCTTGTCATACGAGAGACTTTAAAATTATTCAAATATATAACGAGAACTATTTTTTAAGAGGTATAGTCTTTCTATGTATTTCAGCACATTGATATTTCTTTCTTTCTTGTTTTTGGGTCATATGCCATATGCAACCCTTGGTACGAAATGAACACTATACCACATTGTATCAATATTTTTGATTTGAATAAAAATATGGCCATTCCTGTAAGTGGCCCTCATATTATTCAGGGCACTGAAAGTGCAGGTGGAAACCTTCTAGTTAAATGTCAGATTGGAGAATTTCTGCCAAATCTCTCTACTGGTGGTGAGGGCATAGAAAGAGGCCCGGGCTCCCTCAATCATGGGCAGAAACAACAGAAGAGCAGACTTCCCCTCGTACCCACTGATCTTCAGCCTCAAATGTAATCGTTCACCCTTTTCCTGTTAACATAAACTGCGGTTCCCTTCTTTACATCATGGGTGGAAGGCCTGACCTGCTGGGCAGAGCCACCTGGGATCGGCCTTGTGGTTAGCATCAGGAAGTCCCAGCCCGCAGTTACTATGGAGTTCATTTAGGTTCTGTTTAATGTCAGAGTATATTCACATTTACATATCTGCACAGAATAAAGCCTTTCCAGTCATTCTACACATGTGCATCGTTTCCTTTTAGTGTTAACTGATTTTTAAAAAAAAAAAAATTCACTGGGGCCAGGCTGACTATGAGGTTATCGTGAGGTCTGAGCAGAGAAAAGTGTCTCTGGAGAATTTATTGTGAGCAAACTTGTAGTCTTGTACTTCTCCAATTTCTTCAAGTCTAGAAAGATGAAACATTTGCACCGGTTAGTTCAGGTGGCACAAAAAGATCCTCTAAAGCTTGGAAATTGCACTGAATAAAATTATTAGCATTCAAGCTAAGAGATTACTGTGACCCATCAGAGTGTCACGTGTCAGAAGCCAACGTACAGGCTTGGCTACTGAGCCTCTGTGTGTTTTCCCTTCGTGCTAGTGCCTGTGCAGTTAAGTAAACTTACTCACATGAGGTCTTTACCGTCGGCCAAGCCTTTCCCATTCAATTTTTTGTTTGTTTACCTGTAAGGCAGGAAGGACAAGTAGTTTTAGCCCCATTTAAAAGTGTGAAAAATGAGGTTGGGAGAGCAGTGGTTCATTTAAAGCCATTTAGGTCACATGGCAAATGGGTCTGACATCAGATCTGTATTACTCCAAATAATTGATTATACTTCATGGCATCTCATATTTTTAATCTACAAAATGGACTTATACTACTTTTACTCCTTTTTTTGTTTTAGTTTTCTATGAACATTAATTAGATTGGGGGTTTCTAGAGTCTTAGGCTGCCTCTCTAGCATTGACGCTTAGATTACATGGAGCCCTTTTATTTACAGCGCCCCTAGCCAATGTGACCCGGATTATTTTCCTGTTTGCTTGTGTGTAGTCTGTGTCTCTTGCTAGAATATAAGCTCCATGGTGAGCTGTCTGTCCCCCGCTGTATTCTCAGGGCCTAACACAGAGTGGGAACACTCCATACTTATCAGTCAAATCAATGAATGGAAGAAAGTATAAAGGAGTGAGTGAAAAACTTGACCATCAATTTGTGGAATGTGAGCCTTAAAGATAACCTAGTTACCCAGGTTGTTGACATCCTCACAGATGACGTCACCCAGCCTGCCACAGTTGAAAAACTTGGCTGCAGCCATTCAGCTGGTGGTAGGTCTCTATACCAGAGTCCTTTTCTTTGGCCTGTCAGCAGCAGGCTTATCTCCACAGTGTATATATATTCCCTGTAGGCTCGTTTAGCTATAGATCTCTGGAGAGAAGATGTGCCCCAGTTTGATTCCCGGCTCAGTCAATTTCTAGCTAGTTTCTTCACCAGTCTGAGACTGTTTCCTCACCTGTACAAGGGGGATGATACCATCTCCGAGGCTTGCTGTGAGGATCCCACTGATAAGGCGTGTGAAAAGCTTAGGTCAGTGCAGGGTATACATCGTGCTCACTTACGGGTAGGTCTTACTTGGAAAGGAGTTGAGAGAACAGGTTCCTGAAAGTCTGAGTTTTGGAGATGAAAAGCCCTTCAGAGGTAGCCTGGGCCGATCTTCTCATCTTGTAGAGGAGACGACTGAAGCTTTCTCAAACCCATACGTGACTGATTTTCATACAGAGCCAGAGCAAATCATATCTATAAATGGATTTACTAATTATTTTGTCAGTGGACTTCCAAATACACAAATATATGCAGACATCACACTTTTTGCATGTATATGAAAATCATTCAAGGAAAAGGTGAGATAGTAGAGAAAGTTTGATTCCTTGGCCCTCCAGTGTATGATTTTTTTTTAAAGAAGTGTCACCTACATTATTGTTCTGGTCTTTTTACTTCCTTGTCTTTCTGTTGACATCAGAAGGAGCTTGTCTTCACTTCTGAGTAAATCTAAGTCCAACGGGAAAGGCAGGTGCCGTTTTCACTATTGGCCACACGGAGTCATGCAATTTAAGGGTATTTCCTTCATCCTGTCTTTCTGTCAAAGCCCAGCCTCAAAGTAGGACATCTTTCAGGTACCACGAAGCTGCTGAGAGACTCCTCTGGGCTGGGGGATCATTTTCTCAAGGTCCAGATCGGGGGGGGCTTGGCAGGATCCCCCTTAATATGCTGTCCTCTGCCATACCCTCATGTGCAGCACGTGGGCACTTGGGAGGGTATTTTCTCTCCACCGCAGAGCACCTGTAGACCCTCCATTCTGCCTCTAGTCCTCAGCTCTCTGGAGGGAACTCATGTGATAGGCTCTTTTGCATTTGGTGACCTTTCTCTGAGTGATTTGGAATCAAAATCATCATCACTAGGGTCAGTGAAAGAGAAATAGTTGCAAGATGATGGTAATCAGGGACAAGACGAAGACATGTCCGGGAAGAACTCTCTGCTGTGTGCCTGGCATAGTGAGGTGTTCGCTGCCTGTGTGGCCGTGGCTGGTGATGAATGAATGTATGAATTGTTGTGAGGCTTGTCCTGCAGTTTCCGGTGTGGAGGGTAATGGCGTATCAATGGCATATCCCAATTCATTAAAAAAAATGCAGATCTTGTAAGTAGGTTCTGCTTTAAGCCTTACTTGGGCCTTTTATTAGAAATCAAATAAAATATTTTTTTAGACCTTCCTTAAAAGGGTACTCAATTGTTGATGAAAAGCGCAAAAAAAAAAAAAAGGCCCAGTTGTCCATTGATGCTAAATGTAATGAAAATGTAATGAGTGGAGTGAAAAGTAAAATATATTAATTCCACTTTCCTAACTGCAGCTAATTAAGGGTAGCTCATTTAAAAACAGACCTAATTTAACTGCTAATATAAGTATTCAATTAAAGTTGTTTCTCCTGCTTTCTTGTCCTCAGAATACTTTTTCATACACTTACATATGATGCAGTCATGGTGTGAATCCGTCTAGGGTCCAGGTTATAATGGAAAAGAGGTTTTAGGACTTCATAATTGGCCAAATTAAATAACATGTACGTAAATGGAGATCTGAATGTAAATTGGGCACTGCAATGCTATAAGGAATTGAGCCCGTATGTCCTGATACCTTGCAGCCAATCAGAAGGAAATGCTTCCCATTTTATTCTATACCACTTAGCATAGTTTATTGCAATATTAAGTACATGTTACAAGAAGCACATTGTTGTTTAAGACTCATTGATTTAAGCAGAACTATTCTTATAAAGTTTCGTAGGCTTTTACATAAAAAGAGAAGAGCCCATATAAAATTATAAAATCTTAATGTAATGTAACAGCCTATAATATAATATTCTCCCATTTTCTAGAGAAGCCACCAAAATTTTTTAATGAGTTTATTAGAACTACTGTTTGTGAATTATAAGATGTCATGTCTAATTAGACTTAATGGATTTAAGTATTTTTCTAGTGAAATCTGTAGCTTAAGTCCACCCGGGTTATATTCCTTGTCCCCCTGCCCTAAGAATGATTTTACTTTATTTTTATTTGGGGTGGCATTAAAAAAAGAAATGAAAGACTATGATTCTGCCTCATTCTCAGATGGATATAGTGAAAAAATACAGTGCTTATTATGAAGTTAATGTGAATTACCATGTAATTACTACTGGCTGCACTATAATGATTATTCAGTTACCACTGAGTATTCTCTGCCAAGTAACACACATTATTTCATAGGAAGCATAGAATTAAGTCATCCCGGAACTCATGGAGGGAGCATATTCCTGATCTCTTTCCTTAAGTGTAGGCGCTGCTAATGTTAACATCTAAATAATCAGGCTTGGAGCAAACCCACAGCAGAACAGGGTATGAGTTTACATGATTTGATTTGCTGATGTTTTAAACACTTAGCAGGAGAGAGAGCTATAGAAGCCAATTAAATCTCTCCAAGGTGCATAGAGTTATCTCCTTTGTGAGAGACAATTTAAGGGGATTGCATTGGCTCTTTAACTGGAAGGGAAAAGAAGCATTAGGAATGAAATTTCAGATGCAAAGTGCTGATCAGTCGTGCCTTCTCCCGTGTTTTCCAGCTTGGTGCTTGTCGCGCTGTTGCTCTTCGAAAGGCTTTGCACTTTTGCTTTGCAAGCCCAGGGTTATGTTCAACTTTTCTCCCCGAAGTGTTCCTTTGGCTATTGATTACCTGTGTGCCTGTAAACCAGGCATTTTGTCTAAAGAGTAAAACAAAAACAAAAACAAAAACATAACATGCCACTACATCCCATCCCTTTCAGACACTGCATCTTATTTAGTGTACCGGAATTCCCAGTTTAAAGTAATCACAAAATTTATGGAGAAACGGATAAAAAAGGTTGTAAAATATCGATTGGGGGAAAATAATAACACAACTCATCTATAATAAGAAGAAAAATGAAGCAATAATTCAGGGGGTATCGAGCGGCTTGCTGCTGGGAGTATTGATCCAGTCCTTTACGGTATGAGATCGCACCTGAGATTGCTCTGAAAGAAACAACAGCATTCCTCCGCTCATTATTTCTCAGATACGATCGCCTTGTTACACGGGCCCTGCAGAGTTGGGGTTGTTGCAGCTGGGAGAGTGGGACCCGCAATAATAATAATAAATAAATAAATAGCTCAGAAATCTATATTGCCTTAAAGCCACTGTGCCTGGTCTTAATAACACACTGGCTCCGATTTTATAAGTTCTTCCTTGCCTGATAGGAGCTAATGGCAGGTCCAGTGCTGTGTGGTTTGTTTAGGGACCTAACAGATCTTCGTCTCGCGTAATGGACTCTGTGCGGAAGGAATTCTTGCCTTGGCTGGAGGAGCTTGCATCGGTGGGGTTTCTTCTGAAGTAAAGTCCCTAAATTGAAGTCCCCAAGTCCCTAGGGAATTGAAGTCCCTAAACTGAAAACAACCCCCTTATGCCACCTTGGACTCTGAAAAGTGTTGGCTTATGGTTCGACATGGCATTGTTCTGTATTTTCAGACACTTTTTTGACCAGGCAGTGGCATTGTTCCCAAGCCAAGTCTTTAATATGGCCCAAAACTTTGTAATTCGTGGCCACAAATCATGAGTTTATAAATTTATCTATCTACAACTTCTAACACGTTAAGTGACAGATTCACTGGGCGATGTGCTGTTCTTCACGGTAACTCCTTAAAAATGGCAGCCTGCATTTCATTGCTGAGGAATTCTAGGCTCTTTCTGGACTTTAAGAGTATCTTATACGTAGTGAGTATTTTTTAACATTTGCAAATATTTTGCTCTCGTGCTATTGGTTTTGGAGGAGAGGGTGCAATAATATTAAAATTCCAGTTTAATAAAACAGTTCTTCTGCCTGCTATGTTCCCGGCACCTTCTCTGCTCTGTGACCCAGAAAAAGTGAGGTTCTTGCCCTCAAGACACTTATATTCTAGGAAGGGAAGGAAAGCTCTGCCCACATTAAGGAGCCAATAACATACTGATCAGACTGGTAAACGTGTTAGGAAAGAAATGCGAGGGCTGATCTGGTGGAGCGCGGTGGGGGCCAGGAGCGCCCCCGAACCGGAACTAGTACAGCAGAATTAGAGAAGTCTGTGACGAGGAGGCTCAGAGCCTGCACAGCGTAGCAGGGCAGCCACGGTCTTGCTTCTGAGCAGCTGTGCATTCTCCCCAGGGCTAGAGGCCCGCTGTCGTGGGCCCAGAAGCTGCACGCTCCCTGCCCCACCCCCCAGCCACTCGGCGATCATTATCTAGAAATATGAGCCCCACCGGCTGACTACGTTCTCAGCAGATCAAGCTTCCTGAAATTTCAATAAGCATTGATCCGTGTCATTGCGCCAGATCCTTGAAATTGTTGTTTCTGTAATATTTGTCTCTCCATGTCTGACTCTAAAAGGAAAAAAAAAAAAGTTCCCTGGAATAAGAGGCTGATGCCTGGTGTCAATAAAGGGGAGATGGAGAAAGAAGGATGGAGAAGCAGAAAGAATAAAATGGCTAAACATCAAAACTAACTCCCAGAATAGCTTTCAATAAACTGCAGCGCACACACCCCTCCTTCTTTATCCACGAAGTAAGATTGAAAGTCATCGCCGAGGCTTAAACTGTGAATATTGAAATTGCAAGATGTATGGTACATTTAGGGGAGACGTTGGTGAAGTGCAGAAGTCATTTTAACTTTGTCTTTTAATTTTAAAGATTTATCTGCTGCAAGGAGAGAGAATGTTTATAAAGCATTCTCTGGTATTCACAAAACATATAGTTGCCAAACAGTGCAAAGAATGGAAAGAAGTCATCATTACGAAGCTGGGTGACTCAGGGAATGCGGTGATAAATATGGGCGTGACAGCGTATTATCTCAGCCCTTTTCTGGCTCCACATTTTTGAGTCATGATTATCGAGTGTATCGCTGTGGGGAGTGTGCTAAGTCGGTTTGGAGCTAAAGGAGTTTTAGTTTTAAAAGAATAACCAGGCAATGTTTGGCAAGTAAATACAATAAAGGATGTCAAGACATCTCAGCTTAAATAAATGTATATTGTATAATTTGCTTTTACGCTTTAATTTCTTGCAATGAAAGGAGAGTGACAAGCAACAAGAAAGCAATTAATTGAAACAATGATTACTTAGCTCCCGTAGCCTGAATTAAAAAAAAACACATAAAGATGACTTTTCTAACAGTTCATTTTTAAAAAATCATTGATGCTTTTATAAATAGCAGGTGCATTTGAATTGTTCTAAAACACTTCTTTTTTTCGCCTGTTGGCAAACAGATTGTCACACTGAGCTGTGGGCGGTTTTGTGTTCCTGCCCCAAATTCATGAAGATACATGTCATATCATCACTAATCTTTTGTAACTCTTCTCTGTCGTGTGCGTCTTTTAATTTGAGATAGGCCGATTCTTGAAAACAGACTCGTGACTGTCACTGTGATTGCCACGTGTGTATGGATTCTCTCCCGTCAGCCCAGAGCCTTGCTGCACACGGTCGCCCCGGTAGATGTGGAATGAGGGAGTGGATCAAGAACGAATGAGTGAAGCAGAGCCCTGCTCTCTGCCCTCCGACAGGTCACCTCACCGCTTAAATCCCACTGTTCTTATCTGAATAATGGGAGAAATGAACATATCTTCTTCACTGGTTATTGTAACGATTAAAATAGATAATATGAGTAAAGCACTTACCACATTATAAATGGTGTCCATTAAGGAATCAAAGAAACGGTAGTTCTTATTACTGATGGCATTAAGTAGCTCTCAATCTGTGAACTGATTAACTGACAGTCTATTTCTAATTGGTTCACCAGTGTATTTCTGGTGCCTAGGACTCTGGCCCAGAGTACAGCACTGAATGAATTCCCTGATTCTCGTTAATAAATAACGATGACAATTCCCGCTCACTCTTAAAAGGCACTTACTCTGTTCCATATACTGTTTTAAGTATGTGCCATATTTTTATACACTTAATCTTTAGAAAACCTATGGAATAAGTAGTAGTATTACCTCCACTTTATACGTGAAGAGGCTGCATCAAAGAAGAGTTAAGAATTTGCTTGAGGTCAGGCAACTAGACGGTGGCAGAACCAGGATGTGAGTGCAGGCAGACTGGCTTCAGATCCCAGGCTCTTGAGCATACAGTATTATCTTTAGCATGTAGGCACGAAGGGAATGTGAAATGCTGCACTGTGACCTCTCCAATCACTCATTCAGCACCTACTTATTAATCACTGTCCATATGTTCGTTACCGGAGATACCATGTACAAGCTGGGCACACTCCTGCCCTCATAAAATTATCATCTAATGGGCCTGACTTCCTCAAATTTCATTCCCTCCCAAAGTTTTCTCAGTGACTACTAGAATGAGACATTTAGAGATCTTATTTCATGCAGTAGAAGGAAGGCTAGATACATGTTCAGAAATGAGAATACAGGGTAAGCCTGAAAGGGAGACAATTAAGGGGGCATTGTAGTGATCACCATGGGTTCCCTGGGACACATTCTGCCTCCTCTTTAGAGGATACAGGATGCATACCTTCCAGAGGCCTCATTGCCACTGAGGCCCCTTCCTGCTTTCAAATTCTGTGAGCAATGCCATCCGTCCCATGCCAGCCCCCGGTGGGGGCCAAGCGGAGCGCTGTTCCGATCTAGCCCTGGGGGGTGGACAAGCCTCGGGCTCAGCCTGCGAAGACCATGGTTTCCGGGAAGAGTGCACTTCATCTTCTTTTCTGAGCGTCTGGGTCAGAAGTCATTTTTTTTTTAAATAGAAAAGTCTCATCAACTGTTTCTTCTTTAATGCCAGTACCTCAACCTCAAGGACACGGGAATTGGTGGCCAATAAATGTCTACATTTTAGATCTGTGGCAGACTTTCCTAATAATTGGTAGGAGCATTCAAAGCATGTCACTTGCATCGGTTTTACTCTATGCTTGTTTTTCCTGTTTGGACTTGCCCTCTTCATTCCTTAGTTCATTCATTCCCTATTTTCTTTACTTACAGTTATCGAGGAGTGAAAAAATAGATGGAAGGACAGAATTTACATTTTGATCACTTTAAGTACAGTGCCTTGGCAGGAAGTAAAATGTTCAGCAATGTGGAATGGATGGGTTGATGATGGAGGAACAAAAAGAGAATTAGATAACTATGATGCTTACACTTCAGGAAATTATTTTTAGTAAGGAATGAATTCAAGCATAGTAGTCAACATAATTCGAGGAAGGAGTAAACCATTCAAATAAAGGACCCAAAAAATAGAATTTGTCCCAATAGGGCCCATTGACTTTTACAAGTTTTGTCTGCCTCTGCTGGAGGTCAGCGGTCAAGGTGACTGATTGTCCTGGGAAAGGCCATCGAGCCCACCACATAAACAGCAAAAAACGACCTCACACTTGGTCAGAAGGCAGCCCAAGCACTTGGTCTCCAGAGGCTGGGAAAGTGCAGCTGTGGCTGAGATTTGGCCCAGGGAAAGGAGCCTGCCAGAGCAAGAGCTTGGGTCTCAGAGGCTGAAGCAGGACTGGACAGCGTGAGCCCACTTCCAGGGCACAACACACTCAGTGAGTTAGGACTCAGGGTCAATGCCAACGCTTGCTAAGGTTTGCCATTAAGTGTTCTAAGCTGTTAAAGTACCACAGACATTTTGGTGAGGGTAGAGATTTCAGGAAGAGAGCCTTAGGAAAAACCCACTGATTTCATACTTTGCTTTTTTTCAACAGCAAAGCCACCAGCTCTCTTGATCTATGCTCTTTCATTTAGAATCTTAGGTGAATGTTAGGTGGCCTTTCACCCAACTAAATTTGCATACTTGGGGGCTATGTTCACTTCCACTGGTACACCCTGTTGCATGCTCCTTCATCAGTCTTCACAGAGATGCTCTGCATCCCCTCTTAGAACCCATTTCCCATAAAGTCCTCCCTCCCCTCTTGCTTTCCTTAAGGCTGTGTGTGTGCTCAGCTGACAAATATGCACCTGCTTTGTGCCAGGCATTGTACTGGGTCTCTTACAAGTCTCAGCCTTTTAAAAAAAATTCTGTGTGAATTCCAGGCCCATCAAATATCTCAAAAGGCCCTCACAATCACTGTCCTTTCTCTTACCTTGAGATTTTTTTAGTAACTAATCCCAAGAAAGGTTTTAAGGGCAGGCTGTGTTGGCATATGATGCTAATCAGAGTGACCAGAAGCTCAGGTAGGAATCTAAGTATATGGCTGTGGGAAGGCAGACCAGCCTGGGAGACCAGGGAACTCACGACGGGGAGGGGGTTGGCCTAGGGGACCAAAGGGGCAAGATTCCTTTGAATTCCAGTCTTCTGTTTTCTCCCATTGCTATTGAGTGGCATTATCTTAAAAATGAGCTGAATTTTAGGTGAAAATGATGTAAGAAACTATAAGAAAAGCTCTGCCCCATCCATTACCTCCCTTTATTTTTCTCTCTTAGTTAGAATATGTTGTCCTACAATTTTCCAGAATCCATGCACAAATAATTTCCCAATGTCATCATTTGCATCACTCCTCTCTGATCCTCTTATTTCTTCCTCCTCCCCGCATGAGAGATTTGAGGGAATTTAGGGTATTTTTATTTTATTAATCTTCCTGTGGAAAACCCTGCACATTCACTGGCATTTGGTTTTCAGTGGGGCACAACACTTGCATCGAAAGGAGTAGAGTTTCACACCTTTTGCCATCATCTTTTTCTCTGACACTTTTGTGTCATCCAGACACTTTTTCTCAGCAATAGGTGCACATAACCATGAGCCAAATATTTGCAGGTCCTTGTCAGTTAAGGGTGGTGTTTATGATCTGATGTTAGAGATTTGGAAACAAGGCTGAGAGTGGGAGGCGTAGGCGAGGGACCTTTTATGGGGAACTTTTTAAAAGAATAAATGAATGACTTGTGAGTAAGCCTTCTCATTTGCTTCCCTCTCGAGGTATCCTTCAGTGGGTTCCCCTGTAGCTAGATTACTGCAGTTTTTGAACACTTTGCTGTGAAATCCTCACATTTTACCATACCGTCTTTTTGCACTGACTGCATCATCAGTTGAACAGTTGGGGCTGAGGTGCATGTGAAAACTGTGGTCAGCCAGGACTGCGCTCAGCGAAAAATCATCACCTGAGGGTTGCATAGCTAGAGTGTCACCGGTAGGGGATGGTCTTTCACCAACACCAAAGTTGTATTGACTTCCGGGCAAAAAAAAAAGTCAGCTTTTATCTTTCAAGAGGTTGAATCACCTCTGTTAATTGTGATGCCTTCAAAAGTCATTTCAGATGGCCAACCTCAGTGAGAGCTTCATGCAGTAATATGTAAAAAATGCAGTTGACCAAAGTTTGCAACTTTGACTAATGGAATTATTCATCAATGAGTAATACTTCTCATTTGCCAAGTCCCAGTTTATTGCTGAACCTTCATACGTTAGAACTTAGTGTTCTCAAAGGCAGAGGCGCACTTGACTTGCAACTTTAATTGCAGATAGAAAAATATTAGCAAATACTCCATTTTGGCTAAAAAAGAAAACCTTAGGGTACAACGTCCTATCGGGTACTCACGTTACCATTGGGTCGTCACAGTATGTCTGAAAGTAAACATTTCTGGGAGTAGGAATTTGAGGAAGCCCTGATGCTTCCATGAAGCCACAGGGGACTTGGAGAATTCTATCAAGGGAGATGGACAATTTTAGTGAAATTGTTTATTTTCTGAACAGTTTATTTTGCCCGACACATAGAAATGGTCTGCATGGCTAAGAAGGTGAAACCAGTGGTTAACTGAAGGAATGAAAGAGTACATTCAACTCAAAGTTTGGCACAAAGGAGAAAAAAGTGGCTGGTTGATTGACTTCAGTGTCTGCCTTCCAACTGGTGGTTTTGGGGGGCAGACACATGTCAGGGGTTCCCTGTCCTTAACATGCTGACCGTTGACTACTACCTTGCATAGAGACCACTACCAAGCATGCTGGTCAAACTGTATGATTGTAGCTGGAACCTAGCAGATGCCTGGCATTTCTTTCCATAAAAATCTCTTGCTTTTGTTCTGTTTTTAGGTGTGTATTTCAGTGATTTTGGTACTAGCTGTTTGTAATAGTTCTTCAGTAGTCATTAGCACCTTTGGAGGGATTATGGTGGAGATGGGCACGCCTTTTCTTATTGAGAGACTTCCTGTTACACAGTGGATGAGGGTCCTCAGCTTCCACTCCCATTTTCCTTCATTCTTCCTTTCTTCCCTCTTTGACTTTAGCTTGCTTCACTCAAGAGAGAAAGACTAGCTCAATTATATTATCCTGTTAGACTGCTTAAACCATGTGTAGATTAAAAAAAATTACTTTATGTTTTTCTCACTATAGTTCATGATTTCCATTTTGTAGGGCATCTTTTCTAAATTTTGTGCTTTATTCTTGTGGTGTGGAGCGAACGAAAACAAATTCGAGTTCATAATTCACTTTAAAGATCATACCCTTTCTTTCTATTTTCTTGTTAAAACCAAA
Source organism: Phyllostomus discolor (assembly GCF_004126475.2). Lineage (NCBI taxonomy): Eukaryota > Metazoa > Chordata > Mammalia > Chiroptera > Phyllostomidae > Phyllostomus > Phyllostomus discolor. Next base: position 26,890,194 of record NC_040915.2, on the reverse strand, counting down.
TTGTGTGCAATTTGTAGTAAATTGAAACCACATTTTTCACTTAAATTTCCAAAATTAAAATTTATGGGGAAAAAGAAGCAATAAAACAGTTACAATCTGGTCATCTATAATTATCTGTGTGGTTTGAGCAGTTCCACATTAGACAAAAAAAGTGACACTGAGAACTTATCAAGATTTTACGACCATGGGACATCTCATTTCTCCTTTGTTGCTCTGGAGCCAAGACCTCTTCAAGATGCTAAAAGTGACACTATGAATTTAGAAATTCAATGTGTGAAGAGTAACTCTGAAATGCATACAGAACAATGGAGAGTATCTAAAAATAGTTGTTTTTCTCTCTCAATACTGAAATTTATTACAGTAAAATTTACCATTATATTCTGGTTTTTTTGAGTTGAGTTGCTTTGACATTCCTTGGGCATGCTCCACCTGGTAGAGGGAGAAAACAGTGGTACACACGAGTTCTGTTTACTGGCACGGCCGTTGCCGTCTTGGTATCTCAACTTCCAGCATTCCCTTCGTCATTGTGGAGTCTCCAGGAAAAAGGTCCTTTAAGTGCTGAGTGGCACTTTTCTTAGATGGACTAGTTTTCTCATTCCTCCACTCTTTTGATAGTGCCATCTCACTGTCTCTATATCACAACTGTAAAAAGTTTTAGATCCTGAGAAACCTAACAATTCAACTCTACTTCTTAATATTTCCCTTTAAGGAAATTTGCCTGTATTTGGACAACTTGATGCAGCCATGGAGTAGTACTTCATTCATTCATTTTCTTTATTCATCAAAACATTTATTGAACACCTACTTATTTTTGCATCTCATGTAAGAGTCTAAGTACAGAGTAGCAAACAAAATGTGACAGACAGTACTGGCATGTAGCGAGTGTGCCAATGAACCTTATCAGCATCCGCAGTGTTCTAGAAATATGTATGGGTGGACAGACCTTTGACAAGTGCAGGAACAAAACACATTTATAACCATCACAGTTCTGAGTATTGACTGAAACTCAACAGAAAATCACCCAGGTGAGCTTATCAAAAATCTTACACTCACTCAGAAGTTGGACAAGTATTTTGACCACGACCATTTCTTGATTTGTAACTTTGTTCTGATTAGTACAAGTCAAAACTTAATTTTATTCAACAAATATTTTAAGTACTTACATGTGCCACAGAAAACTAAGTGTTCTACAAATATAGGGATGGACTAAAGTAGGTTGTTAATAAATAGTACAATAATTAATAAATAATAATACAAGAATAAACTGTTTTGTGTACTTGCAACTGTGAACCTACTTTTGCTCACCCTTGCATTGACTCATTGAACTTCCTAACATCTCTGTGAAGTGGGCACTTTATTGTCCTGATATTGCAGATAGAGCAACTGAGGTGTGGAGCTATGACATCATTAGCCAGAGTCAGTCAAGTGGGAAGCAGAAAAGCCATAGTCACACCCAGGCCGTGGGCTCCAGAATCCATCCTCTCGGTCACTCCTCTGTGCTACCTTTCAGAAGTATCTCAATATTTATATCCCCATAGACCTTCTACATGGCACCCTCAGAAGTGAGATGGCCCCTGGGTGTCCGACTGTGGACACACCTGGTAGAACTCCAAGGAAAACTCCCCCTGCTGTGAGTGGGCAGGTTTTCAGAAAGGGGCCAGCACAGCAGCCCCGGTGGGAGCTGCTTTCCCCTTGTTCTGAGCCAGGAGCAAATGGAAGGTGTGTCAGACCTTCCATCCTACCCAGGTTGTCCATCTTCCCATCTCCCTATTACCCATTTAGTCCTCCAGTTATAGGTTTCTGTGATGATGGTGATTATATTAGAGTATACATTCTATACAAATAATGTGTGCCAATTACAGAAAATTGAGAGAAAAACAGGGCAGAATGACAGATCATCCAATACCCATGACCCAGGGATAGCCACTGCTAACATTTTCGTATATTTCTTTCATCTTTTTCTATGTGTATCAAGTATGTAAACATTTGTTCCCATCTGTGGTTATACCGTGTATGTGTACACACACACAGAGTTTTATATCCTTTTTGCACATAGCCTACTAAGCATTTTCCCACGCATTAAACCTTCTTCATAAACATGATGTTAAAGGCTGCATATAATCTCCCACACTGTGGGTTTACTAAATTTATTTATCCATTGCTGGATATTTAAGTTGTTTTATATACTTTTAAAATAATACATGACTTGTTATTTTTTCTAACTTTGATCCTTGAAAACCCGTTGTCATTTCTGGCAATCACGTGGTCTAACCCTTCTTGTGTGTCTTTAAAAAAAATTTCTCAGTAGTTCCTTTTCGTAGAAGATAGACTTTTTAAAAAACATTTTTGAAACGATTTTGTTTTTATTATTTTAGAATTTGCACTATAAAATAATGCTATAAAACATAGAATAGTGGAAATAAAATGTGTCCAAGTGTACAAATGAGCCCACGATTAGCCTCGGAAATTATATCTAGTCATAAAGTGAGCATATTAAAGCTGTAGTATATATTAATACAATCAGCCATACTTTTAAATGTATAAGTGTTTAATCTATCAGTGTCCTTTCTCTTTTTATCACCCAGCTGCAAACTGGATTCATTTTGGATAATTACCTTTGGTACTAAATGTATATTATCTGCTCAGTTGGGAAAGAGATTGGAGGGAATTCAGAAATCAATAGTAATAAAGTAAACAGAGGGAATGGAATCTATTTCCTCTCCTAGAATTTATTTGAATCCATTCTCCCAAAGACAGGGCCCCTGTCTAATGGGCGCTGGACAGAGGACCACAAATAAACTCCAGTGGGACCAGTTCTCCTTTAAGAATTGATCTGATATTTCCGGAAATGTCCTATCATTTAAATATTAAAACAAGCCTTTCATCCTCCCCCAAAAGATCTGACTTTGGTTGTTTACGAAATTGTGTTTAGTTTCTCTCTCAGTGTTTACATATCTACAACTGGGGGTGCCTCTGCCTCTCCCTGGCTTTTATGAAACTGTTTTTGGTTTTTTTTTAATTGTTCAAGTACAGTTTTCTGCCTTTTACTCCCATCCCAGCTGCCCCCCCCCAGCCCTCCCCACCTCCCTCCCGTTTTCACCCCCCGCCTTGTTTTTGTCCATGTGTTCTTTATACTAGTCCCTGAAAACCCTTCCCCTTTTCCCCTGAAATTCCCTCCCCTCTCCCTCTGGTCACTGTCAGCCTGTTCTCTATTTCAGTGTCTCTGGCTATATTTTGCTTGTTTGTTTGTTTTGTTGATTAGGTTCCTGTTAAAGGTGAGATCATATGGTATTTGTCTTTCACCACCTGGCTTATTTCGCTTAGCATAATGCTTTCCAGTTCCATCCATGTTGTCGAAAAGGGTAGGAGCTCCTTCTTTCTTTCTGCTGCATAGAATTCTTTGTGTAAATGTACCATAGTTTTTTGATCTGTTCATTTACTGATGGGCATCTTGGTTGCTTCCAACACTTGGCTATTGTAAATTGTGTTGCTATGAACATTGGGATGCATAGGTTCTTCTGGATTGGTGTTTCAGGATTCTTAGGATATAATCCTAGGAGTGGAATTGCTGGGTCAAAAGGCAGTTCCATTTTTAGTTTTATGGAACTGTTTTTGATAGAGGATTGGTGCTGGGTTCGCTGGTGTTGCACTAACCACAGTCTCATGGTCCGAAGGGAACTAGAGCCCCATGCCCCATGTTGCTGACTGTAAGAGAGGCTCCCTGTACAGTTCCAGTGGGTGTGTTGTCATGAAGGAAGGTAATTTAAGACGCAGATTGGGACAAGTCAGTGGCACCTCTCCTCCCTCACAAACGTGGGAAAGTTAGTGTACCTTGCCCAGACCTCTGAATACTCTGGCAGGCTGATGAAACTTCAAATTGGCATGCCTGGCCTCCCTTGTTGATGTTCTGAATCCCACAGCCAAGAAAATATTCCTGCCACGTAAAGGAAGCTCGTAACTGCTGTTATTCAGTGCGTGTTTATCTCCCTCATGTAACACTGTTATTTTGTTTTCTCTGAATCCGGAGCTCTATGGGAGCTTACTGGCTTATGCCCCAAGTAATGGCATTCCTGGCAGGTGTGCTGGAACTCTCCTTGCACACTGTTGCCTACCAGCGTTGCAGAGTGGGGTTGGTCTGGGCTTTGAGTGACCTCATTTGGTACCTTCAATGTGGAAGTCCAAGGTCAGGGCTCTAGTGAGTCAGGAATCTCATTTCTGTGTTTACGGAATCATAAGTTGTAGTTGATTTTAGAATCTTGGCCAAGGGAAGCATGCTTAGTTTCTGAGTTTATTTCAAAAGCAAAATCAGGCTGTTTAAAGAGATGGCAATGCGTATTTTGGGAAATGGCTCTTCCTGATGGATTCGAGCATTTTCATGACAATTAAAAAAAATCTCAGTAGAGCCCAAGGAGTTCCCCATGCAGTAAGAACTGAAATATGCTCATCTCTTTGACCAAGTCTAATTAGAAAAGTCTTCCTCATCAGAGACATAATCTCACAGCTTCCTGCCTTTGGAGCCCGCAGGCCCAGCGAGAAGGCACAGATGCACCCCTCTCCCTTGAGAGGCCTGCTGCCCCGGGCAGAGCAGACGGTCCATCTAGGTAGGGGCTCTTCCACCGGGACGTGCCATGCTCTGGGAAGCAACCCGACACGGCTCTTTTGGGGACACACCTCAGACCCCTGCTGAGATCTTTCTGTTCTGGAGAGAGAAAGAAAAGCGGAACTTTGAAACAGGCCAAATATTTCAGGAGAGAAATGTGCAATTAGTTTTTCCTCCCCCCACCCCCACTTCAGCATTATGCCATCCCTTTACATCCACAAGACTCTATTTGCAAGCCTGGTCTTCTCTCAGTAGGCACATTTGAAGCCTGCTTAACTGGTGTTCAGAGGGCGGAATGGCATTATTTGTAGAATCCCTTGCAATTGACTCAGAGCAGTGATGGGAGGATGTCAATTTTGCAAGGGCAGCACTATTTGCTGTTCTCACTGTTCAGTCCCAGAATGCTCGTTTGCTTGGGAAGATGAGTGCTTAATGCCCTCCCTTCTTCCCTCTCCTGTCCCCTCCACATTCCTGCTGAATCTCACATTCCTCTAAGCACAGCCTGGAGAGTGCCAGCCTTTTGACAAGCTAGAGAGAAGAGAAGACACTCTGAAAATGGGGCATTAATGGTTTGTGAGCCCGAAGACAGTTAATTGATGTGTGCATTCAATTAAGATGAGTTTTCCAGTTAAGAGGCTCCCCAGGAGAAGAGGCTTGGTTCTCATTTCTGGGCTATGAGCAGTTAATGAAGAGAGCATGTCAGAGTTCCACCGTGTCACCTGGACCCGCCTCAAGATTCTGCTCAATTTTCAAGTTGCTTGATTAAGGAAAAGTTGCCAGGTGAGATGAAACAAGCCGGAAGGTGATAATGGAGGAGTGTTGTGTCATTTCTCATCTTCTCTAGGGGCGACATCACCAGTATACACCTCACAGAAAAATGGTTTTGGGGCTTAAGTGTGATCCGTTTTGGGAAGTTTCCCTTTTTAAACTGCTGGAGTCAAGTCTTTATATAGCATACATGGATATACACTTATATTTTCAAGTTGGAGCTGGATAGTTTTGCTTGAGGCATCTTTCATCATTCGTTTTATTCTGTGTTGCCCTGAAGGGAAAGATAACACCATTCCTCCGATGTGTTAGGTAACTGCTTCCATGGGGCCATCCGGTGCAAAGGGTGTGTGAGTGGCTGGGCGGGCGCCACAGATGGACTGCCTGAGTTTGACTCCTTGTTTTGCTCTCGCTGCTGTAAAATTTGGGTAGGATCTGTCCCCTCTCTGTCATCCTCAAGGTCTTCCCTTATCTGTAAAAACAGTGAGGATAACAGCACAGATGTCACAGTGGCAGCTAAGAATTAATGGCATGTAACATAGCGTGGAACATAGTCTCTGGAACATTCTGACTGGGCGTCAGTTAGAATTCGTACCATGCTTCCATTGTAAGACTAGGTAAAATCAGAGCATCCCAGGTGTTTTTACAAAACAGAATTTAGGAGAGATTAGCAAAAAGCAAACACACAAGAAAACAAAAATAACAACAAAGCTGTGGACACTGTGCAGACATGCTCCAAAACGCTTTCAGGATCCTGGGAGCCTTTGTGGGCCTTCCCTGCATTCGTGCGTGTTGTATGAAATGCAGGGCCTTTGGGCTTTGAAATGACCGGCAGTTGGATCTTGTACTGAAGATGTTGTCATCTGCAGGGAAGGTCTGATGTCCTTTTCCATAGGTGCGATGTCATCACACTTCTTTTCGTTGCCTGCCTGCCCACCCCTCGTCCCCTCACTCACCACCTCAGTTTCCTCATCTGTGAAGTAGGAATACCTACCTTTTGGGGTGTTGAAGAAAAAAATAAGTTCACAAAAGTAAAATGCTGAGTAGTACTTCTCTGTTTTATGTGATCCTTTTTATTTTAAATCCGGCTGCTAGGGAGACCTGCTGCAGGGGACCTTGGGTGGATTGGGTCCAACACTTGAGTTTTTGTCCTGAGCCAGCTGTTAACTGTCTGTCTGATCTTGTAGGGTCTCCAAAGCGTGGTCTTGTGTGTGTGTGTGTGTGTGTGTGTGTGTTTTGTAAAAGGAAGGATCTTGGCAGCAGTAAAGTTCTGAAGTCGATTGAGTAGGTGTTTTGCCCCTCTCTCTGACCACATCAAGATCAGGTTCTTAATTCCAGCATTAAAACAGAGACTTAGAAGAAGGTATTATCACCTCAAAGTTGTTTTGGGAGCTTTTGAAAAATGCAATCCAGTATGTTTGATTTTGCTCTTAAAGGGTCACAGTACCTATTGTCCCGATACAATCGTAGAATTTTTCCATCAGGGACCAGGTCAGCAGTGCATCCAGCCTGGTCTCTCTGCCCCCACAGATCTGTCCCAGCTCTCTGAAAATCCCAGAAACAATATCTGACACAGTGGCCTCAGGCAAAGTCAATTCCACAGATGGAGTTAAATATGTATTTTTCATTTCCTCTCAAATTCACCGGCTCCAATAGGGGCCAGCAGGTGGGAGAGACAGAATATAGGGGGAAGGTCACTTCTTTTTCCTTGTTCCTGTTTACTATTCATTTTGAGCTGCTCCATCGCACCTGTTCATTTAGAGGGGCTTGGAAGATTTAGTTTGGAGAATTTGTCTCAAGTTCTGGTTTGAAGGAAGAAGAGCAGGAACTTGAACTACAAGACAGTGTTTGTGAAGTTTGATGAGGCTGGTGTGGCTGGGGTGGGCCTGGCCCACCTGGAGGATTCTTGGGAGTGGTTTGTGTGGCCACAGGGCCTGCTTGTGGGGGTATCTGTCTCTGAACTTGATGATTTAGCTTCTGAACTTAGCCTTTCATCCTCTCCACTGATAGACAACCAATTTGCCCTCCAACAAACTCTACCCCTTTCTAACCAACCATCAATGTATGAGTGCTTATATCTCCATGTGAGTTGCCGTCGTTGAGAATTTAACCATACAGGTCACTTTTAGTAGTAAAAATCAGTCCTCTGTTGATCTCTCAGCACCCTGGCGTAAAGTCTGTTCAGGACGCACGTACCTTAGGAGAACCATTTGCAAGTCTTAGAAGGGCAACACAGAGGCATTAACTATACCTCTTCCCAAGAGCTGAAAATGACCAAAAGTCGCACTAAGGAAAAATTAGTCATCCTGAGACATGGAATGTGCCGTGCCATTCTTAAAAGTTCCTGGCATAAGTTTGGCTAAGCCTCTTTCCTGTTCCCTGCACCCACGTGCCCAAATAGACTAGGGTAGCCTCTCGGGCACTAGGGATGAGAAATGGAAGTGGAGGCTGGTGTTTTTCTTTTGGTTACATTAATGGATCACCATTAGAGCGTTTGCTTAGAGATCAGCAGCAATAGCCAGCATTTCCCTTTACCTCCTCAACCGTGTAGTTCATGTTCCAAATAGATCCCCTCCCACCCTACTTTCTTTATTATCCTTTATATTTAGAGAACATATAACACCAGCATGGTGATTACTTTCTGATGCAGTTTCTAACCCCCTCTTTTTTTTGGGGGGGGGCACTAAATTCAAATAAGGACCTGAAAGCCTTTGGGTTGATAGGTTGATAATTTAGTGGCAGGTTCATTCTCTTTAGCTCCTTAGAGTTGACATAGGCATTACTGGGATAAATTCATTATAGCACTTTTAAATGGATCTGGTGGAGGTGCACGACACAAAGAGCCTTCTGTGCACCTGGCTTAGGTGGGCAGGTTCAAGCATTTTCGTCGCCGAAGGTCAGAACCAGTCTCAAATTTACAGCAAACTCACTTAGGATGCTTGCTGATCCCCTTTGGTTTTTATCGTCACAGTAGGTTTAACCTGACCAAGAAGTAATTACACCATTATTTTTTATGTGGTGCTTTATTACTTGCTTTTCAAAATTGGTTTCCAGAATCTCATGAGCTAATAGCAACAAATGTGTGATTGTAATGTTCACTCCGTCGGGAGACGTGGGGTTATTGCGGAAGCGGCCACATACCCATTGCCCACACAATAACTGTTACTCCAAAACAAGTGAATTGCTTAACTAAACAGCTATTGATTGTAAGTCATCGGGGACCAATATTAAGACCACCAGCATCCAGAGGAGAAGATTAGATTCTGGTTACATATACAAATGCATTTAGTCAATATTTTGTGGCAAAGAGATCCAGTGCTCCATGGTTCACAGGCCTAAATCTAGAGTGGGTTGGAAGCAATAGAACCTCATTAGAGTGACTCAAGTGATCAGCTTGGTTCCATACACTTCTTAAGGGAGAGGCGTCAAGACTGGGAGCAGAAAGAACCAAGAGCTGTGGAAAAGCCTCTCCACCTCACCCTTCCTACTCTAACGGGAACTGAGCAAATCTAAGGTGAACTGGGCATGCCCAGAAGAGTGCCACACTTTTCCTGGGGACTCCGTTGACTCTGATCTGGAACCGAGTGGCTTCTACACGCACCTCTTGTCATCAGCTAAGCTTCAGTTGGGCAAACAGGTTTGCCAACAACCCTCACCCACTTGGTATGTTCAGATCTTTGCTTGGGGGTTACTGAAACGAAAGGAAACCGTATCCTCTGGGTTCAAGCATTCCCGAGTGTTCCAAAGTTGCTCACGCCTGCATCGTTGACCTTGGAATGGTCAACTTGGAAAGCTTGTCCTCAGACCTCTCCTAGTTGATTACCCAGCTGCACTAGGGGGCATGGACAGCCCTTTCATTTGAAGCTCCCCATTTGATTTCAGTGACATTATTCTGGTATCTTTTCTCCTTTTTTTTTTTTGACCTGCCTTTGTCCTTTTAGTCTCCGAGTCTTTTTCTATTCCTTAACTGTCAGTGTTCCCCACAGAGCTGTCTGCCTTCATTCGCTTCTCACGCCAGTGGTTTCAGCTCTGCCCTGGATCTTGGCATTGCCTATAACATTAATTCCGTCCCTGGTCTTTTTGCTCAGATTCAGTTCTTTATTTCCACCTCTACTGAACGCTTTCCTATGGATGTAATATCGACATTTAAAATTCATCATGTCTGAAATGGAACTCATGACTTTTTCCTTCCACGTGTAGTTATGTTCTTGCATTCTTGTTCCTGCTAAGTGGGCATTCTATCCATGCACTCAGGTAAATTAGAAGTGTCGGAGCCATTTCTGTTCTTTCTAACCACTCATTTCTAACACACACTGAAGTCATGTGAATTCTATTCTAAAGCATTTCTAAAATCTCCCTTTTCCTCTATGACCACCTCTTCATTAGTTGGTCTTTCATTTTCCACTTGGATTATTGCAATAGCACTGACTTTAAAATCGATCTGCCTTTTATTGGACTCTAATGGTTATGTCCTTGAACTGCAGATCTGATTGTGCCATTCCTATGATACAGAAAACCTTAACTAGCTCCCTGTCACCTACCAGATAGGGCTCTCAGCAAGGGACTCCAGACCAATACTGTCACCCATGGTTACTCGTCAACACCCAACAGTCAGTATATAAGCTGTGCTCTCCCCAAGCTGGAATATCCAACCTTACTTGAACACACCATGTCCTTTCGTATCTGTGCCTTTGCTCATGCTGTTCCTTTGGCCTGAAATGCTCTTCCCACTGTTTCCAGTAGAACAATCCTATGTATCCTCACATATCCAGCTGACATATGACCTCTTCGGTAAATGTTTCCCTGGCTCCACTATAAGGAATTATCTTTTCCTTCTCCTGTGCCGTACGCTATCAGGACATTAGTGAAGCTGTTTTGTATCTTTTTGTTTAGCTTACAGGCCTGTCTCCCAGTGGAGATTACACACTCCTCAAGCGGCCCGCACATCACAGTGCTGAGAAGAGTTTATTAGCCTGGGTAATCTCCAGCTGGGAATGCACAGGAAAGCAGACCCTGGATTGTTACCTGTTTTCTGTTCATTTTCTTCAGCACACAGCCTTGTGTACAGTGAGCACCCGGTTTTATCAAGTTAACTGAACAATGTAAAACATCCCAAGTCTGGGAAAGAATCCCACCTTAATTAGGTGTTTTCTACCCATTTTTCTTCCCATTTGGTCACCAAATTTATATTGTTTCAAAACAACTGTGTCCTGCTATGAACAGAGCTCTAGTTCAGGGTAACATGTGAGACCCAGAAGTGGTGGAATTCTTTGAACTGTGATTTCAAATTAGTGTAACTGGAGGGGGGAAGGCAGAACCCCAAAGGCAAGTGAACTACATCGATGTTCTCCTAGAATTCTACATCCTCATGCTGAATTTACCACATTGTTTTCGACTTCTGTTTATGTCTTTCTGCTCCTCTAGACTCTGGAGTTCCTTGCAAGTAAGGAATATGTAGTATGTATAATTAGCCCTGTATTTTCCACTCTTGGCCCTATGTCTAGCACATGGCAGGTCTTCTTAGTTGTAACAACTGCCTGTTGAGTATTTATTATGTACAAAGCACTGTACACACTAAGCACTGTACAAATAGCACCCCACACGTCTTCGCCTTCCAGATAAGGAGGACTTAAAAGAACGTGTTTCCAAAAGGCACACTGGTGGTCAGTGATGTAGCCTGATGCACATCTGGCTGTGTCTTCCTCTACAAGGGTTAGAACAAAGGGGCGAAGGGTGTACTGTCAGAGAAATGGAAGCCGAACGGCCTGGAGTAGGAGACAAAGGTGTCCATGGGATGTAAGTTAAGACAAAGAAAGGGACTAGACTAGACCGCAGATACAAGGGTATATGGAGAGCAAGAAAAGCATTAGAAAAGCCCTGTGAGGCACACTCTTAGAGACCTGTTCTGGAGGCTTCTGAGTTGTCCCAACTTGGCTCTTCTAACAAAGAGGTTAGGAGCAGGGCTTGGAAAGCACACTGCCTGGTTTTGGGTTTCAGGTCTTCACACGTTAGCTCTGTGGATTTAGGCAAGATATTTAACTCTTCCAAGCCTCAGTTTCCTTCTCTGAATAGTGGGAAGATCAATAGCATTTGTTTTGGGGGTTGTGATAGAGGTTAGATGGGTGGACACATGTGAAATGCTTGGCATGCAGTAAGTCAGTAGGAAGTGTTCGCTGATGCTGCTGTTGTAATCATTATTAATTGGAGAAAACACACAATGAATGAATATAATGGATCCTTGTTGCATCTTTGCACTTAATGAATTCCATGCTTCTTGGTGGGTTCATGTTTCTTGAACTTCCGTCAGTACACCAAGGTGTCCCTGCAGACTGACATGGGTGCCATGAGATGTTTTAAATTCGAGGGAAAGAGGCGACACTTTCAGTCTGCCAGATACCACACAAACTACTAGTTCAAGTTCACGGCTCAGCATTAGATCGTACTGCATTCCTTTTGGTGGTGTCATAGCTGTGCGAAGCTGAATTTTCAGTGGTTGCTGCCGTCCAAAGGAAGTGTCATGTGAAAACCGGCACGCAATAATAGAAAAGAGGGTGGTGATGTCCAACCTTACTCCAAGGTTTGAGAAGTTGGCAGTGTCCTACAGGAGCACACACACCTCATCAGTGAGTAAGTGTTTTTACTTTAGAAAGAAATAAAAATATTGTACTTATGTGTGTATATATATATATTTTATCTTCCAGTTTATTTGCATTTTTCCAAATGGCCACTGAATTGTCAGAATATAAACATTAAGCTGTTTGAACATAAGTCATTAACAAACAGAACCTCTTGATTTATTTCTTTCGGGTTAGAGGCACTGCGGATACAATGCTGAGATAGATACTCAAGGTACTGCGAACAGAGAAAGTGCGAGAAGCTCTGCAGTAGAACGCATAAAGAAAATGTGTGTTAAGGCTAAGAGGAAAGGGTTTCAGACTCCAAAGGACCTTCAGGTAGAGGAGACTTTCTGGCTGAGTCTAAGGCTAGCGATACGCAGCAATAATAATCACTTAGGCCGGGTCAATACTGAAGTAGGCTGACTTCATTTATTTTATATCAAAATGCTATTTAGGTTGGAGTTTAGGCTGATAAAAGTGCCCACGCTTATCTGCAAGGCCATTGTAGCTCTCTACATGGCCCACTTGTTCTCGGTTCTCTTGACTCCATTAAAATATTACCAATTAATCACTTAATCTTCCAATATCTGCAAGTTACAAGTACTTTCCTGTCTTATTAATGGAATTAATGGATTACTTGGAGTCACTTTTCTTGGGATTCCCCCCCCCCCCAACCTGCTGGTGTGCAGAGCTCTACTGTAACTCCATTATCCAACCCTTCTGAAACCTGTCTGCTGGCTTAGACAGAACGACTCTGTGAACGGCGGGAGAAGCGTTTGAGTCGTCTCATAAAACTGTCATATTAACAATCACCAGTAGGACCTCAGCCCAGAACTCTGTGCTTGGTTAGCGCGTGGCTCAGAGACGGGTTGCTTCGCTTCGGAGCCCGGCTCCGTGCCGCTCCCTGCTGAGAGCCGCGCGTGGCTGGTAGCTTGCTCTAGGAGAGTAATAAGTATTGTTGTTTAGCAATTGTGTTGTTGAAATTCAGCTCCACTCTGTCTGACAGTATTTATCTAAAATACTTTCCCTGGTGCGTGTTCAAGTTCCAGTAAACCGTGTCTTATTGTGCGACCTTTTCATTTTCCAGTGAAAAGGGATCAGCTCGTCAGATAAAAGCTACAAGCCAGAGTACAGGAAAAATGCGTGCTCAGAAAATCCAAGCATGATTGAAAACAAGATGTGTTAAATCAATGCGGTTTATCGCCTGCCTATTCCCGGCAATTGCTGTTCTAAGCTCATTCTGAACACACACAGGATGATAAAAGTACGGTGTCAAACACCCGCTGGCGGGGCGCATACAAGCAAACATGTTTATCAGACCGGCTGGGTGATTGTACCCCCCTGATAACAGTTATTGTCAAACTCTTTGGGTAGAGCTCTGAAGAACAATTATAGAAGGAATATTACTCTTGTTCCATCAGAAGATACGCCAGTAGGGAAGGAAATTAGGGATGTATCTTTAAACATTAAGAAAGAAAGACAGAGTGTATTGGCCTTCAGTATTCAGACACCATCATCTTTTACACAGTGAAAATCATCCTCTTTTTCATATATGGTCCCAGTTTTCTAAAAATCCAAAATGAAAAAGATCGAAAGCCAGAAAAATAAATTCTCACGAAGATCTTCAAGCTTCAGTTTACATGAGGGATTTCATTTTAGCTGTAGACTTGCCTCAAATTTGGAAATCTAAACTCCTGGAAGGTCAAGCCATTCAGAGCACATTATATTCAAAAACGGGCAACTTCCTCCTCCCCCTGATTATAGCTACAGAGGAGCAGCTTGTCCTGAGTTAGGGCCCATTCACCCAGCTCCGGGTTTAGGTGGAGTATAAGCCCCCAGGGCAAGGAAGTTGTCTCTACAAAGAGATGCTGTACATCTGCCCATGACTTCTCACCAAGGATCCTTTAGAAAAATACAACTGGGTGTGTGTCTATTTTTCCAAAAAGACAAATCAACTTTTGAGGCTACAACTTAGACATGGGAGAACTTAGTGAGACAGGAAACACCGTTTCTCGATCATTTGTGGGGCAAGTTTGAAATGCCAAAATAGCCCCCCAAAGGTTCCCGTTAGTGGCTGTGCTGAGCTTTAAGTAAAGAAATCAAGCCTAACAACTTGTTCTCCTGTCCGAAGTCAGGAGTCAGGGAACAAGAATTCCTCCTAGTGCTGGATTTCTGTTTCACAGATGTTTAGTAAAAAGAAGCAGTTTAATCAGTCTGGTAGCAGGTCTTGTCAGTAGGCTGCAAATAGAGATTCATCAATATTAAAAAAAAAAAGTAGTCATCTTGGAATAGTAAGTAAAACAGTTATTCTGATTTATGCAGAATAACTGTTTCTGCCATATCTTTTTGTGCCTCAGTTTCTCACCTTCCAATGGGGGTAATAATATTTGACATTTATGTCAAGAGACTATTGAAGGAGTCAGTGGAATAATGTAAAGCATTTTGATATCCCCGGGAAAGGGATCTTATATGACCTCAGAGTGCATTTTAGATGACACTCGGGAAGTAGCCATTGTGATCCTCAACATCTATTAAAAAGCTCCAGTCTTTATGACTTAGACAGTTGTGCTTAGGATGCAAAAATCTTAATTTTATTTTGCAGATGTCTTTAAAAGTAACCTGTGGAAGCATGCATTGGTATAAATTTATAAAGGATAGTTAGGAAATACACATATCAAAAAACTTGAAATGTGCGTGTTCTTATATCCAAGCATTTCTCATGTGTTGTTGATTATAGCCCTCTTAAGTCAGTGAAAATTTGGGGGGAAACATATACTCCCTTTAACAGGAAATGTGTTAAGAACTTATGGCCATCCTTATAGTGCAATATGCTACAGCCATTAAAAAGAATGAGCTGGATGTAAGTACGTATGTAATCTATATTTATCTCAAACAGTATTGTGAAAATGTCTGAAAGCATACATACTCATATAAATAGAGATTATATTTGAGCGGGGCGATTATGCAGCTCTTTCCCCCATTTCATGTTTTCGTTTGTATATTTTATACAATGAGAATGCATTTCTTTTAAATTTAGAAAAACAGCAAAGCTATTTCCACTTTGAAAAACAAAAGAAAGTCCCTCTTAATTCTTCCTTCCTGCTCTTGATTGCTTTTGCTTCTGGAAGAGCTATTCATTTCCACACACACGCAAGTTCCTTGCCTTCTTCCAAGTGACAGTCCTCAGGGTCTAGCGTCTCTTCCTCCAAGCGTCCTCTTGGGCTCCCTCCACCTTCCAGCTCCTTTTCTCTCTTCGATCTTTACCTTGCCGCTCTGGCTCCACACTTTGTAGAGGATGCAGCCCCACAAGCCAACTGATTGTGCCTTTGGTAGAGAGAGGTATTGCTTCCTTCGCTTGGTTTTTGAATCTCATAGCTGTTGCCACACATTAAGAGGTTTGAAGACTACAAATAAGAAGTCAGAGCATGTTCAAAGCCAGTTTGGAAACTTTCCTTTGGCTCCTGTGTTGGTAAATTCTGCCCATGCTGGCTTCATCCTGACACCCTTCTGGTTCCGTTACAGCTTTCTGCAGTTTGGTGAGCCTCTTCCCAAAACCCTCCTGGATCTCGCTGGCTCCTGAGGCGAGGTGCCAGGCTGGAAAAGCATTTCACACCGAAAACAGGGGCTCGTGGGTGTAGGTTTCTCAGGGAGTGGATCTCATCCACTGAAGAGACAACCCTGAATGCTGTTAAACCTCTGGGCAAGCGATGAAATCTCCAAATGGCTGGAAAGGCGGCAGCTTTCTTCCTGAACCAGATTTCTGGCCCTTGTTTAGGGTTCTGGTTGATTCTTCCCCTTGATATATTTTAGTCAATCTTAAAGACAGGTTGGTGAAGATAACTCACTGCTTTATTGTGTACCTCTGGTTGTCAGTTTAGTGACGGAGAGGGAAACGGGGCCGTTGAGAAACAAACAGGCTCAGCCTAACACGTGTGTAATAACTCTCCTGCCCCGGATGGCGCTGCCTCGGAGGGAAACCCCTGCCATTAGCCCTGTAGTTCAAACGGAGAGGAGTCACCAGGGAAGGCTGGAGACCCAGGTGCTGGTTTCAGCACCGCCTCCGCTACGAGGTTTTATTTACCATTTGGCACGGAGTCTAGATATTTGTTTGGACATTAAACGGCAATAGAATATAAATATGACCTTCCTAATAATATCTGCATTTCTTTTTATTTCCAGTCAGAATGACATCATGTCACACAACCATTAAAAAAAGGAAATTAAAACCCCAGAAATATGTTAAAACACTGCAGTGAGTCGCCGAGCTATAAAAGCAGGGGAGCGCTGCTCTCCGACGTTGGAACGGCACCCCAAGCGCCTTCCCCAGGATGCTGGGAACACGGCTCTCCAGCCTCCCGTTCTGTCATTGCCAGGAACAGGTCCTCAAGAAGTTACGGCCAGAGCAGCGATTAAAAAAAAAAAAAAACCTCTGAAAAGAGAAAAATCAATTTTCATAACTGAGAATGGGATTTTAATTTGCAAATAAATCCCCTTAAAGGAATTTTCTTTATTTGATGTGTTTGTGAAGTGGCGTTTAAAAAAAAAAAAAAGAAGGCTAAAGGCATAAAAAAGGCCACACCCCACATGTATATTTAGTTACAGGATTTACTCATTATCACGTTTTGAATGGATTTGGTAATCTCATCATCAGTGTTAGTGCATAAAATCTAGTCATATTATGCTAAATTTTATTTGCATTTAGCATGTCATGCTGCCTGAAAATGTGGACACTGGAAAAAAATAGTTCTGTATAACCAGAGCTGCTCCAGGTCTGGACCAGAACCTGAGTGGAAGCTCAGAAGAGACTCATGTGGACTGGTTCTGTGTGGAAAGTTACTGGTCTCTCTTAGGGGAGTCTGAGATTGTGAGGCAGGGAAGGAACCTTGAGCCATTTTTTAAAGTATATTTTATTGGTTATGCCATTACAGTTGTCCCAGTTTTTCTCCCCTTTATTCCCCTCCACCCTTCCCTCCCCTCCCACCAGCATTACCCCCACTCCCTTAGTCCGTATCCATGGGTCGTACATATAAGTTCTTTGGCTTCTCCATTTCCCATGCTATTCTGAACCTCCCCCTGTCTATCTTGTACCTACCATTTTGCTTCTTATCCCCTGTACCTTTCCCCCGCATTCTCCCTGCAGATGGCCCTCCCTGTGATCTCCGTTTCTGTGATTCTGTCCCTATTCTAGGTGTTTGCTTAGTTTGTGTTTGTTTTTATTTTTGTTTTAGGTTTAGTTGTTGATAGTTGTGAGTTTATAAGCAGTCCCAACACAGGGCTAGATGAAGTGGCTTAGTTGTTTTTTTTCTTAACCATTTAATTAACTTTGACTTTTTGAAAACCAATGACTTTGAACAAGCAGAAATACCAACCTCACGCATGTATCCTGTGCTTCCAACTAATATCCAGCCCCAGTCTCTCACCATGGCTGGGAGCAGGAAGACTCTTCTGAAATCTCGGCTGATACGCCGGCCCTGAAAGCTTGCTCTGCTTCTTATGCATCTCTAGGAGAGTTTCAGACGTGCTGTGATATACATACCCAGCTCCGTGAGGTCCTCCTCAGCCTCTGTATCTGCCTCCAAGTGTGCGCAGGTCGGGGGAAGACATCTGAACTCAAATGTCCATGGCTCCCTAATAGCCTGGTCACTCTTTAAATACGTGTGCCCCCATGAAGTGTAGTGTGACGCACCGGCCGGCCCCTCGGGGAGGCAAGAAAGTGGATTCTCCCTCCAGAGCGCAGCCTGCTGCGCGGGTCGGAGCCGAGTTCCAACCCCACAGTCCGAGTGGGTCACGTATCTTTTGGGGTGGGTTAAACACATCCCTCAGAAAGTTTGTTTTTAAGGGCTTGTAGTGTTGTGACACAAAGCAGTTAATTCCCACAAATGCCGTCTGAACACATGGCAGGCACTAAAAAAAAAATGATGATGGAATCAACAGGGAATTTATTATCTTGTGAAATTTTTAAAATGCCCACATTGGTCCATTTTATTCTGGTCATTTAAAAATGGAGGTTTTTCTTGTTTGGGACTTAGGAGTTTTCTAAACCTCGGAGCCTCCTTTATTCTGTTACCAGCCCTCACTGGTTTAGGGTGGCACCCCCTCGAACCCTAACTGGGGAGTGTGACCTGCCGTCGGGAAGCGGGGCCACATACACCGCTCTCGCCATTGCATTCCTTTTACAATTTACAGCTCCATTCGTCGGCCCTTCTTTCAACCTGAAATGCTCATGCTTCTTTATTTGTGGTTAATGATGCCCAATTAAGCTTTCTTCTTTCTCTACTGGATTCTCGGAATTGTCCCAAGTTTTAGGGGGAAAAAATTGATTAGCCCCATTTCTCCTGGTGTCCCCTGAGCCCTGTGCTTGAATACAATGAGGTCACTTTGTTGAAGGATTAACTTTATATTACATTCTTGCAGGGTAGATGTATGTCCCTAAGGTACAACTACCCCCACTGATGAAATAAATATACCATTCTTTATGATTCCTCCCTGTTACCTTCTCTGTTGATTTTCAGCGAGTTTATGAATAGTCACATATTTATACAACTGGCCAAAAGTATACTACTTATTTTTCTTATGGTCTGTAATAACCTATGCAAGGTTATTAAAGGCTATACAGACCCCTTTTAAGACATAGTTTCTTATGTCATTACTTTATACAAGCAGGTCAAATTCCATCTTGGCAATAATCTCTTGCTCCTAACCTTTTTCTTTGATTATAAAAGTCATATATGTTCATTGTGGAAAATGTAGAGAATGCACAGCACAAAGAGGAGGAAGAAAAAGCATTTTAAGGCCCTCTTTTAGAAGTAACCACGGTTAGGCAGTTTCGACAAAGACACATTTTCTTTGGTCTCTGTATGTTTGTTTTTTTAAGAAGTGACCATATTGTACGTGTGTTCCTGTGAGCTGCTTTTTAACCTCGCTGTGTATTATGTCAGCAAATACTTGGTCCCCTGTGGTGTTGCTTTTGAGGCCTGCATCATACTCCATCGACAGTTCGTCTGTGTTCAGGGTTTTCTTTAAAGAATCTTTATCAGGTGCTTGCTCCCACTCAGTAACTGGTTTAATTTTTTTTCTGTAGTCAATAGTCAGCAAAGTCATCAGACGCCTTTGAATTGAGGACAACGGGCTTTGTCTTGAATATCTTTGGTGTTATCTTTGTGTACAGCACTGGACAATTGCACTGGGATATTCAGAGCCTAAATTGAGGGCAGCTTAACATATTTAAAGATACGAGCACAGAGACAGCCACAAAGGCATGGGAAATAAAAGCCTTTCTTTTACTATCTGGAATATTTTCTCCAACATAGTATACTTCCACAGAGTAGATGCTTATTTTTCTTTGAATAATGAGTTTAATATATCTAATTCAATTATTCTTTGTGTCAGCAGAATGGCTTCTCCTCAGCTCTTCGGCTGTTAGTTCCATATGATATTTGAATCAGTTCTTTTAATTGCATGTATTAAGTGTCAGTCATTCTGCTGTGTGTTGGCCAAATGGCCAGAGAAACACAGCCCCCCCTTCCCATACATCAGACAGTCATTCAATTAACAACCACGGTTCTTTGACACAGTAGGATGAATTCATGATGCAGGCAACTGAAGGGGCGGGTCAGCAATTCCAATTTTATTGGTGGCTTAGACTGAAAAATAAAGCCAGGAATTGAAGATTTCAAGATGCTAAATTATGTCTTCAGATATTAAAATGATGCATTTAATTGTCTAAAGCTATTTTTATGGCTAAACTTCTTCGTCGGCAGTTTGTATGACGGGCGGGGGGAGGACGTGATGTAGAATGAACCCAGGTGCTGGCTCCTGTCGCCCCCCTGCATTTCTCGACGAAATTCCCTGTGTTTTACGAGTAACAGCTTCCCTGCACAAAGACTCCTATGACTTTTTCCCTACGAGTCTAATTTGAAAAAAGAATTCTTCTCAAGGGTTTAGAAAGTAATCATAAAATGAGAGGAATAATAAATATTGTGCCTTAACGCAGAGACTGGCATAGATAGAAAGATTTGGTACACCTGGGTGTAATTTTAGTTAATAACCATAAGAGACAGGTTGAAAGTTGGCTGTTTTGGAGGGGGCGGGCATGGCTGCATCTCATATTTGCAAAAGTGATTACATTATCTGAGATGAAAATGCTATTCTATTAACAACTTCAATAAGCATTGCATTTGGGGGAAAAATCTTTTTAATAAAAAGTTCCCGAAGTTCACTCTAACTTAAAATATACAAGTGAGGAAAAAGTACTTACTCTGATTTATGTGTCTTTTGGAGGTGTAATTATTGGCTTTTTACTCACCTATGTAAAACAATGTACTTTTGTAAATGGATTTCTGGCCACTTTGTACAGACTTCTCCCCCACCCCCTATTTTTTTTCTTACATAAAAAGTAAGCACTGTCAATCAAGGAATTTTAAGGTTTATTTCCTCTTTAGAAATGATTGATAGCCTTTTAGATTTACAAGTTGACAAGTTAAAGGGTTCTATTGGTATAATTATGTACTAAATTCACAGTCTTTCAATTTAAATGTCCTTTTAAAACCACGAGATTATCATACCTGTATTTTGAAAAGTGGGCCAGTCAGTTTGGGTTGGTATACAAATTGCTTCCATTAGCCTTGGGACCTATTTGAATTTAATACGGTTTTTTAAAGTTAGCAGTAGTATGAATCTTACTTTTAAAATTTAGGTTAATGGAAAGTCATTTTAAGTAAAGCATGTGGCAACTTGTTTTCTAATGTATAGCGGAATCTCAGAACTACAAAGACTGTCTTTTTTTATTCAGTATGGGAGAGAATGTGTGGTTGAACACTTCGGTTACACTGAAAAAGAAAAGAAAAGAACCCACCCACCACCCATTACTGAGAAGATACGAGGGGAATGGGTGGGGGGTGGAGCCCCCATCTTCTCCTGACGGGGGAGGAAGGATGGAGGCATTTTATGTCCTGGGGAGGAAATTGGAGAATGACAGACCAGAGCCCGCTTTGTGTTGTGTTTGCATTAAGGCGGCTTTGAGGAGGGTGTAGTCAATGGAAGTATAACAAGGCCCATTGTCTCCAAATATTATTCCAGGTTTGCTCTTTGGTCTTTTCCAGGATTCTTGGAGCCCCTGCTGCTCTTAGCTAGTGCTTCATAGAGGCTGGTCTTTTTTCCTGAAATAATACTGATGTCAGGAATCGGTCTGTCATTTTAGATGCGAAGGTGTTGTATCAAGGTCATTTTCAATGCCCAGCTCTTTGCCCCTCACCGCACTCTTGCAGGCTTAATTGCCACGGAGGGCACTGAGATATTATTATGTCAGCCGAGGTCCACAAGAGATTTGGCAACAAAGCAAGTACTTTCAACTCTCCTGCTTTTTAGAATCTGTAGATACTCTCGGACAAGCGCTTGAGCATTTTGACCTCTGCTTTTGACTAAAGTGAACCCTAAAGCCTCTATTAGATACCACTTTCTATTTTCAGTAATGTCAGGAGTATAAAATTGGGCCAGAAGAGCTGAGTTCAAGACCTGCTACTACGTGGTCTTTTGAGCGAGTCGCGCTCTGCCATGGTCAGTAGCAGAAGTCAGGTGGTGGAGATGTTCAGCAAAAGATACATTCATCTGGTCATTTCATCTGATTCAAAGGTTATCGATCACGCTTTCCACTTCCCTGTTACGTCCACACCATCAGTGTTGCAAATCACATTCTGTTCCCCGAAACCGTTCTAATCGTGTGGCTTCTCCATTGCAGCGCTCAACGAGCCCACCATCGACTATGGTTTCCAGAGGTTACAGAAGGTCATTCCCCGGCACCCTGGAGATCCTGAGCGTTTGCCAAAGGTGAGGGCGCCTCTTCTCTGGGTCTTGGTCTCTGGCAACTTGGACTTGGGTGATTGGCAGGGAGTTCTGCTGCTGATAAAAATGAGTTTGTAGATGAGCAACTCAGTATTTTTGTTCTTCGTACGCTTGGTACTATAAGGTAAGTGATAATGAAAGTAGCAAACACTTATGCTGTGCCAGGTAATATTGTACTTATTTTTACACATGTGATGTCATTTCTACCTCTCAAAAAACTCTCCGAGGCTGCTACTATTACTACCTCTGTCTCAGAGATGGAAATAATCAAGCAAAGAGGGGTTAAATCATTTGCCCAAGGTCACACAGTATGTAAATTGCTAAACCGAGATTCATACTTATGTGGTCTGGCTCCAAAATCCAGATTACTAATCACTGCATCATCCCAGTTCTCAAGAGGAACAAGAACACTGCTTTTCTGCCTGCACAAAAATGAGTCCTCATCCCTGGTAAGGGGAGAACACAAGGGAACGTGTTGGTAGGTCTTGCATCTGGAGAAACAAGACAGCACTTCTGCCCCCTAGAGCCACCCCCCCTAACTGGGAGGCAGGGTGAGAACCGAAACCAAAGTTCAAGGCAGAGCAGCACGTGCCACACGGCAAGTGCGTCGTTAATTAGCTGCCAATGCGGGGAGGAGGGAAGGTCTCAGTGAACCTGTTGCCCGTGTTGGGGCCATCCCTGTCTGTGTTCCGAAGGGGCGCGGGCCCTGTGTGGGAGAGACCACCAGACCCAGCGCCACACATAACAGGAAGAACGGTGCCTTTAACCCAAGTGTGGTGAGGACCCGGAGGTGAGGACAGTGCAGTGCTGAGGGGGTGTGGACTACAGGGTTAGTGGAGCTACCATTCACAGTGCACTGACAGCAAACTGAAATTTCCTTCTCTACATACGTGGAAACAATTAGAAATCGAATGAGTAGATGAGAGTCCCTCTCTTTGCTAAAGCATGTCTAGAGATAGGTCTGCCTCTCCTCCCTAAGCACTTGTGAAATGAAGCTGGCCTCCTTCCTGGCTCAGCTGGCCTCGCTGGGAGATCAGTTCACCATCCAATTCTACTTCTGCACCCACCGCCCTGGGAGGCAGAGCCGCCTGTCGGAACAGGCCTGGTGCAGGAGGGGGCTGAGGGGCGGGGTGTGTGGGGGGCACTGCTGCCCAGAGACAGGAAGGACTGTGACAAGCACCTGCGTCCGCCCTCCACCTAGACCCCAGGGAAAGAACCACAGCCTTCGGTCCCCACCCTCAGCTTCCCAGAGCAGCCTCGTTCCCACAGAGCGCTGTTCACCTTGGTAAGCACTTCTCGGAAGCATGTCACCTGAGGAAGAAGTCAGGTGATGTGTCGGTCTGCTCATATCCTTGTCTTGGGCAGGGGCCTCCGTCTTTACACCTCACTCCCTTCCACCTTGCTTTATTCTTGGCGAGTAATGAGATAATCTAAGGATAAGCGTGAATGGCAGCCTGCTCCCATAGCGAAGATGTGCAGTGGAAGGATTTGTACCTTCGGGCTCTCTGTCTAGACGGAACCTGACTCCCGTGCCTTTCCTCTGGGGCAGCCACTGGCCATTTCACTGGCAATTTTATAGCACGGTGACATAAATAGTGTGTGTCCCCCTCCCAAGGACAGTGCCTTACGTGTCTCAGCGGCAGGAAGAAAGTGTGGGTGCAATGCCAGATCCTTCCCATTGTTTCCATCTGGGGCGTCTTCACTTGACTTTTGACATTTGCCGTCTCTGGAGTCTGTCGGAGGGACAGCAGGGGGCAGACTGGGTGGGGTGGCACGCAAAGTGAGGGCAGTGGCTTGCCCTGCAATGGGGGTCAGAATTCTTTTCTTAAAAAAAGTTAGACAAAATTCTTTAGCTCTTTTGTACCTCAGTTCCCTTCTCTGTCAAATGGAGATGGTAATATTTCCTACTTTGGGGGGGTCACCAGTGACTTAACCCTTAACAGAAGAAGGTAGCTGTGATTGCGTCCTGATGTGTTAGAGTGGGACCCTGGCTTCTGTGGCCTCTTCCCTCCCAGCTCAGCAGAGCAGGGCATGGTTTATCATCCGTGCCTCAGTTTCTTCATCTAGGAGATAAGGACATAATCATGCCTGCTTCGTGGGGGTCACCCAAGGGTCAGAGGTAATCCTGTGGGTGCCTCAGCATAGTGTCCACCTACGGCTGCCACACGATGAACGATCACTGAAAAATAGGAAACAAATCAGGTTTCACCTGGGCGAGGTCTAAAGAAGCCAGGCAGTACTTTGCTTCTCTGTCAAGAAAGGAGACAAGTGGGAATGTAGGCTTGAGTGTTGTGTGCTTTCTTCTAAAGCCATTTTTGCCGTGGCACACCACGTTTAGAAACGTTGGACACGTAGCCCAGGCACGTGTGGCTTCTTCCCCGGTGGCCTGATGGTGAAGTTCCCAGCCCCTTTGCCCTGGGTTTGGGATGGGTAATCAAGGCCACAATGGGCTTGTGTGTTAAGGAAACACTCCACAGCTTGCGTCCACCACTTGACCGTGCAAGGACTTGGCCGGAGCCCACCCCAGGAAGCCCTGTGTGTGACTCAGATCAGAGAGGCCGTCCTCTTGGCTCCGAGCGTGAAGGTGGAGCGAGAGTTCAAGAGCAGGGCCAGGAAGCGGCGGATGGAGCCAGCACGAGCTATTCCTGTGGACTGGGGAGGCTTATCTGGCCTCTTGCTGTCCATTGTTAGGGGCAGAAAGAGGGGCTCCGCCTCTCTTAGGGTCCCGGTCAGTGTTTGTCAAACAGGAGCGTTTCCCTGAGCCGAGGACCACACACCTCAAAAAACAAACTGCACTTTATTAAACCCATGTGTTTGTGAATAGACAAAGCTAGATTCATACAGCCACCCACATATTCTGTCAAATGAAACTGCTCCAAAGGCCGAGCAGACAGCTTTCCATAATAATATGCCTTTGTATAGTGGCTTGGGCTTTTTCAAAGAACTTACACAGGCTTTGTTTTATTGGAGCCCCTCTCGTGCGAGGAGCCAGGAGAGCGGACCTCGCTCCCGCTCACCAGTGGGAGAACGGGGGAAGCCGAATCCTTCTCTCTAAATTATTTTGTCCCCGAAAGTCACCATTAGTGAGAGTTGCTGTACACACAAATTTAAAATGCTATAATTATGCTAACCCCAGATGTTGTTTGGTTTCCTTCTCCATATGCACACGGGGAAGGGCAGGCTAAGGTTTTTAAATCACAGCGTTCTGTTCTGTTTCATGCAGACTCGCCTGCCTCCCCTCTCTCGGTCCTGGCAAGAGGGAAAGGAATGTGTGCCCAATTCTGGGGTGAAGGTTGACTTTTCTTATAATGTCAAGGGGAGGGGGACGGGGGCTGTGGTCAGTCGGAAGCTCCGAGGTGACGAAACGCATGATGCAATCCAGAGACACTGAGCAGGAGCTCTGTCTGTGTTGAAGGCCAGAGGCGTCTCCGTCCCCTTCCAGTTTGCTGGTTGTCTTCCTGAGTGGTCAGCGAGCACTAGTGCCAGGCAGTGGGCCCCGCATTAGCAGCGGGTCCCAGGGAGCCGGCCCCCTTTCATCGATGCCTGTGTGTGCCCAGCATGGCTTCATCAGGTTTCTGATGGGCACCGGGGCCAAGAGAGAGGGCTGTCAGATCAGACAGACGTGGAGTGGAAAACCAGGCCCACTACTCGGTGTACTTGACTCAACCTTCTCAGCCTAGGTTTTCCCTTTCCTTAAAGCAGCTGCCCAGTGCTATCGGGCATTCACATACAGTTTATGCAAAGAGAGCTCTCTGGCCTGTAGCAAGATATCAGTCAGTGGGGGCCACAAATGCCTGCAGGGTGGGTGCCCCCCATTTTAGAAGAGCCCGAGTTCCCAGAGGGCCAGTGACTTGGTGCAGCTTCTCGGCCAGCCCGTAGAAAGCAGGTTCGAACCCAGGTCTCCAGGCCCATTGTTCCCACCGCACAGAGCTCGCACTTTCCCATCCAGTCTGCACACCCACGTCAGTCTGCCCCGAGGGGCGGCGTCTCTCTCCTGCCCCTCGCCTACACCTCACCCCCGTCCTACTCAGACTCCCTCCAGCATCTGCGTACTCCCCACAGTACGGGGGCTGCCCTTCCCAGGGCAGACATGTTTTTTCCTCCAAGAGCCAGTCCCTCTTTTGGAGAAAATAAAGCAGTTTGAGAAAAGTAACAAAGGCAGCATTTGTGTATTTTGCTTTATGGAGCTGAAAATATCTGGTAAATTGATCCAGTGGGAGTAATAAATACACATTACTTTATCTTGTTCTTCATGTCCTATACCCCTGAGCCTTGATGGAACAACAGCACTTAATAGACTTAAAAAAGAGTAATTATACTCATTGGTGGTGTGATTTTTCAGCCCTCCCAGCCCTGCCTGACCTTCTAATTTAGCTCGCCGTGTCTAACTAATGCATTTATATTCATCTTTTATGAAGCATGTATAGTACAGAATTGACTTGAGTGCCTTTTGCAAGCTGTCCTCCTAGGCCCCCAGTCTGGTTAGCAGTGAGGAGCGGGCGCTGTTCGTCTCTGTACGGCCATATGTATAGATAAGGCTGGTACCTGGCTCACGGCACTTCTTCATCCTTTATGAAACATAATAAAAAGTATTTATTATATTTTTACTTTAAAGCTTTTATACATTCCAGCATTATTTACAGCTAAACATGCAGGAAAAAGATGCGAGTGTTTTTAAAATGATTACCGTTAATGTTTCTGCTTGTCAGAAGTGCTTAAATTTTCCTGCACTTTGTCTAAAAACTTAGTACTGTTGCCTTTTAAGAACAACACATTTAAAAGATCCTGCAAGTCAGATTTGCAAACACTGCTGACAGTTTGTGATGAATGATATTGCAAAATTTGCAAGATGTTTGTCATTTCGCACAGCCGAAATATTAAGGAATGGATTAAGAAATGCGAACCCCCCCCCCGCCCCCACCCGTGGAAAACAGCCATCCCAAACAAAACCCGAAGGAAACCTCAACCAAACCTTGAACCGAGAGCACACCCACCGGAATGGCTCTCTCACCCGGGCCTCCTCTCCCAGCTTCCCACTCAACCAGTGGAACCCAATTGTTCTCAATGCATTTTCTCTCACCATATGGTCTCCTCATTACCATACACTAAGAGTCCATATGGGAAACTTGTGAAATGAACTGTATTCATTTCAACTGCCAGATGAGCAGCCTTTTGCTTTGCAAGCTTAGCTTAAGTCATCTGCTGTCTTCGGGTTGTTATGGCAACACGGCACCAATAAAAAATTCTAATCTACTGTAAGTGATCACGGTATTTTAAGTGCTTGCCTATAACTGCCCTCAAAGGGGAGGACAGGGGAGGAGTGATATTTGTCCGAGGAGCAAAGGGCTCTTCTTTATTCCAGCAGGTGTCAGTAAGGAAGCTGGGGAGACGCAGGGGGAAGGGCCGGAGTAGCCAGAGCAGATCTGAATTGTCGAGGAAGGTGGATTGCAGAGGGTTGGATGGCAGTGAGGATGGACTGTAGACCCTTTGGGTGGGTCTGGAAAGACACGGAATGTCAAAACCATAGTTCTTCCGGCAGACACGGTACTCTGCCAGCGTGGTGCAGACCGAATAAAACTCAAGGTCTGAACTGCGCAGGCAGCCAACCCCCGTGAAAGCGTCTCCTTCAGTGGCGCGTGAAAAAACCTCAGCCTCCACCATCCTGCTCCTCCTGTACACGGGAATTAGTCATCGCCAACCCCGTGCTAATTGAGAGTACCTTAAAGTAATGGAAGTAGGCAGCAACATCCTTAAATGTAAATCATTTTCACCTCCGCAGGCCACATGATATGTTGCATCTCTGTCGCTCTATCTGTATTGAAAGTGAATGTTTATAGTCTCAGTTCATCAGTTCACATTAGCCTCATGCTGAATATTTAAACACAGAACAATTTGAACACACCATGGAGGAAGACAGTGACTGCACTTTCATTTGGAACAGCACGGGCTCATCTAATAATAATTTAGTAAATCAGCCATTTAGTGGCACGGTTGTGCACTGCTTTGTGCCAAATATTATTCCGTTCCACTGTACACTTGCAGAATTGAAATGTAGACTCCAGTCACAGGCCCTGCGTTTGCTCAACGGAGAGACGAGACCCCAAACCACCCTCCCTGAAGAGCGCTCGTGGTTAGCGATTTATCATAAATACAGGGCTGGGGCAAAATGAAACTGGAGTTGGCTGTATACAATGTATTCTAATTATGCTTTTATTGTTTTAGTCTTTATGCAAAGACTATCAGTAATTCAAAACCTGCAGTTGCATCAGTGCAAACACAAATAAGAAATCTGTGCATAACCACATTGCCTGTTCGCAGAGAAGGGGATGACTAAGGGTTTCAGAAAAGCATCAGGAAAGACGAGACATCTTTATCTTCCACACAGTGACACCGGCCACTCTCTCTCTCTCTCTCTTACTCGCTGATTTATTTTTTTAATTTGAAGAAACTGTTACCATTCTATTCAGGAACCAAAGTGACTCAAACAAAAAAATATATATACACAAGATCGTATTATATAGTATAGTCAACTCTTAGACAAAGCAGGCTTTTAAATGTAAACAATTTAAAATTCTTTTATTACAATTTACATTCACTATTATTTTATATTAAGTTCAGGTGTACAGCATAGTGGTTAGACAGTCATATACTTTACAGAGTGATCTCCCTGATAGTTCAAGCTCCTACCTGGCACCATGTACAGTTTTTTCAGTATTATTGACTGTATTCTCTATGCTGCACATTGTTACATCGCTGTGACTGTTTTGTCATTACCAGTTTGAACTTCTCAATCCCTCTGCCTTGTTCACCCAGTCCCTCAATCCCTCTCCTTTCTGGCAACCCCATCAGTTTCTCCTCTGCATCTAGTAGTGTGTTTCTGTTTTGTTTATTTGGTTCTTTAGATTCCACATATAAGTGAAATTACATGGTATTTGTCCTTCTCGGTCTGATTTATTTCACTTAGGGCAGCACCCTTAGGTCCATCCATGTTGTTGGAAGTTCTTTTTAACTGTCAAGTGCATTTGCATGGTATATATGTACCACCTCTTTATTAATGTACATATCTCTTGATGGGCACTTGGGTTGCTTCCGTGTCTTGGGCATAGTAAAGCATGCTACAAGGAGCATAGGGGGATGCTTATATTTTTTCTAATTAGTGTTTTGGCATTCTTTGGATATATATCCAGAGGCAGAATTGCTAGGCCATGAGGCAGTTCCAGTTTTAATTTTATGAGGGGGCTCTGTACTGTTTTCCACAGCGGCTGCACCCGTCTGCAGCCCTGCCGACAGTGCATGAGGGTTCCCTTTTCTCCACATCCTCACCAACACTCGTCATGTGATGACTTATTAATGATGGCCACTCTGACAGGTGGGAGGTGATGTCTCCTTGTGGTTTTAATTTGCATCTCTCTGATGATTAGTGACACTGAGCATCTTTTCACATGTCCTACTGGCCATCTGTATGTCCTCTTTGGAAAAGTGTCTCTTCAAGTCCTCTGCCCATTTCTTAATTGGATTGTTTGTTTGATGTTGAGTTGTATAAATTCATTATAAATTTTGAATTTTAACCCCCTATGGGATGTATCATTAGCGAATACCTTTTTCCATTTGGTGGGCTGTATTTTCATTTTGTAGAGGGTTTCCTTTGTTGTGCAAAACTTTTTAGTTTGATGTAGTTTCATTTGTCTGTTCTTTCTTTGCCTTGCCCAAGGACATATATCAGGGAAAAGATGCTGCTAAGAGAAATGTCAGAGATTTTACTACCTGTGTTTTCTTCTAGGAGTTTTATGGTTTAAAGTCTTATATTTAAGTCTTTAATCCATTTTGAGTTTATTCTTGTGTGTGGTGTAAGAAGGTGGTCTAGTTTCATTTTTTTTTGCACATTTCTGCCCAATTTTCCCAGCAGCATTTATCGAGTAGACTGTTAAACAAAGCATGCTGGAGTTTGGTTCTCAAAAGCTTTGTCTCTGCCTTCTCATCAAAACACAAACTGTGGAATGCAGTACATTTCCCGCATCTCTCCCCTCGATCTTCCAGAAAACTTACAGGCAAATGCCACTTCGGCATTTTCATAATATACAAAGTGTAGGGACTCGGTGTTCCCAAGTGCTTCTTCCGTCATGGGAGTTTAGCCGAGATCCATGCACCCCTGACATTTTATATAGGAGTGTGTGTGTGTGTGTGTGTGTGTGTGTGTTTTGAGCATGCACACACTCATGTAGGCATGTATGATTTTTCTGAGAAGGGAGATGGTAGTTTCAGTTAAAAAACCCAGGATCCTCACAAGAGTTATAATTCTACTTTTTTGAATATTTATTTTATCTCCAAGTAACTTATTCAGCAGGAAGTTATTCTGCTTGTCATTATTGTAGCATGCCCATTTTAGAGGTGGGCAAACTGAGGCTCAGAAAGGGCAAGCAACCTACTCAAACTTGCACAGCTTGGGCTGGTGGATGAAGGTTGTCTACCTCACCAGACTTCTTCACCATTTGTCTGTCCAGGATCTTTCGCAGTTTTGCCAACAAGGGTGTGAACAGCACCCAAGGCACATAACGCGCATTGACTTTGAGAATGCATGGAATGCCCTGGCAGGTGTGGCTCAGTGGATTGCGTGCCAGCTTGCAAACCAAAGGGTTGCTGGTTTGATTTCCGGTCCGAGCACACACCTGGGTTGTGGGCCAGGTTCTCGGTAGGGGGCCTGTAAGAGGCAACCACACATTGATGTTTCTCTCCCTTTTTTTCTCCCTCCCTTCTCCTCTCTCTAGCAATAGATAAATGAAATCTTTAAAAAAAAAAAAGAATGCAGGAAAGCAGGAAATGTGTCCAACTTCTCTGGAACATAAGGGAGGTTCATCAGCATCATTGCAGGCTATTGCTCCACGAGCCCTGTGTGCCAGCTGAGCCAGGCGCTGGTGTTAACCCTGCTTCACAGACGAGGAAACAGACACGGGATTGCAGTGCTAACAAGTGGCAGAGCGTGGGTTTGAGCCACCTCTGTTGGATCCCAGGGCCTGTACCCTTGAGCACTGCCTCCTGAAATTAAAAAAAGGGAATTTTAAGAAAAAAAAAAGGCAATTTGCAAACCAGTCTTTTAAAAAATCCCTCAACTTGGCCAGGGGGAACAAGGAACTGATAGGTTACTTTACAAATGGCTGAACAGGGCCAAAGCGGCAGCAAGAATTTAAAAATATACACATACGAACCTTGGAAATAATTTTTTCTCTTTAGCTGCAGACTCATTGTTATAGGGACTTACAATAACAGTTTACACCAATAGCTTAATTCGGGAACCTCTTTCAAGTTCTTTTTTTAGCACTGAGGTCTTAATCAGGGGGACTATTAGTTCAGCCTACTTCATATCACACCCCCCCCGCCAAAAGAGCATTGAATGTAATTACTCACTAGTTCAAGGAGTCACAGGACGAACAAAAGACTACCTCATTTCTACCTCCTAACCGTCCAGTGTCCTCCGACAGGCTGAAGCCCTTAGAAACAGAGAGGCTAGGAAGCATTCGGACTCACAGATGCTTCTCAGCCTTGAGTGACACGTTGGTGAAGCGTCGGGGTCATAAGGACTGAGCCCCAGGGGTCTTGGAGCAGTGGGCTCCAACTGCGGTTACATCAGGACAATCCGTGAAAGCCTTGGAATCGTCCTTCACAGATACATTTGTCTGGAGGTCCATATCGTAACTGATGACGGTCAATAGTTTTAGAAGCAACACACAACTGTAGTTTTTGCTTCCCTGAGACAGCTGTAAAGGGCAGCGTTGTGTTGGCATGCACAGATCACGGACTCAAGTTTCAGTATATGTGCTTGTCCAAAACCATGAATATACACATACGTTTGTAGACACATGCCAAATGCACATACATAGATATATGCAGACATACACATGACAATAAATCTCTTCGTTTACTCAGTGGTCCTCAGTGGTCCTTTTACTTTCAAACCAGATATTTCTTCTTTTCCCGCCCAAGGAAACGGAAGCCGCAGCCAAGAGACAAAGAGAAACAGAAGTAGTTAATATTTGGCTTTTGTGTTTCTGAGAGCCCGGGCCTTGGCGACTTAAAAGGTTTTCAAGGGTAATGTTGACTCCAGGCCGTTTTTATTTCATGCGTTCACTTTACAGCCTAGCCCTGAAAAAGGTACCTCTGTCCGTAGCCTTCGCTTTAAGCAGAGACTTTTATCCTGATCAGAAAGCCGATTTCCAAGGCCACTCAGCAGGACCTAACCCAGAGCGTTGGTCTGAAACCAGTACAATGAATTGGAATCAGAAGCGCCAGCCAGAGGTTACCAGGTTCAGCTCTGTACCTCCGAGCAGGTCGTGCTCACAAGGGTGCACATGCCATTTTTCACTGCATTTGTGGCGGGAAGCGCCCCAGGCCCCCATTCACCAATTACCATGACACCGTTTCGAGCGGGATGCCAGGAGGCCGGGAAGAGGGGGGCAGCCATTGTCATAACTCTTTCTCAGGAATACCTGGTTTCACTATTTATACCTAACTGCTGACACTTGAAAAGTCGAACATTTTGGTAAAATGCATCAAGCCGTAATGTTTCTTTTATGAGATCCCCTTGCAGGAGAGGGAGGTGTGGCCCCTGGTGGAGGCCGAGCTGTTATCCATCACAGTGAAGTCAGCTGTCCTAGCGGCTTCGCAGAGGTCACGCGATCGAACCAACAGCTCTTACAACTGTATTATTGCTTACGGAACAGTAATTGAGGCACCAGATAAAAATTACCTGGTCTAATAGGCAGCGAACAATTTTCACTCAATAAAATTATAAGCCGAATCATTCATTTCATAACACTCTGGCTAATTTATTTGTTGACCTTTTAATATCCATAGCTCTTCAGTGGTATTAACTGCAACTCAGACAAAATCTCTTGTTCATTTCACTTTCATTGATTTTTTTTTGCCATTGAGGCAATAACAGCTGCTTGCAAACAGCCTTTTTCTTTCCACTGTAAAAGTCAATCATGTAAGTTAGCATGTCTTACGTGGCTATCACCACGTTAGCTCACAACCTGCTTTAATTTCATGTGGTTCAGGGGTCTTCGGTACCACGGTGTAACAAAGGCAAAGCTTTTTGCGGGGCCTCCAGCCCGATGATACATTGTTATGCATGTGAGGCGTGGTGTGGGGCGTGGGGGCTCTCATCTAACCTGAACAAGAAATCTACTTTAAAATTACAGGAGGTCGAGAAGTGGCCCCTGCATTTCCTTTAGACTAGCATGCTTTCCATGCCTCTTGTACGAGCACCAGCAGACCCCTTCCAAGTATTTCATTCCTTTGCTCTCTGCAGATTCTGATTGCAGCTTGAATTTTATTTTTCTTGAAAGACTCTGGGCGATGAGCGGGCTTCAGAACACTCAGTACGTTTCGATGAACGCTTCCTATATCATAAAATACTCAGAAGTCTTTAGAATATGGGGCCGTAAAACGTAATTGTTACACATTTGCCACTTTATGCCTCCCTGGAAACAACCACTTGCTACCTACCCCTTGCCTGGGCCCCCCGCCTTTCCATTTCAATTCACTCTAAAGTGGTCTTTAGCCATAACGAGAATGCCCCTTTCCACAGAAACGTGTTTAATTATATCCACGCGAAGTGTGAGTGACTCTTCCCGGTCACAGGGCTTCTGAGGAAGGAGCGTTTAAAGGGTGACACGGAAGGTTCCCGATGATCTCTGCGGCGAGCCCTGCTTCAAGTTCATATTGCCAGAAAAATGAAAAATTCGAGGAATGCCTCGGAGGATCGGAAACTAAACAGGGCTCAAGGATTATTTTGGTTTGTTTTGCTCAGTCCCTCGCTGCCCTCATTATGTGATTTTTTAGAATGCAAAGTCTACCATCGTGGAATTTTCCGTTTGGCTGAGTAAACACAAAGGAAGTGGGGACGTAAAAGTGCCCCCCGCAGGAGTGCCTCTCAGTACAAGCCGTAGTCATGGCTTTGCATGGCCAGCTCTGCAGGGAGTGGGCCCTTCTGGGGAAGGTTTTGGTTTTTGGGATGTCCCATCTGGAGTGTCACCCGGACGTTCGGAAGCAGGCAGGGCAGGGGCTAGAACCTGGGGACGAATGATCTGAATGTACTGCTCAAAATCTGGACCCCATCGTAAGCCTCGAGGTGAGCAGGGGAGAGTGAAATCAATGCTGATTTCATTCGTGGCTGCTTATCATCTTTAAATGGGGAGTGATTTTGCAACCTCGTTTTCTGTCGCTGATATCTGCACCCACTGCGTTTTGACTCCCCTGATAAGGCAGAGCAGATCGGTGATAAATGGGTGTCAGAAAAAGGTGCCGCGACAGAGAAGTATTGGTCTTCTTTCTCAGTATCACCCAAGTCAACTTGACTCGGATGACGGTAGTTTAACTTCTGTTTTCTGCAAAACATTCTTTCCCACTCGAGGGGGCAGAAAGCAAGGCACAGATTGTTCTTTCGAATTACCGAAGCATCCCCAGACCTTAATTTTATGAGGGGGTTCCCAGAGTCTCAAAATTGGATTCTGAAACTCGCAATTGACGTTGTATCGGTAGACGGGTGTCCATCTGGCTTTGCGAGCTGGCCCACGGGAGCGCTGAATGAGAGGAAATGGAGGCCATCTCCCCTGCGCACCTGGGTTTGAATTGCACAGGACAGTGAATTGGGTGTCTGCATGGCCTCAGTATTAGACAATTAGATACTCCTCCCCTTCCTCCTGGAAGCCTGGGAAGTGGATATGAGCTTATTAGCCGCACACGTGAGGTCAGGCACTGATGAGAAGACCTCCGTGGAAGGTAAGTCGTCCTCAGAGGCTCCACTGTCAGGAAACAGAAGGGGAGATGAACTAACCGCATCTGCATATCAGACATGCGATGCCTGGCTCCCGAGAGCGTGCAAATACCTACGTATTTCTAAGGGTCTAGGAGTACAGGTAATAAAAGGCTAATGTTCACCAAGACCAACCTCCTGTTGCTAGGAGCCCATAACTCGACATAATGTCTGTGCCCAACATGATTCATTTTATTAATCACAAAATTAAAATGTAAGCACAAACCAGCAGGAGTGACAGAGTGAATTCATAAAAGCGGGGGAGCATCGAAGTCCCCACAGTGATCAAGACTTAACCTTTGGGAATTTACATATTGGACTGAAAAGTCTAGAGCCCAATGGAGCACCAAATTTAAGTCTTCCACTTTTATAAACTAGGCTAAATATGTGACTTTGTCATTTCATCATGTAAATTAAGCGTGCACTTCTAAAAATCAGTGACTATCTTAGAATAAACTCTTCAACAAGAATTTCTCAGGGCTCTTGATTTGGAAAACCTCATGCTGGGGGCTTAGAGAAGGGGAGTAAGACACCTCCCTGGCCTTGAACCTATAGCCTGATGTGGAGAGTGAGCACTAACAGGCATAGGATCAGAGCAAAGGCACCCAATGGCACTGACAGCTCTGCTCTGCTCTGCTCTGCCCTGCTCTGCTGGGTGGTACGGTCAGCACCATTTTTCAGAGGCTGAGCGAGATTAGGAGCTGGGCTACCAGCGAAGGCGGAATTGATTCTGACAGGATAGCGTCATTCTCAGCAGCTCAGGCTCTGACGTCTCACGGGCCTGAGGTTGAGTCCCTGCTCAGCCACTTGTCAGTGGTGTGAGCTCAGGGGAAGCTGGCTGGCTTCTCTGAGCCTCCGTTTCGTCATCTGCCAAACGGTGATACAGACAACACCGTAAGAGGCTCTCTGTGAAGACTGAATAAGTTGATGCCCCACCTTCAATAGACCGTAGTTATCATTTTCGTTACTGTACCACTGCTACCACCACCTTTAGAGGGTGGGAAGGCATTGTCGAGGTTGGAGTCAGCATTCCAGGGGAAGGAAAGGCAGGAGGAGGGGATGTGTGGAGGTGGGGAGGGGCCCTGCACTCGACTTCTGGGCTGGGAAGAGCTGGCATGGCCAGAATAGAGAGCAGTTCTTCGTGTGTGTAGGGTGACAGGCTGGGCAAGGGGGTAGAATCTGGACAATCCCGGTAGAACCCTGTACCTTGATTCTGGGAAGACAGTGCGCCTTGAAAGATTCAGTGATATTGGTCTGTGCTATGGGGACAACAGGAAGCTCACCCATGATTTGCCCATTGATTGGGCTGCAGCGTAGGAAGTAAAGCTGACCCTCACCTCTGTGTTTATACCCCACTCAGCGTTCTTCTAATAAGGGCTCCAGAACAGAAGTAAGACCCAGAACAGTTACACTGGGGCTGCTTCTGGGAACCTGTCTGTCCAGCAGCCGTCTCAGCATTTCTGCAAACTCCTAGGTGAAGTCTGGCTTAGTCGTCTTTTTCTCTTCAGACCCCCACTCACTCACTTATCCACCGATGGCCATGGCAGGACAGGTGAGACCAGGTTTTAATTGTGAGAGGGAATAAATCAGTGAAAAATTGTTGTTTTTAAGGAGTAAACTCCCTTTGTTTCTTTAATAGAGAGGAGAACCAAGGCCATGAAAGGAAAAACAGTCTGACTCAGGATGTGGGTTGAGAGCGAGCATTAGCTCTGTGAGGAGACTCTCCAGGTTCTCGATATTTAGGATACTAATATTTGTCTTCTTAATTCCCCAATGGGATATGTTTTTTTTTAAATCCAAGGATAGGATTAATTATCTTGGAAGAATCTAATCTCTACCCTCATGTTTTAAACTGCAAGCAGGGAGATGTTTTAAACATTATGAAAAGAAGAGGAAATCTCTCCTGACAAATAAATGCCTTGAAAAATTAGATATTAGTACCAGTCAAGTGCTCTTTCTTTTCAGAAATATTAAAATTGCACATTAGAGTGGAAGGGATCCTTATACTATGCTCCCTCCTAATGCCACAAAACATAAGACTTTAGGAACACTTTCAGAGACAAAAGATTATATGAAACATCCAGCTCTTCCCCTGATGGGAAATTTCTTTCTTTTTTTTTTTTTCACATCCCAGGCTCAATCATTTCCTAATGTGAAATTACAGATTTTTCAAATTACCATATAAAACTGCAAAAAAATTACACTGGTGACCACAGAGAAGATAGCATATACTATCAATTTGATTTTAAAAGGCATACATCTTTTATACTACCTGTCATTTTTATAATGCCTTTTACAAATTTAATCAATACATTTTAACATTCTATATACTTTAAGTGCAATATACAATAAATATTCAAGTTTCATCTTAAACATGCTTTAGCCTTTAAATTGTTAAAACTGCACTGCCCTTTCAATCTACTTACATAATGTCATAAAATATACATTTCAAGGTAAATGAAGTCAGCTACTTCAATTTAGTCCCTCAAACTGGTAGTAAATGAGAGGTTAACACTATGGTGCCAAACCCATTATTGAGTAAATTTAGCACCTTGGACAGCTCTGTAAAATCTTTATTGCTTTCCTGACCTGCTCGTCATGTTCTGTCTGTGTGTTCAGTGGCTCTCAGCTCTGATTGAAAGGCAATATATTAGATCCCCAACACAAACACGCTTGGGGGCTAGTTCACCGGGCGCCGAATGACACGGAGGCGAGAGCAATTTTCTGGTCACCGAAATCCGAGCGCCTCGCAGGTCCGTGGCGCTGCCTCGCAGAGAGGACCCGGGCATTTCCTCCCCCACTCCCCGTCTGCGGAAATAATGAATGGCGCTAGACCACGCTGGCCGAGCAGAACCAAACGTGGGGCATCCATCCTGCAACCCCCCACGTCGATGCCGTACGGGAGGGCGTTTTGAAATGGGGGAGATAGCACCCGGGGGGAGGGGCACTGCTGTCCTCGGGTGTGAGGCGGTGCTGGGCCGGTGACCCCCCGGGTGGCCGTGACCCTGGTGGGAGAGCGCAGCCCCGCTTCACGGACCAAAGAGGGGGTCAACCTTAGGAAACAAGATTCAGGTGTTTCATTTTCAAAGGATTAGTGGCGATGAGAGCTCTGGGTATCGCCATAAAGAGAAAAAGAAAGAAGTGGATTAAGTCACTGAAATGGTCTATCACCAAAAATGTGTGAGATTAAAATATATAGCATGCACAGGTAGCTGGCATGTTTTCGGGTTTACAAAAACTTCAAAGATCTTGGGCTTTTCAGATCTCTGGGTCTGTGAAATTCATTAACGTAAGCGGCCCCATGCTAGGTCCTCAGCAGCGGTGGTGTTCCGGGATTGAAGTTCGCAAGTGTGGAACCTGCACCTCCTCTTGCTTCTGACAAACAGGAGACTTGTATTTTATTTTTTCCCAAAATGAAAACAAATATACTTTCTCTGTCGAGTCCAAACAGTGGCATAAATATTTATTTGATGAAATAAATGAACATAGACACAGAGAAGAAAAATCTTAGTAAGTACATTCTCTTGATCCTGTTTTGTCTTCCTATCTTCAGAGAGCCAGAGAGCGCCACCAGGTTTCAGCGTGAGCGGCAGAGGCTGAACTTGATCTGGGGGTTGGGTTTGGTGTGCTGGCACCATAGTAAATTATTCACTGCTGTGGTCAGACAACACTGCAAACAAAGACTGGTGAATTATCTGGTAGCCCGCATTAGAAAAATAAAGAAATTATTTCAGATGTATTGATTCAAGCCCCATTGATTCTATAAAGCTTTCCACTCCTGCTATGAAAAATAACCGAACGGGTTTATAAATGGATTCTGGCCGCGTAAAGCGAGCATAAATGTTTCGTAAGAACTGAGAACCCCTCTATCTCATTTTTGGATTTAGGACATTGTATGTGCCACAAGTCGCTATTACAGCACGACAACTATTTTATCTTAGACTGTGGGGAATGTAAAATTGAGAGATGCTAATACGTATCTAAAAGCTTGTCATTTCAAGAGTGGTTCCGGAATTTTTGAAGAGGCCGTGGCGATGGCCAAATGAGTGCAATTATGTCCCTATTTCCTGATTGGCAGCTCCAGGATTCGAATGTGGAACAGTACTGCTTCTCCAATCTGTTCTGTAAAAATACTTGAAGTTAAACTTAGGCTTGAAACTTTACCCGCAGCAAAAAATCGTAAACGTACCTTTTGCCCGCCACCTCTGATCATCATACACGCCCTCCCATTCGGTGTGCTGAGCAGCCTCCACGGGACACGGATCGAGCTTAGCTTTCCTTTCCCTGTTCCCAGTGTAAGTGACTACAGAAAACTGGGGCACCGTGAGGAGGGGAATGACTGGTTTGGTTAGAACAACAAAAAAATTACCACCACATACACTTTTGTAGAGTGCCCTATAATGTAAGAAACTATGGAAGCCCACCTAAAGAAAAGGAGGGTGCTCTTTTCTCTTCAACTGGGGCTGACAGCAGAACCCACATCTGGGAGGAGAAGGAATGAGCCAACCGGGAAAATGACAAACAATGCTGAAATGGATGAGTCACTGTGAAGGAGCCTGTGCCGGTCATGGCGACTGGCGTGGAGCACCCTCCTGCAAGAGCCCGCAACAGACGGTGCGTCGCCCCGGTGTGTGCGCTCACTGCGCCACCCCCTCGTATCATGGCTCTGCCACACCAGGGAGATAGAGAAAAGCAGGTTAATGCTACATGCTTCTAGTAGCGGAAGATTGATTGGAAATCCCTTGAAAATGACCTGCCTGATAAGGTCATGGTTCCTGGAATAAGCAATTAAGTGCAAAATAAACACATCTTAGGGATTCATAACATGCACTGAACGGCATCGATTGTAGCCGTCTAGTAAATGACCTCGCAATTGTATTCGGCAATAAACATATGAGTGCTTCGTCGTGCCTGTGGCGGGTGACGGAGGGGCGCATTTTATCTTGCGGCGCCAACGATGCGCCCCTTCGACTCGATTCAGTGTGTGTGTGCGAACAGGGACGAGTGGGTGATTTAGCGCCATTCCGGGGCCGAGCGGCGCCTGCGCAGAGCGTGGCCGGAACTGCAGCGTGGTCACGGCCAGGACCCCTGCCTCCTGCACTCAGAGGACTGTGCCTGTTTTCTTTCCTGACAGGAGGTCATCCTCAAAAGGGCCGCAGACCTGGTGGAGGCGCTGTATGGGATGCCGCACAACAACCAGGTGAGCGTGGGGGGCCTCGAACCCGTGCGGGCTCCCGCGTCCGCCCGAGGGTCTGGGGTTCCTCAGCGCAGGGAAGAATTGCATGATAAATAGAAAAGCCCCTCGTGTGAGTTCAGAGCTGGCACCACTGAGACTTGGGAAGTTACCAGTTTTCTTTCTTTGGTAAATTTTTTTAATTGCCCCTTCTACAGGATCCTTTTTCTTACGAAATCTTCCGTGGGAATGTACTTCACCATGGAGGCAGAGAGTTTCTCTTGCTCTGCTTTATTCCTCTCAGGTTTTCAAACAAATTGAGGAGGAAAAGGGGGGTTTACTTTCTTCTGAAAAGTATAACAAGATGGGAATACAATTCTCTGCCTCTGTGTCCTACAGTGGGCCCCTGTGTATGATGCGAGTCACTCAGGAAACTAGGAGTGTGACAAATTGTTCCCTCCTTTTTGTGTCCCCTGAGTCAATGTCCAGGGGACGCCGTCCCACCAGCACTCAGGGACTCAGGCAGTTTTCTACGACCTGCCCTGGACTTCAGCAGGAGGGATGAGTTGCAGCCACCTGTGTGTGTGTGTGTGTGTGTGTGTGCTGGTGGGGGGACAGGTGTGGCCCCAGAGCCCCTGAGTGTCACTGGGGAAGGGTGGGGGAGGGAAACCCACGGTGCCGTCCTTGACTGCAAGGTCATCGGGGGGAAAGGCTTCCATAGTGGGCTCCCAAAGTCAGCCAAGCAGGACTCTGCAGCCCAGCTCTGTCCTTAAAGAGGTGCCTCTCTTTGGGTGAGGTCCTCACTTCCAGGACCCTCAGTCCCCCCATTTGGGATTGGGTATGATGATGATGGGGCTGAACTCAAAGGTTTGCAGAGAGGGGTGCGGGCGTTAACACCGTCGGTGAGCCCCGGCAAGCCTGGAGCGCCTGGGCCTTGCAGTGCGGCTCCCGGGAGAGTGACTGGGGCAGCTAATGGGGCTTGTCTGCCTCCGTTTCAGGAGATAATTCTGAAAAGAGCAGCCGACATCGCGGAGGCCCTGTACAGCGTCCCCCGCAACCACAGCCAGCTCCCGGCCCTCACCAACACTTCAGTCCACGCGGGAATGATGGGCGTGAATTCCTTCAGTGGACAGCTGGCCGTGAATGTCTCCGAGGCGTCGCAGGCCACCAATCAGGGTCAGGAGCCTGCTCCCCGCCCCCATTCCCTGTCCCTTCCCAACCTCAAGCTACCTACCCCCGAATTCTTTGGCCCCAAACAATTTTTACTTAAAATTTTTTTTCCCAAAAGGGGGAGATTCCTAGTTTGCATGCATCAGATACTATTGCAGCATTTTGGTTCTAGCTGTTCTGTCTGGTGATCTGGTCGAGGGGGCTGGAAGATGGGCGTGTGGAGCCTTCTCACCACTAGGCTTCCCACCGTGAACCATGAATGACAGATTGCAGAGAGGGCTGGAATTAAAGTCCTCAGGGGCCAGAGCCCATCATCCTCGCCCAGGGAATAGGAACCTGTTAGCTTCAGGGTATGGCTCACAGATTGGGATTTATTTCTGCTCCAAAATGATAATTTATAGGCCCTGCATTGCCACTTCTCACGGCCCTGCTAAGTATTTATGATCTCCTAAGAAATGCACCTTGTACTCACTTCCCATTTTAATCACAGAGCTCGGGCCACCAACCCACACCCATCAATCACCCGACCCCTTCCCTCCGGGATGCCGTGAGGGCCCGGGAAACAGAGCCCTCCCCTGCCCCAGTCTTCCAGGACTACCACCCATTGGGACACCACCCTCACCCCTGGTTTTGTCCCCACCCCTCAGGTTTCACCCGCAATTCAAGCAGCGTATCACCACACGGGTACGTGCCGAGCACCACTCCCCAGCAGACCAACTATAACTCCGTCACCACGAGCATGAACGGATACGGCACAGCCGCCATGTCCAATTTGGGCGGCTCCCCAACCTTCCTCAACGGCTCAGCTGCCAACTCTCCCTACGCCAGTAAGTAGAGATGTGGGTCCTGCCTCCTTGCACGCTTTCATGCAGAGCACTGGGCATCGTGCGCGGCACCCCTGCCCTGCCCGGCACGGACCCGGGGATGCCACCGAAGGCAACACCGTCTCCAGCAGAAGTCGCTACCCTCCCTGGCTCAGATCCCCCCCAAAGCCTCCCTCACTGCCAGAACTTCGCCACAGCTCCAAGCAGCAGTGTGGTATCATCACAAGATCTCAAGCTCAGAGTCAGATGGAGATGGTCACTAACCGGTGACCCCGGGCAAGTTCATCTCCTCTCCAAGCTTCAGCTTTCTCACCTGTAACCTAGGGAGGAACTAGCCTCCCTGCCCCCATAGAGCTGTTGTGAGACCCTGACCAAGCAAGGCATGCGGTGCGCACGTCCTGGTGCCCGGCCCGCGGGCGGCACACTCACTAAGCCTGCGTGCCCACCACGGCGACGGGGTGACAGCAGTAGTGCGTGGTGCTGGTGACATGGCACAGTGCCAACGGCCTGGAGCCTCAGCTCTAGTGCTTGGAATTAAGAATTTTCCCCTTTGTGTTGGATGTTTTAAAGAAAAACAGCCATTGGAAAAATACACTTTGTTTTTCCCCAACACTCTGGCACAATGAACACACACACACACACACACACACACACGAGAAATATCCTTTGGTGCCCGCATCTCCCTGAAAGAAGTTTAGTTTAAATCGTTTTTGGTGCCACATTTAGACTGCGCTTGGAGAACCTCAGTGATCTGCCACCTTAACATGTAAAAGGCCACGTGTCTCTGCGGTCTCTTCGGCCGCCTCTGAGGATCCCTACACAGACAGACAGCCGAGTTCTGCGTGGACAGTGTGGGTGACGCTTCTGGCGTGTGACACGCGGCCAAACTCGTACCCACTCAGAGAAGGATAGAAAATGTGTTGTTAAGTGAAAGGATATTCATGATTTTTTTCAAAAAAGAGAGTCTTGGCTAAAACCGAAAGTTACCGCTGTCGCTAGTAGAGGAAAGGTAGAGAGTGCTAATCCCTGGGACGAGGGAAGCTCAGGCCGGGCCTTTGCAGGAAGTTGGTTCTGAAAGCAATCCGTAGAGCCTTTTGCGTCTCGGTGAGTTTCCATGCGCAATGGGAGCATGAGCTGAATTTTTGTATTTCTACTTTGTTTGGCATCAGCTGGTTGAACATTTAAAATACTCCATCCCCCCTTGCCCCCAATAGCCTGCTCACATTATGTCTTTCTGCTCATGAGTCGGCGTTTGGGGCCAGTCCTGCCCAGAGTTTGCTTCGTGGGAGGATCGTTTCTCGTAGAGCCATCATTTCAGGGGTCTCCCATCTCCTCAGTCAGAAAATGTTTCAATCATGCCCTGAAAATTAAAAGGTGGCATTCTTAATTAAATCAATAAACTAATTGCTATATGGTAGCAATTCAATTTAAGGGCTTGGATTGCTCTGTCTTCTTGGGCCCGTGCAGACACCCGGCAACTTCGGTCTGAGATTGCATTTGTCAGCCTGTGAAACTTCGAACGTTTAATTTCCATTAATTGATTTCCTCGGTGCTCACAAATATAGTATTAAATCCTCAAATAGGCTCTCAGATGGGACAGTTTCATCTGCATAAATGCAAATAAAACAATAAACACAGGGCCCAGCTGATTTGAAATTTTTGCCTCCATAATATTTAATTATTCATAAACTGTTCATGTTGAAAAAATCTCTCACGGAATAAAAAAAATAAGACATTCCACTGGTGGGCCCACTTTCTGGTGTGGTGGCCGATAACTAATGATGTTACAACAAATGGAACTGCGTGGACGTATTACACCCCACCCCACCCCGGGTTTGCCACCCCCACCAGACTCCCCACCTCTACCCACACATCACAGCCACATTTGCCGGGGGAGATTAATTGCCTTCCTCAGTGAACCAGCAGGATTTCAAGTCAACGAATATTCAAAAATCAAACCTCCGGCGCAGGAGGCATGCAACTTAAGTGGGCATTATTATCGAGCGTGTTTTCACATTCACCCACCCTAAGAGATGTATGGAAACGCTGGTCTCATTGAAAGGAGAAGTGCAGTTGAGACGATGTTTGGGCAAGCCCCCCCGAGGATGGCAGCCCGGTGTGTTCTGCTTCACAGCGCCGTGGGTGGGCTTCGACTGTGCACCGCTGAGGACGGATCGCCGGGGGTCGTCTCCTCCGACAGCGGTCGCTGCCGGTGGCTGATGTGATTCCCACTTCCTTAACTTTCCAAAGTCATCAGGCCAGTGGCAAGGACACCTAGACAGCCTTTGGGACCTTGGTGGGCTCCTGGGAGGGGGGGAGTGCTTCTCCCCTGGCGCTCTTTTCCCCTCGCAGGGCAGTGTGGCAGAAAGCACCGAGTGGGGGCTTGCTTCCCGCTGCCCATTCTAGCCGTGGTCCTGGGGCAGCTCACCCAACTGTGTTCTGAGTTTCAGTTTGCTCAGGTGTCAAAAGGATGTAATAGGCCCCAATTTAAGCTTGCCTGGCCAATGGCATAAGAGGAAAAAGAGGTGAGGATTCTTGTGAGTGAGAAAGCAATCTAGAATGGTCATAACGTAGGAGGTACCTAGAACTTGAATGAAGTGCCCGGGGGCCACTGGGCAGCATTGATACGGTTCCCCAGGAGATGACCAGGACAGAAGGTGAGTGGCTGAAAACTCTAGTCTGGAGTGTAGAGGACTCGGTGTGTGCAAAATCTGTCTCCTAAAGTAATCAGGTTGTTAGCAACCCGCGA
This sequence comes from Phyllostomus discolor, assembly GCF_004126475.2. NCBI lineage: Eukaryota > Metazoa > Chordata > Mammalia > Chiroptera > Phyllostomidae > Phyllostomus > Phyllostomus discolor. The sequence goes on along the minus strand of NC_040915.2, from coordinate 26,845,642 downwards.
AAGGTGAAGAGCCAGGCCGCATGCACCGTGGCTGGTGGAGAAGGTGCGTCTCCCTGGCTCTTTCACATCCGCAAGCACCCAGGTGTCCTTTCTGCAAATTGCCGAAGTTGATTCTCCCATCACTGGAAATCCACATCCCCACTCCCACCAGACTGGGAGTGTTTACACAAGGCTCCTACCCTACTGCTTATTAATTCACAAGCATGAATCTTCCGCTCCGTGGGAGCTAGAAGCAATTTGCAACTCTGACTTGTAGTTCTGCATCAGCCGCAGAGGTTGCATGTGCTGGTCTGTTGATCCGCTTTGCTTCCTACCCGCCCACCTCTGTGCTGGGGAGCACTCAGAGGCACTCATGGCCTTAAGGAGCTCGCAGCCTCGTGGGGAGAGAAGGAACACACACACCACCAGCTGCCAGGGCCTTCGGCTGGAATCCAGGTGTCGCCTCCAGTCCCCCTCCCTCCTCATGCCTCTCATTCCATGGGGACCAGGCCGTCTCAGGCTGGCCTCCTATCTAATACCCCCACCTCCTTGCTAGAACCTTAAATTAGGCCCTACCTAGAGTGCTTTTCCTGATACCTCCTCTGGGAAGCCTTCTCTGGTTTCCCTTCTCTGCCTCCAGAATTTGCCACGTTCACTGTTGTTGCTATTTTGTGCTACTCTCTCCCTTGTAAGAGCACTGTGTTTCCTGGCCTGGGGCGCCTTAGTGCCCAGCATGCTCCCGGGACATAGTAGACCCGCAATAAACACACAGGAGATTGCCACCAAAAAAAGGTAGCACATGCCAAGTACCAAATGATGAAAGCAGACCAGCATTCAGGGAAGGCTCGGGCTGCAGGGGAGGCCTGAGCAGGGAGGTGGGCGGAGGGGCGGGGCCGAGCCCCCTTGCTGCGCTGGGATGCCATGGGAGGAGCTGACTTCTGCTTTCCCATTGCCCCTCCCAGTTGTGCCATCCAGCCCCACCATGGCCTCTTCCACAAGCCTCCCCTCCAACTGCAGCAGCTCCTCTGGCATCTTCTCCTTCTCACCAGCCAACATGGTCTCCGCCGTGAAACAGAAGAGTGCTTTCGCACCTGTCGTCAGACCCCAGACCTCTCCGCCTCCCACCTGCACCAGCACCAATGGGAACAGCCTGCAAGGTAAGCCCCAGGCCCCAGCAGGCCAACCAGATGCCCTGACTCCACCCTCCCAGGGCCCAAAACAGATGCCTCTCTGCTGCCCAGGGGCCAGCTTGGGCCTGCCTGCTTCTCTCTGCCCTCGTCTGTTGGGCTCTTTTGTGCTCGCTCTCCTTGGCCCTGGCCCCCGGCCCTGCCTGTCCCCCCTCTGCTGCTGTGGCCTGAGCAGCCCTCCTTCCGACTGCAGCAGTTCTGCTCAGGCCCCAGGTTTGCTTCAGAATACTGTTGGCGCTCACTAATGCCATCGTTTCTCTTTTCTCCTCTCTCACTCCCCGTGGTTGCCATGAGCAGACCAGTCTTTTGTGGACTCTAGCAAGTTCTCCACTGCAGGGTCTCTCCCGGGACTGGCCTTCTCCTGAAGTAGGTCTCTCAACCTTCCCTTCCTGTTGGCTGTGTCGGGGTGAACGTGTGTGTGGCTGAGCACGGGGCGCGGGGAGCCACTGCCTGATCGGAGCCTGACCTTAGGGCCTGGTGGACGCCCCAGACTTTCTTCTGTCCGCCATAGTATTCGGGTTCCTAGTCAGATGGTCCCTTCTCTTCCCCCTCGTGGAATATAGAAGAAAACAATGGTCACCAAGAGTGGACGTGACGTTTTTGTTCACTGAGAAAAAAAAGCAACCCACTTTTAAAACGGGCCCGGCATTTCTCACATTCTGCTTGCGTGCTGGCATTGTGGGGTGGGGTCAACCCGCACGACCTCATTCGCGCTCCCGCAGCAGCGCCCAGGCAGTGAGAGGTGCTTGCAGCCCCTGCTGCGGAGACGAGAAAATGAAAGTGTCGGGAGGCGATCAGAGTACACGGCTTCCGACAGCTGGTGTGGCAGAAGCCGACTGGAAACTCAGGCTCAAACATCCACCTCTTTCCATCTCCCAAGCACTTTATTACTGGGGCGGGGGCGGGGGAAGGATGTGTCCAGATTCCTAAGACAGCTGGCAGGGAAACAGCATCAATAAGATCATCTGCTGCCATTTTTTGAGCCCCGGAGAGGAAACCGTGCTCAAGACTGAGCACGCTGCATCTTTACCCGCCCCACTTCCTGACGAAGCAGGAGGACTGCTGGCCTCTCCGTGGTGCAGAGGGCAGCAAACACCTGCCCACAGGCCCAGCCAGTCAACGGTGGGCACGAATGTCAAGCCAGCAGGGTCCGTGCCCCCAACCCCTGGCCTACACAGCTCCCCAGGTGCCTTCCTTCAGTGGCTGGCACGCTCACCTTCACTAAGGAATGGCCCACAGGCTTGTTTGGGACTTCTCAGCCCTGTTTCTAGTGGATAAGTTCATGTATTTTTATTTACACGTATACACACATGTACTCTGTGCCGCACGCTTTATGTTGGTGTAACCTTATATCGATGCTCCTGAAAGCCCTATGAGGTCAGTACCATCTCCCTTTTATAGACGGGGAAACGAAGGCCCAGCTCACTCAAGGTCACACAGCTAGTGCTGGTGGGAATCCACACCTGGTGACTGCAGAACCTGAGCTCCTGGTCACTATGCCCGTCTTAACTGCGGAAGGGCAAGGCACACTGTTCCTGAGAAGCCTGCTCGCAGGTCTGCCCCGCACAGCCAAAGGCCGCACCCAGCGGAGCGTACCTACGCCCCTCCCTCGAGCACGCACGGGCGAAGCCGTCCTCTCAGAGGGAAGAGGGAGACAATCTGCCCGTGGGACTGCACCCACGTCCCAGGCAGTGCTGTCCCTGTTAGGAGATGCCCACCTCCACAGCGGGGTCTCACCCATTCCTGCAAGTCTCACTTGAGCTAAAAATAATGCCTTGTCCCCCTCCTGATACCTCCAGCTAGCAAACGAGGGATATAATGCTTAAGTGGACATAACTCATAGTGAGTTTTAAATAAGGACAAAACATACGGGAGGCAGAAGTCTGCTGTCTTTGGGCCGCCCATCGCCGTCTTTGCTGAGCACAGATTAGCCGTCAGGAACAGCCGCTGAGAGGCGAGAGGCAGTGCTGGGCAAGACGTGGGCCTGGCCGGTGTGGCTCAGCTGGTGGGAACATCATCCTGTGGCTGGGCGGTGGCGTGTTGAGTTCCCAGTCAGGGCACGTGCCTCGGTGGCGTGGCAACCCCTGGTCCCTGCGCCAGCATGTGCGATCCTGGTCTGGGCACGTGTGGGAGGCATTTTTTTGGTGCCTTTCTCTGGAGTCGATGTTTCTCTTTCTCCTTACCTCTCTCTCCTTCCATCTCTCTCTAAAAGCAATGAAAACAAACAAACAAAAAGTCCTTGGGTGAGGATAAAAAGAAACAGTGAAAGAAGAGAAAAGCCCCTGGGAAGGTCAGCGGTCGCATCACCGGCCAGCAGTGTCCAAAGCGAGCAGCCCCCCTGAGGAGGGAGAAAGGGCAGAAAGCAGGGAGTCAGCCGGCCCTGACTTCAGAACCTCCTGGCTTTAGGGAACATCTGGGCGTGCTGGGGGGTGTGTGTGAGTAGTGTCGACATGGCTGTAAGACGGGGACACATGCAAAGTCCGTGCACTTGTCAGTCCCCAGGGCATTTCTCACCCAAGTCTGTACAGATCCCAACAGCCCGGGTTATGCCCCGCTCCTGATTACCAGCCGTGCCCCCGCCCCCTTTCTAACACGCAGCTGCGGGGCATGGGGCGTCTGGGGCTCCCCCAGGAACACGCTGCCGGGATCTGCTGTCGTGGACAACGCTCCCCTTTCCTTCTTCTGATGGAGCACGTGTCCGGCAGCGTCTTTCTGGTGGTTCTTGGTTTTCCGACACTGTCCAAGACCGAAGGTCCCTAGTTTTGGGGAGTGGCAGTGGAGGAGGTATGAGTAGAGAAATCAAAGTCAATTTTGGCACCTTCCTTCTTCCTGCCCCCTGCCCGCTCCACGCCCAACCATGACACTCCCCTGGCAGGGCCCCGGCGCACGCCCTGCGCACGCTCCTGGCAGCCGCAGATGCGCTGCACCACTAGTTCCAGGGAGCTCCTGCCCGGGGCCCTGGGCCTCCCTCCCTCCCCCGGGGACATGAGCGACTGCATGCCTGGTCACTCCCCCAGAAGGCAGCGTTGCAGTCTCAGGACAGCAATGATGATGCTCACAGCCCCTGACGTGGGAAGGCTTCTTCCCTGCCCGGCTTCGGCGTTATCTGGGCCTCCCACCCGCCCTGTGGTGTGGGCTATTTATTGTCCCCATTTTACCGTTGCAGAAACCGAGACTTGAACCAAGATGGCTCATCCAGAGTCACACAGCTGGCAAGTAGGGGAGCCTGGGGTGGAGGCCCAGCCACACCGGCCCCAGGCAAGCCCTCAGGCTCTGTGGCCACACTAGACTCAAGCCACCCGGCCAGGCCCACGTAGACAATAGGATCCTGACCTTGGACACTTTCCCCGTATTACGAGAAGTGCAGCAGCTCAGTAAAGAGGGAAGGTCTGTCTGGGAGACGCTGGGCGCCAAGCTGTGGGAGTTCAGAGGGGAAGACGAGGGGGAATTCAGAACAGCCTCAGGGAGAGGGTTGCCTTTGAACTGGACCTAGGGCTCAGGGCCAGGGGGATGGAGGGCCAGGAAGGGGCATCTAAGCAGAAGGACTAAGGGTAACCTGAGAAGAGTCACGAGCAGCAACCAGTAGGCCAGGAAGCAGCGATAACGTTGAGCAAGGAAGTCCTTAATTTAAAGTCATACACTCCGTTCTTTGCATATATATTATACTTCATAGTTTCTACTCTGATCCCACCTGGCATTCTCTTCAGGTAGGTGAAACCTTTGACAGCTTACCTTTTGTCTTGAGTAGTTCTTTTTAGGACGAAGCAACTCTTGATCTCAGCACTTCTGGAGTCTTCCCAGGTGCTGTGTTAAAAAAAATGTTGTGGTCAAACAAATCCGGACGGTGGTGCTCACTGACACTGTCTTGGAGGTCACCCACAGTGCACCTGAGCTGACTCAAGGCCCCGAGACCCCTGCAGTTAACCAGGGGAGACTATTCCATTTGCTGCTCCATCTACTCTTCTGAACCTCTTCGCCCACAGAACCTTCTGCCAAATGTGAAGACCAATGAACATCCATTCAAAAAAGCTGGGAAATGCAGCTGTGTTCTGTTTGGGGCTTAAAAGAGAAAATGCAGAGAAACCTTCCATTCTTTTCTAGATGAGTTCATTGATGGATCCTGATTCTAGAATCCCCGAGTGAGTCTGTTCTCATGGGTCAGACCTGAGTCACCTAGCATGCTGTCATAGAGACCCCCCCGGCTTTTCCTAAAGTTGAGGTCCCCTGGAGCAAGGAGTCTCCGCAGTTTCAGGCCTCAGAGGACTTCTTTAATCAAGAGACGGCAGCCCTGAGAAGGCTGTCACCATGCCATTGGTTCCTGCCCCGGTGCGGTGATTTTAACCCTGACCATCTCGTTGATAGTCAGTACAGAGGAAACGAACAACAACAGGCCAGAGTACCCATACACTGACTTCTTTTCTTTACACACTTCGGTGAGACCCAGGCTGGCCAGCCCCACGTGACTGGACAGCCATGCCGCCCAGTAGCGAGTCCTGTAGAATTGTCTTTTTCTTGATGCACATGTTTGTTCAATCTGTGCAGGGTCTTCCCTCACTCTGTTCCTGGCTGGCTCACAACTCTTACTCATGGGGTGTCTTGAGGAAGGCCACATTCCACCCCGTCGCTCCAAAGTCCCCCAGCTCTGCAGAACTTCCCATTTTTGTCTTATTCTTCCCAAAATATGGGAACTGTACTGATGGAAGCACTGCCTTTTTAAAAAAAAAAAAAAAAGTACGTTATTGTGTGTGCGAGTACAGTCATCCCAACTTGCCTCCTCTGCGCCCCCCACCCAGCCGGCCCCCACTCCCACGTCAATCCCCACACTGTTGGCCACGCCCATGGGCCCTGTTCTTTGACTAACCCCTCCTCCTTCTTTCAACCAGTTTCCTCCTTTTCCCCACCCCTGGCAGCTGTCAGTCTGTTCCATGTTTCTAGCCTTCTGCTTCTATGTTTGCTCTTTAGTTTTGTATTTTGTTCATTAAGGTCCAGTTATTAGTGAGATGATGTGGTATTTGTCTTTCACCATTGGCTTAGTTCACTTAGCATACTAGTTTCCGTTCCACCCATGCTGTCACAAAAGGTAAGAATTCCTTCTTTCTCTCCCGCTCTGTAGTATTCCATTGTATAAATGTACCAGAGTTTTTTAAGCCACTCATCTAGTGATGGGCACTTAGGCTGCATCCAAATCTTGGCTATGGTAAATAATGCTGCTCTGAACATAGGGGTGCATATATTCTTTTGAATTGGTGCTTCGGGATTATTAGGGTATATTCCCAGAAGTGGAATTGTTGGGTACTAAGGCAGTTCTACTTTGAATTTTTGAGGAAACTCCATACTGTTTTCCACAGTGGCTGCACCAATATGCATTCCCACCAACAGTGCGTAAGGGTTCCCATTTCTCCACATCTTCGCCAACACTTGTTTGTTGATTTATTAATGATGGCCATTCTGACAGGTGTGAGATGATACCTCGTTGTGGTTTTGATTTGCATCTCTCTGATGGCTAGTGAAGTTGGACATTGTTTCATATGTCGGTGGGCCCTCTGTATGTCCTCCTCGAAGAAATGTCTATTCAGGTCCTTTGCCCATTTTTAAATTGGATTGTTTGTCTTCCTGGTGTTGAGTCCTAGAAGTTCTTTATATATTGTGGAGATTAAAACATTGCCTGATGTTTTGTTGGCAAATGTGTTCTCCCACACGGTGCGTTCCCTTTTCATTTTGATGCTGGTTCCTTTAGCTGTGTAGAAGCTTTTTGATTAGATGTAGTCATATTTATTTTTTCCTTTGTTTCCCTTGCCCTAGGAGATATATTGGCAAAAATACTGCTCCACAAGATAATCTGAAATTTTACTGCCTCTGTTTTCCTCTGGGATTTTTATAATATCACAACTTATATTTAAGTCTTTTATCCATTTTGAATTTATTCTGGTGCATGGTGTAAGCTGGTGGTCTAGTTTCAGTTTTCTGTATGTAGTTGTCCAGTTCTCCCAACATCGTTTATTGAAGAGGCTATTTTTTACCCTGTTGTATGCTCGTGCTTCTTTGTCGAATAACTGACCACAGGGACACGGGTTTATGTCTGGGCCTTCTGTTCTGTCCCACTGGCCCATGAGTCTGTTCTTATGCCAGTGCCAGGCTGTCTTGGTGACAGTGGCCGTGTCGTGCAGTTGGACACCAGGTGTTGTGATCCCTCCTGCTCTGCTTTCTCAGGGCTGCTGAGGCTCTGTGCGGTCTTTGATGGTTCCACACAAATTTTTGAAGTATTTGTCCTAGATCTGTGAACTATGCCACTGGTATTTGAATAGGAATTGTATTGAATCTATAGATTGCTTTGGGTGGTACGGTTGTTTTAATGGTGTTAATTCTAATCCATGAACGCGGTATGTGCTTCCACTTATTTGTATCTTCCTCAACTTCTTTTTTCAGTGTCCTGTAGTTTTCCAAGTACAGGTCTTTTACCTTCTTGGTTAATGTATTCCTAGGTAGCTTTTTTTTTTTTTTGCAATGGTAAATGGGTTTGTTTTCTTAGTTTCTCTTTCTGATAGTTCATTAGTAGTGTATAAAAATGTCATCAATTTCTGAGTATTGATTTTGTATCCCGCTACTTGAAAACAGCATAGCCTTTCACACCAGTAGTCTTCCAAGCTTCTGTCACAGGACATGGTCACGCAGCTGCCGAGGAAGGTGGCAGTCACCTCGGCCGTGTGACAACTTGGCACTTGGGGCTGTCTCAGAGTGTCCTGGGCCCGGCCGGGGCAGGCCCACGTGCCAGCTGCAGACGCCCGTCCCTCCTGCCCAGGGAGGTGCTGCTGAGTGAGGACTGCAGCACAGACGCAAGCAAAGCAGCTCGCCACCGCTCCGGGCGCCTCCCTGCCGCCCTGCCGCGAGGTTTGTTCATGAAAAGGCCTTTTTAGGAGCGTGGGCGCTCAGAGGCCATGAACAGTGACCTTTCCCCCACATTTACTCAGCAGCAAGGGCCTTGCTCCTGCACTTGAGGAAGTCGTGGTGAGATGTAGCGAGCTGTAACCCCCAAACGTGATAGGCAACATTCTGGGTGCAGTACCTGTGGACCCTTGGTCTGGAGAGCGGTCCCGTGCCTTTCGTGAGGTCTCAGCGAAGTCGGGCCAGTGCGGGAAAGGCGAGGGCGCGTGGGCTGACCAAAGCCACCCCTACAGACCCTCAGATAGGTGTGTTGGTTTGATTTTAATGTTAATTATGGCTAACCTTTATAAACGGAGCTATTAATTTATTTAAATCCACATGTTTATCTTTCCTTGAAATAATTCGGGTTCCTGCACGGCGGCATTTGCCTTGGCAGAGTCCCCCGCCCCCCCCCCCCCCGCCCCCCCCCCCCCCGGGCACTTGGGCCCAGCCTGGGCTCCCGGGGCGCTGGAGTCTGCAGCCTGGGCTCCGGAGTCGGGAGAGCTGCTAGCTACAGACTAGCACACCAGCTAGCTCTGCTTCGTAACTCTCAATGCGGCCCTAGTGGAGGTTTCATCTAGGGAATCTCACACATCATGCCAGGTACCAAAATACTGCTTAGATTTTTTTTTAAAAATTCTGGACATCCCATGGGATGTCTTCAGGCCCCTGCTGATGAGTGTGGGCTGAACCCACTGACCAAATTGGCGGGAGTTCGTCAGTTCTCTGCTCAGCATTGTGTTGACCCTGCCTGATTACCTGGCTGTGCTGGGGACTGCCCCTGATGCAGGGGACACCGGAGGTTTGGGTGGGAGGAAGGAGACTTGCCATAGGCTTAGAAAGGCCTGTCGTGTGTGAATAAGGGTGCCGAGACCCCCCACCAGCTTGGTTGAAAGGACCCTCAGGGAGGGCGGTGGAGGGGTGCTGAGCTGGCACAAGGCAAAGGCCCCCCTCGTCCCCCTGCCCTTGCCCTTGGAACTACAAGCATCTTGAATTCTCCAGCTAAGGCTCGGGTTGAAATACCAAGCTCCAGGTTTCAGTCAGATCTAGGGCTCTCTTGGATCTTAGGGGGACTGAATGTCCAACTGATCCCAAATCTTTGGGGGTTTAAGTTGGCCTGCATTTGGCAAAAGATACTTCCTGTTTCTAAGGAAAATGGCTTTTGAGGGCTTAAGAAACAGGCTCCAGGAGCTTTTGGGCTGCACAGCGGCTCTTGCAAAACAGCATTTGGATGATTTACGTGTAAATGAATCAGAAACATGTGGATTAAATTTCCTTGTGAATACAGATGGGTTTAAAAATTAACGGAAAAAGTGTTTGGCAAAATACTTCTTTTTTTTAATTGAGTCAAAAATGTCAGGGGTGGGGGAGGGGAAGCAGGAGGGGCGTGGGGGCCACAGGGCTGAGACCCCCCCGGTCGCCCTGTGTCTGTCTACTGCAGGATGTGTGTGTCCTGGGGTCCCATTTATTTATTTTTTTTAGTGGCGCATTCCTCCAGACATGAGATTTGGGAAATGAAAAAGGCCACTTCCTAGATGCAGTCATCACTGACAAGAACATTAATTTAAAATTAGAATTGCCAACAAAAAGAAAGCAATGACGCGTCCCGCCTGACGGCACGCTAAGCCGTCCCTGGGAGCCAAAGGTGGCTGCCATCAGCTTCTAACGCCAACAGCTCTCCTCTCCGTGCACTTCACAGTTGCCACGCAGTTTTCCTGGTCTTTCACACACCCCTCTGTTCCTCACACCCATCACGTGGCGTGTGCTGTCTGGCATGGCGCCTATTTGAGGGCAGAGAAGCGCCTATTTGATGGAAACAGCCCAGAGAAGTTAAACAACGAACCCAAGGTCACACAGCGAGTGTAAGGGCAGGAGGGACGGATTAGAAATGATGGCAGACAATCTCTGTCCCATCTTCCCTACGAGCTAAACCCGGGCCAGGCACCTCTTGTTGGTGATTGTACTTAGATCGTCCAACAGCCACAGCAATGTCACAGCATTTGCAAATACCGGTGAGCTGCATCTTCTAGCTGAGGAGGCAGAGGCTCGGGGGACCAGAAACCACCTCCGGGGGACACCCACAGTAAGCCAGAGGCCTGTCTGTAGGATTCCGTGCTCTTCCAAATGCTACACGCGGCCTCTTATCTTAGAACCCTTACCGTTAGAGAGGTTTTTGGTTGCCCAAACAGCCTCCCCTCCTTCCCCCTGCAGGATCTCACCCCAGCTTTCCTAGGCTACAGCTTTCTGGGGCAGGTTCAGAAACTTGTACACGCCTGCGGGAAGCAGTGGCACAGCAGACATTCTGCAGTTGCATGCAGACCTGCCTTTTCCTCCTCCGAACTTTCTCCCGGCATCTCGGCCTGTGAGCGAGGCCGGCTGTGGCTGCCGCGGCCCCTCCCAGGCATGAGCTCGGGGAGAAGGCCCTAGGACTGCCGCTCTGGTCACTGGTCTGTGAGCTACCAGAGCTCAGAGGCCCACGGTGTGTTGTAGAAGGTGCTAGCAGTTGGGATGGACCCATTGTTTTTTTTTTTTAATATGTTGGAAGTGAAAGGGTGAGGAAAAAAGTGACACACAGAAAATTCTCACTGTTTTGCAAGGTTTGGGGCTGTGCCTTTCCCCACGGCATTCAAACTATGCAACTTTCCCGTGATGTTTTAAAATTGAAATCAGACTTGGAGGGATGCTTAGCATCTCCAGCTCTGTTACAGACGTCCACTGGCCGGTCTATGATTATGCTTAATAAAGTACATGTATATTTTATACAAAAACTCATTCCAGAGAAGACAGCACGTCTGTGGCGAACAGCTAACCGACATCGCGGTGTGTGGGTGTTTTCTCCTTCTTTGCTTTTTTTCTCAGTGAGAAAGTTTGGAGGCAGAGCCACTGACTTCCGTCTTCTCTTTCCACAGCGATCTCTGGCATGATTGTTCCTCCCATGTGAAAGAATTGCCTTGAAGAATTTTATTAATGAAGAGGTTGGATTCTGCTACAGAGAGAGTAATCTGATACAAGTCCCAGAGTGGAACTTTTAACTCAGGCCTTTTTAAGAGGAATCACAATTACTGCAGATTTTTAAAAACAAACAATATCACCGACCTTGCAAATACTGAAATTGGAAGGGATCTGTGAGTGCAGGGTGCTGGTTCAAGTTGTACCTCCCAGATGTTTGGGGGATATATTTATTCTGTGTCGATAAAAGCAAATCCACTTTTTCTTTCTTCCTTCCTTCCTTTTTTTTTTTTTTTAAGCTTCACTCCACAGTCATTTGTCTTTTACGAACCGTAAAGCTGTACACACGGGACACTATAAATAAGACCCCATGTTTTAATTTATGATGTTTTTAAAGCTGTGTAAAGGGAGAATGAAGTGGTGATATTTACAAAAAAGTTAAAAAAAGAAAAAAGGAAAAAAAAAAAGCTTGTATGGGACAGAATAGGAATGCCAGTTAGATTTTTTAGAAAACTAAGAGTTGGCTTTTGCGCCTTAAAGCATATCAAATGGTAGTTAGCTCAGACAGTGCATTTTCAGTATCTAACTTAACATGCCACCCCTTAGCAGTGCAAGCTTATTTATCTCTTTCGTATTGTTGTCTTAAGTAACTGTGTAAATAAATGCAGCCTGCAGAGTTACAAAGTGATGTTAAGTGATCACGTTTTTCCCTTCTACTCAAAAATCCAGTGCCTCTAGACAGATCGTTAAAACTGCATATTTAAACCCAATTATCATTCTCGCTTTTAATTCTGTCAACTCCTTCCGAGGCCGGTGGCCTCTCGAGAGCTTGGTGGCACGCAGAGTGTGAGAGAGTCCCCTTTGAATCTTCATGGAACAGGGTCCAGGCACAGAATTCCGCATGATGCCCTCCAGTGATCAAGCCAAAATCCCTCTTACACTCCTGCCACCCGCAAGGTAAAAGTTTACTCCTCCCGAATGCTGACTTCACACAGATCCTCCCAAAGCGGACAAAAGCAAGCTGGAGAGAGAGATAGGGCTCCTATCAGTCGACCCTTGTATTTGTAACACAGTAGATCCGGAGGATAGGTGAAGTGCTTTGGAATCAAGAGTACAAGAAAACTGGGGGGAAGGAAAAGAGAGTTGAGACCTCCAAAACACAGTTTTCTGTTCTACGGAAATGTTTGCTCTCATTATCTGGAAAGTGTTCTTAAAAAGAAGGATAGCAAAGATGCAGCAAAGCTACGAGGATGCATTTGCCTGATATTTTTTTCTTTGCTGTTGTGTTTTTGTATGTAGTTATAAATACTGTAGATTTTTTTGTGATTTTTTGCCAAAGTCGTCGTTCTATTTATACATTTTAATGTCTTAAGACAGTTTTTCAATATCACAAAAAGATTTTACGGCATATTTTGCAAAGGAAAAAAAAAGCTCACTACGTTTAGCTTGCACATGTTTGCAAAGTTAATTAAAAGGCTTTCTGTTTTAAAGAGGATTTTGTAAAATATCCATATAAATAATGTATTTATCTTTGGAATTTGTACATTGCTTTCCCTTTCTTCCTTTTCCTCCCGCCCTCTATTTTATTGTGTATGTTGGCTATGTGAAAAGTGCATATTTGTTTGGTCACCTACAGTTGTATTAGCTGTTTCAATGTGATTTTTAAACATTTCATTTATAGTTATTTTTAGTATTGTTTTGAAACCATGCTTCAATTTTTTTAAAATTTCCACCCAAAAGCCATTGTCTATTTTTGTATTATTTGTAAGTTAAGAAGTTTTTTCCAATATATGGCAAAAAAAAAATAGTAGCATATTATTCTTGTAGCATTTAGTTCTGTAGATTAAAAAAATGTATCCTTTGCTTTGGAAGCTTACAAAAAAAAAATCCAACCCTAATGCTGTTTTACTCTATTAATATGCATGGAATCTCTCCCTCTGGAGTGACGCATTTTGTGCATTAAATTCGGGGGAGAAACTTCATAGAAATCAATGAACATTCTTTCTTAAGTCTGCTTGTATATTTCCTCTGTCTTTCACATAAATATAAACCAGCAGATTGGATGCCTTAACAATGCAAATCATATTCATTTCACTTGTACATTGTAACTGTGCACCAGAACTGTCAGTCATCACTAACATTGTAAAAAAACAAAAACAAAAAAAACCAGAAAAAAAAACAAAAAAAAAACAAACAAAGAAAAAAAACAAAGAAATCGAAAAGCACAAAAGAACTGTTTTGTTACCTTAAGACAATGTAACTTTTTCTAGTAGACAAGAAATTTACAACAATGCTGCAACTGTGCATGCCCCCGTATGGATTTTGCAATGGTTTTCACTAGACTGTCAAGAGTGCGATTTTTATGGGTTGGGGTGGGTGGGGGAGGGGAGTTGCGGGAGGGAAGGGAAGGGAGGAAAGCTGATTTTTCATGGTGAGAAATAATAATACTGATGATTAATAATAATAAAAAAAACTGGAAAATGTAAGCAAGGTGGACGCATTGCTTCTCGGTACTCAGAAAGGTGGTCTGAATTCGTGTGGTAAGCGCTGGCCTGAAGATGTGTACAATTTAAAGCCATATTTTGTCCGGTGAGCCCCTGAACTATCTGTGAAGGAATGGTCAGCCGGGGAGGCGCCCGGCGCAGACCCTGACAACAAACGCCACCCATCTGTCAGCCATGTGTAGTGGTTAGAACTTTTCCTGAAAGTCCAAAGAGCCTTTAAAATGTGTTTGTGTTTTGTTGCCCGTTATTTCCATGGATTAGATGAAAAGATGTGCTTGCCCTCTGACCCTCCTTCTTCTACACGAAACTGTTACAAGTAAAAGATGTTCCCCTGAATACAGAATATGGCTTTAAGGAGAGAAGGAAATAGAGAATTAAATTAAGATTTCGGTTTTGGGGGGAAAATACAGCTTCTGGATGACTGGATTGCCTAACATGCCCTGGCCTCATATTGTACTAGAATGCAGCTTAACGAAGTCATCTCTAAATCTACTAACCTTTCACCTTCCTATCCAACTTTTTGAATAGACACACACTGTACAGTTCAATTGTTAGAGAACCTAACTACTGTAGAGATTGTTATAATTTTTTTCTTTTGCAAAAATTCAAGCTGTAAAAACTTTTCAACTTTCACAATATTTAATTAAAGTTACTTCCTGTCTGTGATGGCAGCTCCTAGTTGTGTATTCATTTCCCTATCTCAGATGAGTCAAAGCCCAACACAATGCAGATGGTCTGTGCTTGCAATTTACTCAGGCCAGTGTTGACACCCAGAGAAAAGAAATTGGGGTGGTCCTGGGACGCCCACTTTCTCTGTGAATCCTTGGGGATTTGCTAATCTGGGATGCAAATTGAACACGCACAGCGTACTGCTGCCCTCTGCTGGCAGCAGCTGGACGCGCATGTGCCCACGCTGGCCCACAGAGCAGCGAGAGCCCCAACAATTTTCACCAGCCAAGCTGTGAGATCCCCCGCTGTGACAGAATTGCGAATCCAAGACCTGGCCATTGTAGAACACCATCCTCTGCACCACAAGTCTGAACCGGGCTCTTCACATACAGCTGCTAATTAATCCCTGGGAGCCTTTTGGTCAATTAATTATGTGCCCTGGCTCATTGATGAGGAGACGTGTGTGAGCTCAGAATCTTCATGGCTGCAGTTTTAAACCCCGTGTGCACGAGGCTCGTTCCCTGTTGGCTCCAACCTAATTTACATGGTTCGAACGTTCCACAAACACCCAATAGGTACATAATCCTGTAAAACTGTCTCACTTTCAGTTTCATCATGATCATAAGTCTTCCCAATTGCACATTCAATGCTTTTCCTACTTTGCGATTGTTGGACATGATAAGGGTAATGATGCTTGTAAAATGTCTCGAGAACTCAGCAAATAGGCCGTAGACCAACAGAAACTTGATGGTCAGAGCTAATAGGGTGTCACACAACCGCCAGCGTGATCATTTGTGCCGGGCATTGTTGATACACGTTTGCTCTGGAACAGAGCCCAATTTGAGATAATGACAGAGTGTAATGAATTAAGTTAATAAGTAGAGAAGCTACCATCCTTTACCTAAACAGCGAATCTATGTTGATTAGTTTGGCCATTCAATACACACTTCTGGAATTCTATATTAGATGCAGGCCCCTGTATCAGATGCAGAAGGTTTTTAGTGAACAAGAGGCGTTTGCCGTCAGGAACTTCACCATGTCAGATAAGACAAATCTACACTCAATAAAAGTAGTCTTGAGTAGTTAGACTGAGACAGACATGCCACAATGCTCCATAGAATAGAACAAACATCCACATCTCGGCGTGCTAGCTCCTACTTTCCTGAAGGCCCATTTTGTGGAAGCATTCATTCATTCGTTCATTCACCTCAAAGGCTCACTGGCCCCAAGCGAGTCTTGGTACCCCTCACGGGTCCACAGTGAGCACAGAGACCCTGGTTCTGTCTTCACAGAGCTTCCAGTTGAGTGGGGCAAGCAGACATTTCGTATCCACACAGATATAGCCTAACAGACCAATAATGGCACTGAAGACAAAGTCACAAGTGCTCTAAAAATACCCTCTTTTGCCATGTATAATGCTCATTTTTGCCCAGATTTTTGAGGGGAAAAATAAGCATGCACATGATACATGGGCATAATGATTACATACCATGGGTATAATAATGGGTGTAATAATCCCATGTATAATGCATGCAAAAATGTGGGAGCACATCATACATGGCAAAATGCATGTGCTGCAGTGGGATCTGATTTAGCCTGAAGAACTGGGGAAGGCTTCCAGAGAAAGTGACATTTGAGCTGAGACGTGAAGGATGAGGTCACCAGGTGGGATGTGCGCTGCAGGCAGAGGGAATGAGGGCAGGTGTAAGGCTCTGAGCCCTGGGTGTAGATGTGGTGCGTTCAAGAACAGAAAGTCTGCTGAGTGGCATACGCGTAAGTGCAAGATGGCACTATGGAACTTGGGAAGTCAATTCCAAACACATGCTGAGCACCTACTGTGTGCTTGGCACTGCACTAGTTGCAGGGATGCACCTGGTAGACCAGTCATAACTCCTGCCCATAGGGCCTAAGGCATAGCCGGTACACTCGCAGCCCCGAATCTGTCCACAGGGGCTGTGCTGCTTAAATGGGGGTGGGGGTGGGGGGTGAGCTGGGGTAAAAGAGGACACAGAGCACCTCACTTACTCCAGGCAGTGGCCCCCACCTGGGAGAGTGGGTCCAGCGATGCCCATCTTTTGTTTTTTGAGCATGAGGGTCCTGGGGTTTGGGGTGTGTGTGAAACTTTCATTTCTTTAAATGTTGTCATCTAATCCAAAAATAGTGCTTTCAAAACACTGCGTCGAGCAAACAAAATTCGCGAGCTCTCGAATGTCAGCTTGGGACTTCTGGCCTAAACCCAAGTTGCCGAAGGAGATGTTTGCGCAGCCTGGCTTGAAGGTCAGAGTGATGGGCCCTGTCAGCGGGGGTGGGTCAAGGGGTGCTGCAGAGCAGGGCACGCCGGAGCGGTGTGGACAGCGGCTCTCTAAGCCACTGAGGAAAAGCAGGGCATGGAAGGCCATGGTCAATGCCTTTGCAGCCGGCTGTATGAGAAAAAATTACTTAAATTAGTGGGAAGGAATAGGAATACTATGGGGAAATGGACTAGGTACATGAAAAAAATTCCCTCTACTCTGCAGTAGCTGTGTTCAATGCAAAAATCATAGATTGGCTTTGTTTCTTTTCAACTCCTTTGGCCTAGCAGAAAGGCTCTCATGAGCGAGCTCACTTTTCAGTAGACCGCCAGAGATGTGAACACTTTCCGGCACACCCTGTTCGGGGCCAGGCCTGCCCTACAATGCTCCAAATCACTCACATCCCCAGGAATGCTGCTCCTGGGATTCCTATCCTCTCCCTCCAACATCAGCAATTTCTCCTTCCTGAACATTACTCTTGGATTAGTGTACAAATAGGATATCTTCCAAAACATGTATTTTGACCTCACTTTGCTTTCAATCCGACCATCGCCTTTCTGCCCCCTTTTAGAGCAAGGCCCCTCTAATGAGTTTGTGTCTGTCTTGCTCTCTCCTCCATTTCTCTTCGCTTGTTATCCATATTACAATACATCTTTACTGTAATGATGAGTAGTGAGCCTTCCACATTGCAAATGAGGGACTGAATATACATTGTGGAAGTATCATCCTCGCCGCTGTGTAGAGGATGAACTGGAGAGAGGCAGAGGGGAGAGGGAGGGCAATTAGGAGACTTGCAAGGGTCCAGGCAAGGGAAGACGAAAGAGCTTAGACTAGGAGAATGGAAAGCAGGAAGGCAGACAGGACCGGAAGTGGTCAATGCTGTGATTCTCGTCAACCACACAGTACTACACAGTTTGGAGGAGCTGAGGGACTAGGTCTTAAATGTCCTCACCGCAAAATGGAATGATGATTCTGTGACCTAATAGAGGTGTTAGTGGAGGCCACGGTGTCCATGAACATGTAAATTCACACGTTGAACATCTTAAACTTACACAACGGTATGTGCCAATCGTGTCTCAATTTAAAAAGATATTTGGGGGACAGAGCTACCAGGGTTTGGTGACTGATACAACATGGGGACTGAGGAAAGGAAAAAGAAAAAAAGACAAGCTAAAACTCAATTTGTTGACGGGGGCCACTGCCCTTGAAGATGGGGTTCATTTCGCAGGGCTGTTTGTCGGCCATGAAGCTACGAAGTCACAAAGCTCCACCGTGAACTTGCTCCCTTCCCGCTGTTCCCCTCGCGTTCCTTCCCGCTCCTCCAAAGGCTTCTATATTTACACGAGGAATGAAATTCGGTTTCCGGAACTGGAAATATTTTGTTATTATTTTTTTTTATCTTGAGCATCAAGCAGTGTTATCTCTTCTCTCTGGAGAGTTAGGCTACAGTGGGGCTGATTTTTATCTACTTAGCATACTTCTTTCCCACTGATTGTACAATCGCCACATTCTATATTAAGAATGAGAGTTCTGAGCCCCAGGAGCTCTGAGCCACAGGCCAGAAAGCCGGCTTTCGGCAGGAAATGCCCCGCCCAGGGAGTTACACTCTAAGGAGATTGCTGCTGGTCTGCGTGCGAGGAGTTAACAAAACATCGACAAAAAAGAGGGCGGCACCCTGTGCAAGTCCATTCTTTCAATCACACGGATTTGGGGGCATTCCACCAGGACAGTCGAGGTCAAAAAATGAGGGTGCAAGGAGAGATGAATTAGGACCGGGAACTGCGGTCTGTCCCCTAACGCATCTGCTTGTTCTCACCCAGGACTTCCGTAGCGCTGGGCACTGTGCACAGTGTGTCTTCAACGGACCCATTTCCTCCCCTCACTAGTGCCCGAGGGGGGCACCGGTAGGAATAAAACAATCACACAGACATAATTTCACACCGAGACCAATGCTACTGTAAACCGGGCATATCTGAGGGCGTATCTCTGCACAAGTTCAAGCTTACTTCAACGCCCAAACTGGGTCCTTTATTCAAATCCCTTAGAGCAGGGGTGTCAAACCCATTTTCACCGGGGACCACATCAGCCTTGCGGCGCCTTCAAAGGGCCGAATGTGATTTTCTTCTTAACTCCTGAACAGTTCAGCGAGAGCTCAGCGCTGCTGCCAGGTAGAAACAAGGTGCTGGGCCAGATAAAACAAGGTGGAGGGCCGGATTCGGCCTGCGGGCCTTGTGTTTGCCACCTGTGTCTTAGAGGCTGCTAAAAGAAATCTAAATATAAAGGCCACAGCAACATCTATTATAATTCCTTTTCCTCTACTCTTTGTCTCACTCCTCACCTTATGGGACCCCACTGCCCGCAATCCATCTGACAAAAAGTCCATTCTGAGTTTGTATGATTTTTCTTTTGACCTCCTCCCTTTTCCCGTATCTCTTTTCGCATTACTTTGAACTAAGTCATTTCCCCAGCAAGAACACTTTGCAGAGCTGGGGGAAGGGGAGATTTGGGGTTGGCCAAATCTGATCCCCCGGGCAGGTTGTGGGAGGGGAGGGTCTGTAAATACTTCCTTGAGAACAACGTTTGGCCTGCTGCATTTCGAGGGACAGGAATGGGGAGCTATGGGCACACAGCGAGATGCGTCCATCTGTGTGTGTCTGAGGGAAGACCCGGAGGGGCCGGGCCGGAAGCTGGGCGGAGAGGGCATTACAAACAGGGACAGAGGGTCACCACACCGTGGATGCCTGGTGCCATCCCATGTCCCCCACAGAACGCTCCTCCTCCTCAGTTCATCGTCTCCTCCTGACATGTCCTTTGTTTCTGCTGTCTACCATCGTCTCCTTTGCCTGTCTACCTGACCATCCCGGTCATTGTCAGGTTCAGAGTGGTAGCTCTTCAAGCTGCCTGGTTATTCCAGTGTCTGGCTGGGGAGCTCCTCTCCTTCCCCTTCCCCTGTTCCTGCCTGCCCCCTGGGTTTATCGCCTGGGATTCTAGGGTCCTGGTCAGCTTCTCTTCAATCTAAGAGAAGTCACAAGGTCTAGGGACCCCCAATTTCGCTCTTCATTGAAATTTGTTAACTTTTCATAGTGGCCATGTAGTGTGAGCGTATGTATCCCCAGCTGAAAACGAATTGCTCATCAGCCTTTTATGAGGACAGAGGGTCCCTGCTGGACCTTGAAGACATGCGAACACAGCACTTAGTATCTACATGGGGTCTGTTAACCCAGCAATCAGTATATACTGAAAACAACTTAAAAAAAAAGAAACTCAAATTTTCTAATTCTCAGCTCCTCATTTATTAAAAAGAAGTGACAATGACTATGTTAAGAGGCATCTAGGAAGATATTGTTAAATAGGCCACATAATGAGTTATCATTCAGTGCAAGGCGCATATTAGCTACTCGGTCGGTATTAGAAATTGTGATTCCGTTAAGTGCACGTGTGTATGTGTGTAGCTGCATGGATGCATAGGTACACAGACATGTGATAATATATCAAACTGATCTAAAACTGACCAATGGCAGGTTGTTTTATGTTTCTTAATATTACATGCAACACTAGGACAGACATTCTTGCTTTGAAAAATAAAATTCTTTCAAAGTGTTAATTCCACTCTATCCATCCTAAGTGGTGTCATTGTTGATAAGGCTGTCTATATGGGGAAAAATAATAATTATTGGACCTCATGATGGAAACTGATGCGGTTGAAACTAGGCACCAGACAATAAACCTCAGCTAATGAGGAAGCAAACCCACGCTTATTGCTCAACAGTGGTCAGTGTCCCTCTGCTTTCTCTGTCCACACAGATCTCTCGAGATTGTGTTGGTTCCTCTCATTCTTTGACAGGTACTAGGTGAGGGGCTGGGAAACCCAGGGTGAGCAAAGCCAGAGTGGTCTTTGCCTTCAAGGAGATTTCCATCTAGTGGGAGACACAGGCCTTAATCAGACGCCTGTGTGACTCAAGATAGTCCACTAACCTGTTCTGAGGGCCATGTGGGAAGATAGGGAACCATGTAGTGTCCAGTTAGAGACCTGACTGTGTTTGGGCCATCAGGACCCACTGCCCCCGAGAAACTGGTGTCTTTGCTGAGCGCGGAAGGATCATTGAGGCAAGAAAGAACATTAAAGAGAGTGGTTATCACGAGCAAAGGACCCGACAAAGATCCGTGTGGTTGGGAATAATGGGAATAGAGGTGACAGAAGAGGCCAGGGAGATGGCCAGACCCAGACCATGCAGAGCCTTGCGTAAGCAGCTTGATTTTTATCTAAAGACTCAAAGGGAGCTATGCAGAGCTTGACTCAGACATATATTGACCATCTTCCAAGAGACTCAGGCAGACGTGGCTAACAAATATCGTGGGCGGTGGGGGAAGACACTTAGAAGACAGTTCTCAAAAACCTCTCCTTCCACTAGTGAGCCCCTCAGGACCGGGACACGACAAACAGTCTGCTTCCCCGGGCCCAAGACACCAGGTGTCAAATCGTAATAGCTGGCTCACCTTTACCTTCCCGTGAAGCCCGCTGTGTTTTAAGCAACACCCATCAGATCTCGCAACGGTTGATATTTATTTTATTTCAACTATCACTCTCTTTTGTCAAGTGCAGTCTCACACACAGCAGGTGAACCTTCATAGTTTCAGGAATAAATAGAAAGCTGACGGGCTCACACCCATCAACTAATGGATTACTAAGCAAAAGGGACTGCATTCCACCCCAGCGCACTTAGCCCAGGGTTGCGAGGAATTTTAAAGACTCCCAGCTAACGCTTCATGGGCCCAGGGGAAAGGAGATCAAATGCAAACAGGGCTCCTTTGATAGACAGGTGAATGGATGTGGCTATCATTATGTAATCACACAACTTAGGAGTTATTTGTTTTCGGTGGCACCATGCATTCTAGAAACGTACCGGAGACACTTGGCCTCCAGCTTGGTACAGCTGTGGCTGTAACCTGGCAGACAGAAGGACCCTGATGGGAGAATCAATCACTTAGCCACCTTGCTTTTCCTCACTCCATCGGTGTCCCGATATTTCACGGGGGAAACACACAAAGAGAAGCAGGTTATTTTAGATGCCTCTCCTTGAAGCAGGTGCCCGCCATTGTTACGTGGAATGCTCTACATGCCACCTCGGATGTTGGTCCGAGACCTTCTTGCCACAGGCGTTCATCAGGTGCTTCGGATATGTGTGTCTCATTAGCATCTGAGCCATGCAATCACTTCTTTATTTACCCTGAATCTCATGATTGTATTGGGCTGTTAAGAGCTTGATTTGTGGGCAGTGGAAACAGCAAGAGAACTTGTGCCGTGGACCACGTTGTCCTGGAGGGATCCAGCAGAACAAAGAAACCAGCAGGTGGAGCCCCCAGGTGCACGGGCAGGGGAGGTGCCGCTGGTGAGTGCGGTGCCAGGGCCCACCTCCCACCTCTGCAGGAGCGATGGCTAATTAACGTCACTGCCCTCGGATAGGTTCGTTTGGTGAATTTGGGGGTGGGAAGGAAAGCATGGAACGTGATCTACTTCCAAAGGAGGTTCTTGACATGTCAAACCCCAAAATGGGGTTTTAGAAAAAGGACCACAAATGTGGGAAGAGAACCAGTAAGCTATTTCCTGCCGTGCTCTCGCTCAGGAAAAATCAGTCACTGATGATTAATGTCTTGATCTTTACTCTGATCCAAGACCAAAGAATCACGGACCCTTATGAGCTGAAGGAGGAACCTTAGAGATGCTTTTTCAGATGCCCCTTACTTACAAGACATGAAGAGATTCAGTGACAGGTAGAGTCTTATCTAATATCACACAGCAAGGGCAGAGTTGGCCCTGAACCCCCCAACTATCCACCACCCCCTGTTGTCCTTCCCTGTGTCTCGGGCAGTGGAAAAAAAAAAGGTTTGTCAAGGGGATTTTTAAGCTAAAGAATTGAATAAAAAGGCAAATGCCCCATTCTTTTTAAAGGGTTCTCATACAATAACATCCAAGAAGTATTAAAACTTGTCATTTTTAGAAAGCCCATGTAATCCCTCATTTTCAAGGTCAATTTGAGGACTTGCTCCATGGTGCACGGACAGAATTCCCCCGCAAGACCAGGGGAGGTTAGCAAGCAAACATTTCCTAATGTCCCGGCTGCCCCTTCCCCGCCCTCAGCCCGTCTGATGGGCGGGGCTGTCCTGCAGGGGTCTGGAAGGAGGAAATGCACACAGCTCAAGAGACAGTGAGTTCTCACCTGCCTCTCTGTGTCTTTTCTCATTCTGTTCCTGGTTACCTGCAGCCAGTGTGGGCTTCTCGAATGACAAATCAGACCATGCACTACTCTACCTTAAAGCTCTTCAACAGCTTCCCACCACACGTAAAAGAAAACATTTGTTTCTCCTGGCCACACGGCCTTACACGGTAAGAGCCTTCTCTCTCCAAGCTCATCTTCTCCCCGCCCACCCCTCCCCACTCACTCTGGATGTTCCAGCCGCAATGCCACGCTCTTCCCCACCACAGAACGTTTGCACCAGCACTGTCCTCTGTCCACAGAGACTCCCCCCACCTTTCTCTTTGTATGTCTGGGCATTCTGACCCCTTTTAGGTCTTGGTTCACATGTCACTTTCTCAAATGGACTATCCCTGAATCTCCCAGATCTCAACCCTTTCCAATCAGGACATCCCCTACCTCAAGCCCTTGTGTTTTTTTTCTTCTAGTACTTAGCCCAAGCTCTGATTATTTCATTTGTCTCTTCCTTGTGCCTCCCATTAGAAGGCAGAAGCAATTCCATCCTGCTCACGAGTGCATATTACAGTGCCTGGTACAACGTAAGTGTTAGGAAGTATTTGGAGGTGGGGGATAAAAAAAAGAACCTATTCTGGGAATAGAGAAGAGTGGGGATTACTATTTTACATGGAGACACTGAGACACAGCACCGCCCAAGCCCAGGTGTTTTAAGAGCTACAACCTAGCTTCCCAGGACTCGTGGATGCTGTACAATGATTGGCAGGGGATTCCCAGAGGCCACACCTCCAATGTGAAGATGCTGAAGAGGGCTGCTGGGGAGCTCACAGGGCAAGTGAGAGCCCTGCAAAGCTTTCAGGACACTCTCTGAGGTTCTGTCCATCTGGTAACATTTTTCCTGTGTCCATACCAAGCTCTGGACCTAGGGAGAATCTTTCTGAGTCAGCCTCTATTCATTTTAGAGAGTAACACTTAATTCTCTAATCTGTCTTCTATGCTTCTCCCTGTCCAATTTCTTTCAATCTGCCCCGTCCATAGACTGACCACATAAAAATACAGTCAAGGTGAAAAAGAAGTTCTCACTTCCTTTATATCATCTATGACTTTTTAAAATATGCCTCTCCCTTTTAATCATGTGAAGTATACATATAATGTGTTTCCCTTTTTGCTTTGGCTTCTAGGGAGCTCAGGAAAAAAATTGAAATTCAACCACAAATTTCACCAAACAGCTTCCTATGCTCAGGGTAGAGTCTTATCATTCCCAACTTTAAATATATTGGCTATAAATTACAGAAAAATAGCTTATAAAATCCATCTATTGTTCCCCCTTTCAGTTGCTCTGCTCATGCAGCGAGATCACCAACATTTCTCTCTCCTCCACCCTTTCATCTAAGTTATAAATTACCACACTCAGCTCCACTTGATTTCCTGAGCAGTTATGCTACAGATCTTCTCTCAGAAGAAGAATTCTGATCTAGCGGCAATGCATGGAAATATAAGATGAATAATGGAACAAGGAAAGGAAAGAGAAATGTTTACTACATGCCAGGTGTTTTGCACACAAATCCATCTACACCTCCTAACAACACTAATGCTGTTCCTATGCAAGGAGCTGGAGCTTGGTGGAGTTTTTGAAAATTTGCATAAGGTCACTGAGCTGTTAGGTGTTTGCAGAGCTGGGTCTGAGCCCAAAGCTCACACTTTTCATCACAGTGACAATTCACAGACAGTAACCAGTCCTGAGAGTGGCCTGAAAGACTGCTAGAGGTACCTGCTGAGTGAGGAGGTCCTAGTCACCAGCATCGCCCAGGTTTTCTGCTGACACAGACTCTTGATAGAAAGGTGATTCAGATAATCTCTAGGCAAAGGGCAGGTCAATTAGGCTGCACTGAATGGTAGCTGCACACCCTCTTCCTTCCAGATCCCCCCTTCTGTGTATACTCCCCCACAACTATTCAATTCACAGATTTTTTAAAAAGATTTTATTTGTTTATTTCTAGAGGGGAAGGGAGGGAGATAGAGAGAGAGAGAGAAACATCAATGTGTGGTTGCTGGGGGTCATGGCCTGCAACCCAGGCATGTGCCCTGGCTGGGAATGGAACCTGGGACACTTTGGTTCCCAGTCCGTGCTCAATCCACTGAGCTACGCCAGCCAGGGCCAATTCACAGATTTTTAAAATGGCTGTGACGGGATGTGAAGCAAAGAAAAAAAAGTTTCTTACAGGCTTTTGTGCTCCAAAGCCTCCGAGAACTGGAAGATGCTAGGCATTCAGAGAATGTTCGGGAAAGGCAGCAGGAGTGCAACAAGGAGGCTCTGGAAGGACTGGACTTCCCCTGGACACCAGAAAGTTCCTTTGGACTGGAGGAAGGGGAGAGGTGGAGGGAATGGGGTGAGGCAGAAATGTGGGGTGCTCCAAGACCCCTGGAGAGAATGGCCTGTGGGGAATGAGGTAGAGGGGGCCAGACAGCCTGGCGGGCATCTCCACACCGCGGTGAGAAATCCGGACACAGAGCAACACTCCTGCCCCCAGGTGCCACGAGGAGACGATTGAATTGCCGGCGCTAGGGGAGGAGCCGGACACAACCAGCCTGGATCGCACTGGGGCCCACACAGGCCTCCGCAGCCCAGAAAAGGCATTTGAGAAGGAGGGTCAGCGAGCTGACCTCCCAAAGGTCTGAGAACCATGCTGGCTCGTCTGGAACTAAAACTCACCCTTGAGGCTGAGGGGCGAGGAAACCCCAACTTGACTGAGATTAGGTTTCTGCCTCATCAGTGGAATGGTATGCGGAATGAAAACTCTGTTTAGACCAAGGGTACGCTGTGATTCTTGCACATCTGAGAGTATGGGATTCTATGTCCGTGTCCATAGGGTCTGCGGCTATCATTGCAAGAGACTCAGCTCCTAGATGAGAACTCTGAGTGGCCCGTCCGTCTCCTGGAGCATGGGGCTGGGGGACCTTGCCTCCTCCGTTAGCAGGGGAGCTGTGTTGCAGTAAATGTGCACAAGAAATGCCCGTCCGCAGACACGGAGGCCCTGCCCACATCAACAGACTGCTGCCCCCACAGCTTCGTGCGCTGCGTCGCAAGAGTGGGGGCACCCAGCTGCCACCCCCGCTGCGAAGCCTCTCCATCCAATTTAAACCGAGTTTGAAGTTGATTTCGGAGAAAATTTATACAGTTTGCAGGTTTAAAGCCTTTGCTTCATCCCAAAGGACAAAGCAAGGGAGTGAGGAACTGCTCACGTTATTGAGAGGAAAGTGGGGCGTCCCCAGGGGACAGGGAGGAATGAGACCGGAGATGGGAAGAGGGCAGGTGACAGTCGTCAAATGAGTTTCATCACTCTGCTGTGCCTCTCCCTGCTCCCAACTTCTCGGAGAAACCGTCCTTTGGGGCCCAAACTTTCCCTGTTTAGACTCAGCCTGAAGGATGAGTTGGTAGGAAGTTTGAGCAAAATTGTTTCAGTCATCTTTGAGTTATGCATGCGGGCAATAAAATGGCCTTGTTTCCGCTTTTGAAATACGTGGAAGAGGTCTTTGGTCACGGAGAGCTCAGGAAGGAGAACTAAGCAATGCTGAACCTTCCAACTCTGGGAGCCCCACGTTCCTGGTGAGCAAACAAATCTTGGAAACTTGGGA
Source organism: Phyllostomus discolor (assembly GCF_004126475.2). Lineage (NCBI taxonomy): Eukaryota > Metazoa > Chordata > Mammalia > Chiroptera > Phyllostomidae > Phyllostomus > Phyllostomus discolor. The sequence continues at coordinate 26,819,297 of NC_040915.2, read as the reverse complement.
CGGAGCAGTCTGAATAAGGAAGACGCAGGGGTCAGAGGGGGCTCGGGCCATCATGCAGATTCTGTTACCGATCCTCTCTGTTGAGATCACATAATCACCAGGGGCTGGAAGCCGCAGGCCGTTTCTTAGACGCTTCTTATTCTTAGACTCCCTGTTCAACCACCAAAGCGAACACAATTCCCTTTGCTAGGCCTCTGGGTCCTTATAATTTTCCAGATTACCCCACAACATAATTGCATGGTTCCAAACAGACACGGCATTGGGCTTCTCCTTCCAGCCTCCTTCCTTTTGCAAATGAATGGGTGTTTGAAACACAGCACCTTTAAACACAGACTAATAAACATCTCGGAATCCAGAAACACAATGGCAAAAGAAGAGCCACAACGTGGTTGGCACATTCTATGTATGCCGAGGTTGAGAAATTAGGTCGGGGCCGATTTTCCGGGCAGAATGCTAGCTCTGACATTTCTTAATTGTTAAGTGCCTCATAGGTCCAAGGTGGCAACGTGTGGTGCCTGTCATGTAGCTGCGGTGATGTCTTGTGTGGTCTCAGTAGTCTGCATCGACTCGGCAAACATGTAACCTGGGAGATGGGCTGCCTGACCCCTACTTCCTGCTCCGTGCCCAGGTGGCACCGTCACTGGCTTTAAAGCATGACTTACCCTCTCTCGTGCTGCCCTGCAGGTGAGCTAGAAAATGGCAGAGAGGCAGGCGCACACGTGCGTGCGTGAGAAGCGTGCTCTAAACATCTCAATCTATTACCTGCCTGGCCCTGGCACACGGCAGGCATCTCACCTACTCAGGGGAAGCGGCCCACCTGCCCTCCCACCCTTTGATATGCAACGAGCTGGGACCAAACCAGCCACTCTATAATTTCAATTGTAGGCGTCTTTGGAGATGAGTCCTTTGGTGGAGAGGTGCCAGCGCCCCAAATTGGACTCTGTAATGAAGCCCTCAAAGCCGAGAGAGTTTGCAGAATTTAATAGGCTTTGGGGGACAATTTTACAGGCTGCTTTCCGGGAACACAAATATTCAAATTGCTCAGCCCCTATTTGAAGACGCGACTGAAGGTGCACCCTACAACCTGTGTGAGGCAGGCTCTTTTGAATCTTGTCCTTGAAACAAAAACAAAAAAAAAAAAGGGAAAAAAGAAAGAAAGAAGTGCAGTGCCCCCTGGGACGTTGCCAGCGGAGACTCCGGGTAAGTGCAGAGTGACTGCAAAGCCCCGCCAGGAGTCCTTGGGGCTGCAGGGAGGAAGTGGATGAGAGAGACCGGAGATGAGAAGGGCCTTCAGCAGCCATTGGGGAGGCGGCGGCGGGGGAGAAGAAAGGGAGACACGCACTAAAAACAACAGAAACACAGGTGGAAATGGCCTTGTGGGAAATCAGCCTGTCAACAAACAAAGCTGGAGCCTAGAAACCGCTGCCTCACCAGCCCGGCTCCTGGGCAAGGAGATTGTTCTGTAAATAAATTAGCGGTGGCTTTGACTGCTTGGAAATTAATACTGACACCGTGAAAGCTGCAAATGACTCCCTTTCATCAGGAGCAGAAGCGCTACACTTTGCAAAGGGTTCCTTTTTGCCATTCCTCCTCTTATTTTGCTTTGTTTTCTCCAGGAAAGTAAATTAGAGCCACTTACATCAGCAACTCAGGTTAAAGAAAGGGGAAGAAGAAAGAAAGGGAGGTTGGGGGAAGAGTTTCATTTCATGTACCAGTGGTTCAGAACTTCATTTAGAGCTAATCACACCCCCATCCTCCTCCGGGCCACTCCTGACAGCAGCACCGCCTAGACCGCCCGTTGGCGGATGCAGGAAGGCGCCCTGAGCTTTGCTGGAAACACACCAAAGGGCTCGGATGAGGGTCTTGGGGTGTCTGTCAATAGTCAGGCAAGTTCAGTTTCTGGAAAGGGAAATTAACTCATGGTCAAGGAAGCCAAGAATGAATTGCTAAGACCTGCCCAGTGGGGACTTCCTCCAGAGGACTCAGGCGTGTCTTAGGACTCGAGTTTTTCCTCCAGAAAGATGGCTGCACCGTTCTCCCCTTCAGGACATGGGGATGGCTCCAAGCTGATCGAGTGAAGTAACAGCCTTTGTGAATGTCCCCCAAAGCAGCCAGCAGAGGCCCTAAAACTGTAACTATACACACACACACACACACACACACACACATACACACACACACTCTCTCTGTCTCTCTCTCTTTCTCTCTCTCTGGGGAGAAATCGTAATTTCTTCCTTTCTTCCCTGATTCTGTCCTACTAACCCCCCTACTAAACAAAATAGACCAGAGGTCTTAAAGAATCTGATTACCTTTAGGAAAAGTAGCATGTTACAAATCTCTATACCCCCTAACCTATTAGCTAAAGCTCCCTCTTAACAATTTCCATACTTGCATGTTTAAACTCAAAATTGATGAAAGTAAAGGACTTTAAAGTCTCATAAATTCTTAGAGTGCATTCTGGACTATCAAAGGTGCAATTATTTGATCTCATTGTACAGGAAATTACATGATGTCTCTTAATGCCTTGGAAGTATGATAATCCATATGGGAGGTCTGTCCAGAAGAAGTCCGGCCATTGTTAATATAATGAGAACGGTTTGCATGACATCGATGTAACTGCAGCCAAAGAGAGTGGACTGGAATGTGCATGTGTGAACAGTGATGACTTCACTGTACTAGTCAGTGTGGGTGGTAGACACTGTTGAGTGAGCATGCGTACTGTGTGGCTGTCACATTAAAAATGAGCGAGTAGAGCAAAGAATATGCATCAAACTTTGTGTTAACCTTGAATATTCCTCCTTGGAAACTGTTCAGATGACTCAGAAGGCTGTAGCTATGGGCAACTGGTGATTAGCAGCTTCATCATGACAACATGCCTGCTCGTGCATCATGTCTTATGCAGAGCTTTTTTTTGCAAAACATCAAATCATCCAGGTGACTCAACCCTGCTACAGCCCAGACTGGGTGCCCTGTGACTTCTGCCTTTTTCCAAAATCAAAATCACCTTTGGAAGGGAAGAGATTTCAGGCCATTGATGTAATTCAGGAAGATACAATGGGGCAGCTGATGGCAACTGAGGGAACTGTGTGAGGTCCCAAGGTGCCTACCTTGAGGGGGACTGAGGCATCATTGTCCTATGTACAGTATTTCTTGTATCTTGTATTTTCTTCAATAAATGTCTCTATTTTTCACATTACATGGCTGGACACCCTTTGGGTGGACCATGTACAGTGATTTTGGTGACCCTGTAGTGGCCAGAATTCTAGATGAGTGAGCACGACTCCAAGCCCACCAGCAACCAGAGGCTTTGTGGCACGCTCATGCTTGAGCTGGTGGCATCCAGATAACCTCGCTAGGACCCCTTTGCTACTCCGTCACAGCGGCCAAGTCCCAGGTAGACAAGAAACAAATAAATGTCGAAAGAAAGCCCCGCCCTTGGACATCTAGCAATAAAAAAGAATTTTAAAGGACGCAGGAGGAATCCCCCTGAAAGCACCATTACAAATCAGTTCTTTGCTGTGAAAGTAAGGCGTTCTGACTAGCTCCAAAGGCCCTGCAGACGTTGAGCACTGAGAAGTACCTGAACAGTAAGTAGCCAGTGGGAGGAGTGACACAGGGAAGCAGAGTAAAGAAAGGGGCCCGGTGTCAGAGGTTGGGGCATTAGTGGTGAGCCGCAGTGACAACACAGAAGGTGACCATGTTGAAAAAGTGGCACGCCCCAATCCTGCCGTGTCCCCCAATCCCACACAGCAGACCCCTTACCAGAAAGGGCCTTATGTTCATAGGAAGGCACCAGAACATGTGTGCCTTGGGATCCAGGAGCCAGAAAGCTCTCTGGGCAATGGCTTCATGTGAAAAAGGCCAACGTGCTAAATGCGCAAGTCTGAGGGACCAATTTGTCAAATTATAAAGTTTACAAAATTCATATTGCATGAGCTAATTTCCAAAACCTTTGAAGATTTGTTTTTTTTCAAAGTTTCCTATTTAGCAATTAGGAAAGTTGTCATAGGTTGGTGAAAATTAACATGCCTATAAAGCCAGCAGTTGGAGAGCAAATCAAGCCCACAAAAACCAAGAAAAAGGATGCAAATTAGCATGGCACAGCTTTAAAAGGCATAGATATCCTCTGTGTTTGAATGGTTGAAACTCCTGAAATTTGAATTCCACACAAAATACACATTTAATCAAGCTTGTTTAACAAATCACTGAAGTAAGAGATGATGAAAATGCAATAGACTACACTTAGAGGCTTTAGATGAGAACCTCACCCTATCATGTATATACACCCGGGCTCACAGCACCATGCTGTCCCTAGTTTAGAACACTAGAGGAGCTTTCATGCTGCAAGTTCAGGGGCCCAGAATAACACAGCATAGGCTAGACTGAACTCTGGCTGGTCTCTGCCCAGTGCCTGTGGCAAAATGGCCTGGCTGGCTCTTCTAGACTGGTTGAAGTTATTGGGCTGAGCATTTGTAGTAACCTGAGACTTTGTCAGATTGGTTATTCAGTGAATCTGCTTTTGGAAAATGGACCCGGAGCCTGCTCAGTGGTCCTCACATGCAGAGATGTGCCATGGCGAACACAGCTGGCTGGCAGAGGGTAGGGGCGACAAGCAAATGCTCATTTAAAGGTACACGAATGGCAAAAATACTGCGGAGTTTTAGAGCTGCTCTCATTATGAGGTTTCACATCATCTAAACAAAGGACAGAAGAATGCCGAAGTTGTATTAATTTAAGAGAAGAAGAGATGCACAAGCGGATACAACTTGTGGAGTGTGGAAACAGTTAACACCTAAGATAATACAGAATGCTTGTTCAGCTGTGATATCGATGTTTAGGCACAGACGACAATACAGCACGCTCGGTCTTCCAGGAGATTTTAGGGACGACGCAGAAGCTGGGAAGCATTGTCCACCTGTGCATGAAGGCAAAAGACTGCTCTCCCTTTCCTTCGTGTCCTTGGATGAGCGCGGAGGGTCTGGGCTACTGCTCGCTCCCGAACGCGCCCATGATTCTGACCGCTCAGCACACCAAAGGTTGCCAGTTGCCCATGGAGTTTCTTTGTGAACATCAGAAAAGGATACCTCCTCCTTGAAGATGCCTTATTCCCCCGAGTTGGAAAATGGCTATCATGCATGGATTTTGCTCCAAGTGGACACCTGGCTGCCATCTGAGGAAGAGTTGTGACAGTAATTTTACCAACTGTGGTGTGAACTGTGTGGCTGGTGTTTCCTTAGGTATGACAAGCTGGTGCAGTGTGCGTGCGGCACGGCTATGCGGGAAGGATGCAGACGGAGTGGGGGACCAGAAGGCTGTGTATAACTGGCCCAGGCTCAGAGGAGGAGCCCCAGGCTGGGAGGCTGGGTACAGCAAGGTCTCTCCCGGTGACCACAGCTAGCCTCTGACGTAGTTCAGACCTACCACGTTTGCTTTCGATCCCCTCCCGGAGTACCCTCATTCTGACTTCCTGATTCCACTAATATTTCACAGTCTATTTGGACTTCCATTCCTCATTACTGAAGCCAGATACTTCTGCCCCAAAATGACCACCTCCTTTTCTAAGCTATCCATAATACTTATCGTGCATAACACATGCATTAACATGACTGCTGGCATTCTTGTGGTTAACGTTCTGGTTCAACCATTTGCTAATCATCCACAATGTCCAATTCAGGTTTCGTGGTCTTTGGGCTGCAGCAGAGATTTGGGGCTGGAGCTCAGCAGGGGTCCTGTGAAGGAACCCCCACCCCCCACCCCACCCCCCAGTTATCTGGTGAGTCAAGCCTTTTATTCAGCACTCCCGCAGCGGTGGTGTTCTCGCACCATGCGTTTTGACAAGAGTGTACACCCTGGGGACTCAAGGGTGATTCCGGACTCATCCCTCCCGAGAGCCCCCTCTACCTTCAGTTTGGCTTGAACAATGTGCCGTCTGTGCTCTGTGTGCGCCGAGCCTTCATTTCTTGTAGTCTTACCTTCCCCTTGGGGTCAGGAATCGTGTCATATATTTTTGTCTTTCGCCCAATACCTACCTCAATTTAGATCATATACGAAATTATTCTCAGTAAGAAATACTGAACTAAGAACTCGTTCTGTGACAATACTCTAAGCACCCCTCACCCAATATGAAGGGGACAAGTGGCAAATTCTTTGTGGTGGGTCTCACAGCTGGTTTTGTTCCTCTGGTTGGCCAGGACTTTTGGGTGAGACAAAGAAGAGGTGGATCTCATCGAAATGCTCCAGTCTGCAAATTTAGATCTAATGGGAGAGGTAGTGAGGATTCCAGGTCCATAAATCTTTACCCCCCAGACTCCGCCCTCATCATTTCATTTTTTGAGGGGAGTTTAGTGGGATCAAAAGAGGCCCGTTCCTGGCGAGGAGCTGTGAGGTCATGAATCGGGGTCTCTATTTTCACTCCATGGATGTCCTACATGATGCCTATTGAGAAGCCCTGGAGGAGCAGCCCTTCCAGAAGGGACAGAGATCAGCCTGTGAAGACGAAATCAAGGGAATGGCAACACTGGGTAGGTAGTCCCAAAGAGGCACCGCCCAGGTTGTACTCTGCAGGGCGTTGGTTCCAGGAGATGGTCCTGCCTGCCTCACTTCCCCGCAAGTGTGGGAAATGCATGCAGTGACCTGAAGCCTAACAATACCTTTGGCTTACTGTGGCTTCATCTGGTCTTTTCCAAATGGGTTGAACAAGGAGCCCCACCCTGTTTTTGGTAACACTCATTAGCATCCTCCAAAACAAGGGCTCCACGGAATGTGCGTTGGGGAATGAATCTTTGGAAAAAGGGGGAGTAAATAGTGCCAGATAATTAGAAGACAGCGAGAGGAGACTTTCATGTATTTAATTACTAGTGATAAGAAATTCATATGCTAAGTAATATATACTTATATATATGGCTGAGAAGAATTTCCAATATAGAAGGTATAACCCACAAATACATAATAAGGCAGCCTGAAGAAAGGCTCTATAAGCCTAAAGCACGGCATCTCAGCTTCCTCACGCTTTAGGTGGTAGGAGGCAAATGTCTTTTTAACACATACCAGTGACTCATAGCGGGGTGAGGGAGGTTGTTCAACCTATTGGCGTCTCTGGGCCACGCTGGAAGAAGAAGAGTTGTCTTGGGCCACACGTTAAATACAAAAACACTAAAGAAAACTGATGACCAAAAAAAAAAGGTTTTAAGTAAATTTACAGTTTTGTGTTGGGCCGCGTTCATAGCCATCCTGGGCCGCACACCCCCCTCAGGCTGCAGGTCGGACACCCCTCCGAGCATCCTGCCGGTCCACTGCTTCCCTCTTGGACAAGGTAAGCAGGGTGCCCCGGATGACCTCAGTCACCGCCCAGAGGGCAGCCCACAAAATCGGGCACACGACTTGGGAGGACAACGATTTTAAGGATTGGCCTCAGACCTCAACCTCAGACATACAGTGCACGAGTAAAGATGTAACTTCTGTCATAAGCAGGTGGGTGTCTGATGTACGGAGAGTAACAGGAGACCTGCAGACAAAGTATGATCGGAACGGTGGCAAACTCCGGAGCACAAGGCCAGTGGCTCCGGTCCAGTTGTTGAATGACTGGACTGACAGAGAGACTTCTGGACGGGGTGGGAGCAAGAGAGACAATTTCTAGGGTGACTTCTAACATGTTTGCAGAGCGAGGAAAAAGGAAAACCTCTGGCTGTGAAAGACAAGGATTTAGGTGAGTCTAGAGACAACAAGGCGAACAGATGAAATCTATTCCACTGAAACTCAGATATGTAATTTCTCTCCAGAGAGTACCAAAGACTGACAAAATAAACAAAGAAATATCATGTGCCTTAACTTCTGAAATGTGACAGTCAGTGACATATGGCAAAACAAAATGCAAAGAAACAACATTACAAGTTTTCCAGTGTTAGTAGCTAAGAAAGAAATGGAAGGCATGTCTCTCCATAAAAGAAAGTGCTAATAAGAAGTCACTTGCAAAAATCCCTTTGCAGGAGAGCTCTTCTTACTTCTACCGTAGGTAGCACTCTGCACTTTGGGGACAGGAGGCAAGACTGTCTAACTCAGCTATTCAGAATTTTCTAGGGCATGTGTTTTGCCTTCAAACATCCTCGTCCTCGTAACAGAACTGTCAATAGAACCAAAGTCACATCCACGCTCAGGCCACCGTGTAGGAACAGGCACAGACCTGGCCACTTGGAGCATTCCTTTCTCCTCCCACCCCAGTGATTGGCTCAGGAATGTGTGTGGGGCCTCTGCTGAGCCAATGAGAACCATACATGGGGCACAGGCCAGAGTAAGCAGGAGAGAAGCACTCATTTCCCCGGGGCGATATTGCTAAACTAGAAGGCTAACACCCTAGCACATTTACTACGGGTTGGGGATGTCTTGTCTCAAAGAAAAGCCAAGTGTGAAGAAAGCAGGACTATAATTACGCAGAGATAGATTCCTGGTGTTATCTGAACACGAGTCTGACCATAATGTACAAGTTCGTAAATCCCCTTTTATGTATATCTAGCTCGAGGTTTTCTTTTTCCTCTTCTTTTCCCTTCCTCCTCCGTCTCCTTTTGTTTTCCTTCCCCTTCGCCTTCACTTCCTCCTCTGCCTCCTCCTCTTCCTTCTTTTTCATTAGCAACCTAACAATAAAGAAGCTGGTCCCAGACCGATAGTTACAGGGAATGATTTAGATGAAGAGCTGATGATTATGATCCTGGGGCAACAAATCAGAAAAGTGTGAATATAATAATCCCTTTTAGGGCTGTGCTCCCACAAACATACTCCTAAATCTGATGAACACTTGATGGTCAGCATCTTCGTCATGCTATGTGGTGGTTAGTTATGATTTCTAAGCTTGTATATACTGTGTTGGAAGTACTTCATATATAGTATGTATGTAAACATAGGCACATATATGTACATGTATGCACTTTGTATATCTGATCTAATAGCTAGTAGTAGCTAAAAATAGGAAGAACTCAATCAGTAGGTCAAGAGTGTAAATTCAGGAAGGAAGGATGAAAAATTCCTTCTTTCCCACTGCATCCCCAGCACCCAGCACAGACCTGGCACGTGGCTGGCGTTGCATGGTGAGAAGGAGTGAGTAGGACTTCCCGTATATGCTCAGACACGTTCGAGTGTATGTATACTCAGATCCAAGGAATGTTGCTGGTAGTTTACTGTTCCTCAAGCAGGAAGACAGAGAGCAGTTGAAACATGGTCTGATGTATATATTGGAAGACAAAGAGTTAATGTCCTCAACAGACAGAGAGTAAGGGGACTGAAGAGTTTGTAATCGACTTGGAATGCTGTTAAGCAAAATTATGTTTCAAGTATGTTATACACAATGTTAAATCTTTGCAGAGACCTACTCCTCTGAATTTTAGAGTTTGCTAAGATCTTAGACTTTTCTTCCTCAGCCTTTGCAAAAAGGACCTGCTTCCTAAAAGGTGTCAACCTTAGAAAGCGTTATTCAATAAATGAAGAGAAATGGTTACTTAGTGAAAAACAAAAAGTGATATTCTTATGTTGCCCCATTTCCAAGGTATATTCTAGACAGATGAGGAATTTAAATGTATAAAATGAAGCAGTAATTAAGAAACAAAGTTAAATAAATTCTTTACAGAAAAATCACGATAGCTTTGGCTTGTGTGGCAAAAATGGTACAAAGAAATCAACCAACAACAAACTGGAAAACAACACTTGAACTATGAAGTGGACAAAGGCTTGATATTCTAAGCATGTATGAAGGGCACGAACATGCAATTTGCAAACAAGAAACACAAAAGGCTGCTGCACACATGCTCACAATGTTCGACTCGCAGTAATAAAAATCACAAAAATAAATTGATATAATTTATTTGGCCCAGTCAAGTGGAAAATATGAACAACAATCATAATCCCCAATCTTGGCAAGGGAAATGGGCCCTTCCATAAAATTTGATTGGAGTACTGTTTCAGTACAACTTTCTTGGAGGATGATTTTAAAACATGCACCACAGGCTTTAAAAAAGACTTCATAATTTTATTCCTCTTCTCCAGCAATTCTACTCTTACATTTTAAAAATGTAGAGAGATGAGTATGATGATTCATATTTTAACAATTCACATAAAAGGTCAAGCTAGAAACAACCATCTTGCCCAACGACAGGGGACTGGTTAAGTAAGTTCGAGTCACAAAATGGAATATGTTCCTGCCATAATGTTATATATTGGCATGGTAGGATGGTTGTAGAATGTTGCTATGAAAGAAAAGCAGGTTGTAAATGAGACTATATAGTACAACACAGTTTTTGTAAGAGGAAGAATATATGTATTCAGATATGCATAGACATGGAATAGAAGAGCATAATCTAAAATATTAACCGTGGTGCAAGATGGAGGCACAGGAAAATATGGTTTGCTTTCTTGCACAACCAAAGCAAAAATTACAACTGAATTACAAAACACTATCCCTCAGAATTGTCAGAAAATGGAGCTGATGGAAGTCTCATTAGCAAGGAATTAAAAAAGTCACATTCATCCAGATGGGTAGAAGGGGTGGAGACCTGGTGATGCAGCATGGGCAGTCCCACACCCACACGTGGTGGATAAAAATTGGGAGGGATGTCTCAGGAGTGAGGGATCCCAGCCACACACCAGGCCTCCCAGCCCAGGTTTCCAGTGCCAGGAAGATAAGTCCCTATAACTTCCTGTCCCCTATAAAAAGCAGTGGGGGTTGGGGAGGTGGAAGAAACTATGGGATTCTCAGGTGTCTCCTCTTAAAGTGTTCACAACAGACTTAAGACTTACACCGACTCATTCCCTCTGGGCTCCAGCACTGGGGCAACAGCTTGAGGGGCACCAGTGGCATATGGGGAGAAATTGAAGTGTCTGGCCTCAGGGCACATATCGCAGACTGCTCCCTCCCAGACAAAACTCCAGAGGCCAGGCAGCAGCCATTGTCCCTTTTCTGAGCCCTCCCCCACATACAGCCACAGAGTAGTAACCCCATATCTGAGACACCACCAACCTCGTTCACGAGGCACCCAGATGATTACCTAAGGCTCCATCCCATCCAACTTATGGGTGCACTTTCCTACAATAGGCTGCACTACTAAGACTGGGAGTCAAAGCAGCTCTACCTAATGCATAGAAACAAATATAGGGAGGCTGCCAAAATGAGGAGACAAAGAAATATGGCCCAAATGAAAGAACAGAACAAAACTCTAGAAAAAGAACTAAACAAAATGGAGATAAGCAATCTATCAGATGTGGAGTTCAATCCACTGGTTATTAGGATGCTCAAGGAACTCATTGGGTACTTCAACAGGATAAAAAAAGATGCAGGCAGAAATAAAGGTTACACTAAGTGAAATAAAAAAAATTATAGAGAACCAACAGTAGAGTGGATGAAGCTCAGAATCAAATCAATGATTTGGAACACAGGAAGAAAAAACTCAATCAGAACAGCAAGAAGAAAAAAGAATTAAAAAATGACAACAAGGTAGGGAGCTTCTGGGACAACTTCAAATGTATCAACATTCAAATCATATGGGTGCTAGAAGAAGAGAAAGATCAAGAGCTTGAAAACCTACTTGAAAAAATAATGAAAGAAAACTTCCCTAATTTTGTGAAGGAAATAGACATACAAGTCCAGGAAGCACAGAGAGTCCCAAATAAGATGGACACAAAGAGGACCACTCCAAGACACATCATAATTAAAATGCCAAAAGTTAAAGCTGAAGAGAATCTTAAAAGCAGCAAGAGAAAAGCAGATAGTTACCTACAAAGAAGTGCCCAAAAGACTGTCAGCTGATTTCTCAAAAGAAACTTTGCAGGCCAGAAGGGACTGGCAAGAAGTATTTAAAGTGATGAAAAGCAAGGACCTACAACATAGATTACTCTATTCAGCAAAGCTATCATTTAGAATCGAAGGTCAGATAAAGTGCTTCCCAGACAAGATAAAGCTAAAGTAGTTCATCATCACCATGCCATTATTGTGTAAAATGTTAAAAGGACTTAGGTGAGAAAAAAGATCAAAACTGTCAAAGAACATGTATAAAGGACCCATGGACAAAGCCAAGGTAGGGGGTAGGACTGAGGGAGGGGATGGTGTAGGTGGGGTGGAGCAAAGCGGTGGCAGGAAAATGGAGACAACTGTACTTGAACAACAATTAAAAAAAGGGAAAAAAATCAAGTAGAACTAGCTTTGGCTCAGTGGATTGAGTGCCAGCCTGTGAGCTGAAGGGTTACTGGTTCAATTTCTGGTCAGGACATGTACCTGGATTGTCAACCAGGTCCCTGGAGGCCTGTGGGGGGCAACTGATTGATGTTTTTCTCCCTCTCTTTCTCCCTCCCTTCCTGTATTTCTTAAAATAAGTCAGTCTTCCAAAAAAACTATGACCATTAAAATAGCAATAAATTCACAATGGTCAACAACTGAACCTAAAAAAACAAACTGAGCAAGAAGCAGGACAGGAACAGAATCATAGATGTGGAGATCATTTAAAGGGTTATCAATTTTGGGGGAAGAGGTGCAGGGATTAAGAAGTACATACTGGTAGGTACAGAATAGATGGGGGATGTTCAGAACAGCACAGGAAATGGAGAAGCCTGAGAACTTACATGCATGACCCATGGTAATGAACTAAGGGGGAGGGTTGCTGGAGGGAGTGGGAGTACTGGTGGAGGGTAGCAAAGGAGGAAAGTTGGGACAACTGTAATAGTTCAATAAAATATATTTAAAAAATAAAATATTAACTACAATCATTTGGGCTTAATGGGTTAGTGGAAGTAGATATTCTTTTGCTTTTTTCTTTGTCAAAGAAAGATTTTTGAATGGAATGTGTGCATAAACCCATATGTAAAAGCACACACATCATATGGGTATAGCATGATGCATTTTCCTGAAGTTATGAACCTGTGTAATCAGCATCCAAGTCAAGGAGCAGCATATTTCTGTGTCTCCAAACCTCCTCCTTTCTCCTCCCCCAGTCACTAGAAGGGGAGAAGTCATAATCAGATTCGGTAATTCTTCCAATCCCACGATTATGACTTCTAAAAGCATAGGATAATTTTGCTTGTTTTAGTTTCATTTAAATAAAATTTAAATAGTATATAGTCTTTTGTGTCTAGCTTCTGCCACGCAACATGTTTATGATACATCCCATGCATTGTGGCTAGCTATAGGGTGTTTATTCTCACTGTAGAACATTCCATTGTATAAGCACATCACAAGTTTTTATGCCTCTACTCTTGATGGGGATTTGTGTAGTTCTCACTTTGTGGCTGCTCGAAATAGTGCTGCTGTGAATGTTCTAGAACAAGTCATCTTGGGAACATATGCACACATATCTGTTGGATATACACCTAGGAGTGGAATCGCTGTGCCATAAAGCAGGGTACATTTGACTTTAATGTATACCATCAAACAGTTGCCTAAAGTGGTTGCACAAATTTCTTTCCCCCGCCAGCAATAGAGGAGAGGCAGGCCCTCTTGTTTAACTGTTTCCCAACTGTGCAGGCAGTCATGGTGTCCATCAGTTACTTCTATTTGTTTTTGGCCGATGCACTCTAGAAAAGGCTTTTCACAAGGCACGCACCCGCTCAGGTTAAAAAAGACAGCTTCCTAAAGGAAGTCTTCCAGGGAACTACCGGAAGGACCAAATACTGGGAGTGAGGTCGGAAGGCCCCCTGACGCCACACTACCCTCCCCAGTTGCTACCAAACTATGGGTCTTCGCTGCTATTGTGGGCTGCAGGTTTTCCAGGCAACTGAAGAGCTGGCTGGGTGGGTGTGGTATGGGAATAGGAAAATCTAAAATGCCACAAAACCCCAGTTCTTGCCGAGATGCTGTCATTTTTCATAAATTAAATGTTCCTTGGATTACTGTAAACCTTGGGTTAATTTCCAGAATTCTTAAACATTGACTCTGGTCATGTTTGCCAGTTTTCTCATTGCTTTTGTGGAGGAGGTCATTTTTGGAAGTCTCAAAACTTACTCTATTTTCACTGACGTCACTCAATCTGCCTTTTTAAAATTTAATTGCTACCAAAATCCTGTGAGACAGATGGAATGATTGGACCATATTGCAGATTATGGAACTAAGACCGGAGGAGTTTAGGTAACATGCTCAGGGGTGCAGTTAGTAAGTGGAGGGCTGGGGTTCAAAGTCTAGCTTATTGAACTTCCTTCCCTGCTTGGATTCAACACCACATGCCCTGGCACAGGGGAGACAGCGGCAGACAAGTGCCTCAAGCCCCAGCCTCGTTCCTCTCAAAGGCACTGGCATTATTTTCCTTAAGTATAAAAAGGAGATTGTGTTACCACTGCTCTTCCTGAAGCCTGGGAATCCAAAGATGCTGCATCCACACAGGCCTAAACCGCCCTGTCTTCCTGGGGGAGCTTCCTCCACAAGCAGGCACGGCCCCTTGCTGTGTGGGCCGAGTTCCACGTGCAGAGCTTTTCGGTTTACACGACTGTCAGCCCGGGGTTTGTGCCATGTGTCCCTCCCCGCTCCGTGATTAAGTGAAAACAATAGCCAGGACCACATCAGCTGGAGGAAAAATGTCCTTCCCTGAGTGTTCACCCCTCGGAAGGGTTGTTTTGTTTCTTCTGTCACCAGGGTCTATGGGAACGTGGAGCTCCATTTTTCAAGTGAGAGGCGGAGATGGGACTGAACGGCGGTCCCAGATTCAGTCGTATGAAAACAATAACACACTCTGTGAGTTGGAGGTCTGGAGGTTTATGTTGGCACCAACTGGAATGCTAATGTGCAAAGAATCTGGTCTCTCCTCTCAAACACTAACAAACACCAGTCATTTCCTACTGATTGGTTTCAACCTAACACGCATTTTGTTGAGCCCAGAAGAATATTTCATTTTAGAGTATTTAGATTATGTTGATTACTCACTTAGGAGCCATAAGTTGGTCAATGAAGAACAGATTGCTTCGGCCTGGTATCCCCCCCACCCACTCACCACAACTACCACTGCCACCCAGGATTAATACTCATAGCAGAGCAAGACATCACATGAAAAAGGATCTAGAGTTTTCTTAAATGCTTTGTGAACTTTGGGGTACCAGAGACCTCCCTTTGAGCACATGACAAGGGCTGTGAACATCTTCTTCTGTGAAATGGCCCCACCAATTGAATTGCATGTTCATCTTGGGGATCACGGACTCTCCAAAAGCTCCTCCATCATAAGGATCCCTTTCATACAGTGGGTCTTTGTCCAGTGCCACTAATGCCTCGGTCATATAGGTTCAGAGAGCATCACACTGACCAACTCCAAACTTCCCACCTACCAACTTACACTTGGGCTTTGACTTCAGACTTTGGCATGCACAGATGAGCCTGGGTCGTCAATCCTGGAAGACTGCTACCAATCATGTGAGAAGATTCTTACAGACAGTATAAATTATCATGGCACAAAATGTGGCACCAAAAATGTCATGGAACGGCACCGATTACTTAGGTATGTGTGTGATTACTATTTCTCAAAAAGGTATATGTTTAATAGATATGTCTTCATTTCATACTAGTGTATATGGAAGATATTAATGCAGGTGTTAAGAAATAGGAAAACAAGAGGTTATGTTAAGATGGCGGCATAGGTAAATGCAGTACTTGAAAAGTAAATTATAGAAAAACCATCACTCAGAACTGCCTGAAATCTTGCTGAACAGAGGTGCTATCACTAATGATATGGAGAAGAAGACACATGAAGACTGGTAGGAAGGGTGGAGATGTGGAAAGAGCTGGTCCCACACCCACACGTGTCAGATAAATGGCCTCCTTTGGCTCATACTCTGAGTTTCCTAAAATCTCTCAAACAAGCAGCATCTGGCCTCTGCATCCCCTGTACCTCTTGCTAAGTGGCCCCAGACCTGGCACTACCTCGGCCAGACTCAGTTCCTACCGTGGCCTCCCCTGGATGCCCCCAAGCCCAGCACAAGTAGCAGCCATCTGCACAGAACTCTGTAGCTCAAGCTGGGTGGTCCTGCACAGGGCACAAGCAGTGGTTGATCTTGCATCTCCAAGGAGGCCCCAGAGCCAGAACATCCGGTAGACAGTTTCAGGCCATGCTGAATTACAAACCAACCACCTCCACAAACAACACACTCAAGGGGCAGACTCACCAGACACCAAAGCCCCACTGAAGCGAGTCCTCCTCTGTGGGGTCCTACACAACAGCTCCTTCACTGTAGTCACAACCAGTCCTAGTAGCTGCTCAGCTGGGGGTCAACCCCTCCCAGTAACACTGACAGCAATCAAGCCCCTACTACAACAGGACAGTGCACCCAGCCCACACAGAGGGTGTGCGCCTGGACTACCCATCTCGGGTGATAGGGGAGGTTGTGCCCCTGTGCCCCACAGGACATCTGCTTCATACGGCCACTTTACCAAGTCCAGGAATGCAGAAGCTCTACCTAATACACAGAAACAAATACAAAACAAGAAGACAAAGATACATGTCCCAAATGGAAGACAGGAGAAATCTCCAGAAAAAGAACAACAAAAAAATGGAGTCAAGCAATCTACCAGATGCAGAGTTCAAAATAATGGTTATAAAAATGTTCAAGGAACTGAATGAAAAATTCAGCAGCATGAAAAAGGGCACAGAAACCATAAAAAATAACCAGTCAGAAATGAAGGATACGGTAACAGAAATGAAGGATAAATTACAGGAAATCAATAACGGAGTAGATGAAGAAGAGGATCCAATAGATTTAAGTGAGCAGAAAACACCCAATCAGAACAGGAAAAAAAAAAAATCCAAACATATGAGGACAGTGTAAAAAGCCTGTGGGACAGCTCCAAGTGTACCAACATTCACATCATGAGGGTGCTGGGTGGAGAAGAGGGAAAGCAAGAAAGTGAAGACCTATTTGAAAAATAGTGATAGGAAACTTCCCTAAGTTAGTGAAGGAAAGAAACATACCAGTCCAAGAAGTGCAGAGAGTTCCAGCAAGATGAACCCAAACAGACCCACACCAAAACATATCATAATTAAAATGCCAAAGGTTATAGACAATCTTAAAAGCAGCAGAGAAAAGTAGTTACATATCCACAAGGGAGATCCCATAAGACTGTCAGTTGATTTCTCAATGCAAACTTTGCAGGCCCACAGGGAGTGGCACAAAAGATTCAAAGGGATGAAAAATAAGGACCTACAATCAAGATCACTCTACCCAGCAACACTATCATTTAGAATAGAAGGATAAATAAAGAACTTTGCAGACAAAAACACCCCCAAACAAACAAACTAAAAACTAGAGGAGCTCCTCACCACCAAACCAGTATTTTAAGAAATGTTAAAGGGTTTTTTTTAAGGAGAAAAAAGTTCTTAAATATTAATAATAAAATAGCAATAAATACCTATCTATCAACAATTACTTTAAATGCAAACGGATTAAATGATCAAATCAAAATGCATGTGGTGACTGAATAGATAACAAAATAAGACCCTTACACACACCACCTACAAAAGACTCACTTCAGACTGAAAGACACACACAGACCGAAAGTAAAGGGATGGAAAAAGATACTGCATGAAAACGGAAACAAACAAAACAAAACAGAAGCTAGGGTAAGAATATTTATACCAGACAAAATAGACTTTAAAACAAAGGCTGTAACAAGATGGACCCAACAACTCCACTTCTGGGTAGTTATTCAAAGAAACTCAAAACACTAAATTGAAAGGACATATATTGATACATCCATATGTTCACTGAAGTATTACTTATAATAGCCAAGATATGAAAGCAACCTAAGTGTCCATGTATAGATGAGCAGATAAAGAAGTGATGCACATATACAATGAAATATTACTCAGCCATAAAAAAAGAATGAAATCTTGTCATCTGCAACAACATGGATGGCCCTAGAGGGCATTATCCTAAGTAAAATAATCCAGACAGAGAAAGGCAGATGCAAGATGATTTTAGTTATATGTGGAATCTAACAGCAAAATAAAATAAACAAGCAAACAGAATAGAAACAGACTCACAGATACAGAACATTTTGACAGTTGCCAGATGGAAGAGGGGTGGAGGGCTGGGTGAAAAAGGTGAGGGGATTTAGAAGCACAGGTTGGCAGTTACAGAGCAGTCACAGGGATGCAAAGCACAGCATAAGGTATACAGTCAATAATGTTGTAGGAGCTATATATGGTTAGATGGGTACTAGATTTATTGGGGTGATCACTTCATAAGTTATAGAAATGTCTGATCACAAGGTTGTACACCTGAAACTAATATGACATTCAACTTCAACTGTAATTTACAAATAAAAAAGAAAAATATCTATACCATAAAAGAAAAGAAATAGGAAAACAAAAATATGTAACATTTTAAGTATCACTACATAAAATAAAATCATAACTAGGCTACTATTTTAGTTTCTGCTTCCCTGCCTTGCCAAATATGGAAATATAATTACTTCCAAGCACAACTACCTCATTTTTATTTTACTATCTACGATGCAATAGGCACGACTGAGGACCACTAGTTAGGGCAGGCCCTGTGATAGGCACTGGGTTACAAGATGAACGTGGTTCTTCAGGAGCTTACGGTTTCAGGAGGCACACAAAAATGCAACGGATAACTTCGCATGCTAGGGGTGGTCCAGGTGACACCGCTGCCCAAGAGGGCCCTGGCAGCTCCAAACTGCATGGTCCCTCTGGGTAGAGAGAGAGGAAGGAGGCAGGTGAGGAGGAGTCAGGGGAAGCTTCTAAGAGGAGAAGAATAAACAGACTCTTAAAGGGAGAACAGAGTCAGGCATTCTGAGCACAAGGAACAGGATTCTGAAAGGCCTGAAGCAGCAGGTGCGCAGAGATCCCTGCGGGCTGCGCAGTGTGGCTGGAGTGCGGCGCGGGAGGAACGGAGCTGAAGAGGCATGCAGGAAGGCTGGCCCACGGAGGGGCTCACGTGCCTTAGAAATGGGCCTCTGTCCAAGAAGCCACAGGAGCTGTGTGAAGAGGGCAGTGATGTGGCCAGGCCTTGTTTTGGATGGCAGTCTGCCCTCAACAGGGAAGACAGACTTAGGACTGAGCAGAAAGACTGGGAGGAAGGCTGTTGTACTTATTTGTCGGGGTGAGAGGTGGCAAAGGCCTGCCCTGGGGAGATCGTGTTTACGGCACAGAGAAAGGGACTAGCTCAAGGGAAACTGCAGAGCAAGAACTGCTAGGCCTTGGTGATTGATCAGACGCTGCACCGAGGAAGATGGCAGAGAAAGGATGCATGAATGTGGGAGCTCGAACTTAGAGATTGTGTGGTTGGTATAGTAAGGAGAAGATGCTGTATTCAGTCCGTGGTACAGATGGAGACACCTTGTAAGTGAGTAACTGAGAATGAAGGTAAGGAGAGTGGTTAAAACCATGCGAGTGAGAGCTCACCCAGTGGAAATAGGTAGAAAATTAGTCTTTAATGTTTTGGAGTCACAAACTCCCAGAAGGACCTGAAGAAATAGATTGACTTGCTTATGACAAACGTGCCCCTGAGCATACACACAGGCACACATGATTGTACTTATCACTTGAAAGTGTCACAGAGCTCAAGTTCAAATCTAGGAAGAGTGAGAGCAACACTCTATGGTGGGAGGTGAGGAGTGTTGAATTCAGGTGTCAGGCTCATGCATCAAGCAAGCATCTCCTGTGCATGGCCTTGAAA
Source organism: Phyllostomus discolor (assembly GCF_004126475.2). Classification (NCBI taxonomy): domain Eukaryota; kingdom Metazoa; phylum Chordata; class Mammalia; order Chiroptera; family Phyllostomidae; genus Phyllostomus; species Phyllostomus discolor. The sequence continues at coordinate 26,799,653 of NC_040915.2, read as the reverse complement.
AGGCCACCTGATCTTGGAATAGAGGCAGAGAAATGAGGAAAGCTTAGTGACCACTGGTACTTCAGTTACGGGGCCAACAGCAGCCCTAGACAGTTGGGAACCTCTGACCTTTCCGCTCCTCTATCGGTCTAAATTTTCCACACCCCTCCTCTCAATGCAAATGTATGTTAATGTCCCTAAAAACTCCATAGGGTTAAGGGGGAGACTAAATTTGTTGAACACCTATCATACACCAGGGATAGTGCTGTATATACATGGTTTAATTTGATATTCACAATAAACGTACAAGTGTCATCATCCATTAATTTCTAAATGATAAAAGATTAGTGAGTCAAGACCTCACCCATGGTCACATGGCTTACATATGGCACGATGAGAACTTCTATTTGTCCAGTTTCAAAACAAATGCTTTCCCCACTGCATCATCCCAGCCACTTTGCAGATGGGAGCAAAGCTGGGGGAGGCTCGGGGTCTGCCATCCCCAAACGAGGGTAGATGTTGGCACAGCCTCCTCGAGTGTCACAGGAGGTGACTGCAGCCCTCCCTCCCTGCACCACAGGCCTGTTGCTCTGCTCTTTTCCTTTCTCTCACCACACTCCGCCTCCTCACTCCATATTATTTATCTTCTCTCCCATTTTGCTTCCTGAATCTTCTAAAACAACTTAGAGCTAAAAACCTCCATATTTTGTTGACTTGGTCATGGGCATTCTTTAGATCCAACTCCCTGTAACCTCCATGGTGTTGAGGGGATTGAGCACAGTAGTTCAGGGTGAGAGTCTGGGAGACAGATTTCTTTAATTTAAATGCCATCGCTGACACTTACTAGCTCTGTGGCCCCATTCCAGGCTGAATCTCTGTGCGCATGTGCGCGCTCTCACCCTCTCTCTCTCTCTCTCTCTCTCTCTCTCTCCCTCTCTCTCTCTCTCTCTCTCTCTCTCTCCCTCTCTCTCTCTCTCCCTCTCTCTCTTCCCCATGCCCCATCACCCCCACACGAGGACACAGCAAGAAGGCAGTCATCTGGAACCTGACCTGCTGACACCCTGATCTTTAACTACCAGCCTCCAGACCTGTGAAAAAGTAAATTTCTGTTGTTTAAGCCACCCTGTTTATGGTGTTATGCTATGACAGCCCAAGATAAAAATACACAGTTTGGGGACTGCCATTTTAGCCCAGTTAGTCTGGGAAGGCCTCTCTAAAAAGCTGACATTTGAGCTAAGACCTGAATGTTGACAATAAGGCAGTTGAGTGAAGGCCTGGGGTAAGGGAGTGCATTTCTGAGTACGACGGGTGGGTGAGGAAGACTCGCTCTCGGTACAGTTATGACACAGACAGACCCAGACATCACCTCCCCTCCCCCATCTCCCTCCCACCGGGGCCGGCAGGAGTGCCTCATGCCCCCAAACTCAGTGCCCTTCACCAGTGCCTTCGGTCCCCACGGACCCATTCGCGTGGCGCCGCCTTTATCAGAAAGGCCTTTTATTCTCCTGATTTTCTTTCTCCACCAAATCTTGTCTTTCCTGGGCCTCATTTCCTCAGTAACTCACATTTGTTGACATACCTAAGGGGCATGAGTTACTCCTCTCAGATGACATCGGCATTTCACAGGGACCTACTAACGGGGACTTGCTTCTAGACAATGGGCAGAGACGAGGGAATCCAGGCATTACGGGGCCACTGAGGAGTCGTTTTAGAGCAGATGGTTTTTATAATACCCACACCACCCAGCACAGGAAGTTCCATATTTGCTTTCTGGGCTGTCTTTTCCTGTGTGCAGAAATTACTGACTGTCTAGAATACACTCCAAACTGACACTGTAGAATAAAGATTTCTATTTTAATTCCAAACACAACTGAAAATGGAGGTAGGTTGTGATTTTGGGCAAATATTGACAATATCTCCGATAGGTCATATCCCAGTATATTTATATAAGCTCTAGGTTGAGTAATTCCTTGTGAAAGGATTTTAGATTCGTATCTGAGTCTTAAGTGTTGAACCACAAAGGAATTGCTAAAACCTCCTTAAGCAGCTAAAATCTAGTTCCCAATTCACAAGAAATTTGGCCAAGGAAGATATTAAATAGAGTGGTGTGACTAGTCAGAGTTGATGATATGTGGGCACAGAGATGGTAACTATCAAAAGGGAAATTAGAATAAATGAATATTAAAATATTTAAATGTATAATAATGTGTTCAAAACACAGTTTTGAAGAACATTATCGTTGGAAGTGAGAAACCAGTATAAGTCACTTACAGTCTTTTCTAAGCAACCTTCTTCCCCCATTTCAACTCATTAGGATAATACTAGCTTCAAGTGTAATGGTGTGATTGTAACTGTGCTGTACACAAATTACTCCGGTTTGCACTCTGACAGGGTTTAGCTCTAATTCCTCCTGGCAGACCTTTAGCAATTGTTACAATGCTAGAAAAACAAAAAGGAATGAGGCATTTAAAAACATATATATATATATATGTTTTTGTACATATATATCATGTACAAAATGTATGTACAGGAAATTACATTATACATATATATGTATATGTATATATTCAGGACAGCTGTTAGATTAGATTTACATAGAAGAATGCTTCTAAGTTTCAAGAGTTAGAAAGAGAGAGAGATGCCATCATCTGAAATGGCCTAGACAATACGGTATGTTATGCAAGTACAATGTCAGGAGACACAGTGCTGATCTACAGATCTTTGATTTTTACTGTAAATCATCTAAAATATAGACTTCTAATACTAACCAAAGTATTCACACACATGTACACCTACAAAATATATGCTTCTTTGAAGTTCTAAAGGTCAAATTACTTCTGCCAAAAAGTACAGAGCAAATACACCTCTTTAATGCTCAATGAGCACCATTCGGTTTTCCTGATGAGAAAAATGGAGAGGGTGGCGGTGACCTCGAAGGCCTGAGGAGGGTCCAATGAGGGAGGGCCTGGACAGCACTTAGCACAGTGCCTGACACGCGGTAAGGACTTAGGAGAAGGCAGCTGCCGTTGTTGCTTTTATTACTGTTATCGGCCACAAGTCATCCATTCATTCATATCAAGTCCTATCAGTCATTCAACGAAATGACTCATATTGGGATGAGAACCCAGGATCCCAAAGCACTTCTGCATACATCATTATATTTGAACCTCAAAACCATGTAGCAAGACCGGCAGACGAGAACCTCATTCTTGCAGATGAAGAAGGTAAGAATCAGCAATAATAACTGATCACAGAACTGGAAATGCAACCTAGATGTCCTAAATCCTAGTGACTCATAGAGCCTCTTTGTGTTGCTCGTAACTGTCAATGCCCTGGATTTGCATCCATCCATTCAACAAACATTCATCAAGTGCCTACTTGGTATCAGGTATTTTTCCCAACACACGGCAGGGAACAAAGCATGCAAGATGCTTGTGGTCATGAGCCTACTTTCTCCGAGAGAGTCAGGGTCAAGAAGTTGAGATGAAGAATAATTAATTAACATAATAAGTAGGTTACCTAGTGGTATGGGCTGAATTGTGTCCCCACCCACAAATTCACTTACTGATGCCCTAACACCCAGTATATTCAGAGGACAATGACTGTTTTGGCAAGATAGAGACTTTCAAGAGGTGAAGTTAATCGAGGCTTTTTGAGGTCAGTCTAATCCAATCTGCTTGGTGTTCTTGTGGGGAGAGGAAATTGGGACAGCGGGAGAGATGCCAGGGACATGAGCACAGAGGAAAGACCGTGTGGGAAGACAGGGAGAAGGCGGCCATCTGCAAGCCAAGGAGAGAGACGGGAGAAGAAACCAAACCTGGGAACACCTTATTTTGAACTCCTAGCCTTCAGAATTGTTAGAACGTGACTTTTTGTTGTTAAGCCGTCCAGTCTCTGGCATTTTTCAGGACAGTGCTGGGAGAGTCACACTCATACACCTCATAAGAGAAATTGGTAAGTACTGTGAGGAAGAAGAAGCGCAAGAAAGGCATGCTGATGGTGCTCAGGAGCAGTGGAGGGGCACGTCGCAGTGTTTAGTAGGGTCTCAGTGGGAAGAGACGGTCTGAGCAAAGACGTGATGAACATGATTATGGGGATTAGCTACGGAGAAGGGTTTTCCAGGTGGAGGGGACCGGTGATACAAAGGCCCCGGGGTGGGAGTGCACCAGGAACGTTGAGGAGCAACTGTGGAGCAGAGCTGACTGGAGATGAAGCAGGAGGAAGCAGAGGCCAGAGAGGTCTTGGGAGGCACAGTCAAGTGAGGCCTTGTCGACTGTTGCCAGAATTTCAGTTTCTTAACGGAAGGTTTGTATTCCTGTAAGATTGATCTAGCAGAGAGGAGGGGAGTTAATGAAAGGAGACAGAGGTGAGTGGGGTGGCATCTAGTACATTGGGCTGGCTCTCTGTTGGAAGGAGCAGTCAGTTCATGCCCCTGTGTATACCTCTGAGTTTGTGGGAGGTAGGGGCTCTATTTTTCCCAGTGAAGGATGAAGCAGAGTCATCAGTTAAGAGTGAGGACGAGGAAGAGATGTTGAAGATTTGAAACAAGAGAAGGTATGATAGGGTGACGTGTTAATCTGCATGACCCACAAATGGGGTGACACCTGTGAAGGCAGGAAGTCAGGTGTCAGGAGGTTTGGCTACAAGAGCTGTGGGGGAGAGCCTGCTCCATGCCTCTCCCCTGGTCTCTGGTGGTTTGCTGGCAAGCTTTGCTGTTCCACGGCTAGTAGAAGCATCGCTCTGGTCTCTAAACCTCATCTTCACGTGGGGTCCTCCTTAGGTGCATGTCTCCATCTAAACATCCCCTTTTAATAGGAACACCAGTCCTGTTGGAGTAAGGCTCATCCTCCTGACCTGATCACAGCTTAACTAGTTAATTGGTAACAACCCTATTCCCAAAGAAAGTCACTGGGCTGAGGTCCTGGGGGCTAGGTCTCCAATACAGGAATTTTGGGAGGGACACAATTCAACCCATAATAAGAAATAGAAGAGACTGGCAGCCAGAGAGGCTGGAAGCACAGGGGGCTTGCCTGGCAGCAAAAGGAATCATTTAACATTTGTGGTCACAACAAATGTTCAGCCACAGGGGTGCGACTGCAGAGCAGAAAGACAATGAGATTAAGCCAAAAGTTGTGGCTTTACCTGGTAAGTTCCACCAGGGAATGAAGGACGTTATGCCAGTCGGTGATCACTATTATTTACCCAGGAACTGAAGCTGGGGAGGGAGGAAAGAGAGGACCTGCAGTACTAGGGAACAGAGAAAATGTGACAGGGCCAACGGATCGGGGGTCCTGGTGTGGGAGGGACAGGTAGTTGAAGTTGAGACACTTGAGAAAGGAAGCTGGAAAACAAGTGGTGATGAGAGAGTCAGGTGTTGTGGCACCGAAATACAATGGTGTTTGGTTATTGCTATTGTAACAGGGTGCAGCCAAGAGGGGAGCCCCAAACAGGGATTTGTCATAGGGCCCAGAAGAGCTTGGAGATAATTGGCTCCACACCTGCCCAGAATGCTGGCAGGTGTGGCCAATTGTGAGAAGAGCCGGAAATGGGGCTGCAGGGAAAGATTAGCACTGGGATTTAAACGGAGGCACAGCAGCCATTGGGGGTCTCTCTTTTTGGGACCATGCATCTGTTTAGGACCATGTGGCTTTGCTGTCTTGGTTGGGACCATGAGACTTGGGTGAGAGTCAGGACCACAAGGCTTTCGAAGTGCTCCCTTTTGCCACGTGGAGGGTGCTGGGAGGACTGTGTGCATTTGTGGGGAACTTTAGTTTGTGTTATTTCAAATGAATAGTAAATTCCTTTCCTTTTCACCGATCTCTGGTATTAAGAGACATCTTGCCTCTGGCGGTGGACATAATGGAACTGGGGGGTTCCTTTTGGATAATAGTATATTGCCTCTGCTGCCCTTGGCCCCCCTTTTTGTACTGTAACGCTATTACGAAGTTCAGAGTATGAGTAGGGAGTGAGTGGGCGAGGTAAGGGAATGGACAAGATCATTGGAGGGGCAGAGGCCACGGCATTGAGAAGCCACTGTCATCTACATTGTTATGAATGAAGCTTTCACTCATTCATTCATTTCCTCAATCAAAATATCTAGGTGCTGGCCAAAAGAGAATGAAGCTCTGGGGAGAGCAAGGCTCCTGAACCCCACCAGAGGAGCCCCTGCCCGGCCAGCCACACCCACCTGGGTTTAGAAGGTGCTCTTTGATTGGCTTATGTCACGAGTATGGGAGCAGAAAAAAGAAAAAAAAACTTACCAAAGTTAACTTTAAAACTCCTTTTATACCCAAATAAACAATGAATCCAGAGAAAAATAAAAATCCCCTACTCTAAACATCCTTCACTGCTTGTTTTAAAAATTATTATTATTCTTTGGCCTCCTTGGTGGCTCACATTCATTGCCCTGATCTATGCGTTTCCTGGGGATTCTGTGCACTCCAAAATCTGAAGAGTAAGCAAAAATAGTGCTTCTGCTTAAACCCTTCACAGTTTATAGCCACATTTACATAACATTAAATAAGTCAACAAAGGCATCATTAGCTCCCATTAAAATATGAGCAAAGAAATTTAAACGAACAAGACAGGCTAATTGGTAAGTAATGTTGTGTATCAAAAATTATGGCTGTGAGATATCCCAGTTAATGAGAGGCCCTACCATCATGTTTACTACATATTTAAAAATTAAATGAAGGTGAATAAAAGTTAACAGAAGAGAAGATTTCCCCCTTCACAGACGCTCTTATATCTGTTTTGCAAAGTTAAAAATAATAGAGATGATTTCAGCCGTCTCCCTCGACCAAACACCTCCATGTATGTAGCTGATGTGATTTCTGCCTTTACGGTTCTCCTGGAGTTGTGAGCACGGAAGCCACGCCCGGTAGAGGGGGAGGCGGGACTCTCCGGTTACAGCGGTGACTGGGCCCGGGGCTGATCCCAGGCCTTGGTTGTTAGAGAATTTCCCCCCCATTCCTTTCTCTCTGGGGGCTTGGGCCCAACCCTGGGCAGAGGGTGGCCTTCATGTCAGCCACAGGGGGAAGGCAAAGTGGTCCATGACTGCATGCCGGAGGGACGATGGTTCCTGACCGGATCGCTGGAGGAGAAACGAAAACACACCGATGCCTGGGCCCCTTGCAGACCCATTGCATCAGAACCGGGGGAGGGAGCCCAGGCACCCGCACTTTAGGAAAGCGTCCCCACTGATGCTAAAGAGCAGCCCAGGCTAGAGCCCACTCCGCTAGCCCTCTCATGAACTGGACGCCAGCCGCCAAGTGACCACCCCATGTGAGGCTCTCTCATGGGAACTCGGGCGGGTTGTGATTTTTCTATTTCCCAACATTCACTGTGACAGTTTTCACACAGCGAAGCTGAAATAATTTTACAGGGAATGTTATTTGCAGACCATCTAGATTATGCCATTAATGTCTCACTTTGTCTGGTTTTACCGTATACTTAGCCTTCTATCTATCCGTCAAGTCACCTGTTTTTTTACACGTTTCTCAGTAAATTACAGACATTTGTACAATTTCCTCTAAATACTTCAACATGCTATCATTAACTAGAGTACAATCGTTGTTTACTTTTTCTTTTGATGTAAACTTTCCAAAAAATAAAATGCTAAACTCTTAAGCGTACACTCACTGTGTTCGGAGAGATGAATATGTCTATGTAACTCAGACTTTTATCAGATACAGCATATTAGGCAGGTTATTTTACACTTAATTAGAAGTCATCTTAAACATTTGCCATTTAAAGAGACCGCACAGAAAGGCCAGTACTTTATCCCAAAGAAAGACCACCTAATGGTAGAATTTCAGACACCGAGGCATTAAGGAGGAAATATTTGGGGGGATAGAAAAGGGCCTCCCCAGCATGTCTTAGGTGATTCAGATGTGGCTACGTGTTGAACCCAGACCATGCTGTGTAACGTAGGCACGTGGGGGGCGGCGTGGCACCCAGCGTGTGTGTGCGTGAACATGTTGCAAGACGATGTGGTTTTGAAACTTTGAGCTAAAGCTCAAGACACTAATATTTCTCTGAAGATAGATGTTTGTCTGTATATATGTGTCCTTCTGGCTGGCACGAGTCTACAATAATAGATAAGACTAAAGGCCCAAGAGAAGCCAGGTCACAGGCGGCACCGAGTGCCCCAGCCTCTCGCCCTAAACCCAGAGTTACCCAGCTGCTCAGAGTCTCCATGCTTGGGGTCATACATGGAGAGCGGATTCTAAAGAGCATAATATGACTGGAATCAATGTCTTTAAATGCTAATGGCAAGAGGAAATGTCCTTGCTTCTAAACTCTGAAAACAGGGATTGATTTAATAAGCCATAAAGAGTTTCCAACCATGCACCCGACATTAAGTAACATTCCCGCACTTGGAACTTCCCCCCTCCCACATGGAAAGCCGAGCTCACGGGCCATGACTCCAGCAGAGCCTCTGTATGGATCCTCTCAAAGGATGACTTCCCACCTTGTGGCCTCTGAGTTATAAGTCCTCTGCCTAAAAATTTGCCTGAATGTAACCTTCTCCTATGGTGAAAAGCTCTTTATTCTAGGGCTAATACATCTCTCTCTCTCTCTCCATGTAAATTGCTCCAGAAATCCCAAATCCTTACAAAGACTTAGTTCATTCATTGCATCATTCAATGTCCATAGTAAACAGTGATCGTTACTGACCACCTACTGCAGGCTGCACACGGGGCCAGGCGCTGGGAGTGCAGCAGTGGACAGAGCAGGGGGGTGTCATTGCTCTTATGGAGCCGTATCCCACCGGGAAGACATTGCACAGCCAAGTAAACAATTACTTTCTTGCAGTGCTGATAATGGCTATGTGGAACTCACTGGGGAGTGTTTTGAATGTGTTACGGAAGGGCTTGACTTTGTCTGTGGGACCTGGTGGGGTTGAGGAAAGGGTCCCCTGAGGATGTGCAGCTCGGTAAGACCTCAAGAACGAACTGAGTACACCTGGGTGCAGAGCGGCAGTGAGAGAGGCCATAGGTGGTACAAAGGCCCGGAGGTGGCAAAGAACAAAGCAATTGTCATGAATTAAAAAGAAGCAGGGGGGACATTGTGGCTGTTGTGGAATGAGCCACAGTGTAGGAAGGTCACATGCAAGGCTAGTGGCCATAATAAGGAGCATGTGTTTTATTCTAATTACAGTGGGAAGATATACTTGTAAGAATACACGTGAAGATATAGGGAAGATACTCTTGAAAGCATGTGATTATTAACATAATCAGATACGCTTTTTAAAAAAATTTACTCTGGCTGGGTGTGGAGGTCAGATTGAAGAGAACCCACGTTGATACCCAGGACAAGTATTTTGGAGATCTGTAGTAATCCACTGGTGCAGGGGATGGCCTGTGCCGGGGGCCCTGGAGGTGAGGGGGAGTGTCTGAGGGTCGGAGCAGCTCATTTGCCCCTGCGGGCCCTTGTCTACCATGCCCACCGGACAGCAGGACCCCTAATGCTCTGACTCACAAAGCAGATACAGGCCTTACTAATACATAAATACCAATTGGCGTGCTTGGGAATAGTGTATGGCCTGAAAGACCAAGGAAAAGATTCTTTTACATTAGCCAGCTGCACTTCGGAATAACACAGAGACCTCTGTGAATCATTTCATGGTGTATTGAGCAGAGTTCTGTTTGCAATTGGCAAGTTGGGAAAATAAACGCCCGTGTTTGTTTTCACTTTCTATTTCCTCGGTTTGTCCAGAGACTCACAGACGGAACCTCAGGGTTGTCCTTGGAGACTGGGCAGGCAGAACTGGGCCCCCACTTTTCGAATGTCCCATGGACATCAGCCACAGATTGCCATTAACCCCTGCGAGGACAAGGGCAGTTCTTGACGCCGTCCCAGCATCAGAGAGGGCGGGCAGGTACGGACCCTTTATTGTGTGTTACTATTCAGATGCTGACCCCGTGGACCCCTTGCCCCTCCGAAAACTGGGTGAATGCTGTGAGGGATACGTGAACAGAAGAGCTTTGCCTTTTCTGAGAAATGATACTCTACCAGTGTTTACCTACCGTCTCAGTCAAGGGGTGTGTGTGCATGTTTGTGTGTGTACGATTTACCAGGCCTAATCCCATTTGGGTGCCTGGTTTCCAGAGAGGACACAACCTGGCTGCGCATGAGAATTACTCAGAGGTCTTGTTAACACCAGAGCCGGGCCCCACCCCCTGACTCAGAGTTTCTGGGTCAGGCCTGGGTTGGGGCTTGGGAATGTGCTTTTCTAACAAGTTCCCGGATGATGCCGAAGCTCCTGGACGAGGGGCCACACTCGAGAACTGCTGGCCTATGCGACGTAGCCTGCAGATCAACTGTGTTTAGTGAGCACCCTAGTCACCAAATGCCTCCTGCTGGCATGCAGTTAAGGTTAATTTAAGCTAAAGCATCAACTCTTGGTGAATGAATGAATGAATGAATGAATGAAGAGTGACCCAAGACATCTTGGCAGCACCTGGAATATTCACCTGGAACTGAACTGTATTTCTACTGGTACCATTTAAACGTGGTAAGGCACGATCCCTGTGGGCAATGATTTTAAAGTCCAATTATAGCAAAGAAAATAGTCAAATATATAAGGACAACACGGGGATAACCTTTATTGTTGACTGACATATCTAAAGTTACTGAGAGCTTTAGGCATCTGGAAGAATAGGTCATTTCTGCTTTGTGCATGTTAAGTAAGTCTCTGGTATGAAATGTTCGTGAGTCAGTGACCTCATTCAGTTGTTCATTTACTGAAACTCTTATTCAACAACTATAAAGTGTTGGGTTGGCACAGGAGAGTTGGTGTGGTAAGAGGACTTATGGTTTATTTAGCGAAAACTTTTTCCACATACTAGAATCCCCTCAAAGCTTTCCCATCATGGACAGCTATCCAACCACTACTTGAATACTTCTAGTAACAGAAGACTCGCTACCTCATGTGACAGCCAACCTTTGAATTAACGCTGACTTCCTTCTACCGGGATGGAATCTTGCTCCCTGAATTTTCTACTGCTGGTCCTACTTGACCACCTGCATGGACAGAGGATGTTTCATTCTCCTCTGTGTGACAACCTCATTGGATAGTGGAAATGGATACAGCACGAAGGGGCAGAACGTGGACACAGGACAGGTGGCCTGGCTTTGAATCTCAGTTCCCAAATGTACTAGCTATGTGACTGGGCAAATTCCTTAGCTTCTCTGTGACCCGGTTTACTTATCTGTAAAATGGACATAATGTTATTATACCTCAAAGAGATGTTTTGAAGGTTAAAAAATGTACTCCTTGCCATGAATTTAGAACAGGGTCTGCCATATAATTAACGATGAACAATACCGTTACTGTTACTCTTATTCTTCTTCTTGGTGGAGAGGTCTCTTGTCCTCTCAATTGTAGACTAAGCATCCCTATCTCAGACCCAGCATTGCTGCGCTCACCTCCTTGGTCTCTCCCAGAGCCAAGTGACTTAGACCTCTCTCACTCGCGAGATCTGAGCAGAGCCCCACACTAGGAGCTTGTGTCCGGCACATGACAGAGAAGGACTATCATCCCCACTGTTCCCAGTTCAGCTTTATGATAGGAGCGGCATTAATAATAACAAAACACATTGTCTATTATATGTAAACACTATATGACACTCTGTAAATATATCATTTCTCATTCCTAGGATAGCTGAGAGGTTGCACAGGGACACGTCACTGAGAGACAAAGGAGCCGGCGTCCGAACAGATCCTCGATCTTCAGAGGGGAGCCTCTTGGCACCCTCCTGCTTCCTCCCCGGGTGCAGGGAATCACCTAGGAATGCTGGGCCCCTGCCTTTGGTAGGCAGGGCAAAGCCATAAAATGAGTTGCAAGCCTTGCAGCCCTGGGTGGAGAGAGTGTTCAGATTACAGCCTTATTTATTCATTGCTGCAATAGCTGTACTCTCTCTGATCTTTCTCTCCGAGTCTCTTGGGTTGAGCAAAGAAAACACTCTCGGGAAGAACATAATAAAGCCCCGAAACCATTCAGAGGACCGAGCCTGTTGCATTTCAAACCGAAAAGACGGCAAAGTTCACACAAAGAATGCAGCCCATTGGGCGTTACCCTCTCATGCCATCCAGGCATTAATGGGTTCACATTATAACTATTCTTACTGTTACTGAATAGTTGGTAAAAATAACCGTCACCTCCAATCAGCACTGCCTGTTGTTAGCAAGGACTGTTCTGTGGGTTCACACGGCAGCAGCTGCCATTTACTGGGCCCTCCCTCTGTGCCAGGCTCTCTGCTGCGTGCTGTGCGCCATCCTCTCACTATGGCGGGAGCGAACCCAGAGAGGGCGCAAGTATGACGGTTCCCTTTCTCGGGTGAGGGAGCCAAGATTCAGGCTGGTTATGGGCCTTGTCCCACAGGTCGTTAAGCTCTGGTGTCTGATCTTCGTTGCGGCCAGTGTTGTATCTTCGTGCTGTGGGTACATAGTTCCATTTTTCTCTGACTAGCTGTCCAGGAGTCACCCCGGCTCCAGCACATCCCACGGCCACCATGACCAGGGAGGCACCAGGTGGAAGCCAGAAGATTCTCGGGGGCTCTGGGGAGTGGCCTTCCTGTCGGGAGCACTCGACCACCACCCCTTAAGGTACATACGAGGCTCACAGAAAATTCTTTTTTTTTAGATTTTATTTATTTATATTTTTAGAGAGGGAAGGGAGAGAGAAAGAGAGAGAGAGAGAAACATCAATGTGCGGTTGCTGGGAGCCATGGCCTGCAACCTAGGCATGTGCCCTGACTGGGAATTGAACCTGTGATGCCTGGTTTGCAGCCCACGCTCAATCCACTGAGCTACACCAGCCAGGGCGAGAAAATTCTTAAGGAAGGACTCAGTTTTCCCAGAAGAGGAGGAGGCCAAATAGTAGTAAGCACATCTCCATGCTCACAGAAAAGGCACACTGTAGATACGCAGCACTGTCATGAGGAGCACGCCGTCAAACCCTCAGGACTACCCTGTGGGGAGGGTCCCGGCCTATCCGCTGATAAGTGGGACCCGGAGGGCGTGAGGCTGGCCGAGGGGTGCTTACAGGTTTCTCAGCCAGAACAAGGCAAGGGTGGGACCTGTGCTTTAGAACCTTTGCTTATTTATTTTTCCTTTGTTATCTTACTATTTAGCTTTTAATTTAAAATGAAAATACACATAACTAAAAGCTTGAACATGCTAGAAAAAAAAAGAGAAACTATAAACAAGCCAAGAGAAAAAAAATGTCAAACCACCCAAATCTCCCATTCCAAGACCACCTTTGTTAACATTTTGGTCTATTTCATTCCAGACATTTTTTTTTTCAAAGTACATATGTATACACTTTTTTTAAAAGAAAGAGATATCATACAGAATAGTTCATGGCCTGTTTCTTATTTCCCCCTCAATTATTATGTCTGTGTTTCCATGTTAGCATTTATGAGGCTGTATATATAAACCTGTTTCATGGCCCATCCTATCCCACTCTTCCAATGTCTTAAAATTAAACAGGCGGGCCTTTTCCTTCCACTTCCTGCTCTCTCCAAGGCCATTCGGGGAGTGGTGGGCCAAATAAAACAAAAACAAAATAAAAAGTAAAACTTTTCCTTTCCAACAGTCTTAGCAGAAACCTTAAATCTCCCCCCACCCCTGCCCCAAATTCCACTCAGACACGAGACAGGCTCGGGTGTAGGGTAGCTCCAAGCTGGAATGTACTATGAATTCAGAGAAGCGTCTTAAGCGCGATCCAAGCCCGGAAATCACAAAGGGTTTCCTATTGCCTTCTTCGGACAGGGTTTCGTGTTTGGTAGGACAAAGAAAGGGCTAGCGTTACTGTATTCTGACCGTGCAGATAAGGGGAGGTCTGCAGTCTTAATGTCCCCAAGCCTTTGCAGTGGGCGAGGGGAGAATCCCACCTGCTGACTCCAGCTCGCCCCAGAAGAGAAAACCACCCAGCCGCCAGCCACGGACGGAGACCTTTCCCAAGCTCTCCCCTTACCGGGCATTGTCACAGCTATAACTGGATCACTCTCCCCGGGTCTGTCCAGGCCCTGCGGGCTGCCCCAGGATAACACTTGTCATTAGAATGTAAAATGCCCACTTTGGAGGGTTGTCATTCTCTGCCAGATCAGATGAAGCTTTCTCTTTAAAGAAGGAAAAAGAGGAAAGAAAAGAAGAAACGGGGGGTGGGGGACAGCGGGGGGGGGGGAGGGTGAGGAGAGAAGAGATCCAGGGGGTTAAGCATGTATGGGGAATGTGGTAAGTGAACTGGCCACGGGTACTTGTTTAGGGGTGTCTCGCGGCTTCCATTTCGGGCCCACGTATTCATTTGTCCCCACCCTCCTTGCCAGTGTGAGAGAGAATGTCCAAGGGAAGCACCTGTGTGTGCCCTGAACCCGTGCCAGCGGTCACAGGGGCCCGACAGCAGGGCTGGACACCAGAGAGGGCCGGTGGGCTCTGAATGGCTCTGGGAACCCGCTCACTCCCTCACTCCCTCCCTCCCTCAGACCTCAGATGATTTGATTCTCTTTTCCTGAACTGCTCTTTTGGTCCCTTCGCCATCTTCAAATTCTATTTCCTGTGGTAATTATTACATTTCCTTTATTTTCAATGTCAGCTTATTTTCCAAGGGGGAAAAAATTGTACAGCACAGCTAAAAGGAGCCCAAATAGAACAATTTGTTATATTAAGCAAATACTTATTTGCATAATAGTGACTCCCATTTCTATATCAGCACAGTGGCAAAAGCAACAGCATTCCTTTCAGAAGCACGTAGTAATGCTGGATCTTTTGTCTTATTGGGGATCACCAGCCAGGGGGTAAACAGGAACCAGCCTCCCCTCCAAGGCCATGTCCACCTGCCAGTGGAGGACTGTACCTTCTTTCCCACGGCCCCTCACCTCACTCTTCCAGGGGGAAATTTTAGACAAGTTTTATAGATTAATTTTTACCCTGAAGTTACATGTAAGGTTTTTTAAAAATAGTTTAAGGTTAAAAATAAACTGGAAACCAGAAATGTGAGGACTTTTTGATTCTCTGGAAAATGGGTCTCCAAAAATAGGCTCAGTTTATTCTAAATAAATATTCCTCCGAATAATTCTCTAAAGAAGAGCCTTTCTACAGGCAAACTGAAAGACCGTTTGTTTGTTTAGAGGAGCTCTCATTATGATATAGCTTGAGCCTCGCTTGCACACGGAATTACGTGGGAGGTGGGTCTGCCCTAGGTCCCTTGAAACAGGAGTTTATAAGAGCTTCAGAATGTGAAGTTAAGGGTATGTATATTAATTTACATAACATTGAATAACTTTCTTCATTAAAACTCATAAAACCTTTATTACACGTGAACTCAGTGTGATGCCACAGATAATGCTGTAAGAAGGGATTTTGCTTTTATGGAGGAAAAAGCAGTCTTAAGATCATGTCATGTTCATGGGCACAAGACAAATTATCCCATCTCAACTGAGAACCAGTGTTTTCTCAATTAGAGAATCTACAGCTTCCTGATCCAGGTTCCCGGTCATTAATAGGAAAATATCTGATAGCAGAGGAGACCCTGAGATCGACTCTTTTGAGACTCGAGCGCACAACTGTAATTTGAAGAGCTTCATTGTTTACAACTCGGGCCATGCAGTCTGACCTGGGGGGACACCCCAGCTCCGCCTCTCACAGCCGTGTGACTTGGACCCGTAACCTGACCTCTGGGAGCATTGCCTTCCTCACCTGTAAAAGAGAGATCAGGAAAATGCCCGTACACCAGGGGTTGCTGGGACTCTTAAATAGATAAAATACGAAGCGCTTAGTGCGGTTCCTGGCACATACTAAGTGTCAACCAACAACATTCATTGCTAATGTGTGTGCTACATTGCAAGAAGACTTCCCAGTGTGTGGGAAGGCCACACCATGAATGAGAAATCCAGGGGCTGGGACGGAAGAGGGAAGTGCTGGATGCAGGATGGGAAGGGCTGGCAATGCAGAAATCCATTTTAATTGCAACTTGACACTAGAATTGTGACCTCCCAAAGTGGCAGCATGATCTTTTGTCACCAGAGCCTCCATTAGTCAAGAATGGGACTTGAAAGTAAGGCAGTTCCTTTCATATTATCCGCTGGCATGCCTTGGGGATCTTTTTCTTCTCCTCTAGAATCTTCTGCTAAAGTTACAGAGTTTATGGTTCCCATAATGCACATGTACAGTATCTATTTCATTTAATTTGCTATTAACACTTACAGTTTCACTTACTTCAACACAGCTGGAAGGACTGAAGTCAACCATCTATGGTAGAATTGGAATGTAGCTATTAGCAGTTTTCTTTGCAAACCCATCCCGCTCTCACCTATCTTGCGTCTTGGCACAAATTCCACTTGATACACAATTATTAAATGTGGACTTATGCCACGCAGGGTCTCTGCGCTTTGCCTAGCAAATCTGGTACTTAGGCTGTCTTTGCTGCATCCCATGCATCACACAAGGGCATAAGAGACTTTTGTAAAAATAAGTCAAGTAAGCAACAATAAGAAAACAAATTCCTCACCTCTGTAAGTAAAATTTAAACTTTAAATTTTCTTCAATGTGAGTTAGTAAAATAATTAGCAATTTTTTTTCTAGTGCTGGCTTTCACGGTGCTGGAACTTCCTGTTACAATCAAAGTGTTTTTCGAGACCATAGCTATGTAAGAAAGAGCCGTATGAGTTCTGGTAGTAGCAGAAAGGCAAAAGACAGTGACCTCTTCCAGGGCCTCACACAGGCTGGAAGTGGAAAACCATGCATTCGACAGGCGTCTGCATTTACCACATTTCTCTTTCTGCAAACATGTCATCTTACATCCTTCTCTCTTGGTAGGTAACTTGATGAAAATCTTTACTTCTCTGTGCAGATTGGCTTTCTCTGCTAACCCTCCTGTTTGCAACTGGCTAAAATGGCCACCCCTTCCCCCCTGCACGTGACCTTTCAATTCAGAGACCTGCCAGTGTCTGCTCTTAGTTCAGATTTTCAAGAGAAGAGGAGAGTTGGATTAGTCACCGCCGAATCCACGGACCGGCTCTCGCGGGTCAAGAGTCTACTCCGATCCACACAGCTGTGAAGGAAGAAAGGTAACGTGGTGTGAACTCAGTGGCCTAGGCTCAGCACTCACCAATGTGTCATAATGAAGCCACCAGATCAACGGTCTCACTTCCCTTCCCAACAGAAAGGATACCCGTTGGCTGTGAGCACGTGTGATGGAACTCGTCAAACTACTTGTCAAAGTGAAAACCAAAATAACCTGATGCTTCTTCAGAAGGCGTGTGTTCCAAATGCATTTTAAATCCTCCTCTCTCTTCCCATTCTGACTCTTTCCGAACTAAATTCCATTAAGACAGGGATCTTCTATTGGTGTCTTCAGGCTCCTTATCTGTGTCAGAGTCCACACGCCATGACATCACGTCAATAGCCATCCAGAGAAAAATATTCCCTTGCACATGCCCCAAAATTCTCATTTGAATCTAGTTTTATTATATACACTCAAGAATTTAAGACAAGCTAATAATGAACATACAATTTAGATAACTGTTGAACCACTCATGCTGAATAAAAATTGCCAAGACATACAGCATCCTCTTGTTTAGCATTAATTCTGAAAATTGTTCCAGAAATAATATTTTCAGGACTCTCCCTCTGAGATGAAGCCAAAAAAAATGCCTTGAAATGCCTGTCTTTTAAGGTATAGCTAATAGCCCAGGGCTATATGAAGCTCGCTGTTGATTTGGACAAAAACATTGACTAGTATGACTTTCTCCTTTCCCTGTGCAGGAGGGAGAAAGTGGGGGCGAGGGGTGAGGGTGCGATGGGATGGGACATGAGGCCCATTTTGAAGTGTATGAGTTGGATACTCCCAAAATTCCAGCAAGATTACACACACGCACAAAAACTCTCATCTGGTAAATATTACATTCTGTTTTTGTCTTGACTTCAGTTCTTACACAACTCGACAGTTTGTGGTATTGTGCCACAGCGCGGAGCGAAGGGTTACAAACATCTGGCTCACGGGCCACATTCCATTCCCTGCGGCCCCCCGGCGTCTCTGGGATAGAGTGTTTTCAACATACCAACTGAGGTGGAAAACAAGAGTTTTCCTAGAGAACAATGGGGGCCAGCAAGGCATTCTGCTTCACGAGAGTCCTCTGAACAGGCTGGGCCTCGGAAAGTTAACCCGCTGGTGGCTGCCACCGAGATGAACTTGGAAGAGTCGGAAATCCTTGGATGCCTTTGCTGAGTGGCCAGTTATGTGGATCCCTGTAAGTCCCCAGTGACAGGAAAACTTGCTCAATAATAACAACGAAGTGATGCAAACTCTCCAGTCATTTTAATGTTTTAAATCCCCCTCCCACCCTGGATTCTGTCCATCGAGGAATAAAAAGTATTTCTCCTTTCTTGCGGTTTTCATGGAGGAAAAGGCAACAAGATCATACATATTAGTTAAAGCATGCGGACTAATTCCTGGCACTTTGTAAGAGCTACTTAAGTTTTTCCTTTCATCGCTGTTATTATTTCTATGTTGTGCACCGATATACAGAGGAAAGTTATTTTTTAATGGTTGGATATTTTATGTTTGTTTATAATAACTGATACACTATCTCTCGTCTCTTTTAGTTATCTTTTCTTATTTAAATGCTATAGTAAAATATCAACATATTGCCTAAAACAAGACATTCCAGTGTTCTTGTAACTCTTTCTTAACAAAAGTCTTGATTTGGAGTGCATCCTAACAACTCTACACCCTAAGAAATAAACACCAAGTTTCCTGCATCATGTAAGACATTCCCCCCAAAAGATTGTTATCTTTTCCTGGAGGGATTACCTCACTGAGTCTCCATAACTCATGGAGTTAGTGACCGGGATAGGGGAAGGTCCAGAGGTTCTTAGGAGGGTCCATGTAGTCCCTGCAGCTGTGTGCAAATTTGTGTGCAGGCATGGGTATGTATTTTCGTAGGAAGAGGGCCAATAGCTTGCATGAGATCAATCATAAAACATGAGAGGTTAATAACCAATCGTACCAAGTGAATGAAGGCAGCCAGAGTAAGGAAGCGATCTAAGTGGAATCATGAGGGAAGCAAGGTCTCCTTCCTCTGGGCATGCCCTTTCCTCACCTCAGCATCGGCCTCTCTCCTTCCCCGGACACCAGGTACCCAAATGCGATCTTTCCTCACTTCCTGCTGAAAACTTAATCTCGATTCATAATTCATTCAGAAAATGTGCACAATGAGAGACGTCTACAAAAGACTTCTGCTCGGAGACTGAAGTCTTCAGCTAATGGGGAAAACTGGGAAACTGCGCTTTCAGATCCTGTCAGCTGGTGACTGCTTCAGGCTTGTGTGGTTTCTGCTTACAACCAGCCCAGCCCACTAGAGAGGTGGGAAAATTGTCTTCCTCAGGGGAAATGTGACAGGCGATTCCCCTGGGAGCCTAGAGCCTTCAGTTAAGTCATCCACAAAGAGCTGTTAGCATCAGCTCTGTGCAACTCACTGCTGGTGGTCATGGCCATCAAGAATCTGGCGGCCACGCTGGAACAACCTGAGCTGGTCTCTCCAAAGGGAAAGGAGTGTGTGGTCATTGAGTACTTACTGGTGCCAAGCACACCGATGGTGTGGAGGTCAGGAGCATGGGCCATGTGGTCGGGCAGGACAGGGGTCAAATTCTCACTCTATCACTTGATAAAGGAGGAACTGCGGGCATGTTATGTAACAGCCCAAAGCCTTAAGAGTCCTCATTTATAAAATGGATGGGATTATAGTACTTTCTTCATTGGATTATTGTCAGGATTAAATAGAAAAACATGTATACCAAGGGCATGGTATGGCCTCTGGTACTCAATAGGAGCTTAATAAATTATACTGTAATGATTCTCTCACTGAATCCTCATAACCACTCTAGGTGGTGCGTAGCAGCCTTCCCATTTTGCAGATGGGAAGACTGACATTAGGGGAAACAACATGACTGTAGCCACCTGGCCTATAAATGGTAGAGTTGGTCTCTTTTCACTGTACAAGAAATTTCTCTAATATAGTACATATATCACTCATGTAATGGGAGGTTAATTTAGATGGTAAATTGGAAGAATAGTTATGCATTTATACTAATGTGTATAGAAAAATAAACTACTAGCAATCTCATGTCTCATATGTTTAGAATAAAGCCAAGAACAATTAATTTGATTGAAAAATAATATTAAATCCCAATAACGCAGATGAGAGAGTGAAATGGCTAAAATTGTGGATGTGATTTATAGAAGCAGAAGAGGAGGAAAGTATCTCCTCTTTAGTGTAAGAGCAGGAAAAAGATAGAAAGAAAAGGATACAGGGCTGAAATTCAGACCTGAGCACTGAAATATACATTTTTTAATTCATTCTAGAATTTCAGCATCACTTGCCAACACATCCTTGCTGCAGCTGTTAGAGATCTGATTATGGCATCTGCCTGTGAGTGAGGCAGCGAGTTCCTTCCAGAGAACGCTGGCACTCCACAAGCCCAGCTAATACCCCAGTGAGGAAACCACTGTTAATGATTCTGATGAGGAGAAGATTATCAAAATGAGGCTAGGCCCAGGGGGACACATGGGAGAGACCGTAAAGGAAGAAAAGGGACCGTGCGCCCCATTTTGCACAATGTTCCCCTTCGTTAATCCATCAGCCCCCCATAAAGTAGCACCTGGTACCAGTTTCATGAAATTGAAAATATTACCCATACATGATGTTCCCAACCCATATTACGGTTGCTTTCTGATAAGATACCCTTATCTTCTGTCTTTTAGTATTTTGTCATGCAGCCTTAGGCTCTGGTCCTGGAGAAGCAAAAAGGGAGCAGTATTGTTGATTTCCCCTCCTACTTGCCGCCTTGGTTTCTCATTAACTCCCCAAAGGAGCTATTTCCACTCCCAAGAGAGGGCTGAGGAGGAAGGTCCTTACAGAGAAGCCCAGTTAAGCCAGTAAGACTAGGCCAACAATGTCACAAGCATGGAGGCAGTGGGAAGAGAGTGAGTTCGAGACCAGACAGCAATGGGTTCAAATCGTATCTGCCTTTCCAGGCTTCGCCACCTTGAGGAAATAATTTAGCTTTCCCGAGCTTACATTTTTTTTTTTCATTAGAAAAATAGGGACAGCACCAAACACCTCAATGTCATCATAAATATTAAATAAGCACCAGGTAGGTAAAGAAGCTAGTGCACAAGAGTGCTCAACAGGATTTAAGCTATTTATCCTTTCTACCGCTTGTCATTCGAGTGTCTTATAGCAGAAGAGCTGTTGTCCTGTCCTCATTTCCTGGTAGTAAATGGGAAGATTCTAATCTAATGCCAAGTGTTCTTCCTGCATCAGACACTCTGGCTAAGGCCCATCTTCCAAACCCCTGTCTTTGAACGTTTCCTATCTGAAAACTGTCAACACGGGCCTGTGAAACATTAGCTAAGATCTGCTTTCGTGTAAGAGCAAAGTCTCACCACGTCCAGAAAGAAGAGCTTTTCCACTGGAGGTGCCAAAGAGCTGTGTACCTCCCATCAAGCTCATCCGTCCTTGGAAAAGTCATGGCTAACACACTTTGTTGGAACACATTTTTCTGTATTCCATGACAACAGAATTTCTAATTTCTTTCAACATTTCCTTCCTGCTCCTCTCCCTGACCACATACCTACTTTTTGGCTTCTTGGCACCGTCAGAAGATCCCATGCATTTAGCAAGTAATTTCTGAACATTTAACATCAATTGGTGTCCTGTGCCTCCCATTAGGATATCTGGTAATATTTAGAGTCTAGGACAGGGTTTACAAAAGTAAAATGCTCCATCACCTTGGGCAAAGGCAGAGCTGGTATTCCAAGGTCAGGAGGTACCAGGTAATATGAGAAGAATCTAGTCAACTTACCCCCATCTCTCCCTACACCATTGTAACCCAAGCTACCTTCACCTTTTGCCTGGACCATTAAAATGGTTGCTGAAGCAGTCTCATCATATTTATTGTTTGGTACCTAATTAATTTTCTAAGACGCAGCCAGACTACTCGTTTCAAATGCAAATCAAATAGCAGGTCCCCACCTGTTTAAAATCCCTCAGTCGATTCCTATTTCCAAATGGATCAAGACTAAAATCTTTAACATGGCTTGACAGACCATTTATAGCTCTTCTGCTCCACTCTCTCCTGGCCCACCATCCCCTACCTCCACCCATGCAACCCCAGTATATGCTGCCAGATTATGGAGAGCGTAGACCCAATGTTCAAGTTCAGGACAGGGTTTTGTTTTGTAGTTACGCCCTCACATTCCTTTTCTGCATTCTTTTCTGACATATGCTTACCTTAACTTGTAATTACTGTATACAATCAAATGCATAATTATTTTACTAAAATTCTCTCATTAGACTCCAAGCAAGAACTTCAACAAGTTTGTTCATCATTGTATCATTGTATCTCCAGAGCCCCATTCAGGGCCAGGGAGAGTAGGAATACTAACAACTGCCATTATTAACCAGTTCTAAGCACTTTAGGTGTTAACTCAATTTTCACAACAACTCACGAAGAAGATACTCTTATCCTCCTTTGAGTAATAAAAACACCAGGGTACAGAAAGGTTAAGTAAGCTGCCCCAAAGTTCCACAGCTACTAAGTGTGATATCTGGGTCTTGAACCCGGGTAATTTGGTTTCAGAATTGGTGTTCTTCAACCATTATACCAATCTACTTCTGAAATAATAGCAAGTGCTCAAGTCACAGTAAGTGCCCAATAAATATTTGTTAATTTAATAATGAATAATGAACAGGTTGTTTCCTAAATGACCCACGGAGGAAGCCCAAGGCCCTTGAGTTTATGGAGGATTGGGGAAAAAGTTACTGAAATGGCAGCTCCGATGGTGCAGAAGGTCAGCATCATCTGGCGATCCAACGCAGTAGTGAGGACCAAAGAAGCGGCCCTTGGGAGCTGTGCTTGTTATACTGGAAGCTGCTGTGTTTCTCTTGCTGTTTGGAAATGCTGGCAGGCAACATCTCGGCTCCTGACTAAGCAAGAGCAAGTTTAAATATAGATGAGGGCTCTAAAAATGCTGCTGTTGAGGCTGTACCAGGTGACGGTATACATTTTTTTGGAAGGTAAGCACATTAAAAGTCTTTGAAAGTTGAGTCTGAATCATAGCTACCCTTGAGTGTTTATCCCCAAGAGTTTTTAATGTGATGCTGGGGACCATTGTCATTTACTGAAGGATTCGTCTATTTGCTACGAATGTCAAGAGACTGAGAACTTGTCTATTTACCATGAATGTCAAGAGACTGACATTCATAAAGATGAACAAATACCTTTTACCTACAGAGGCTGTGCCTTCAAGGAGGTCATCTGGGGCTGATGGCAAGAGAACAGCATGGCAGAAAGTCTAGGGGGATTCTTTTGTCCTCAAAGAACAAGGAAAATGGCAAAATAGAGATTTTGCTGACCTCCTCAAAGGATTTAACATTTGGAGAGTTACTTGCTCAACACTTTGTCAACAATATGGACAGGGGACATTTACACAGACCAGAGCAGAGCACAGGTCAGCAGGAGTGGAAAACAAAGAGGAGAAAATGGGGACCCTGTCCTGGGAGAGCTGAGACATTAGGAAGGTCGAATACTCACATAATGTCTCAGCAATGCTGCCAGAACAGCTAACATACCGGTACAAATGGGGAGTGAGCCAGCTGATTGGGGCAACATAAAAACACAAGCGAGAAAATCTCACTGGAACCAGTTTAGACACTCACCAGCCACTGTGTGTGCTGTGTTAGAGACTGGAGCTGGAAACACAAATATGATTTTTTAAAAAATTCCTTAAGGAGCTTAAAAATTGGGTGTGGGAACAGATATATAATCCCAGGTATGTTAAATGCTAAAACCAAGATACCCTGGTTCTAGAAGACCAGAGAAGAACGAACTTGGAGTGGGATGGGTCAGGGGAGGCACCCCAGAGTTGAACCTTAGAGCCTAAGAAAGGTGTTGGTGGTGCTGGCGGGAGAGAGATAAGGTGGAGGAGATGTATCTCAGGTCGCACAAGTCACCAGGGTTTAAGCCTGGGTCTGCCCAGCTCCATATCACCTATACTTTCTATCACGCAGGCAGTCTTCCAAGTCATTAAATATTTTTTGAGTATTTGTTATATGTAGGTACTAAGCCTAAGGCTTGGCTCCTACCCTTTAAACGTACAGATCTTGACCATTATTTACATAAGGGCTTGTTTGTTGCTGAAGCCTAAAATCTGGCATCAAGTAAGCACTCAATAAATATTTGATGAGTATATTCAATGTACAAGTAAATGAGCGTATGCCTCCATGAATAGGTGATGAGAATGGAGAGACAGATTAGAGCACAGGATAAAGGACATGGAAGAGTTAGCCTGAACTAAAGTTTTGAGGGGAAGGAAGACCATGAAATGGCAACTATAAATCAAGAAGAGCAAATGCAAGGGCAAAGAGGAGAAAGGACTAGGTTAGACAGTGCTCTTCTAGCTTCAGTCAATGACAGCCATGTGAGTAGCACTGCCACACCCAATGTGGCTTACTGAACAGCTGCCACATGCCAGGTTTTATAGTATGCCTTTTTGTACATACGGCTAATTCATCCTACATTCCTGCAGGTCACATGGTCTAATTTCTGTCATATAGTTAACGATAGAGCACAAGAAAGGTTTATCAATTGGCATAACAAAAATTGGAGATTGCATTAAAATCCAGGTCCCTTGACTAAAGAACCCATGTTCTTCTCTATACCCTCCCTTGCACTAAACTACTACCTTTACAGCCACATGCTGTGCACTCAACCCTTTCCTGGGTTTGCAGTATAGGTGTGGCCCTAAGCCTGGAAACTCCCTTCTTCTTCATACTTTGCAATCCAGATGTGATAAAGACACTCATCTGCCCACTTGTCTGGGAATTTAATGTATTGGGCCTTGATCGTAACATTTTAAGTAGCAAAAATTCAACCCTTCCCTCAACTCCTAATTATTTATTGACCACCTATTCTGAGCCGGGTAGTTTTCTAGGTGTTGGAGTTGCTAGTTATACCAAGTGTCTGCCTTCAGGAATCTACATTCTAGGGGACAAATGGCAGAGAAACAAACAAGGAAAGCCTACAAGGAGAATGAGAGCAAGTCCTGGGACAGTGCTTGACGGTGGGGAGGGAAGGGCCACCAAAGGCAGGACCTTCTTCCCTGAGCAGTGGCTTGAGTGGTGAGAAGAGCAGGTGTCAGCTCTCTGGGGGAACCGCGTTCCTTGTGAGGGGAGAAGGTGTGAGGACCCTGAGATGGGGAGGAGCCCAATGAGTTTAATTAACAGAAAGACACCAGGGGCTGGACCTATGGGTGAGAAAATGAAGAGGACAAGTTGAGAGCTGCAGGCAGGTATTCAGGTGACAAACCAAATGAGATCTTGTAGATGATGGTACGAATTTTATTTTGGTTGAAAGAGGAATTCATGAGAGAGTTATACGATGGGATGCGAATCTTCTGGCTCCTTCAGGGAATGCAGGTTTTGAAGGGCAAGGCAGAAGTAGGGAGGCCAGGGAGGGCTTTGCTTTTGCCTAGATGTAAGGAGACAGTGGCATGGACCAAGATGGGAGAAGCAGAGATAGAAAGAAGTGGTAACGTTTTGGAATATATTTTAGATGTCGAGTTGATGTGAGTTGCTGATGGAGTGACTGTTGAGTCAGAAAGAAAAAAAAAAGAGGAATCCAGTCTACCTCCTAGGTGTATGACCCAAACAAGTACATGTATGAAGTACCATTTTCTGACGTAAGGGAGGTAGAAGAGGAAGAGGCTGGGTCTGAAGGGAAATGAAAAGTTGTGTTTAATTCATGCTATGTATGAGGTGATATGTATTAGACATGTAAGTATAGATGTCACATAGGCAGTAGGGCTCAAGAATTCGGGGCTCAGAGGAGAAGTCAGGGCTGGATATAATACTGCGATTCAAAGCCTTGGGTCCAGAGAAGATCACCAAGGGCGTGTGTGAGTAAGGAGAGGGGAACTGAAGGCCAAACCTTGGGACACACCATCCAGGGGAGGGCAGCTGAGAAGGAAGGACTCTTGGAAGTAAAAGGGAGGTAATGGAGTGAGGGGTCATGGAAACCTGGGGCAGGAAGCGCTTCAAGAAGAAGGTGGTGGTTAATGGGTATGAAACAAAATTGAGAGATCAAATAAAAGGAGAGAAATGAATTCATCATATGCAGCACCCAGGTTACTGTGTAGGTATACAGATTGTACCCTGCCCGAGGATCCCTAGCTGTGTGGGTTGATTGAGATTTGAAACCCAGCCCCTGTATCCATTCACCCACAGCCTCTTACTCCTCCCTGAGGTACTTCACACCTGCTGTTTCCTCTATCAGGAACACTCCCCCATTATCTTCCTCTTCCCTCCAGCCCTCTCCTCTAAAACTAACTAATTTCTTCTCATTCCTTTAAGCCTCTGCTTACAAGCTTTACTTCCTCCAGAAGCCTATCTTGACTGTCAAAACTACTGTATTTCTCACTAACAACAGCAGAAATAGAATTAAATCATGAGCTGGATGATTAATCCTTCCTGACATATTTTCCCTGCCCCTGTGTAAATTCTGGGTAGGCAGTACCGTGTCTGGCTTGTTCATCTCATGACCTCCAGTGCCCAGCACAGTGCCTGACACCCAGGTGACTCTCCATACCTCTTTGATGAATGAATGCATGAATGGATGAATGAATGGATGAATGGATGAATGAATGAATAAAACTTCCTGAAGCCTTTCTTGCTCCCTTTAGAACTGGGTTGATTGCTGCACCTGGAATACTGTTTCACATGCTCTTTAGCATCAGTTTCATTGATATGGATATTGACACTTCCAATTCACAGTCCTGAATCTTCATCTCCCTAACCTCACTCTTAATTTCCAGCTCCCAGGTCTGTCATCTCTTTGACAAGGTGATGGCTCCACATGGCAGGATTTGAGACTCCATCTACTCCCCTGTCTTTTATCCTCTGTGATAAGACCCATTACTTGTATTTTCACACTGTCCAGCAACCTGGTCATGCCCATGATGGGGACATACTGATCACCTGGAATAAGTGATGAACCCTATTAATAGCTGGTGAAATCCAAGGGAAGAGAAGTGACAATGGGCACTGTCAGGCAGTGGATCTCAGCCTTTCTCCTTCCATCACACCATGATGTCCACACACATATTGCCAAGGGCAAGCCACACTTTGATCCCCAAAGGCCTTCTCCACCCCACAAAATAAGAAATATGAGGAAATACAAGTATTTAAGTAGACATAATTCAATAGTGGATTAGTAAAGTTTATACATGTAGTAGGTTGAGGGTTAGTGAAATTCCTGGTAAACCAGAAGCAGCTTCATATTTTTCTTTCTGATTCAAGAAAATACAGTATTCCATGTGAAGAACAGCAATGTAATCCTAATAATAGCCTTGAATTGATTATAATCAACATAAAAATGTCTACAATAAACAAAAAAAGCCTTGGTTTTATCATGACAAAAACATATAGGTCTTTATTTTTCCTTAAAATGAAGCTTCCTGTTTGGTAACTATCTTATTTATTTTTCATGAACTTTAATTTGTAAAATATCAAATGCTACACATAGGAAATACTATTGAGAATGAATCATGCACTTCTGGCTTTAGTTAATATTCAAATAAGTAAAAACAATGGTTCTTGTGATGGTGAATTTTATGTGTCAACTTGACTAGGCCATGGGGTGCCTAGACATTTGGTCCAACATTATTCTGGATGAGTCTGTAAGAGCATTTGGAAGAGATTAACATTTGAATTGGTACCCTGAGTAAAGCAGATTGTCCCCTTCAATGTGGGTGGGCTTCGTCCAACCAACTGAACACCTGAATAGAACAAAAAAGTAAAGTAAGAGAGAACTATTATACTTTTGCCTGAGTGCTTGAGCTGGGGCATTGGTTTCCTCTTGCACTTGGACTAGAACTCAGGCCATTGGCTCTTCTGGTTCTCAGGCCATTTGATTCAAATTAGAACTACACTCTTGACTCTCCTGGGTCTCAGGCTTGCCAACTGCAGATCTCAGGACTCCTCAGCCTTCATAATCACAGGAGCCAATTCCTTATAAGACAGATATGTTTGTGTGTGTGTGTGTGTGTGTGTGTGTGTGTAATTTCCATTTTCTCTGGAAAACCCTAACTAATCCTTGAGTTGCACCATGGTAACAGCAAGGATTTTCAATAAAATTTAGCCAGGTGGACTTTCCTTAATTATCCCAGTAGTTTAGTGGTTGAAGAGGATCAAAAGTTGGTAACACGTGAAGAAAGGCGAGAGCGTCTCCTCCTTTCACGCTCTATTACAGTGCTTCTCAAAGTGTAGTCCCTACTGGCAGCAACAGAATCACTCTGGAACAGATTAGAAACACAAGTTATTCAGGTATACCCCAGATACCAGAAACTCTGGGGTAAGATCCAGAAATCTGTGTTTTAAGAAGGTCTTTAGGCGATTTTGATGCATTCTACAGTTTAAGAAGTAAATCTAAAAAATAGATTTATTTTGTTAAAATTTTATTTATTTATTTTTTAGACAAAAGGGAAGGGAGGGAGAAAGAGAGGGAGAGAAACATGGAAGTAGGGGGCCCCTTGTGTGCCCCCTACTGGGTACCTGGCCCACAACCCAGGCATGTGCCCTGACTGGGAATCAAACCAGTGACCCTTTGGTTCATTAGTCAGCACTCAGTCCACTGAGTCACACCAGTCAGGGCAAGAGCTACTAATCTAGATGTTAAACATGACTGTTCAATGAAGAGGAAGTGAATAGCTTTAAAATATAGAACCTAGTTTTAAAAAAGTTAGTACTTGCGAGTCCCAACCCACCAACTCACTGAAGAAAATGTAGCCATCGCAGTGGGAACAGCAGTTAGTGGGTGACAGCAGGGGTGGCAGGGTTGCAAGACTTTTCTTCTAAAGCCAAGTGTGCAACTTCCCTAGATACCAAGATTGAAGTAAATCAAAAGTCAAACTCTAAAGTACGAACTATAATAAGGAAAGTTGGCTTCTACACATACTGTAACTAAATCCACTCAAAACAAAGCTTCAATAATTGGCAGCTGGCGCACAAGTCATAAGAAGATAACTGCCGGAAGATTCCCACCAATGTCCTGGTTAAAAATTATATATAATATGTTCATATACAAACTTGCTATTGAGAAGCGTGAGAATGTCAAGTAGAGCATAATTTTTGAATCCTCCCCCAAGAAAGCTGGAAAGCTCAGAAGGGCCGAGATGGTTCCCAGAGATATTCGGATGCAGGGAGAAATCCTTTAGTCTTAACCCCAATTCCATCCCTCCCTACACGATGGTTCACAGCACAGACTGAAGAGAGATCCCTGAACCAGGCTATGGGAGCATCCAAAAGAAGCAGGAGGCTCAGTGCCTGGTCCAAGAAGAACAGTTAAATGGGAAAGATCAGGTCAATATTTCCTAAACTTCCCAAAGATACATCACCTGGATTCACCGGGACACTAAGGTGACAAGTAGCAAAAACTACTTCCTTGCCAGGTTAAGGTAAAAAAAAATGTATTACTATGAGATACAGAGGTGTCTCATAGAAATTAAGGGCAGGAATTATTTGGACACACAGTTAGAACGAGGCCGTTGAAGGGGACTCACTCCATCTCTGCCTAATTCCTAACTCTTGTCCCTGTGAGTCTTCCATTCTTCACCTTCTCTCCATCTCTCGTACCCATGGCAGACTCGGGCCTCTCCCAGTTTGAGTCTACACATCGACTTCTCTCCACACAGACCCTCCCGACTTTCTTTTCTCTTGGTGTGAGTTACAGATTTCTAGAAAACAGAATTGCTTGACCTTGTTTATGTTGTGCTCGGCTTTGGCCCAATCTGACAGTGAGGGTATAGCCATTCATTACAGAAATGGCTGTTGGGTCCATGTCTGTGGAAATATCAAGGAACAGGCTAATAATATGAGAGCAGAATAATATGGGAGCAGATGGCTCTGTGGTTATGAAGGCACTTCAGGATGACTACTGCTCTACCAGAGAAGTACACCACCAAAGATAAACCAGTTAGCTTTCTCCATCTGAAGATTGCCCAGGGAAGCCTGGGTGATGGGTTTAACCTGGACAGGCTTCATGGAGGAACTGTTTACAACATCTTTCATAGCAATGGTTCCCAATACAATAGTATAAAGGGATGAACTGAGAAGCAAATAAGCAGTCACTCACCAAAGTTGTTATCTTTGACTTATCTTAACTACTAAACTAGTATCATCATACACAACCCACGCAATGAAATTTTAACAAACTATAGAAATGATCTCTGAAAGTATAGTCTTACAATGAAATTTTATAGAAAATCTTTGAAAGTATTAAAGAAGCAACTCAAGAACATGTAACACCATTATTTTCATTTATTTAAGTATTAAAGCCAGAACTACATAATTCATTTCAATATTTGATATCCTTAAAAGCTAAAGTTTGTGAAAAACATAACAGGACAGCTATCAAAATAGAAATTTTCTTACTGAGGAAAAAAATTTTCCCTATCTTGATGAAACCGAGATTTTTTGATTGATTGATGGGATGCAATGTACACACAACTGAGGACCACTACTATGAAGGACCACCAGTATGTTGCATGGATAACTGAGATTTGTCTGGATTTTTTTTCACTATTATCAGAGAGAGAGAAAAAAATGTGAGTGTAGTTTTCTTGGGGGCAAAAAAGTATTTATCTATATTTTAAGACTCTTCTGTATCTCTGTAAGTAATGTGTCATGTCTATTATCTGTTATTGAAAAAAATAGCATTTTAAAGTATGTATATAGAATTCACTTTCCTTTAAAATCTCACAAAAGATCTTCTGGATAAATAAGTACCTTTCATAATATATTTTCCTAATCATGCATATGACTTCAGTAACTCTAGATTTTTCTCTCGTGACTCATTCCATTTTTTGTTCCATGACTTTATGAATACATCTATACAGAAGGAGTTAAAATTGCTTCACTGTACAACATAACCAATCGCTCCCACAAACTATCTTATAAAATAGCTCCTTGAAATGAGATTAGAAATAACTCCCCGCTTTCAAGGTTCAGAGTCAAAGAAAGCAATCAAGTGGCCTGTAGACTCTCGGAGGTTCTCCCACCCACAGTGCAGTCCCCCTCTGACTCTGGGACAGGCCCACAGATTTCTGACCGTAACGAGGCTGGCGAAGAGCGAATTATCTGCGTTGGATGGCAATGTTAAACATTCTAAGTACAGCATCTTAGTCTCAATTACTTCGTTAGATTTTAATGTAGTCAAAACCAGAGTTTCAAAGGAAGGAGATACAGATCTTGTAAGCTAGTATTTGGTGAACACAGAAGACTTGAAAAGATCGCATAATTGAGTACTGAGGGGCTTGTCTGCTTTATAAAATCCTAGGGCTCATTCTATTGTGCATTTGCTCATCAGATTTATCCGACAAATATTGATTAAGCATGTACTGTAGTTGGCAACACTATTCCAGGCAGCGGACAAGAGAAAAAAACACTCAGCTTTTTCTGGAAGTAACACACATTTCCTAATGTGAAATCCAGAATAACCCCAAACCGGCTAAGTTGCCTCTTGGTCCAGGAAAGATGATGTCATAAAGCAAAGCAAAGGCACCTCTCTAGCAGGAACCCCATTGCTTTCAAGGATGCCCTGAACTTGTACAGGCTCATCAGCAAGTGCTCAGCATTCAGATGCTGTTTGTTTTGGATTGTGATGGGGTGGGGTTTTTTGAGGAAATAGGTCTTGGATCCCAGCTGTCGGGATTAAATCCACAGAGGTAAGAGGAGTACACTTCCCTCTTCCTTCTCTCTTTCTGATTGCAGAACATCATGTGAACTTGGCTGGGGGCGGGGGAAGCTGGGGGAGACAGGATATCACGGGGGCTCAGCAAACTCCGCAGCTGCCCCCAACGCTTTTCTTGCTTGTTGGTCTGAAAACTGTGACTCAGATTACCATGGGTTGGGAATTGAAATCCTGACATGAACAATTAAATTCTGTATTTATATTCCTAGCAATTTCATCTTGTCATTTGTGGTTTTCTTCAAATTACAAAACAATTAAATGAAGAATTTGGCAAAGAAATTGAACCAGATGCAAGTTTCTTGTCTCCCCTCCTCCCCACCCCCCCGCCACCCCCTTTTAATGGCAGGAAAAAGAATGTAATTTAAGTCTTCCCAGCTCTTCAGCTGGGGAGCAGCTGAACAGGCATCTTGAAGGAGAAAGTGTCTCTTTCACTAAAGAGTGTGATGTAGTGTTTTATCTGCAACGTTGAAGAGGAAAGCCCTTGAAGTCCAGAAATCCCTAAGAGAAATGAAGCACACACGTACTCCAACCACAGCATTTATTATCCTGACACTGCAATTTGGTAAACAAAAGGCTCACAGAGTGTCATCCTGGCCTAACATAGACGAGAGGTTCCTTGGAAATGCAGTAGAGCTGAAACTTTATTCTTAAACACAAACGGAGATCTCGTGTCTGAACTGGTCTCATACACGACTGGTGTAATAAAGCTCCGAATTTTGATTCTTTTCTCAAGCTGGGTGACGCAGAAGGGCAAATGCATTTTATATGTACCTGTCACATTCTCTATGTCCACTTCATCAGAGAGGTGAAGAACTCATTTTTGACGATTTAGATTTACCACCTGCATAAACTCATCGCACCTCTTTAAATATCCTTCCGCTTGTAGCTCCAGCAAAGCATCCAAGAAGCAGGCCTGGAACACTCTTACAGAAACGTGGGGCATCAACTCCGGGCCATTTGGGAGCCAAGCATCTCTGATGAGGGAACCGAGTGCAGACGATGTGGAAGACAATCCGCATCAACAAACCCAGAAAATGTGGCCGCACACTTCTAAAAGTTAAACCCGAAGTGTCACATTACATTTGGTTCTGAAAGAGGCAACAGAGCCTCAGCATAATGATTTCCTATGCTGAATTAGAGAAAGAACTTTTCCATTTTTCCTGACCCGTAACTTAATATCAGGCAAAAAGGCTATTAGGTGGAGGAAATGCTATTTGCCTGAGTGGTTCCATTTTTGTCACCGCCACCTTCCCCCACCCCCAAACACACACACACGGACTGAGAACAAAGAATAGGAACCTTTCTGAAATTTGCTTCTGCTTCTAAGGAAGAGGGCACGCAGAGTCCTCAGAATCAGACAAACGTGGGTTCTGCTAACACTGGTTGTGAAGCTCACTAGACACAGGATCTAGGACATGGTACTTTCTCCGTGCCAAAAGGTGCTCAGCTAAAGAAGAACAGAGAAATGCCATCACCTCCACATCAGGAGCTGAGTGTGGGGCAGCGAAGGAATACTCTAATGAAGCAGTCCGAATGCCAGTCAGCCGGTGAGCCTGAATGCCACGGTCATTGATGTTCCAGTCCCAGCTCAGCCCACGTCCCAGCCCCTCTGGTGGCTAGTTAGCATGCGCTCCCTCTTTGTGCCCACGAGATCTGGTGTCAGTACTTACATATTCCCTGGAAAGCGAATTACTCTTTTTGTATTTATATTATGTTTTCCTTTCCTAGACTAAAGGACCATTATTTTTTTCAAACACAATTTTTTCTTTACTACAAAAAAAAAATACGTGTCCCAGATTAAATATTTAACAAATTCGTGTAAGAGAGTGAATATAAATGACCCATGGCCTCATGTCCAGATGAAAACATTTTGGTGCACATTCTTCCAAGTTTTTCCTTTTTGTTTTTTGCTACACAATCCACCCTTGAACAACGTGGGGGTTAGGGGTACCATCCCAACCCCCCAGTCCAAAATCCACGCATAACACTTTTGACTCCCCCAAAAGTTACATTGTCTCTCAGCATTGGGGGATTGGTTCCAGGAGCCCCTGCAGGTATCAAAATCCACAGGTGCCCGAGTGCCCTGTATAAAATGATGGAGGTTAATACATACAGGCAGCCCTCCACGATCATGGGCTCCCAACCCTGGATCCAAACAGTACAGGTATTTATTGAAAAATCCACATATATTCCATCATGTAAATGTACCACAGTTTTCTGATCCACTCGCTTACTGATGGGCACCTAGGTTGCTTCCGGCATTTGGCTATTGTAAATCGTGCTGCTGTGAACATTGGGGCGCATAGGTTCTTTTGAATTCACGTTTCAGGATTCTTGGGGTATGATCCCAGCAGTGGAATTCAGGACTCAAAAGGCAGTTCCATTTTTCATTTTTTGAGGAAATTCCATACTGTTTTCCACAGTGGCTGTGGTACATCTACACAATGCAGTACTATGCGGCAGAAAAAGGAGCTCCTACACCTCATGGCAGCATGGATGGAGCTGGAGAGCATTATGCTAAGTGAAGTAAGTCAGGCGGTAAAAGACAAATACCATATGATCTCACCTATAAATGGAACCTAATCAGCAAAACAAATAAGCAAGCAAAATATAACCAAAGGCATTAAAATAAAGAACAAATGGGCAGTAACCAGAGGGGAGGGAGGAGGGTAACGAGGGAAGAAGGGGA
The DNA here is from genome assembly GCF_004126475.2 of Phyllostomus discolor. Classification (NCBI taxonomy): domain Eukaryota; kingdom Metazoa; phylum Chordata; class Mammalia; order Chiroptera; family Phyllostomidae; genus Phyllostomus; species Phyllostomus discolor. The sequence goes on along the minus strand of NC_040915.2, from coordinate 26,765,170 downwards.
AGGGTCGTCAAGGAACACGCATAAAGGACCCATGGACAAAGCCAAAGGGGGGATGGTCGAGGGTGGGAGATGGGGGTGGGTGGGTTGGGGAAAGTGGTGGCGGGAAAATGGAGACAGCTGTTCTTGAACAGCAATGACAACAATGACAACAAAAGAAAGGAAACACTGGTGTATTAGGGAGAATATTAAAAACTAGCTATGGACTTAGGGAAAAAAGGAGATATAAACAAAATATACTTCAAATAAAAGAAGAAAGATCCACATATAAGTGGACCCACGCAGTTCCAACCAGGGTTGTCCAAGGGTCAGCTGCGCCAGGCTCTCATGTTGTAAAACATTTTCTCACCTGCTCTCTCTCCACTCATACTGGTGACATTCTACGTGTTATGAAAATTTTGTTATGAAACGTTATTTCTAATGACTGTTAGTATATCACTGTATGGATCTAAGCTAATTTAACTAAACAATCACATACTGTTGGACATTTAGGCTATTTCCCAAATTGTTGCTTTCCTAAACCAGAACTTTTAATGTAAGATTTTTAAGTGGAGGTTTATGTTTTTTGTCTACTTGCATGTCTTATTTGCCTAGCACATAACCAAGGATTAAGACATGTTTGTTGAACATCCTCTGTGGATCTTAGAGACATGTGTTAGGGATTCAAAAGTATGAATGAGAACAGACCTCAGAGACTGGGGCATGTCAGAGGCTTATAGTGCAGAGGGCAAACATGGCGGCCCCATCCATGAACACACCTGAGGCTCACGCGTGTTGTAAAGACCACCACACCTCTACACTTCCCTCTGCACCTTCCTCATCTCGGCAGACCTCCAGAATCCAGGACCATCCTACCTTCTTAGCAGCTGATCTTCGGCTGTGTGTATGTCCACATTTTTGATTGAAGTAAAATATTCATATGACAAGTACACGTATAAGTGTCGCTTGATCACATTTCATAAAGCGAACACACCTGTGTAACCAGGACTGCGATCAGGAGGCGGGACATCTCCAGACCCCAGAAGCCCTGCGCCTCTTCGCTCCCCTCTAATCACCATACCCAAGCGTCCGCAACCACTACCTTAACCTCCAAGAGCATACACTTGGTTTGCCTGCTTCTGTACTTTCTGTAAGTGGAGTTGTACAGAAGTGTATTTGTGTTGTTGTCCATAGTTCTGAATTGTTCACCTCACAGTCCACTTATTGTTTCGTTGTGTGACTTCAAAGTGGTTTTTCAACTTCTACGTTTTTCAGCAACAGAACCTTTCCTGCCATGGACTCTCACTTGAGATTCCAGCACAGGAAACACCACACAGGAGAGAAACTACGCTGGGAGAAGCAGGGCTGGAAGGCCTGGGTCACCACCGACCCCCCCCACCCCGCTTCGTATACTCCCTGCGCTAATACACACCCAATGCTATGATTATGACTGACTGTATTTCTTCTGTGTGCTTTTCTCTATGTTCCACATGAAGTTTTATATGTGACACGTGTGTATGTGCTGGTGCACGTTCACATCAGCTTTGTTACACGTGTAGGCAATCGATCAAATGTGACTATGGACAAGTCTTCCAAAATCATGTATGAGGAGGGACCCAAAAATGAAATATATAGACAGTTGTGTATTTATTCTTACAGGTTTAAACTTTGGCCACCTTCAAAGTACTCTCCATTTGATGCAACAGAACTGCAAGACAATTTTTTCCACTGCTCAAAATGGTTTTTGACCTTGATTTTGAAGCCTTTTAGTGCTTCTGCATTTTTTGTTTCATCTCTTTCACATCGGTAAAATGTTTGCCTTTGAGGCCTTTTTTCATCTGGAGAAACAACAAAAGTCACTCAGGGTGAGATCAGGTGAATGGGGAGAGTGGGACATGGGGGCCATGCCATTGTTCGGTCAAAACTGCTGAACACTCAGCGCAGTGTGGGCAGGTGTGCTTGTAAATCATCCATCATGAAACAGACAAACACATTGAGTCTTCAGAAAAATTCACCGAAGCCAAACACAGCCTCTCACAACAACGCCAGCTGGTACCACCGATACAGATGGGTTCCTGGAACACTCACCTAGTGGGGGAAGCCCGTACCACAAGAGGCCTGCCTTCTAAAAAATAATTCCATTTTTTAGGGTCCCCCCTCATATTTCTCACTTTAGCCAGTCAAGTCATGATGGTTGTGACAAAACCAGATCTGTATCTGGGATTGGAACAAGTCTAGGAAACGTTTACAGAGAGGAGACGCCAGCTAAAATGTCAATGATGCTGGTCCTGAGTGTCTAGGGGCCAATCTGAGATGCCTCCTGAAATGGGGAAAGAGCATCCAAAGACAATCACGGTTGACAGCCTGTTTCACCTGGTGTCCTCCCTTGGAGAAAGAGAGTTCTTTCACCGGGAGATGAAGAAAATCACCAACGGGCAAGGACTGTCATCCCTCATAACCAAGTCAGCATTTGCAATGGTCAAACTGGATGTGTTTTTCTTGGCACGGCCAAGCTAAACTTTGTCATTCACTGAGCAGACATCCACCAAATTAGAAACACTGGGACGGGCAATTTCTCTGATGTTTTGGTTTCAACAGCACTGATCTATAATTATTTCTCCAAACAAAAAGAAAGTGTTTGACAGAGACATTTAAAGACCTAAAACAACTTTCTTATAGGAAACACATGCTGCTTCTTCAAATTAAAATGCACCACTATGCTAATAGGAGAACACTCAACAAGTGGAATTTGCTAGGGATTTGTTGGGGGGGGGGTGGTGGACAGTGGGGGCCATCTGAAGGTAAGAGACAAGCGCCTTTTGTTCGCTGTCCTGAACAGATGCCAGGGGAGAGAAGTCCAACTCGTGTGTCCTTAAAATGACCCTGTCATGCACACTGGGGAAGTATCTTTGTGTTTTTCGTGGGACTGCACGAAGTCGAGCTTTAGCAAACACACTGGGAATGGATTTCTGGTTTGCATTAGTGCCTTCTCACCTAGCGCCTATATTGGATTATACAGCTCTTCGGGCTTGAAAACTAACAGATTTGTATGCAGGTAGAGCCGGTCTTTTGTGACGTCACTGGTGCCCCTTGAAGGAAGAACATCCACGCCAGCCCTTTCTCAAAAAACAGTTTGTCTTCTCACTTTCTTTCCATCTTCAAAACCCTCCCTAATCTCACCAATAAAGGGGGAAAAAACAAGTTCCCACAAACACACAATATACTTGAGAGATACATAGATTTAGAAATGTGGCGTTTCTAAAGCACAGTAGTAGACAGGAGACTTTTACAATTAAACGCTTTGAGTAACTCGCAGCACTGAGCTTGAGAAACACAATGAATTTAGTAAACTCTAAATGATTGTCCTCTTCAGGGGCAATAATTTCGTGTACGTGAGAGTGAATCGTCAGGAACACGAAGCGGAAAGTGCAGGGAGGCAAGTTTTGCCAAAGTCACGTTTCCCTGATTTATTTTTTAATAAAAATTAGGAGGAATGCTGCCAACATTTTTTCTCATCTATCATTAACTCATACAACTCCTATCATCGCCATTAGTCTTAGAAATCTCCCTCCAGATCTTGTTTGGCTCCGTCCAACTTCCTTCTTGCTCCAGCGCTGGTCATGGCAAAAATCCCCAAGATCCTCAGGGACCCACAACTCTTCTTTGTTTGTTTGGTTTAGTTTGGTTTTAATGTGTGTTTTTCTTTATTAAAGGGAACATTCCCTGCCTTGCTCGTCCCTCCCATAGCTTTCAGTGTGTTGACAGAGAACGTTCGGGTTCCGTTTCTACGTCTTCCCCAGATTACTCACGCTCTTCCACGTAGCACATGAAGGCCCCACCTTAAAATGCGAACGCTGCCAGGAAGGGACATCACTTTAACCTCATATCAATCATCACTGCTTCAGTGTGAATCGGGTTATCTGCCTATTTCTAGAAAAATGAATCAGCCCTTCCTCTGACCATTGCCATATATTCTAGTTTTTCTAAGCATTTTCTAAATTACGCTTTTCAAAAGGATGATTCATTAAACTTTTACCTCCTTACCATTGTATTGGTATACATTCATAACATTTTGCATAAATCCTACACCCGCACAAAAAAAAATTATGTGTCAAAGTGTGTGTCTTGCATCTTCATCCCAAAAGTATATTATAGGCCTGGGGGTGTGTGGGCTTTCAAATCACTAGGACGTGTCTAGAGGTTTGCATGCACAGCCCCCCTTAACCAGCAAGGGCAAAAGCCATAGCTGGTGCTCAATAAATGTTTACTCCTCAGTCCGTGAAGAACAGGGTTCTAAGTGAGCCACTGAGTGTGCATTTAAGGAATAAAAGAACCCAACAGCATGTGTATTGGTCTGAGTTGATGTGATTGGACCCAGGGAATCACCCTGGAGAAGAGGCACTCAATCAACCAGTGACAGCGGGATGCCCTGCAGACAGTGGTTCTCAGTTGGGAGTGCGTTGCCCCTGTGGAACCTTTGGTGGAGTCTGGAGACATGTTACTGTTTCCACAACGGAGCGGGTGCTACTGGCATCTCATTGGTGGAGCCCAGGGGTGCTGCTAAACAGCCTGCAATACACAGGACAACCTCCATGGCAAAGATCATCTGCCCCAAACTGTCAATAGTGTGGAGGTTGAGAGACTGCCCTGCAGGGCACAGAGGGAGTGCGCCAGCTAGGAGGGGCGGGTGTGGCGGAAGGGAAGAAGGGGTAAGATGGTATGTACTGTGTACCTGGGGCTCTGGGGTAGGTGTTTGCATAGATCGTTTCCTTGAATCTGGCAACAATTCCTCGAGGTAGAAATTATTATACCATTTTATAGATGAAGAAATGGAGGTTAAGCAACTTGGGATCACAGAACTAGTAGGGAGTAGAGGTAGAGCTGGCGTTTGAACCAGGGTCTCTTAACCACGCCCACAAACTGTGCCTCTGCGGGAGTTATCAGATTCTCATTTCCAGTGAACAAAATTCAAGATGGCGTGTAACACATAACAGCATCACAGAATGCAGTTAGGAGTAAAAAAATAAAAACATAAGAAAAGAAAAACTGAATTTTAAAGTGCCAGAAGTAAAAAGCACACACTGACATGCAGCGATTAACATTGGCCTTCGAAGTTGGCCTTGGCTTCCCAACGGGCAAAGCAAGTAGGGCACTGCAGTCAGCTGTACCACGTGCACTGGCCTTGGATGGAAAGCCCACCGGTCCCTCAGAACTAAACCCACCTTTAGAGGAGGCAGCAACCACACTGCTTGGGATTCATCCAAAGGGGCTGAAGACTTATGTCCACCCAGACACCTGCACGCACGTATTAACATCAGCTTTACTCGTAATTGCCAAGACTTGGAAGTAACCAAGATGTCCAAACAGGGGTGTGTGGATAAATAAAGTGTAGTACACTCAGTACTAAAAAGAAGAAAAGAAAAAAGAAAAACAAAAGAAAGAAAGAAAGATTTATGAAGCCACTAAAAGACATGGAAGAAATTTAAATACGTCTCGCTAAGTGAAAGAAGCTAATTTGAAGAGGCTACACACTGTATGGCATTATGGGAAAAAGCGGAACTGTGGAGACAGAACAAAGATCAGTGGTGCTCTGGTGGTTTGGGGTAGGGAGGGTGGGAAGAACAGATGGAGAACAGAGGATTTTTAGGGCAGTGAAACTCTGCACCATAATATGATGTTGGATACATGTCATCGTACTTTTGTCCAAACCGGTGGAATACACACCACCAAGTGTGAACCCTAATGTAAACGTGGGCTCTGAACAAGAATGGCTTGTGCATGCAGAACCGCCCAGTGCACCCCTCTGGGGAGAGGTGAAGGTCATGGGCGAGGGGGGGCACTGTGCATATGTGGGGACAGCAGCTAGTATTGGAAATCTCCATACCTTCCTCCCAATTTTGCTGTGAACCTGAAGTTTTCCTAAAAAATAAAGTGCACTTAAAAATAAAAACAAAACAACCCCCCTAAAAAAAACACAACCAAAACACAAAAACAACAAAATCCCAGCAGTTACTCAGAATTAGTTAGTGGTTCCCAGCTCCGAGGACTGAGAAATCTCTGAATCTTTATAAGCAGGCTACTACTTGTCTGCTCCAGAATACTGCTATAATAAATAAAATGGTGAGTTTTGCTTGGCCATTTCTCTCAGCATCCCTTACTGCAAGACTCCAAAACAATTTGTTGAAAGGGATGGATTATACCTGGGCCAAAGGAGAGGTGTCCAAGGGTGTAAGCTTCCGGTGGTCTGGCTGAGTTTAGGTACCCAGGTCAGAAGGGTGGGTAAGTCAGTCCTCTTGGGCCCCTCCCCTTTCCCTCTTCAGAACTCTGTTTCCACATACGAAAAATGGGAGTGTTGATGGTGTGTCCCTGGTTAAGCAAAGGCTTACAGTTTTTTAATTCATTCAGCAATTATTAATTGGATGCTCCTCAGTGTTAGCCACTGCCTGGGGCAAGCCCCTAGGTTCCAGAGAGAGATGAGGGTGACAGATATGACCCCCGACGTCACAGTACAGCTTCACGTGGAGAAAGAGATTTCCCCGACGCCGACGACACAAAATCACACATCCAACAAGCGCTGACCAAGCACCTACAGTGGGTTGGGCACTGCTATGCAGTGGGCCTGCCTATTGGTTCGTTATGGCTTCAAAGCTGATTTCTGTCAACGATTTTCTTTCTCCTTTTGGATTCTCGTACTGAGGGCAGCTGAGTAAAATGGCTATGTGACAAAGGGAACAGATCCAAATGAGTTTATACTTCAGGGCTGCTCTTGGAAAGGTCTTGCACTTGTCCTTGAGGAGGTGCCATTCATCTTGCAGCCTAAGGGACTGATGTCATCCTGAAAGTGAGAACCCACCCTGCGCTGCTGGGCTCCCGGGCACTTGGGTCCATCTGGCCACTCATTAGACTCCAGGGTACAAAAACCATTCCAGTGGATCCTGAGAAAACCAAGCTTCTACAATGTGGGATCAGACGAACATGTGCTTTGCGGAGTCATGGCATCCCTTTGCATGTTCCGTGTTGGATCTACCAGTCCCACGGACACGGTTCACTCTGTCAGTGTTGCCAACATCCATGGCCATTCAGTCCTGGCAGAAGGTCGTCTCTCCTCCCCGATCCCTGGGACGTGACAGAGACTTGTTTCCCTTCTGGATGGAAGCCCTGCCAAGAGAAAAAGAGAAGTGAATGTGTTTTGTCACCTCTGAGCCCAAACTGCCATATTTCTCTAAAAGCCACCCTCTCCTGACATTACATGGGTACGTGCAGGGCGCCGCATGGAATTCGTTTTAATCGGCATGCTTTGTCAATTCCACCCCAAATTCAATTCATTCCTCTCCATAAATCTCACCAAATCGAGTTTGATTTTTTTTTTTCCTATGAAATGACATTTGGCTGCACAAACAATCTCAATTGTATTTAAGGACGCAGTTGAGAATATCAGCTTCTCAGGGACACAAGCCCAGCCTGGCTGAGAAACATCAGAAGCCTTCAAACTCCCTACACTTTTCCCCCAAAGAGTTCAAAAGGTCTAATTCTTTCCAACTTAGTCTTGTCCATTCCCAGATCTTAGCTGGGAAAGGAGGATGCAAGAGTTTATTTTAAATTTTATTTGGCTTTAAAAACCCTCTGTGTTTTCAGTTCTGAGAATGAACAAAAGAAAAGTGCAGTTATCTGGAAAGACAGAGAAAAGGCTGTGCTCTCTAAATCACGCTATAATCTGTAGTTGTTTTGTTACTATTACTTCCAATATTGCCCAGTGTACCATTAGACAAGATATATTATTCAGCTAGCCCATTTGACCCCGAGGGACTTTCTATTCTAAAACAGCAAATATTGATGTGGATCTAATAGATGTTCAAATGAAGTTCAAAGAGTTTCACAGATAAGATGTTTAAGGATATAAAACTATCCTGTTAAGGGTAGATATAGTTGATAATATGCTAAAAGAGTCATGAACTTTATTGATAACACATATTTTCAAAACGAAACAAATTTAGAGCTTGTACTTTGATCAAAGGCTAATAAATACAAATGTTTCTAGTTTTTATAGTAAGCTTAAACTTAAAAGAGATTGTATATCTCACACCCAGAAAACGACTTTCATTAACACTTTCAAGAAGCCATTTTTCTGATCAACAGAGGCAAGACTTTGATTAAAACCCTTAAAAATGGAAAGGCCAATAACTGCACGATTAATTAAATGATTATTCTTTTTGTGCCGTTATGAACAAATGCTAGTTGTAACATTAATTATGATAATGTTATCACAGTTATGGCCTAAGACATAAGATTACTTAGATCATATTTTGTCTTTTTCTCTAAAAAGGCATACAATGAATATGATAAGCAGCTATTATTAATTACTATTCACTCAGTCAAAGAAAGAGACATGAAGAAGGAAAGCAGGAGTTTAGACTGTGTCTGTTCCTGTCTGCCTACTTGAGAAACTAACAGGAAAGGAATGAAATGTAGTCTTTTCTCCTGGTTGCACAGTCACTTGCATCATCAGAACGTGTAGTGGGCAGTAGGACCTTCCCCTTGCGCTGTGCCTTCCAGAACGGGACCAGCAAAGAACTGAGGTTTGAAGGAGAAACGGATGCTTCACCCTTCTAAATTACTGTTTTTTCAACATTTGCACTGAAATAACATGTGTAGAGATTTCTCCCCATATTTTAATAAGGACACCTTTTTAATTGTATAAAAAGCTTCAGAGTAGTACCTGAAAATAGAACACCCCTAAGATGCTAGGATCTAATTCATATCAAATAACAGTTGTTTATTTATGACATCAATTTATTTTTCACTTTGCAATTACGTAAAAATAGCAATAACATGGCAAGTGAGATGATGCGATTGATCCACCTGCTAAATTATTCATTTGATTTCAGTTGTTGACTTCACATCAGACATCTCACAATGTACAGTGCATAAATCATGAGAGCTCTTTTGCCACAACCACTTAAAGAACCTATCTGATGCTTTTTGTATCCACTTATGCATGCATCCTGGAATTCCTGGTATCCCCTTCACTAGGTCCAAAGTGATACCATACATCAAATGCTGAAGGGAGGGGCTCCAGCAAATGGTCTCCCGGAAGTGGCATTCATTCTCTTCTGACGAAGGATCAGTTAGAAAGCGGGCTGACCACGTAAGTATCTAATTTTCCAGATTCACTATATAATCTTACTCCTAGCACCAAAATCTCAGCGAGGTGCAAAATGGCCCCGGTGCAGGGTGCATACTTTGAATGTTTGGAATACGAGTCCTAACCTGATTTGTTTCCTGGAATGGTCTCCACCATGGGCCAGCCCGAGACCCTCTTGCCCTCACATTGCATGGTCATGAACGACGTCTCTCATTATCGAGAACAAGCTGGGGCCCTTGCTGTGTGATCTCATAGCATCTGCACCTCCCTTTCCAGCAGGCACCCATGATACTCAACTGAGCATTCCTGCAGGCTTAAGGTCATGTGCTCCCCAAATGAAACATCTCCATACCTCTACGTTGTAGTCTCCTCACCTAATTATTGGCCTACAAAGGACACCTGATAAAAAATATCGACTAAATGAGTAAAAACCATTCTCACTGCTCAGCTACAGCTCTCTTAGACACCAGAATTCTCTTCATGAGCAAAAAGGTATTTGTTAACCTTTAAACAGATATGCTTGTGAAACATCAAATAAACACCCTCTATCATTTTCTAATCTGGTCATACCCTACCGGTTTGGCAATAGTATTAAATTAACGTAGAAGATTTCACTTAGAGAAGAAACCACCATTTCCTGTAGGAATCCTTCCATTAGGGTTCTGGTCGAGATGGAGGAGTAGGTAAACACGGTACTCGACTCATCCCACAACCACATCAAAATTACCACTGAACTGCAGGTCAACCGTCACTCAGAACCTCCTGAAATCTAGCTGAACAGAAGCCCCACAACTAAGACTGTAAAGAAGAAGCCACATTGAGACTGGCAGGAGGGGTGCAGATGAAGAGCTGGTCCCACGCCCATGTGTGGCGGATGAAAACCAGAAGGGATATCCGGTCTTGGGAGGCCCTCTATGAGAAGCAAGGGGTCCCAGCCCCATACCAGGGCCCCAGCCCAGGGTTCCAGTACCAGGAACAGAAGCCCCCAGGACTTCTGGCTGTGAAAACCAGCAGGGACTGTGGCTGAGGAAATGGAGTCCCAGGTGTCCCTCTTATAAGGCCCGCCACACGGACTTACCAGGTATGGGATTCACTGTTCACTCTGAGCTCCATCGTAGAGGCAGCAGCTTGAAAGGCACCAGCGACACACGGTGAGGAACTGTCTGGCATCAGGACAAGGGCTGGAGGGGCAACTTTCTGCCAGACAGAAGTGCTGGCAGAGGCCACTGCTCCTTTGCTTGAACACTTTCCCCACAGAGCTGCCAGGCAGGCGCCATATATGAGCCTCTGTCAGCCTGGCTAACACTGTTTACCTGCCCCACTGATTCCCTGAGATGAGGCCTGACCCCAAGCAGCACCTGGCCTCAGCACGCCCTATATCTTTAGCTAAGAGGTGCCAGGCCTGGCACTAGTGGCCACAGTTTGCAGCTTGGCCTCTTCTGAGCACCTCCAAGTCCAGCACAAGTAGCAGCCATCTGCAGCTCACTTTGAAGCTTGTGCTAGGTGGCCCTGGCCATAACACAGGTGGTGGCTGACCTTGGCCTGCACCTCCCAGGAGGCCCCTGAACCAGTGCACCCAGTGGACAACTTCAGACCACGTTGAAGAACCCTATGTTCCAATCACCCTGACAAGCAACACCCTCAAGGGGCAGACTCAGTGGGAACTAGAGCCTTGCTGCAGTAATCCTGTTCCTTGGGGTCAGCCCCTGCATAGCTGATCCTCAACAGTGATCACAGCCAGCCCTCAGAGCTGATCAGCTTGGGGGTAAATCCCTCCCAACAGCAATCAAGGCTCAACTGTAACAGGAGAGTGTATGCAGCCCACACGGGGGTGGCGCACCTGGAGTGCCCAGCTCAGGTGTTCCATGAGCTGTGCCCCTGGGCCCCACAGGACCCCTACTACATAAGGACACTCTGCCAAGCACGGGATATGTAACAGTCTACCTAATACATAGAGACAAACACAGGGAGGCAGCCAAAATGAGAAGACAAAGCAATATATGCAAAATAAAAGAACAGAATGAGACTCCATAAAAAAAAAAAAAAACTAAACAAAATGGAGAGAAGAAATCTACCAGATGCAGAATTCAAAACGCAGGTCATAAGGATGTGCACTGAAGTGAGGGGAAGAGTAGATTTGCATAGTGAGAACTCCAACAAGAGATAGGAAACATAAAACTGGAGATATTTGGTTGGGCAAAACGTCTGTATGTTTTTTTCTGTAAAATAAAAGACATATTTTTCATTTTCACCAATAATTTTATCGATTTGGATATTTTGAGTATGTCGGCTATCTCCTGCATGGTATAATGTTGATTGTTCTCAATTAGTGTCTCAATTTGATTGCTATCCATTTCAACTGGTCTACCCAGCCATAGAGCTTCCATCGCCCAGCAAGAAACCTCTAGCACGAAAGTTTGCAAACCACTTTTGACACATTTGATCAGTCACAGCACCTTCTCTATACACTACACAGATCTTTCTTTGCATTTCAGTTGATTTTTTACCTTTCTTGAAATAATAAAGCATGATATGCTGAAAATGTTGTATATTTTCTTTTATCTTCAATATTAAAATGTCTGCACAATAATTCACCAATTTTGATAAATTTTTAATGCACATTTATATGATAGCACAATACAATCTAACAAAACTGTTTCTAATGAAATTAAAGACAACTAAGGGCTTCTAGCACCATCTTACTGAAAAAAAACAAACAAACTCTTTGGCCAACCCACAGAAAACATAAAAAAGAAAAATACAGAATACGTTAAGTGAAATGAAAAATACATTATAGGGAATCAACAATGAAGGAGATAAAGCAGATCATGTCAGAGATTTGAAAGATAAGGAAGCTGAAGACACCCAATCAGAACAGCATGACGAAGAAAGAATTTTTAAAAATGGGGATAGCATAAGGAGCCTCTAGGACAACTTTAAATATATCAACATTTGCATAATGCAAGTGCCAGAGGAGAAGAGAGAGAACAAGGAATTGAAAACCTATGTGAGAAAATAATGATGGAAAACTTCCCTACTGCCCTAACCTGGTGACGGAAACAGATATACAAGCTCAGGAAGCACGGAGGGTCCCAAGCACAATGAACCCAAAGAGGCCCACTTCAAGACACATCATAAATAAAATGCCAAAGGTCAACAAAGAGAGAACCTCAAAAGCAGCAAGAGAAAAGCAGTTAGTTAATCAAAAGGAATCTCTCAGACTGTCAGCTGATGTCTCAGCCGAAACTCTGCAGGCCAGAAGACATTGGCAAGAAATATTCAAAATAATAAAAAGCAAGGCCCTACAACCAAGATTACTTTACCCAGCAGAGCTAACATTTAGAATTGAAGGGCAGATGAACAGCTTCCCAAATGAGAAAAAGCTAAAGGAATTCATCATCAAAGGTCTTTAAGAATAAGAATTTAAAAAAGATTAAAAATATGAATAATAAAATGGCAGTCAGTACTTATCTATTGCAAATGAATTAAATGCTCCAATCAAAAGACATAGAGTGGCTTGATTAATAAGAAAACTATATGTAGTCTACAAAAGACACTTCAAGTGGAAAGACATAAACTGAAAGTAAAGGGATGGAAAAAATATTTCGTGACTATGGAAACAAGCAAACAAAAGCTGGGATAGCCACATATATACCAGACAAAATAGACTTTAAAACAAAGACTATAAAACAAGAGACGAAGAGCTCAGCAATTCCCCTTCTGGGTATTTGTTCAAAGAAATCCAAAACACTAAATCGAAAAGACATATATCGATACATCCATATGTTCTGTGCAACATTTTTTACAACAGCTAAGATATGGAAGCAACCTAAGTGTCCATCAGTAGATGAGTGGATAAAGAAGTGATGCATATCTACGATGGAAGATGACTCGGCCATAAAAAACAATGAAATCTTGTCATCGGCAACAACGTGGATGGACTAGAGGGTATTTTGCTGAGTGAAATATGTCAGAGGAAGACAAATGCCACATGATTTCACTTACACATAGAACTTAAAAAACAAAACAAACAAACAAACAGAACAGGAACAGACTCATAGATACAGAGAACATTTTGACAGTTGCCAGAGGGGAGAGGGTGGGGGGGAAGGGTACAAAAAGTGAAGGGATTTGGAAGTACAAATTGGTATTACAGAAGAGAGGGAGTGTAAAATGCAGCACGGGGAATAGAGTCAATAATACTGTAATAACTACGTGTGGTGCCAGGTGGGTATGCATTAATCTTGGTGATCACTCAGTGAGTTATACAATGTCTAATCACTGGGTTGAACACCTGAAACTAATATAATATTATGTGTCAACTGTAATTTAAAAATGGGAAGTATATAATTCAAAGTAAAAAAAAAGAATCCTTTCATTAGAATACTGTGCCTCTGTCTTTGTTTTAGGCAGCTGAGTTGGCACTGCACTAAGTGGGTCTACTAGGCTAAGATTAATATATTTATATTTTCATGGTCTAAAATCCTCCATTCTATGGCCAAAAGCTAAGAATGGTTGCTTTGGAGTGGTAAAATAATGGGTGATTTAAAATTTTTTAACTATATTTTCCAAATGAATTTAAGAATAGGAATTTCTTACTCTTGGAAGGAGAGATGAAAAATTAACCATTAAAAGACAAATTTCCAGATAAAGGAACTACAATATTGTCAAATATTGTCAGCAATATTTAGGCTGCAGACTTGGTAAGAAATGATGCAATCCTGTCTATGGAGTAAGGTAGACCTCAGTCTGGGAGCTTCTCCCAAGCGCCCATAGCAACAATGGCAGTGACAAAGTAGCTGATTTAGATGTAGATGCATTTCTACCATTTATGTGAACAGTGCATTTTAATACTCTGATTCATCTACCGCCTTACTTCTAACACTAAGGAGCTGGCGCATAGTAGGCACTCAGTGAACATTTGTCGAATTACTACAAAGGAATAAATATTTTCATCAGAAAACCTGAGCTCCGAGAGGTTAAATGACTCACAGAGGTGCCATCATAACTTTAAATACATGGTTGGGTATCCCCCAGCCCCTTGCCTTTGTGCCCCAGTGTGCCCACGTCCTTACTCAGTGAAGCCCTTTATTGTCTGCCATGTGTTAGGCGGATGTATGACATCAGAGCACGGCTGCTGGATGCAGCACTCTCATTCCCTCGGCCTGCCTCACCTTGCCTGCTGGCCAAGCCCTGGGCTGCAGAGACCGGGCAAAGAGACGGGGAATCTGGCCAAGTGCTAAGGGAAGCCTGCCTTGCCTGGCTGCCAGCACCTGGGATTTGGCTGGTAGAGGCATCTATTGTGGTTGTGGATTCGGGCTGAGCGATTCCTGATGAAAACGCTGTGAGTGATTCTAACAATGTCACTGCATGCTGTTGCCCTGGTCTTTCTCCTCTCTGGGTCATGTTTCCAGGCACAGATGACTGGGAATAAACACTAATCAGTAAACTGGTCAGAAAAACAATGCCAAAGTCAAGGTCTGCCAAAAGTGCACTAACAGGATACCGGGTCTGAGTTTGTTTTTAAGCCGGTGTTGGGGGGTGGTGGGGGGGATTAAAAGAGCAACAGCAGGGAACTGATCCTCTGGCAGATTAAGCGTCATCAATCTTTCTCATTTTCTGGAGTTAGAAAATAAAGTCTTAGAAAGTTTGTGCCACATTATTTTTTCCACATGGAGTTATGTCATAGAGGCTGAATCTCCCTGAAGGCTCAAATTATCTTGCTTTCTCAGGCTTGGTGGCTTTCCAGGTCAGTTTGATTATCTATCTAACTCATCTATCTGTCTGTCTGTCTATCTATTTATCTATCCATCCATCTATTATCTCTCTGTCTATCCATCCACCCATTTATATTTTTAATCACTGCCAGCCTAAAACCACACCCGCACCTAATGGAGGGCTCTCTCAGATGCTCCCCCATCTTCCCCAGACGTCGGGGGCAGAAACTGTTTTTTGGGTTAACACAGCCAGGGTGCACAAATATTAAGCACCATATTCATGCTTAGCCCCATCTAACTATCAACTTCTAACAGAAACATTAAAGTAAAAAAAAAAACTTTAGCTCTTTATTTTTTAATCCTATAGTATTCAAATATGATTATTTCTTACTGCCACTGACTTGCTTACCCGACGGTCTTTGTCCACAAAGCTCACCACATAGGAACTTGATCTGTGTTCTGGCCATACTCATGACATGAAATACCCAGCCCTCCAACATCCAAATATTTATTTCTTATCCTTGCAGAAGAATCATCGTGGTCATTGTCATTGTGGTCATAATCGTCATCATCATCCTTAACACTGTGTTCTTACTATATGCCAGGAACTAAATTAAATAGTTTACACATAGTTAATCCTCATGAAAGCTCTATGAGTTAGCAGTCATTACTGCCATTTTACAGATGAGGAAATCAAGGATCAGAGAGGTGAAGTAGCTCACTCAATGTCACACAGCTTATGAAAAGCAGAGCTAAATGCCAATGCAGATACCTGATCCATAGTGTGTGCTCTTACACAGTAAGAATTAGAAGCTTGAGAAATCAGAATCTCAAAGAAAGAGGGAAACTCAAACGTACTCTGTTCCTGAGACTCTTAACCCTAAGGGGCATATTACACACGTGTGGGAAGCTTTAAAATCTGGTGCTCTGGCCTCAGCTGAATCAGAATCTCAGGTGGTAGGACAAGGGTTTTCGTATCTAATGAAAGATCTTCAGATATTTCTAACTGAAGCTGGGGTTGCGATCTGGTCCCCAAATTTCGCCAAAGGCATTGTCATCTGGGTTGCTTTTACTTTTAATATAATAGGTTTCTTGAGATGTAATTCACATATCATACAGTTCATCCATTTAAAGTCTTCAATTTTATGGTTTTGAACATATTCACAGAGTTGTGTAACTGTTACCACAATCAATTTAGAACATTTTCATAATCCCCAAAAGAAATCCTGTATCTACTGGCAATCATTCCCATTTCCCCCCAATACTCCCACCCCTAGGCAACCACTAATCTACTTTCTGTCTCTTTAGATTTGCCTATTTTGAGCATTTCTTATAAATGGAATCATACAATATGGAGTGTTTGTGACTGATTATTTCATTTAGCATAATGTCTCCAGGGTTCATAAATTTTGTAGCATGTACTTCATTCTTTCCTATGACTAATATTACATTGTACTGATTTATTTATCTTGCATTGCATGTTGAAGACACATATTCCTTAGGTAAAGACACACCTGCTTTACTAGAATCTCTGGGGTGGGACACAGGTACAGCGGCCATTCGAATTTGAGAATTACTGCATTCATATTCATCCACTTACCACATCTTTGCATTCCCTCAAGCTGTTTTGCTTGAATACGGCCCCCATAAAGAATCTATTGCTGATTGCCGACTCATCCATCTCTCAGGACAGTCGGGAAGTTGTCCCTTAGCATGTATCTAGAATCCGTTCCCCTTAGACAGGACATCTTTCTACAACTGGCCCTGGTTTCCCTGGTTGAACTGCACACATATCATATGACATCTCTCACCAGATCTTTTGAGAGCTCTGAGGGTAATCTCAAGGTGTGTTTTCTGTAAGCTAAATACCTCTGATTCCTTTGAATAATTCTAAGATGAGGTGGCTTTGAGTTCTTTCATCTTCCTGGTTGCATTCAAGTTGAGCTGCAAGTCTCTTGAAACACAGTCCTATGAATGAATTACAGCATCTGACTATGACCCAGGCTCACTTATCGGCTGAATGAACCTGCCTTATGTGACACAAAATAAAGGGCTTGTAACTTCAAGTCCGTGCACCACATCACATGCCAAGCAACACAGTCCAGCAGCAAAATCCATTACAGCAATTCAACTCTCTAACAACTGTCAAAGCATAGGAAGAGAAATATATTTTTATGCAAAACACATTAAAACTGTTTTTCCTCATCTATGTCCTGCACAGGGACGACCTCTAATCGCCCACAGTTCTCTCCCACTCTTAGCTCCCAACCAAGTACTGTTTTGATACCTAGCTGTGAGTGCATTTCACTTCTTTCTGGTCTCCGTTGATTGAAGTTTGCCCCTGTCCACAACAGGCTTCCATTTCCAACCTTTTCATTTTTCCTCTCTCCCCCCTGCCCTGTTTCAGCATGACAAAAGCTCCAGCTAATAAACTTGGAGTTCTCCGTAGACAGCAAGGTGATAGAGATGCGGAGGTTGCAAAGGCAGGATGCTCCTTAATGAGTGAGGAAAGAGGAAGAGTATAAACGGATACTATTTTGTTCCTGTCACTCAAAAGTGGGAAGTGGTCTGATATAAGTTCAAATATACCAGGACATGTCTACCCTCTCAGAATCTCCTAAATCCCAAAAGCCTTCACACCGAAGCCCTGTGTCCTGTGCCTCCAGTGATGTTCTAAGAATTGTTCTCTTCCACACTCTTTACTCTCATTGAAATGGATTCATTGTCATCTGAGATGGTTCCATTTCATACTCATTTGAAAGTTCTTTTCCTTTGGGATCAAAGGCCCATACCTAATGGTGGAAGCTACTCATGGTAGAGTTAGGTGCCCCCAAGACATTGAAAAGAGCCCCCTGTGTGTGTACTAAAAGAAACCTGGACAAATTCCCAGAAAGTATATGATGTGGAAGTTTGTCAATTTTGTTTGCTGCAATAAAGAGAAGAGAAGGTGACTCACTACCTTACACAAATTCTGAGCCGACCAGAGGGATCGTTGAATCATTTTTCTTATAGTAATCCACTCATCTGGCAAGGGCGTGCCACCTGAAAATTCAGAGGGCTTCTCAGAATGGCAGTTTGCAGTATTTTATAAAACCTTGGGTCTCCTGAACACCCTCCATGTGTGAGGTGTCTGTGATTCAATTTAGAGAGCTGAGTGTTAGCATTGGATCTGCAAGTCTTTAGTAAAGCATGCTAGATTAAAGTAACTGCTCTGATAATTTTTAATCAACAAGTAGATAATTAATGTGCTTACTTTTCCTTACTAGGAAGGCAAAGATCACTCAGACAAACTCCAAATGACTACTTGATTTGAGGACAAACAGAAGTCTATGAATGAATGAGTTAAGGCAAAATATCCTTGATATACACAGCGATATTTACTTAGACTTCACACTGTAGAAGGACCACAAAAGTAAGGTTTTTCCGAAGAAAAACAGGGATTCAAAACCAGGATAAGCACCAGAAATTCCTTTGGGAAGACCATGTTAAATGTTTTACCTGCATTAGCTCATTAGTCCTCATAACAACCTTATTAGGAAGATACATTTGTATATTTCTCAGTCTGATTCTGCCACTTATTGTGTAAATGTGAGTATAATATGTAACTTTCCTGTGGCTCTGTGTCCTCCATGTAAAGTGAACATCATAATAGCACCTACTTCAAAGGTTGTTGTCCAGACTTAATAAATCAATTTATGGCTATCTTTGGGAATAGCATAATTTCAATTAAGGAAGGGCAGGAGGGAGGGAGGGAAGGAGGAATGGAAGAAGGAAGAAAGGAGGGGAAGAGAAAGGAAGGAAGGGAAGAAGGAAGGAAGGGAAGAAGGGAGGAAGGAGGGGAAGAGGAAGGAAGGAAGGTAGGGAGGGAGGGAAGGAGGGAGGGAGGAAGGAAGACTAGAGTGAGGCTAAAGCCATAATAGGTAAAGAGCAGTTGTCACTCACCCTAGCTGAGGTTGTCTGGTATTTTTACAGTTTGCACAGTGATCTGTTTTTGTGCTTAGACAAAATTATGAAGGGGTCTTGTTTTATATCTCGCTTCCTGCTTCCTCATGGTCCCAGAGTGACCCTGTCTGATGTCACGTTCAGCGAGATGGTTTATATCCAACAGGAGGACATCATGGCCTAGCTTTGAGTTCTAGGGTGGCTCCTAGCAACATGGAGTCCTAGTTCTGTGTATCAGGCCAGGGGGGCTGCTCCTCTCTGCCTTAGTGGGCATTGGTAGAGTACCTTAGGAAGGTTCCCTGGTGTATAAGACGAACTGAGTGGAGGAGACGCTCAGCGGCAGAAACATCAGCTACCCAGGCATTGTGGAAGAAGTGGGCCGCACTGTCCATGCATCCTGTCATCGAATCTCAAAACAACTTTCCGAGGAGCCATTATCATCCCTGTTTTACAGAGGAAGGCTTGCAGCTCCCAAATGCTAAACGAATGGCCCTATGTCACAGTTAGTAAGTGGGGCAGGGATTCACCCCCGGACTTGCCTGACTCATCTGATCGAGACGCCACAGAAACGCTCGAAGCCAGGGGCTGCGGAGGAGAGCACTCCACCCCACGTGCACGCCAGAGGCAGCTGGTGAAGTCCCAGAAGGAGGCTCGTGTGCTGGCCTCAGACACCCTGACTGCACTGGTCGGCCTGGGGCTGAGCATCAGTATGGGTTAAACCCATCTGAGGTGATTCTAATGTGCAACCAATCTGGGGTTTAGTGCAACAGAGCAAAGGATCTAAACTCTACTTGGAGTTAACAACGGCAATTGGTAACCTGGTGAATGCCCTAATGTGGTACAGGGGGGAGAAGCTGAAGCGGTATTTTGCAATCGGATAGATTCTCTCATGAGAAAAAACAGCAGCATGCCAAGTCTTCCCCTCAAGAAGGCACACTCGCGTTCAATGTCTCCAATCTCCATGAGCATCATGGCGGCCAAGAATAGCTCTGAGGACAAACAGACTCCCTTAATTTCATTGTTAAATGGTAAAAACAAATGAGCCGCCTCTAAGAGCCTGAATTTTTGTGAAGAAATGTGCTCAGACGCAATGGGTCTTTTCTCTTCCTCCTATTCTCCGTGTTCAAACAGGGAGGTATTAGGTCGTTTACCTAATCCTTCCTTCCAAGTAACTGAGGATAAGAATGCACTTCAGGAACTGAATTTCATCCGTAAGTGAATTTCATCCTTAAGTGGCTTATAAGCTTAGCAGAACTTCAGAAATTAGGAGGGAGATGTATGGGGAGTGACATGAAACTATAACAAAATGCAGTGCAGGTGAACGGAGGTCCATCATTGAAGTCTCTTTCCAAAACAGAGATTTCTCAATTTGAACAATAATGCATCTTGAGAGACAGCAAAGAAATACACCTCACAGTCTCATGCAAGGCGCAAAAACAATACAAGCATCACATATTTGTGGGGCTTGGAAAGTTGGGTTAGCCTTTAAATAGCATGTACAGCTCACCCGCAAGCAAAGACAGGAAGTGAGCAGAGCCTGCGGACGTGACTGGGAAGGTCATCGCTTGACCTGGACGGGAAGGAACTGAAAATGACCACATCCTCATTCAGCTGATACATGTGTGTCTCTTCCTGGAACGAAAAAAAAAAACCAAAAAACACTTCCCATGGAAATTGCCTGCCGCCTGCCTGTAAGCCTACGCTTCGGCCCTGCAACTAGCAGCAGCTAACTGGTTAGGCGATTACACAGCACAGACCGTGCTCCTCAATGTCAGATGCTGCCGCGGCTGGGGCGTGAGAAAGTTTTAGGGGACTCATGTGCGGAGTTTTAAACTTGGAGTAGTTTTATGTTTATTGGAGTGTGCCTTAGAAAAATATACACTCAGGAACACTGACAAATGTTGTTACTTAGAATGAGACTAGAGTAGATATTTAAATACAGTCGACAAGTGTGTGATCAAAAACTCATGACGGCTGAGAGCGGTTTGGGAAACACTAGTGTAGGAGTCGAAAGAACGGGTGGTTGGAGCTCCTCCTCAGCTTCTGACTAGCTGAGCGACTTGGGACAAGTCGATGAACCTCTCTGAGCTTCAGGGTCCTCCTGTGTGGTGCAAGGCAGCCTGCTGCTGTCTTGGAGGCCACAGAGGACTGAAAATGCTGAACTTGCCAAAGGAGCTGCAAAGATGCTCTCCTGGGGCCAAGTGTCTGCGAGCAAACTGGTTTTGTTTATAAAGCATTGAAGAGACTTAACGGTAAGTGAAAGCACATTCACAAAAGTGAGTTGGTCAGTTCGTGGTCACTTATTCAGAAGCCGGAAGAATTTAATATTGACTCATCAGTAGGGGGTGGGATGGGAGGATGCCTGTTCCTTGGATCTTTTATGTTCTGTCCCTCTCCTCTTTATCATGAAAGAATCCTCACGGTGGAGTTGGAGCAGTGGTCACAGAGAAACATATACTAGTTTGGTACAGGCTGCCCCCAAAGCAAGGCAATTGAGACCAGTGTAGTGGTTAAGGGCAGGGGCTATAGAAAGTGGGATTTGGGCTTGGATCTATTTCTTCATGCTGAGGGATTTATTTCATTTAAAAAATATTTATGGATTGATTCTAGGGAGAGACAGATAGATAGACATCAATTTGTTGTTCTACTTATTTATGCATTCCCTGGTTGATTCTTCTAAGCGCCCCAACCAAAGATGGAACCCACAACCTTGGCGTACCTGGAGGACGTTCTAACCCACTCTGGATCTCTGCTTCTCACTTAGTCATCATGATGCTGCAGGAAACTGAAGTAGTCTAGGAAGCCTCAGTAGTCCCATCTGTAAAACGTACGTAGTAATGCCTACCTCGTAATACATTCCTTTCTAAACTGCAAGTGGTGACCATGTGTTTTTGGTCATCACAGTGGGATCTCAGCAAATGTTTTCTGAATGAATGGATGCATGAATGAGAGGCTGTGGGGAGAGTATTAGGTAATGTCTGATATGTACCTAATGCACGGCAGTAGTAGTGGGTGGACATTTATCATGGGTATGTTTTAGTAACTCCTAACTCATGAACTTCTGGGGCAAAGCACATGCATATGTTAGGCATAAGTCATCGCCATGTTACATCTCCGGGCCTGACCATAGCGATTGGCTTGGATGCGAGCCAATGACTCAGTCAGAGCAGTGAGTCTTTGGCCAGGAGTCCTGGAAAGAGACCATCAATTTTTCCTTCTGGGAAGTGAATCAGAGAGAATGCAGGATCTGGGACCGCTGCGGCCATTCTGTGAGCACGTGGAGCCTGACAAAGGACCTGTACCAAGGGAGGCAGAGAGACAGCAATGGTCCGGTGACATCATCTGAGCCCCGCACCAAGCACCAGGTAAAGCCGTATCCACCCTGGCCTGCTCGATTACATCAGCCTTATCGAAAGCTCCTTGTTCGTTTTACTGCTTATGGCAACTTGAGTTCTGTCAGTGCAACAAAAGGAATACAGATACAGCAACGTTATTATCATCGTCATAAATAAAATAACAAATTAGGAACAAATGTCTGCAGTTAACAACTTAGCGTTTTTGGTTTTGCTTGGGCAAACTTTGAAGGAGAACTTAGCTCCAAGTTTTTCCTAGCTGAGACAAAACACAGCCACTTCCTTCTTGAGTGGCTCATAGTTGTTCTTTCCTGATATCCCGAGAGGTGAGGATCTGGCTAACACAGATGTTTACAAAGGGAAGTGCACGCAGCACGCTCTTCTTTTAAATCCCATTAAGCATCCTGCCTACCTGACGGAAATAGTTCAATCACCTCCATCGCTGGCAGCGGCCATTTTTAACTCATCGCCATAATTTGCTCCTTCTCATTTGATCTGTGTGGGACCCCCTCCTCGAATCAGAGACAAATGACTCCTGAAAGTAGCATCTGGGCCCACAATTAAATTCGTTCACACATCAGAGGCTGCCCATTACTGGACATTGGACACATGGTATGATTTGAGAGTTAATCAACCGCTAGCCTGGAAATGAAGTTTGAGGCATCAAGAGGAAAGACAGCTCTAAATTTTCCTTTTCAACACTTGAGGGGTTTCAGCACAGATAATGTTCTGTGATCTAGGAACTTGGGAACTATGTTTATGGTCTATGTTTATGGTCTCCATTTACATCCCCTGAAAGAATAGCAGTAACTTGCTCATTAGGGTTGCAGGGATGGGATACGAATGTCTAATACAATGCTCCTCAGTCCTTTAAAATCGCTTTCCACACGCCACTTTTGACTACCACTCTCAGGCATATGCAGGCACAAGGGTTGAGCCTTACCCTAGAAAGCACATTAGAATACACACGACAGTACTTTTGTCCCAAGAGGGGTCTGATTCCACTGCAGTTTACAAAGACAAAATCACTCAGCAGTGCTGTCCTTGTGCTAAGCAACATATGACTTGTAGCACCGCACACAAACGTGTGTCGTGACTCATGGCCGACAGCCACCAGTCCAACCAAACTGAGCACTAAAGGGCATCCATCATAGGAGAATCGGGCTGCACCTCACAAATCCACTATCCTGCCACCTCCATCCAGCTGCCTCCTTTAGGGGCCACACCCCTTGCTGAGTAGAGCCTTTCTTTGAAACTAGTAGTAGAATGAGATTCGTATGCTAAGTCCTCTTTGAGGATGTGGCAATAAGGGTGGGGGTGGAATTCAGTGAAATATGGTGGAGTGATGGACAATACTAGCGCGAAAAGATACACCAGGAATCCCACCAGAGGACGGGAAGGTTCAGACTCAGTGTCGGCTCTGGGGATGCCTGGGGTCATGACTCTCTTCTCCCCAACTTCGTGCTAGAAAAAAACGTGCCTTTGGAGAATCACTCCTATGAAAATCAGGCACTTTGGGGAAGGGAGAAAATACAGGTTGAACCACACGCACTCTACCCGGCCCACTCTTTACGTCACGGCTACACTCCAAGTGGGACGCAAATGCTCAGCCCACGACGGGAAGCCCTCACCTGGTCCCTCAGCTCCCTCCTTTCCGCTCCGCCTCCCATCACTCTCAGGGTTTCACTGTTTTCAGAGTTGAACGTTCACCCGTTGAAACTGGGAAGACGGGGCAACTGACTCCACATAACGCTTTTATCATTTCAGTCACAAAGGGATATGACGGTTGAAAGGGATATGACATGTTTTGGATTCCTAGGATTGTGATTCCCCCCAAATAATTTTATGAGTAAAATACCGGAGGAATATGTTGCATATAGAGTCACCCTAGGAGTCCTTCTGTCTGCAGTCAACTCAAGGGCTCAGGAGTCTGTCGGGGACCCATCCCTAGTGCACAGCAAGCAACAATCTGAAGGTGAAAGGACTTGTATTTTAAATAACAAGATGTAGGAAATTATTTTCCCATGTCCTGGTTAAGGCTTTGATATTAATCCTATGCAAACTATATCATACATATTCAACCAACATTTGTCTATTGACTGTTAATAGAATACGGCCAGGCACTCGGGGGGAATTCAAAAGAAATGGAAAGCATAGCTCATTTCCTCAAAGAACGTTTACTCTAATTGGAGAGGAGAGACAGGAGACGGCGCTCATTAGGCAGGTGAGTTTCGAAGCAAGCTGCTTGTAGTTAAGTAGCAATTAGGTACAAGAGACAAGTCAGAAAAGGGAGCCATCCATGTGGGCTGGCGGAGGGAGATGATGCTTACTGGGAAGAATGCACGCAGGCAGGAATTTGAAAAGAAACAAAGGATGAGCACCAAGGAGCCTTCCGGTCAAAAATAAACTTGAACGAACAGGATCATATTATCAAGTAATACTTTTTAAAGCACTCATTCCTCTCCTCTGACCTGTCCAGTGGGGGTTGTGGGGAGTCAGGGTAGAGCCATTCTGCCCGTTGTGCAGACGTGGCTGACAAATCAAGCGCTTTCTGGAACCTCACACTACACGAAACACATTCCCTGGAGCTTGGCTGCCCTGCACTTTCCTCGGAAACCACCAGTTTAAACGCATGGAAGGAAATGGGCCTCTTTTCACGCCGCTGGGCAGGACACATGCTGAGAATGGGTAATGCCAGAAATTGAAGATATCACGTTTAATGAAAAATCATAGCACATTTTAATGAGCACTTCTAATTATTATTGCCTTGATTTTACAAATGAGAACACTGAGGCTCAAAGAGATTGAGTCATTTGTCTGATGCAGTAGAGCGGAAGCTCAAACACAGAGTCGTCTAGTTCTCAAGTCCAAGTTCTAAATCGCGCTCTATCAGGCTCTCCAGGCGAGGCTGGACCAGCAGTATCAGCTAGGAATGCAAGGTCCCAGGCCCACCCCACACACAGAATCCGACACCCTGGGGGTGGGGCCCAGCAATCTGTGCTTTTAAAAATAGGTTTTCTAGGTGATTCTGATGTAGGCTCCAGTTGGGGAACCGCTGCCTGTACCATTTCTCTGACCACTGAGCTTAATTGGGGTTTCATGTAAGCAGGGAGATCCAGGAAGAAAAGTCATTTAAACTGAGAATCCTGGGGAAGACCAGAAGCTTTTAAAAACCTCGGGGTAGCTGGTGAATCTGCACCTGCCAACCAGATTGCAAATGGAGCCGATCTGTGAATGAAGGCACAGGCTGGACACAGGGACGCACTCCTGGGACGATGCACTCCAGGGTAACAGGTGCCAGACTGTGACAGGCACAGCTCTGCTATCAACCAGGACGGTGACCTTGGATGACTGCTTTAACCTCTCTGAGCCCTACTTTCCTCATGTGCTCCAGAAGGCAGCTGGGCTGCACAATCTGCACTGTCTCTTCCTGCTCTGGAACTCCTTGTCTCTAAGGCGATCCGTGCGGGGCCAGGGCAGAATTAGGTGCTATGTTGAGAAGCAGGTGAAGAAGTCGGGAAGAGAGGATGACTCAGAAAGCTCATAGGATTCAGGAATGCTCATTACTGACCGAGGTGGAGGGCTGAAGCTAGGGAGGGTTCAGACAGGAGGAGAAGCAGGGAAGACAGTGCATTCCAGATGTGGGAGACGGGGGTCAGGGGTGGGGTGAAGCGAGCCAGATGTGCTCGTGGGACCCACCTGAGCAGGTGAGTTTGAGTACCATAGAGACAAGTGAGCAAGATGCTCAGAAAAAGAGCCTTCTCCTCGACCATCAAGTAGAGCACTGCTCAGTATTTTTCCTTTAACCTAGCACAATGGTCTCAACCAACAGCAGTTTTGTCCCTCAAGAGACATTTGGCAATGTCTAGAGATGTCTGTGGTTGTTACAACTGAGTGGTGTGGAGGGGGTGGGGGGCGGGGTGCTACGGGCATCCAGTGGGGAAAGACTGGGGATTCTGAGACACTCCTACATGTCACAGGACACCCCACCCCCACCACCCAGGATTAAGTGGCCCAAAATGTCAGTAGCGGCCAGGCTGAAAATCCCTCAGCCAGCAGAAGAGCCCCAGCCTGACACCCAATAGCCAGTTTACTAGCTAACCAGCAGCAGGTAATGACCGCTAGGTCACGCAGGGTCCTAAGCGCGTTCCAGGCCTGTTCTCACAGCAATGCTCTGTGCTTACTTTTGTAAAGCAGACGTTATATTTCAGAGCAGTTTTAGGTTCACGGCAAAACTGATCATACAGTTCGTCTTCCCATACGCGCTGACCCCATAGACACGTAGCCTCCCCCAAGACCCATGCTTGGTTTTAGTAGCTGCTGTTTACCTATAAGGAACAGAGGCTCCCAGAACCTCCAGTCCTGAGCTCAAGGGTGCAGCACGGGCATTGGGCTGGGGTCAGCAGAAAGGGAAAACCCAGGCTTGCGAATTTGCTACTTCTTCCCGCCACCCTGCTGCCTCCCCTGTTGAGTCCACATCATCAGCTCGGTTGTAAACACACAAGGCGGGAAGGGGCGGGGCAAGCCTGCTCCCAAGAACCTGGGACCCTGTCATCCAGGGCCCTCAGACTCTCACTATGATTTTATAGGATGACTGGAGAAGAGGCGAAGGCACTGGAAACAGACCACAAAACGACGACTGCGTGAGAAGAGGCAACGCGAACGTATTGTTCCCCAGGCATTTAAATGCCTCTGCAGCCTTTCCTCACTCTTTCCAGAGGAGTCCTGGGTATCAGCTGATGGAGGAGGTGAACCATGAAAAATGCTGGGTTCCACTCAAAGTAATTCCATTAGGGGCAGAAATGGCTTGCTGAAACACGAGGAAGGGAAATCATTTGCAGCATACCAACAGCTGGGCCCCAATGACATCACTCGCCAAAATCAAAGGAAATGAGCTAATCAGATATGCATAAAAGCCCTTTTTGTTTGCTTGCTTAGAACGTTGCTATTTGCTTTCAAGCTGGAGGTGGAAAAGAAAATCTCTTTGAAAAATTTTGGCCCTGACATTTTGCTTCTTTGAATTGTTTTCATTTATTGGAGCAGACATAAAAATAAAATGGTTGATATGTTCTTAGGTCACTGCACATTAGGAAGAATTACACAGGAATGTTATTTTTGCAGGTTCCCGCCAGACGTTTGATGGGCCCCAGCCCCACGCTCTCGTCCTCAACGGAAACGAGAAAGGGGACGAAAATCGCCCGTTGGCCATTGTATCTGACCACATGCTGCCCCACGGAGATTCCATCCACTAAGCTCCTGAAGTAGGCATCGCTGTCCTCCTCCAGTGAGGGGACTGAGGCTTGGAGAAGGTGCATGGGGGGAGGCAAGGCCTCCATCTGCTCCAGAGACAGCAGGGCCAGGAGGCAAACGCAGGTCTGACTGATTCTAAAATCCCATTCCTGGTCCACTCCATAACACTACACCGATGCTGTTTACTTTGAAAACAGATTGATATTTTTCCATATCAGAGTATAGCAGATAACAATGATGGAAGTCTTAACATGTGCCAGGCAACACTGTTCTAAGTAATGACATGAATTCACTAATGTAATCACCACAACGACCTCAGGAGGTGAATTCCATCATTGTCCCCATTCTACAGATGGGGCAACGGATGTACAGAGAGTTTGAGTGAACTCGCCCAAGGACCCAGAGCCAGGGGTTGGCAGGCTGAGGCGGCAAAGCCAGGCGGGTCAGCTCCGGCTCTGCCATCACTCAGCCACATTTTGTAATGAGAATTAATGCTGAGGATTTAACACTGCAGAACTTTGATTAAATAAAATATTTAGTGATGGAACGGGCTAATGCTCAAAAAGGCACTGTCTTTCAGACACAGAAAGTCTATCTGCTGTTTATTTAGTTGGATTTGTTCGCAGAGAGTTCAACTGAACTTATTTACATTTCTTTTGTAAAGTTGTAAAATCCTCAGGCCATTGTGTGCAATGGCTCCAGAAACCATGTGAGCCATTCACAGTAAAAGTAACATTTTGAAAAAAGATGCTACTCTGTGGCCCAGAAACTATGCTTGGGAGAAGTTTTGCAGCTCCCCTTAGAGAGCCCAGCACACTCGGACATAAGTCGAGGCTTTTCTGCGTGGAGGCAGATGATTCCTCTCGGGCCAGGCCCCGGGCTAGCCCCCGCCCAGAGCTGGTGGGAAGGACCCTAGTCCAAGGGAGAGGCCCAGACACTTCAAAGACCCCCAGTGCTGTGTCACTGAACCGGCTCTCACCCGAGGTGATCTCAAGTCTGCAGGGGGGCAGGGCCCTCCGTGCCCATCACATCCAAGGGAGGCCCTTCGGCTTGGTGCGTCTGACTCTCTACAGAAATTCCCGTGCGTGCTGGAGACCGACTGCTCTAGGTTACAGGAAGGAACAAAGGGGAAGTGTGTATGCAAATGTCTGGGTGTTCAAACTTTTGACCTTGAGGCAACCAAATCCCTGGCTAGAACGGTGGATGGATGGAGAAATCTGGTCTCCTTGACTGCTGAAAGGGTTTAATTTTATTCCGCTCTGTTTTAATATTCAGTATATTTAACCTTAATATACAGTAGCGCATTTGTTTGTGCTATGAGTTGTAGCTCATAAATGTGTGTGTACATATGTGTGGTGGGGAGGAGGGTGTGGACTCAGGATGCAAATTCTGCTCCTAAGAAGTGTGTTTTCATCCCACTCAGCTTGGATAACTCGACTGAGTTCTTCAAGCAAGGGCTCCAGTGAAGGCTAAGTAAATGCAATCCAGCTGTGGCTGGTGTGGCTCAGTGGATTAAGTGCCAGCCTGGGAACCAAAGAGTCGCTAGTTCGATTCCCAGCCAGGGCACATGCCTGGGTTGTGGGCCAGGTTCCCAGTTGGGGCACACAAGAGGCAACTACACATTGGTGTTTCTGTCCCTCTTTCCCCCTCCCTTCCCCTCTCTCTTAGAATGTTGAAATAAAATCTTCTTCTCCCTCCCTTACCCTCTGTCTTAGAATATTAAATAAAATCTTTTAAAAAATTATAAATACATCTCAGCAAACATCAACCTAAAAGTAACATGAATTCCTTACTTGCATTTGTCAGCATGAAGGGACTAGTTGATATACCACCACCTCAGCATGCTGGTTAGAGGGGGCACTGGACCCAGAAAGCCCGGGTGTAAATCCCACTTACTAGCTGGGTGACTTTGAACAAATTATTTAATGTGGGTTAAAAAAAGATTAACTTAGGAAAGAGCTACCGCACAAATTGGGAGGATTAAAATGAAGGGAAATACAAGAAAGGTGCTTAGCATACAGTGCATGGTGATGGTAACTGGTCAATACATCTTAACTCAAAAATGTTAAGATCTCATTTCCTCTCGTTCTCCGCAAGTTGCCCAGCGCTTCTCCTAAACCGTACCCCCAAAGTCTTCCCCCAGTCTTTTGGCTCCGCCCACCCCCTGGCTGCTTCTCTATCTTCAAGTGCTAAGAGAACCATCATAAACAAACAGCCAGGGAGAAACTGAGTGAATGGAACCAGACCTCTGGGATTTAGGGGGAAGACATTCGGGAAAGCCCGCGTCTCCTTTTCTTGCACGCATAAGGCACTGCTATCGTCTCAGTGTCTTCATCATAGTTGGAAGCAAGCTCCAAATATCTATTAAGAATTAGAGCTTTGGAATCAGAGATCTCTGGGTTTGAATCCTGCCTTTCCCGAGACCACATAAGCAAGGTGCAAACACTGACAGAATCTCAGCTTCCTTTTTGATGAGATGTAATTAGTGATGCTGACCTTATTGGGTTATGATGAGGTTTCAAGTCATTAATACTATAAGGTGTTTGCCAGGGATAGGGAGTCAGCGTTACTATGTTTTCCTAGTTTTACAGAAGTAGGAGGCAGGATGGGAAGCGCACATCGAGGTAGAGACTGTCAGACTAGTAGGAAATGTATTTTCAGCTCCGCGAGCCTCATACTGCCACCCTTAGAACTTCAGTCTCTAGCCTTCTAGTCCTCGCTGTTTCACCCAGAATCAAGGAATCCCGCCTCCTTGCAAAGAACCCACCCGTTTTCTAGAAGCTGCCTAAGAAAGAGAAAAAAAACAAGGCCTCGTGTAACCAGGCTGCCACTCCCTGCGCACAAGTCAAGCCTCCGGGGGCGGGGGGGGGGGGCCCACGAGCAGAGGATGGGGCACGGGCCAGGGGCTCAGAAGTACAGAGGAGGGAGTGAGGGCCGGGGCCCCGAGCAGCAGGCTGTCTCCCAGGTTTAATTGCAGCGCATTTCTGAGATCTGTCGTCATTCGTGGAGCCGTGATGCAAATACCTCAGCAGTATGGGTGGAGAGAAGTTAGCGTCTCTATGAAAGACACACAAAAACACAGGCTGACCCCTTCAAACCTATGACCATATTCCGAGTGGAGCCAAACTAAATGAAATCAAGGTCTCTGTCCAGCATTTGAGAGCCAGTGAAAATAGGAACTCAGTGTTTCTCTAAATTCACAGAGTATATTACCTTAGTCATAAAATTGGGGACTTTCAAATCTAATTTGTTCGGTGCTCGTGCTGTTGAAGGCTGGGCAGGGTTCCAAAGGAAATCACCTCCACGCACACAGAGATTAGCAGCTCTCCACTGGAGACATATGGGAATGATTCCCTATAATCTCCAGTAATTGTGGCTGCATTACATTCAAATCCTGTTTTCAATTTTCTTAAACTTCTAGACTGATTGTGTTATTAAATCATGCTGGCTGATGTGTTTAATAAGGACCTATTAAATGTTTATAAAATTAGGGAAATAAATATGGGCTTTTAGTCCGATTGCCCAATGGATCTGGTAACCTATTGTTAAAATAACAGCCCCGTTGTTAAAACTGGGCCTCCTGACTACATACCCTGGTCCTCCCTTTAAAACACCATCCCAACGTGCAAGCAGGACTGTTTATTCTAACACCGTATCCACTGAAGAATTTGCACCCCCCCCCCCCTTCCACTACACAAAGAAAGACATACATTCAAAGAAGACTAACTAGCTGTAAGATGTAGCGTCTCGGCTGACAAGAAATGTCACCGCTGCTGCTGCTGAGGTAGTGATAACACCAATTTCCAGTGGAGACCCAGAGAGACCAAGGTTGTTGCTGTTATTGTGGAAGGCTTCACCTGGCCTCATTTCAAACTGGAAATTGCGCTGACGTGCTCGCAGGCCTTCGGTAGGAAGGCACGCTCAGCCTTTAGAGGGGGAGGAATGTTCGGCTCAGATTTATACCGCGAGAAGAGAGAATGAATTCAATCCAGTCTTCAGATGGAGCTGGGGTGGGGGGGTGGGGGGACCTTCCTTAGGAACGATTTCCCTTTTGAATCTTGGTGATCATGGGTGACTTGACTTGAGTGTTCTCTGGGACAGGGCTCAGACTAGTTTGGTCGCCTTTGCCTCCTTGGTATCGGCGAGGGAAGACTTCGAGAAGCCTGCAGAAAAGATGCAGCTGCGAATGGCTCCTGCCACCTTCAAGCAGAAAGAAGGCTCATTGTGCCCACGTGCATGGGTGGCTGGGGCAGGGGGCTTTGCATCCAGTTCCACAGTCAGCGAGACTTGACCTGGGAAAGGTATTTCCTTGTCTCGGAAGTGAAGATGTTAACAGTATTCACCTCCGGGGCTTGTAGCGAGGATTAAGTAGAACTATAATGCATGTCAACCGCGGTGTCTAGCACTTGGGAAGGGTCCAATAGTGGCTGCTAAAAAAAAAAAAAAAAAAAAGAGAGAAGTGAAGAAGTAGAGGTCACGGTCCAATCTATGATCTCTTTTAAAGTACTAAAAATAATTATGAGACTATGTTAAAAATAAATATTAATGCAATATTAACTGTCTGAGTGCACTCCTAAGTGTAGTGCTAAACACAATATGGCATGATTCTTGTCCAGAGTGGTTCCCTCACATAAAACCATAACTTCGGTCCTCCCTGCCAAAACACTCTCGGCCACCTGGCTTTCAACCACAGTTTCCTCTGCCCCGGACCGCAGCTGGAGAGATTCTGTTATCTTCAGGGCAAATGCAAACCCCACTTTCTTGGAGGAATGAACCTTCGAGTTTCCCCTAAGGAAAGGGAGGGCAATTAAACAATCTTTCTGGCACTTAAAACAACAACAACAAACCACATCATTATCTTGGCATAAACACACCCCCTTAAAATATCTCTAACAACGGTGTACCAGCCACCCCGTCCCCACTCACCCACGCCTGCCGCCCCCGTTCCAGAATATTGTCAAGGGATGTGGGAAGCCGGTCTGATTCGCATTAGGGGCTCTGAAAGGTTGGGGGAGAGCTGGATATAAGGTTAATATTTGGCAGAACCTTGTAAAGGACCTGATTGTTATTTTATATTGCCCACAGTCTCCAATCCCCGCCGCTTGCCAGAGAGGCCCCAAGTGCGGCCAGGTAGTCACACCTAGCAGGGTCACAAGCCCGCTCCGCGGAGGGCCGCACTTGCAGGCTGTGTGCGTGCGCACCGCCCTCTTTTCTCACACCCAGCCCAAATCCAGCAGAAATCCAGCAGGGCAATTATTTTTACAGATTTTTTTTTTTTGCCTGCCCTAGGGGGACCTTCTCCCAGTTTAATTGTCCAAGGGGATTGTTTCCTTGTGGGGTTTTATTTCAAAACGTCCCTGTTAAAATTTCTTTCGGAGGGGGAAGGAAAGAGAGGACAGAATTATTTTTGTGAAGTCTCCTTAAACACGCAAACCCACAATCACATAAAAATCCACCAAACTGTGTATCCAGAAATTAATAGAGGTGTTTCATGATGCATAGATTTTAAAATCATTTGTCTACAGATATGTTTAGAATTGATGATATTAAAGGTGTATAAATCTTGGGTTCCCTGCCCCCACCCCTGTGCCTTGGGAATGAATTCAAGCAAACCAACTGAATTTTAAGTTAAGACAAACAGGGGGAGAGATCATTTGTCTCCAGTTATACATGAAATAGCTTATAATAGCGGATGCTGAGTTCATGAAGTATATGTTCGAACTCCTTCGATATAAATTCCATCATCAGCTCACAACGAAATTGTATTTATGCATAAGACAGTGCTCTCTAACGTGAACCCCTATAAATTACGAGAACAGAAAATCCAAATTTATAAGATGCCATTTCTGGATTTATTTTTAATGCTCTCTCCCGCATATTACCAAACAAATGCCACATTAGCAGAGCATGAAAGGCTTTTTACTGGCATAAGCTACGGCCATGAAATTCACAGCACAGGCTGGGTGGGAGGGGTGAGGCGCAGACGAAGGAGCAAAGAGGAAGCGTGGGCAGGACCAGCGCCTGGGAGGGCCTGGAGGTTAAAGGCCTGTGGTTTGCTCTCGCGTGGACCAGCCGGTCACTGTGCTGTGAAGGAAGGCACCTTTGTTCTTAATCCATTAATGACAGCAAACACAGGGGGTTATGTTTCTTTTTCCTAAACAACATGAGTTTGTGTCTCCCTTTCCAAACTCCACACCGTAGGAGCAGACCCCATTCTCTGAATCTTTCACTAACTCATTCAATTATTCATGTATTTGTTCATTCATTTATTCATCAAGCATGTGATTGACTGCTTAATATGTGTCAATCATTCCGCCCAGGAACTGAGGGCGCGGAGTGTAGAATGAAGAACAAAACAGGCTGGCAGTTAGAACACAAGCTCTAGAGTCAGTCCACCTGAGTCGCACGGAAGGAAACAATAATAACATTGGTAACACCAGCTAACGTTTACTGAATGCTTACCTGGTGCCGGCGCCATTCTGAGTTTTCACACGCACTGACTCATTTAATCTTCTCACATCCCTATGAGGTCAGACACTATTATTTATTTTCAATAATATTTTAATAATGAGAAATTAATGTTAAGAGTAAGTTCTCATAGCTGCTAAGGAGTAAGAGCTAAGGTTTGAACCCACGGCTTCAAGACCAGAAGGTTCATGGCTGTGTTGAAAGGACTTGGTGCTCCTAAATCAACCAACCAACCGATAAATCATCAACCTCCCCATTCTTTCTTCCATGACGGCGTGACCTCGGACAGGTTAGTGAACCACTGGCTAACTCAGTTTCCCCGCTTACAAAGTGGGGCTAACAACCATGTCTGCTCCATACTGTCAAGGTGAAGAGTAAAGGGAACATTGTACCTGTGCAGCGCTTAGAACAGTCCCTGGCACAGGGATGTGCTCCGAATTAGCTCTTAATGTCTATCTATCATCATTATCATCATCATTTGGTAAATCTCGTCTCTCTCTCGACATACGAAGGATGTGTTTTCGACATACATCAGGATTTAATGTTCTCCCAGAGCCTGGTTGAAGAAGAGCTAAATGAAAACATAGTAACCAACAAGCAGAGATACAAAGGTTTTGGATCTTAAAGGTCACTCGCCTGGTCCAAGCCAAACATCAGAATCATCTAGAAAAACCTGCCGCCACCATTTAGTCATCGTGGGAATGACGGGGGTCGTGATGGGTGGGACTCAGTGGGGAGCTCTCTGAGGCTTCTGTCTGTAGCTCACGTCCTTAGGTGGGGCACCATGCCCCCTGTCCCCCAGTTACTAGTCTCTTCTCAGGAAAGGCTTGAGGCAGTGCCCCTGGACACTTAAGACTTGACTGTTTTGTCTTTTAAAAAAACCCGAAGGCCGTGAGGGCAGGGAGCTAAAATATCCACATGCACAAGAAGAGTCAGATGGAGGCAAGAGCTCATTGTGCCTGAGGTGCAGGTGCCAGCCCCTCCAATCTCTGTCTTTAGACATCAGCTGTTGTTTATTCAATGCCTTATCTTCTGTTTTAGGCCACGTTTGAGTGGCAGGCAACAACAGAACCTAAACTGGGCGGACTGATGCAGAAAATGAATTTGCCGAAGGGATACAGGGGAAAATGCCAGTGGAACCGACCTCAGACACTGCCAGCCTGGAAGGGGACCCCAGCTCGTCACAGGACGGTCTGAGCCGGTAGGGCTCCCTCTGGGACTGCGAATGCCATGCCGGACTTACACGTCCATATCGGGCTGTCTGGGACTATCCTCTCGCTGCTTCCCTGGGAACTGCATCTTGCTAGGCCCACCGTCACTGCCAAAGAACTTCCCACAGGCCCCACTTCTTCTCGGGTCTGTCTCCTCATACAAACCCTGGGGTGGGTGATCGGCATGTCATTGGCCAAAACTAGTGCATGCCCTCGCTGCCAGGGGGGACCCTGAAGAGAGCGAGTTTCTGGCACTTTTAGATTCTGGAAAAGGGGACAAACTCTGCTTGCCTCCAAATCTCATAAAGTGGGGAATTCCAAATAATGGAAAAAGGGTTTAAGTGCTGTCAACCAAATACAGGGACAAAAGTCTTTCCTGTTAGGTGCTTCGCTGGAAATGGTTTTGCATGTCCTCACTCGAGCACATCTGCGATGCTGGGAGACATTTCTGGTTGTCCCGAGTGGAAGGGGCATTGCTCTCACCTAGTGGGCAGAGGGCAGGGAAGCTGCTGGTACTGTGCAGTGCAGAGGACAGCCCCCACCACAAAGGACAGCATGGCCCACAAGGCTGATGGTGCCAAGACGGGGAGACCCTGTGTTACCCCGAAAGCTCCATGTGGATGGGGATCATCTTGCTTTTCTCTCATCGCTGTGTCATGACAACCCTCGAAGTTCTGAACAGATAAACAAGCAAAAACAAAAAACAAAAAAACAAAAATGGTGCATTCATAGATGTCCTTGAGTGTCCACTGGTTTTAACAGTAAAGGGGCCGACAGGTTATTTCTATTTGCTTCTGACTTCTTGCTGGCCACCACAGCTCCTAACAGAAACCTAATACAGTACATACATGTCAAATGAATACATTCAGGGTGAGATCCAGAGTGTAAGCAACGTCGACACGGCTCCCCATGATGGGGCCTCCTGTTAACTCTTGGACCTCCTTACCCCAATCCTCTTGCTCACTCTGCTCCGACCGCACTGGCTTCCTTCTGGTCCTTCCTACATGTCAGCCGCACTCCTGCTCTCTCTGCCTGGAGTGTCCCCTGTCCTCCCTCCCCAGGTGGCCACACGCCTCGCTCTCTCACCTCCTGTAAGGCTCAGCTGAGACGGTGTCTCCCCGATTACGCCGACGCTGACCCCTCTGAGTAAAGGCATTCCTGACCACTTTACACTACTCTTATTTTTAAATTAAATTTCTAAAGATAACTGATATATTTATTTTATATAAATTTAATGTATGATAAATAACACACACAAAATTTCAATACAAAATACTGTACATATTTAATGCGTACAGCTCGATGACTTAGGGGGTGTACAAACACCCCTGACAGCATTACCTCCTGCGTCCCTTTGGTTTGTCTGTTTGGTTTGTGTGGTGAGGACACTCAGCTTGAGAACCACCCTCTTAAGAAGTTTTGAAGTGCCTAATACCATATGGTTAACTATGTTGTCAGCAAACCATTCGAACTTATTCATCCCGAGTAATTAAATCCTTATACCCATGAAACAACTACGCTGGTCTTCTATGCCCCACGGCACTTACCACGTCTACATGTATGACAGAATTTACAAACATGTTGTACCATTTGAATATTGTCTGTCTTCCCCCACCAGAGTGACACTGTTTGTTTCCCTTGCTCACGGGGCATAGAAGCGGTGACATGTGCCTAGAACAGTGTCTGACACATAGTAGGTGCTCAATAAATGTCGAATGAACAAATAACAGAATTAGCCTCAAGACATGAGACAGACTAAACATATAAAGAGTACCCTCAAGGTTTTCCAGGGCTGCAGACTGACAGAGCCATCCCAGGGCACAGACGTACGAGACGGCTGGGTGGTGGCAGCGTCCAGGCTGATGCTGGGAGCAGGGCAGTGCCCTGCCAAGGGCAGCCTCCTGAGGCTCCCGGTGCACCGGACAGGAGCCCAGGGGGTTCCCAAAACAGCCTCCACTCCTCACCAGTCTATGAGGGAGATGTCAGTAGCCAAATTTGACAAAGGAGGGAACTGGGGCTCAGGGGGATTAAGGAGCTTTTCTAAGGGGAACAGAGCTGGAAATAATGGAGGTGCATAGCAATGTGGATTTTTCTGATTCAAAAGCTCGTAACCCTCAACCCTACCTGAAAGGGCTCTGAGCCTTGCTGGTGGAGAAGTTCTTGTGGTGCTAGATCTCCCACACCCACACGGAGTGTCCACGTGGGGCTGAGGAATTTCCAAGTTAGCAGGCAAAGAAGGAGGCAAAGTCACAGTGTCACTGCACAAGAGGCCTCTCCAAGCCACCCCTTAATCTTCTGGCTGCCTCGACATAATATAATGTGATAATGTATACTTAGCGATTTCATATTAACCATCTGATTCGCACCTCTCTAAGACCAATGTTGTATTAAAGATTGGCCACTTGTTCCTATTTTACAAATAAGGAAACAGAGGCATGAAACGGCGTACCGATATAGGCAGGGGTGGAATTCAGTGTTCTGCCACTCTCCTCTGCTGCTTAATATACTGCCGATAGAGAGCCACACTTATAAACAAACAAACAAAAATACATACAGGTGTGTGCAAGTATATGCATGCAAATGTGTATGTATACGTAAATATAGGGGTGTGTTCATGTGTATGTGCTCACGTGTGGTGTGTGTCGAATTCGAACCTTGAGGGCGACACTCTGGATCACCACCGGCCTCAGGCTCTCTGTGTGCTCCAGACACACCCGGAATTCGCGCGGTGACAGAATGGTGCTAGGACACATCCTGCACCAGACAGAAGTCAGGACATCAGTCTCTAGACCTGACCTTTCCTCTTTCCCCCTTAGCCAAAGAGGACTTGGGCAATGTGAGCCCCAGTTTAGAGTTCCCTGACCCTAGCGTGAGCCTCTGGGTTCCTGCACATGCTCTTTTCTTCCCACAATCTGTTTGCTCTCTCCCTCCAACCCGTGAGTTCCCGTTCATCCATCACCGGCCGGCTTGAACCTCTCCTCCTCAGGAGGGCTGTACTCGCTCCCAGAGCCCTGTGCTTTCCTCGGGGCATTCCGTGCAGCAGCCGGAGGCCCTCCTCTCACTGGTGTATTGTTTGAACAAAGCCCCTCTCTGCCCGCCAGGCTGGAACTTCCAAGGAAATCGGAGCCCTGTGGCTTCCCTCGCTGCCACATGCCCAGGGCTGGACCCGGGCGCCTGGTCGCTGCTGTGTCACTCCATGTTGACTGGGTGGATGTGAGACAGGATCCAGGCTTAAGCTCAGCTCCCACGAGTAGGAAAAAGTGCGAGGAGCGGCACCTTCCAAAGATCGCTAAGCCGGCAACGGCTCTCTCTCCATAGCAACATTTTAAGCTGACCCACATTTTGGGCATTTTGACTTTTGACTAGCTATTTCAATGCTTGTACTAGGTTGAAAAAAAATTTTTGTCAGTGAGCTTTTCGTGACTCTGTGCCACAAACGTCAGACCACAGGATTTCTTCCCACTGCAGCCCTGTTTCTCTCCCATACCCGGACTGCATCAGATGTGGCCAGATAGCTCTTGGGGTGACTTAAAAAATTAAGATTGTTTATTCAAACGAATTGAGTGAAATTTCACTTTGTCAAGTTTCTTGGGAGCGTCTGTTGGCAAAGCCACTTGAGTCAAGCACACAGGAAATTTCGTGCCATGACCTATAAGCCCGCCCTATTGATAAACAAAGTGTTCTCCCTGTTTGGTCACTTTCTTTGTTCGTCGCACTTAATGCCAAGTCACTTTCAGTCCATTTCCAAAGGTAAA
This sequence comes from Phyllostomus discolor, assembly GCF_004126475.2. Taxonomy (NCBI): domain Eukaryota; kingdom Metazoa; phylum Chordata; class Mammalia; order Chiroptera; family Phyllostomidae; genus Phyllostomus; species Phyllostomus discolor. The sequence goes on along the minus strand of NC_040915.2, from coordinate 26,726,356 downwards.
CCTGCATGAGGATGCGGGCTGACTACCATCAAAGCTGTCCAAAATAGCCTCAGGACGTGAGTGTTCCCAGGAGGACAGCCTCACTGGGATCAATACACAGCCTCTTAGCGGGACGACATTGACCATGCTGGAGTTTGTGTGGCTTGTTGTACAAGAGAGTCGAACTATATGATCACAATGCAAAATTTCTGGAAGCTAGGTGACCAAGACAGGGCTAGTTTTCACATAGCTGTTCTTTGGTATTTGATTTCAGCCTGCTGATTTGATTCATGGGAGAAGGGGCTGTAAGGAGCGCTATTTCTGGATGTATGCTGTTAGCCCACCGGGCTGTAATGTCAGAAGGCCAGAGATCGGATCTCATCTGACTGCTGTATTCCCAATCGTAAGCACAGTGCCTGGAGGCAATACGTGCTGGTGCCAACACAGTGTAGTTTGCCCAAGACAATCTCTGTTTGCCCTGCGATGTCCTGGTGTAATTCTTCATAGCATCCCCTTTCACTCTTGGAGGTGTCCCAGTGTGAGAGATAGAATGTGTAACAATAAATGTTTTTGACTGTAACATGGATAAAATAACAAATGAATAACTAAACAAACAGGTCACACATCTCCCGTCTAAGATGTGTGATGAATTAATAAGTTGGTTCTCTGAAAACAAACAAACAAAGCCTTGATTTGTAGTGTTTGCTGATTTCCGTGGTGTAAATGCTCCCACCACGGCCGATTCTAAGCTAAGGGGGTGACAGCGCTGAGTGTGGGGTTGGGAGGAGTGGTGTAAGGCAGCACGAGCTGGCTCCGTCACACTGTTACTCCACTGGTCCTTGGCCGCACATTTGTGAGATGCCACACTGAACACGGGTATGTGTGGTTTGTTCCAGCTCAGATAATAAACGAAATCTAACAGCTGCTATAACGTAGACACCAGTCCGTCGGAATGGATGCTGCTCCCCGCACTGCAGACAGGACTGTAATGAGCAGTGCAGCCAACCAGCGCATCCTGGCCCCATCGGAACAGAACCCCCCACCTTGGCCTCATCTGCCCTGGGCACTCACCAAGTTTACTGACTTCATTTGTCAAAGGCAGGGCAAGGACAATAGCAGCGTGACTTCCAGGCCTTGCAGCAATCTTTTGGTGTTTCCTGGAATTCCGAGCAGGAGCAGATTAGTGCCCCCTGTGTGCTGCGCTCTCCAAAGTGGGAGTGGATCACAGAGCGCCGTGGACCCGTGCTGGGAGCCCCTGCTGGCCTGCCCTCCTGGAGGACGCTCCACAGCTCCTCCGTGACCTTGATGTGGGATTGAACTGCAGAGGAGTTAGACAACATTCTCAAACACCCTTTGATTTAAGTAAGGGAAAAAATTTTTTTTTGAAGTTAAAGAAAAAAAAAACATACTCCCAGGCTATCAAGACCACAGTTCTTAGGAGAGGTGGGCAAACTTTCAACTCTGTCATGGAGAAAAAGGTAAGGACTCCAACAGACGAACACAGGCAAACTGTTAAAGGAAAATGAGGACAGATCAAACTCTTTCTTGGCATCAGCCTCTGTCCATTTGGGCTGTGTAACAGACGCCACGGATTAAGTGGCTTGTGAACTACAGAAATGTATTGCTTACAGTTCTGGAGGCTGGAAAGTCCAAGATCAAGGCACTGGCAGATTTGATGTCTGGCGGGGACCTGATTCCAGAATGGGTGAGGGAGCTTTCCGGGGTAGTGTTTATAAGGGCACTAATCCCATTCGTGAGGGCTCCACCCCCATGACCTAATCATCACCTAGTGGCCCCACCTCCTAATACCAGCACACTGGGGATTCGGTTTTAACCTACGACTTCTGGGGTGGACGCAAACGTTCAGTCTATAGCAGCACTTCCAAAGGCGGATGGAGGCAGCTGAGTGAAGCCGCTACTCCGATGCTAGAACACATCCCATTTTCTCTGCAGAGAACAAAACCCAGCAGGCAACATGCCTGAAGGTGGTCACACATCTTAGGCCATGGATTCCTGGAGTCATTGAGTTCCTACGATGGTCAGTTAGGACATGCTTAGCAGACAGGAGGGGGAGGTGAAGGTGTGGCCAGTTTGGAGAGGATCTCTACATAACTAAAATGGACCATCAGTGACATTGTAGGATATGACGGCGTTGAGAACTCAACTCCCACAACACACATCAGGGCTGACTTCGCCGGTGTGCGATCCTGCAGTTACATGGAGCCCACACGTGGCAGGGCCTCACCTTGGTTTAATGCTCTGCTGTTGCCACTTTGAAATTCTCAATAACGTTCGAGTAAGAGACCCAGAATTTTCATTTTGCACCAGGCAGTGAAAATTGGTTTGTGTCTTTCAAAGTAAAGAAGTTCAGGTTATACTTTTTCAAATAGTGTGTCCCAGAGACCTAGAATTGGCATCAGTGTGTATCATGAGCCACCGAGGGATGAAGGGAAGGCCACAGAAGTATGCAGTACAGTTTACAGGAAGATCAGAGATCCCTTCCCCTGTTAGCAAGGGTGCAGCTACCTGAACGGTTAGCCCATCATAACTAACCAGAAGGCAGGCATAACTAGGAGGAGGCAACTGTGGGAATCAGGGGAAGGAGGTATAGCGCAGAAGGTGACTAGAATAACAAGTTTTTAGAAGGAAGCCCGATATTTGCAAATATTATTTCCACATTGCCACACATAATTCCCTGAAGTTGCTTCCTTTCTCTCCTCCCTGCCTTCTCTCTGTTCTTTCATACAATTGTTTGATAAATCTGTATGGTGGACAATGAAAAGTATAACAAAAGAGACAATGGTAAAGAACTCCGAGAGGTTGGAAAAGAGAGACTACTTCATGCCTCGCTGGCGGGAAGATATATGTGGAGGAGTCAGCATTGTAGCTGGTCCTTGGGAGATGGGGTGAGGTGGATGCAAGGTGATAGAAAGGTTTTGTAAGGAGAGGACAGTGGGAGCAAGGGTGTGAAATGAGGAAGCCTGAGGGTGATTATAGAGAACAGGGCGTGGCTTTGTTCGGCTGGAGCACAAGGTTCATGAGGAGGAGCAGTGCGAGGTGGAGTTTTCATTTCTCCCTCTATTGATTCTTTTCCTAAATATTTCAGATGAACAGAAGCTAGTCTAGGGAAGGGAATGCTTAGCCAAGTCACCGGTCCTTACCCACTTGTCTTATTTCCATCCTGCACTGTGACATATAAATTCCAAGCTGGAGGACGTATCAGTTAGGACTGGCTCGGTTATACTGCAGTAATAAATAAACCCCAAATTTCAGTGGCTTATAATGTTCACAAAGGTTTACTTCTTGTTCTTGCTTTATGTCTACAGCAGACCACCTGGGACTCTGGTCTGCTCCATGCTGTCTCCAATCAGGGATTCAGACTAAGGAAGGACCTACCATCGGGAGCTGAGCTGGTGGCTATGGGAGGGACCAAGAAAAGCAAACCACACATCGGCCCCTAAAGGCATTTGTCCAAAGGGGGCCCATGCTACCTCCATGCACATTTCCTTGGCCAACACAAGTCTTACGATCACACCCAACTTTAAGGGGTAGAAGATGCGATCCTACCACGTGCTTAGCAGCAGTAGTACTGGAAACATTTGATGAATGGCACTAAAGAAGACCCCAGAGAATCTCTCAAGGTGATTTTTCCTAAGACACCCAAACACTTACTTCTGTCTATGTACCATATGATGGACAAGCAGTTGTTGGTTTTGTTTTTTTTTTTGCAGGTCCATATTTTAGTGTTCTGGCAATTTAAATTGATAGATTCATTTATACACCTGAAGAAAAGTTTTTTAATCAGTTTGTTTCAAAAACTTCTTACCAATTTTGTTTCCAATTTGCAATACCTGGGGACTGTAGACATTCTCATTACCTCAGCCTGCCTTTGTTTCTCACCACTTTACACAGATTTCTATAGCCTAAACCACACAATCAAGGTTACTTAGGTATTACCCAGGAAACTCCTCTAGCTCAGGAATGAAAAATGCATCACCGCTTTCTCCTCCTTTCCCCAAGACAGACATCACTAATCAATCTTGCTCATGTTTTCCCACTAAACTCAATTTGAATTCTGTTCAATAGAATGTTCCAAGTGATCAGAGGTTTAAATGAGATAAAAACCAATTTATCATCCTCTTATAACAGGGGGAAAATGCTATCTAAAACCCAGATTACTTTCTAAGATGAATAGCACATTAATGGGAAGGACTTTATTCTTTCACATAATTATTGATTTGTTGGGTCTTTCCTGTATTCGGCAAGTATTTATTGAGATACTGTTATGTGCCAGGCACTGTCCTAGGCACTGGGGTGCTGATGGCCATGACAAGCATGGCCCTTCCCCAGTGAAACTGATGATCTGGTACTGTTAGGTACACCGATGAGTTTGTGTGTACAAGTTTAGGAACGAGAGACAAAAGTAAGCAGTACTGCAAGGCAGAGCAGAAAAATTTAAAGTTGGAGCCAACAGATTCTAAAAGGCCAGAGGAGGAATGGAAAGGTGGAACAGTCCCCAGGGTACAGCCAGGGAGAAAGAATAAATCTCTAGTATCAATAGCAACAACTTACCTCATTTACCCCAAAGCTCAAAACAATTGATTACCACTTACTTATATATTTGCTAAGACATGATTGACTATCCTTTTTAGAGATAACTATTTTTAAAGATTCATTCATTCATTTGCATGTTCATCTATTTAGTCAGTTTTTTACTGGGCATTCACTGTGTGTTGGATACTTGATAATTGCACAAGAACTATGAGTGGGATGAAAATCCTGTCTCCTAGGGGCAGGGGCAGGGGATGCTGGCTGAGAAGCAAACAATTGCAACACAAAGTGATAATGGAGGTGACGGTGTCACGGGGCCAGGGGTGGGACAGACTGTCTCTGGCCACGCCAGGGAGGCAATGGAGAAGGCAAAGGAGAAGTGAGTAGGACTTCCCAGGCAGAAGAGAGGCCAGGGACACTTCAGGGAGAGAGAAGGGCCCAGCAGGACAGAAAGAGACAGACCGCAGTGAGCCTGGGGACTTCAGCGGGCAGCACCAGCTTTGGAACTCTGCGTGCAAGAAGACGAGGTGGGAAAGAGTTGCAAAGACTTCAGCCCTGGGAATCAATGAAGTTCCCAGGATGAGGTTTCAGGGAGGAGTGGCAGGGGCCCGGGTGGTTCTTCTGACGCCAGTGAAATCAGTACTCAGGGTGCCACCCACTCCGTCTGCACAGAGAGTTGCCCCGGTGCTAAGGGCGCACCTGTCTCTTTTGCTCTGCTCTTGGACTCAGGCTTCCTTCCCTTTGTCTGAAATGCAAAAGAACTTGACCTTTACAAAGGACAGTATGCTCTTTCAAAAAAAAATCATGACTGCACTGAAGGGTGCTTTCTCAGTTGGCGGTACGAAAAGTTTCATCTTTTCAAACCTGAGCCAACAGGCCTCCCCAACACGCAAACACCTGTGACCTCGGGGTCACTTACGGGAAGAAGCCCAGAGCTGTAAGCGTGTAGAGCTTCACCTTTTTACCACCACTGTGAGGAGCTGGGCTGGACCCGACCCCTCGTACTACCTCAGGCCCCAGTGGGAGCTCGCTCTAGGGGTGCCGTCCGTAGCATGTGCCCACTTCACTCCCTCCTCTCGGCTTGTAGGCGCGCTCACGTGCTGGAGCAATGTTCCACGCCCACTGCCTTTCCCCTCCCTTAGCATGCCCAGGCTGCATTTCCTCCATTCCTGGGCCTCGCATGGTTACGTTTGGACCATCTCATTTAATCTTGGCCAGTGGAATGCGAATGAAAATGAGGTAAAGCCTGACCCTTAAAAACGTCCCTGTGACCCTCTCGCTCCCTCTCCTCCTGCTATGGCAACCTGGAGGCCACACGTTCATGCGGCATTCCTGCATGTGTGTTTGAGAAACACCCTCTCTCCGTGCTGAGCCACTGAGATCGGGGTTTGTCTCTGGTGGGAGATAGCACTAATCCCGCTAATGCTGCCCGAGGCAAACCCGATTTTCCCCAGCTAGTAAGATTCTATTTCCTCTGTTCGAGAGCCCAGCCCCACTGAGACCTTAATCTCGTTTCTGTTTTCTCAGGCCCAGGCATCTGACTGGTCCTCCGTCCGCTGAAGCCAGGGCGGAGAGCCCGCCGCAGAAACGTGGAGGAGGCCTGAGGGCGGAGGGGGTGAGAGAATCAGCTCTTGGGAAGTGAAACATGCAGTCTCCATAAGGTGAACCTCTCCCAAGGCCCTTCAGCCCGTCCCAGGATCCCCATCAATGTGGCCAAGGAAGCCTCCAGCTGCGAAAGGCCACTCTGGAGATCAAAGCCTGGAGCTGCAAGTCATTTTCCATAAGCCACTGGACAGCTGTCAGGTGCTCATGAACCTGACTCTGTACCACCCAGGAGCTGGATTTTGCGGGCAGATGGTGCCAAGCGTCCAAGTCTATGATGCGGCTGGTCGTGCCCTCTGTTCCCTGGAGGGGAGGCTCAACTTCCGAGGGAGGATAAAGGACTGGCACCAGGGGATCCTTGGTGCCTGGGGAAGACGCAGCCCCTGTCCATCCCTCAGTGCTGTTTTGTAAGAGTGTCCTGCTCCTGGGCTGTCATGCCGTGTAAAGACAATTGAGCGTATGCGGCATTGCCCTCCGCCAACAGCTGTCTACAGAGGCAGGCAGGTCCGATGTGCACGTGGTTCATACATGCAAAAGAATCTTCCAAACCGTTCAAACCCTCTGGACTTAACTGCCAACCATGGGGAGGGCGGCAGGAGTGGGTGGTAGCTTAAAAACATGTTTTTTGTTAGTTTGTTTTATAGGAGGGAGGAGTTGGTGGCTGGCAAGACTAGCAAAGCTCTTTAATAAACCCATGGACACTGCAGGAAGGAAGGGGCAGGACAGTTTGGAACAGGACGCTTGCTTGAGGGAGGGAACAGAGCCTCCTCTGAGAGGACAGGGACCAAATGGCAGTACAACCCAGTGTCCGATGGGAACTGTGCTCTTTCTAGCCCCAAACCATCACTTGACTACATCCAGTCCCCATCCCCTCTGCCAGCTCTTTCGGCCCTCCTGAGCGATTGCAACAACCTCCTGACTCGTCTCCTTACTGTCACGCTTGCCCACACCCTCTCCATCCGCACCAGCAGGCCAAGTAATTGCATCTCAAATTGGAGCATGAGCCTCCCTTGCCTGGCCTCTCCCGAGACTTAGAATACAGCCATCTCCTTAGTGCGGTCACGCCTGGGCTGGTCCCTGCTTGCCTCCTTATCCTCATCTCCACTCTCGCTTACTTTTGGCCTCCAACCTCACTGGCTCCTGCAATTCCCTGAAGTCACCAAGCACTGTCCCGCTGCCGGGCTGTGCCTCACCTCGCACTGGGGCCCCCCTCTTTCCTCCTCAGTCCTCTCCTTTAGCTTCAACATCACCTCCTAGGAGAGGTCTTCTCGAACTCCATTTAAGTATGACAAGGCACTTTCACCTTATTCTCCATCACTATACCCTGCTGTTTCCTTCGTAACACCACACACACACTCCCAAATTCATGCACGGGTTGCCTTTCCATCCTTTGCACCTTCTGCTAGATTATAAACGCCAGGAGGGCAAGGACCACGGCTGTTTTCACTTGCCAGTGGACTGCCCAGTGCCCAGCATGGATGCTCAAAGACATCCGCTGCTAAAATAAAAAGTCTGGGCTTGAAGCAGAGGGACGGCAACCACAGGGCCTAGAGTGAGGTGGACTTGCGTTCAGCTCCCAGCTCCGTGCCTGGCCAGCACTGAAGCTGCAGGTGGGTGACCTGCACTCCAAGCTCCTGTTTCCTTCTTCGTCCTGTGGGTGCAAAGGGGGCTTCCCTCTCACACTTGCTCAGGTGGTAGTGCGGCGCCTGAGAAAGCGCTCAGCGGTGCCTGGCATATGGTAAGTGCTCAGAAAGCATTCGCTATTATTATTAACAACATCCACAGCCTTGTTATTGCTATTATTTAGCTCCACAGAGGCCTGACTGCAAACCCTCACTGGAGAAGAGTGAACAGGCCTCCCTCACGGTGCGTGTGCGTGTGTCTATACCGCCAGCCTTCCATTCTGTTCATTTTACACCAGACAGCATTTTCCCACCAAGAGCCGCTGCTGTTTCTCTAACGGCAGTCCCACACTTAATGCTTCCATTTCCACATTTTAGTTTATATGTAATTTAAAGCCCATGGTGCCTTAATTGTAAAATAGGCCTTATTAAAATAATAGCTTGAAAACCAGTGGGGCTCCCTATGCCGAGCAATGAGGGTTTTTAGCTTAACGGCTGTTTACTGGGATTTAAAAAGAGACACAACCCAAATAAAGCTGTAAAGACATTTCCAGCGTGAGTGATGGGCCCAGGACCAGCTGATAATTAAGCTCCCCCCACCCTCACGCTTCTTTTTTTCCTCCTCTGGTGCTGTCTGGAGCTTTCCTTGGAAATCCAAAGCATACCCTTTGCTGCTTTTATGATTGATGAGGCGGTGAGGACACTTCAGTACGAGTAAGCAAGGCGGTGCTTTGATTAATGATGCTGGTGGGACTCCCAGAAGACCAAGGAGAATAATACTGTTATCAAGAAAGTGGCCAAAGCCGCTGAGAGGGACAGCAGCGCCTGGGCTCGTGGCGACCGTGAAGCCATCCCTGGGTAGGTGGTGTCCTTAAGGCAGCCCGAGCCCAACCTCCGCTCCTGAAGGGCCAGGAGCCAGAGGACAGGGGCCCGAATGGTGTTATCTGCCTTAGGGTCCACCAAGCCGGCACTGAGCACAGGGAGGCTCCCCGGAAACCTCAGAGCATGGGACACACGTGGGCAGGTTAGAGTCTCAGGTCCTGTTATACACACAACGGGTTTCCCAATGCGATCCTTCTCAGACAGCAACACTCAGACCGAGAGATTTTATAGTACAGGAAAAGAACAGCTTCCAGCCCTCAAACACTGACTTCACATGAACCTACCCTGAAGCCCCATATCAACCATGAAGTGGGTATGACAGTTATTCGTCTTATGTTGTGGCTAAGGAAACCTGGACTCAGAAAGACTTTGTCCGGGGCAGGTCCACGCAGCTCTTGAGCTGTGAGCGAGGACTCACATCCAAGATGACCCCACGTCGAGGCCTCTGCTCTTGGCCACTTAACCAACCATCTTGGGCTTCTACGAAGAGAGCCTGGTGGTGGGGTTGGGGGGGAATGGGAAGACACCCAACCAGGTTCAGAACACCTGGGCTATAGGTCCTGCCTCGGCTGCTCACTGTGTGACCTTGGCTGAGATGTTTACCTCTCTGTGTCCCTGTGTCCTTGAAAAGGAAATTGGATACATTCTCCCTACCCCACAAAGCCTTTGTGAGCATCAAATAAATGAACATTTACATATGTTCTTTGCAAGGTAAGAAGCCCAGCGGACTTGTCAGTATAGCAAAACTGTCAAGTGAACCCACATAGAAAAGCATTTACAAAGCAAATCAACATGGAGAGAGTCAAGCACATGAAGCTCCCTGGTTCCAGAGGAATCCAGTGTAATTTCCAACTCCTAGATGTATGACTTTGGGTAGGTCACCCGATCTCTCTGAGCTGCAATTTTCTGCCCTGTAATATTAGATAATAAACGTCTCTCAGCATGGCTGTGAGAATTCCATGGTATGCCCACAGAGCAGCGGAAACACAGCCTGGCACACGTGCCCCCCTAAATGATAGCTACTGTTATTATCTTTGATTTCTTCCCCTTAGAGCCACGGCCCACTCCTCATTACCCAGACAGGCAGTGCTGTACCCGACTCTCTGGTTGTCCCTCTGAACCTTGGCGGCATTATACACTGAGAAAGGGGGTGTGAGTCAAAGAGTGCCCTAGGGCTCCAACGCTGTGGTTTTGAAAGTCAATAAGCCTGTCAATAGCAGGGCTCCTGGGGTCTCCAGGGACCACCCACAGCAATGTCCCCGAGCTATGCAAGCCCTGCATAGAGCAGCTCTGGGGTGTGGGAAGGGCTGCTCAGAGGAAAGCCTGTGTCATTGTCAGACTCGGGGTGGTCGGTCTGGATCGGCCCAGGCCGAGGCTGAGGGCGGGGAAGAGCGGCAGCATTCACAGGGCTTGAAACCAGACTGACCTGGGTGTGAGTTGTTGTTCTGCCGTTGCGAGTTCTGAGACCTTGGGCAAGTTCCTTAACTCCCCAATTATCTGTTCCTTCTCTAAGTGGCAGCTCTTTGTAGTGGTTCAGAAGGTAAGTCTGCCTTTAAATCCAGGGCTGATGCATCCTAACTCTGTGTGTTTGTGTCTGTGTATTCTCAGATAATTGACTGGTTTCATTATCTGTAAAGAGAGTGGGGATGAAATATTGTTAAACATATGCCTAAAGTCCTTAAGGTAGCTGCAAGCCTTCAATAAATGTTGGCTGTTGAATTTCTTACACGCATCAAGCTGTGCTCCGGTGAAAAATAAACCCTGAGACCTCAGTGGATTCACACCGTGAAAGTCTGTGGCTCACTCACACAGGTGGAGGGATTTCTTCTCCATCAGGAAACTCAGGGATCTGAGATCGGGTGTTGCCCTGTCAACCTGTGGCTTTCAAGTTCACTGTGGCCAAAAAAAAAAAAAAAAAAAAAAAAAAAAAGGAGAGGAAGCACCATGGCTCTTGCCTCCCTCGGAGCAGACACGGCCCTGGGGCCAGAACTGGTTCTAGTGCCCCTATTGCACTGCAGAGGAAGCAGTTGTCACTGTAAACTAGGCTACGTGCCTAAGTCCCACTGTTTTCCTAAAAAGATTAAATGGCAAGGTGTATGGAGTGCTTAGCACAGCCCCTGGCACATGGTGTTTGGGCTCTGGTGATAGTTATTACTCTGACCCAGCGCCCGCCTGACTTGACTCAGTGCATTTCTCACTCGCTCGAAGCGCTGGTTGCTTCTGACCAGGATCCACGGTAGGCTGCACGTGTCCCAACCTTTCTGCATCATCTCTTTGCTTCTTCCAGCACCTCCACAGTGCCAGGGACCCCCACATTATTGATGCTTCTTACTACAGCATTCTACCAAGAAATGGCTTCGATTTTACATGACAACGTTAGAGGTGCATAGTGCTCTCTCCATATCGGTTGGGATACTATGTGATTCATCGGGAAGCTTTGATTGCCCGCCGTGTGCCAGGAAGTGGACCAGGGACTGATGCTCACAATGACCCAGGGAGGTCAGTCAGAATTCTCAGCCTTGTTCGGATGAGCAGGCCGAGGCCCGGAGAGGTTATCGCTGGGCTTCAAGCCACAAGGCCTGTGTAAGAGGAAAGCAGACTCAACTCAGGATGACTCCCCATCAAGACCCCTTTCCACTCTCTCTAGATGACTCCTGGGTATTCTTGAAGGAGTCACATGGTGGGCCTTTCCTAAGCCTTATTTTTGCCTCTCTCCTTCAAAGACTTAAATTTCATCAGCTTAAAACAAAAACGAAAGCTAAATAAACCCTTGCAGAAAACAATGGCTTAGCGAGTTTTTCCGGTCTGAGACATTCTATGGAGGAAGATGCACTGTCTTAGCCCTGAGTCTGCTGACCACTGAAGGAGGGGGTCAAGCACTCCTCTAGCCACTGGGGCCACATTTTGAAGCAGAGACACGGAAGAGGGTCCCCAAGTCACAGCACATAAGTAACAGTCTCCATCCACATAAAAAGGCTGATCTTCCCAATCTCCGTGGTAATATCCAAAAAGCAAAGACCCAAATGATCACAGAACTCAAGGAACTTGTACTCTAAGTGAGGATCCAGAACTGATACACACAAAAGGAGGCATCGCCTGGGTTCCCTCACATGAGTGCTATTCTGTAATGCTTCGTAGCTCACATTTACCGAGTGCAGGTTCCTGCGGCAGGTACTTGAAAAATATTCTCTGCAACCCTCACCTGTGATGTCAAGATGATTTAGCCTCGTTTTCCCAGGCAGATGAGGATGCTGAGGCTCAGAGAGGTTGAAATGACTGGCCCAAGCCACAGAGCACATGTAGGGGCTGGAATTTAATTCCAAAACCTATCACTTTCCATATGACCATACGGCAGCGGGGACCCCCAAGGGGACTGGCCCTGAAAGCATCCAGGAGGCAGGGTGCTTTTCTCACGGAGCTCCCAGGGCCCCGGCCTATCAGGACGGCATCTCGGAGGCTGATGGGGAGACCATTGGCCGGGGGTGGGGGCAGCCATGCAGAACTCCGCCCCGACCAGGGACCTTTCACTTGTGTGTTTCCCACACCGGGTTTTTCCACGCATGTTTTGCTTGACGAACATGTTCTACTGCGTGAGACAGAGAGAAAGTAAAAAAGAAAATTAAAAAAGAGAACTAAAATCTATCGCTGTGGCACCGTGGCCTCAGCTTTAAGCACGAAGGCCTGGGAGGTGGAGAGATTTGCCTAAGTGTCAGACAAAGAGTTCCAGGTGACAGAGTGTGGCTCGGAGCAGGGCTTGGCCACCCTTTTCTGTAAAGGGCACGAGGGTGAGCTTTGTGAACTCTGCAGTGTCTGTCACGATTACTCAGCTCATCCCTTATTGTGAGAAAACGGCCACAGACAATACACCCACCAGTGACCGCGGCTGTGTTCCAACAGACTTTATCTACAGAGCGAGCTGGGGGCTGGCCGTGGTCCTTGGGCCATTGTCTGAGGACGTCTGGTTTAGAACAGAGGGTTCCTGACTATTTATTTAGCGCTTTGTCTACAGAAGCAAAGCTTCCTCTTTAAGGGCAGAGGAGTGGTAGCGGCCTGTTTTGGTTTGTTTTTCTCATGCTGAGGGAAAAGTGGAAGATCACAGTTAGACAGTGCATGAGGGTTTTATAAAACAAGACACGGGTAAACGTGTTGGTATGAGGGGAGGGCGCAGAACTTCCAGGATGGGGAACAGCAAGGGAATTGTAAGTACTAAGTGATTTAAAGAGAGAGCCCTTCCCTGGTGATGCCGTTCCTTGCCATGACCTGAGGAGTATAACTCAGTCGACTCTGGACACTCAAGGTCTAAATTAACATATAGGGTGGGCAAAAGTAGGTTGACAGTTGTGGAAAAAATAACACAGTGTTAATAAACAAAAATACAAGAATAAACTCTGAACCTACTGTGAACCTACGTTTGCACGTCCCCCTGTATTTCATCACTTGGTGGGAGGGATGGCGGTACCACACTGGGAATGTGCTACATGTGAGTAAATCTCGGGCTTTAAAGGGGCTGATTTCACATTCCATATATTTCATCCCAATAGAAAATTTTTCAAAGCTAAATGAATAATTAAACAACAACGAAGTTGAGCATGAGAAGGGAAGTCAGTGAGGAGGGTCTCTGTGGTTGGTCTACCGGCTTGCTTCAGGCCCCGGAACAGCCGAAGATTTATTTCCCGTGGGTGGATGAGAAAACTGCTGTGCCATGCTGTTGGAGCGGTGTGGCTTTTTAAATGTTCCCGATTCGGTGTCACATGGGTCCGATCTCACTCCTAGGCTCTTCAGCCCTCTGTTTCCTCACCAGTGAAATGCAGGTCGGCATTGCCCCATTTGGGGCTGACACGGGCATGAAATGAATTCTGATAGGAGCACTTAACTCTAGGAAGCGTTCAATAAATGTAGCTTTTAGCGTCTTCCTTGCTTTCTTTGTAGAAGTGGGAGTGTAGGAGTTTGCCATCTTCGGGGAAACTGGAGAGAAGAGTATTCCAGGAAAGGGAACAGCCTATGGAAAGTTGTGGTGGGTTCTGGGAAGAGAGGATGCTTATTTGGCTAAAGGTTCAAGTGCAGGGTGATGAAATATAGGAGCTGCAGAGGAAAGAACGCACTGGGTTGGGAAGACCCGGTAAGCAGGGTTTACTGGGTCGGGTGTTAATTAGGGCCATGAGTAAGTGGACTTATTTTTAAAGAGGCGCTGCAGCATTAGTACGAAGCGTCTTCCTCCCTCTGTCTCATACTAATAAGAGGGGCTGAGCATGAATATGTAGGGGCAAAGAGGGGGTAAGGGGTAAAAAAGCTGCTCAAACTTCTGCGGAACCTGGGGGTATCCATCACTGAGACAAGGATGCAGGAGGGCGAGCAGTGTTGGGGGGAAAGGTGATGGCTGCAGATTTAGAGCGACACATCCGGGAGGCCTTCACACCTTTACCTGTAAGAGACCCGAGGCATGCATTCATTCATTCATTCATTCATTCATCATTTCGTGACCTCTTCACATGTTCTAGCCGGTGTAACTAGACTCATTTTCTATGGCTCTACAATTGTGTAATAAACTATTAATTTAGTAGCTTAAAACAACAAACACTTTCATCTCACAATTCCTGTGGGTCAGGAATTCTAGGAATCACCTGGGTGATTGGGGCTTGGGCTTCCCGGTGAGGTTGCCCCTGAGACATGGACTGGGGCTGTTGTCCTCTGAGGCTTGACCGGCTCTGGTGGGCCTGCCTCCAGGATGAGTCAGTCACTCTCATGGCTGTTGGAAAGGGACTTTGGTTCTTTGCCAAGTGGGTCTCTATGTAGTGTTGTCATGAGGCAAATATTCCCCCAGAGCAAGTGATGAGAAAGAAAGAGAGAGAGGGAAGTCCCTCAGATAAAACACTGTCTGCTCCACCTTATTCTGTTTGTTAGAAAACAGTCACTAAGTCTAGCCCACACTCAAAGGGAAGGTATTACATAAGAGGATGAATGTACGAATACAAGAGGTAGGATCATTGGGGGCCACCCTGAAGGCTCCCACAGTGCCTTTGCATGAGCTCTGGGGATGCAGTGATGAGCTAAAGAGCCATCTAACACCATCCAGTAGCAGAGACAGGCAGGTACACAGTTACTGCACATGTTAAATGTAACGACTAACCGTGAAGGCAAAGACGAAGTTCTGAGAGGTATGTAACGGCAGTGCTCATCTCAGAAGAGAATGGAGGAACAGAAATTCATTTGTGAGGAAATCACCCTTTTGTCGAGGCTTCAAGAATGAGCGGTAATTAACGTTAGGTCAAAAAGATGATGGTTGCCTCAAAATGCTAACCACGGAGTTACAGTATGACCCAGCCATTGCACTCCTATCTGTATACCCGAGACAGGAAAACAAATCCACACAGAAGCTTAATAGCCAACAAGCGGAAATAACTCAAGTGTCCATCAGCTGATTAATGGAAAAACAAGATGTGGTATATCCATACAATGGAATAGTATTTGACAATAAGAACAAAATACCAATACGCAGTACAATGTGGATGGACCTTAAAAAGATTATAAGTAATAGAATCCAGACACAAAAGACTACATACTAGTAATTCCATTGGCATGAAATGTCCATAATAGAAGACCGCAAAGTAGATCCGTGATGGCCTGAGTCTGGAGGTGAGGGAGTTTGGGGGAAATGTGAAGGGACTATGAGTGGCCAGGGAGGTACTTTGGGGGGTGACAAAAATGCTTTAAAATATGTTGTGGTGATGTTTGCACAATTTGGGGAATAACTAGAAACCACTGAGTTATACACTTTAGATGGGTGACTATGGTATGTGAATGATTTCTCAACAAAGATGTTGAAAACAGAAGACGGTGGGAAAACCATGCAGTGCAGGGAACACCCGGGAGGGAAGGGACTGTGGCAGGTGGAGGCCACTCAGTCAACGCGTCTGAAGCCTGGGGACAGGAGGAGAAGTGGCATCAGAGGGGGCACAGCCCCTCAGAAGAGGGACACCGGTCTCGGTCGTTAGGGCAACGGGAAGCCACTGAAGGCCTTTCAGCAGGAGTCACACGATCATATTGAAGGTTTCCACATTTTATATAGCAAGTGCTCACGAAACTAAAGCTAATGTTTGCATCATAAATAGACTAACAGGGCAGGCAGAGTATTAAAGCTTATTGCTTATCATTGTCCCCTGAGGAGTATAGGCCCCAAAGCTTTGGGGACGCGCTGGAGCCCTTTGTCACTATGAGTGGCCCACTTGTTTCCGTGTGCTTTCACCCACTCTCTTGTGTCCTAAAAATCTCCATATTGTTCAGCTTTGGGGGGGCGGGGACAAACTAGCTGTGGCCACCCTCAGCTGCTGCCCCCATGTCCCACGTGGCAGAGGCCTTGGGATTTGGGGCTTCCCTGAGCTCTTTATCCATCTCCAGATGGCAGAGGAAAAGAAATATCTGGTAAAATATTAATTCCACCTCATTTAATGTGGGTTTACATAGGTGTGGTGCCGTTGAGGCCTCTACAGGAAAAGCTGATTTCAAGTTCTGGCACCACGAGGGGCTGATTCACAAAAGATGTGAGTCTCCGTTTCTTCCCTGCACATCTGCCCTGTCTGCTTTTAATTTGGAAGCACCAGTTTTAATTTAGCGGCAGGACTGTAAACTCCATTTCTGTGAACACAGAATGACATACTTTGTGGAACGGGGGCCTCTGGCCAAGATCTGACTCTTAAGTAATTGATGGCCAGTGACTAGCTGAGAAACGCTCCGCTGCGAACACTTTCCATGGCAAAAACCCTGTCATATCAGCTGGATCGCGAGCGAGCCTCCTGGGCTGCTGCCTGTCCAAACACGGGCCGTGCCTTCCACTGAGGCCTCCAGAGCCCGCAGGGACCTCCAGCTCCATTCTGACCGCTGGGGGTCTTTCCAGTCCGCAGCTTCCCTTTGTCCCCCGCACGTGGTGGGAGGCTGTGGCCCAATGCACAGATTTCCTCATCTTTGGAAGTCAACCATATCAGGAAGGAGGCTTCAGTGTTAGGGGTTGTTTTGTTCTGGTGAAAAGGACACTCTTTTCATCACATTGGAAAACCAATTTTTAAAAATCTCACTCATATCCAATATCATGTGTGTGAGAGAGAGAAGAAACAGGCCTGGAGTTACATCACTCCTGTGGTTTAAGAAATCTTTTTCACAATATGTAGGCTGTTTTCGGGGCTGGGAGTTTTGGAGAAAGGGGAGAGGGGCAGAGTGAGAGAGAGGGAAATAAGACAGGAAAATAAGCCATCCTCCCCGAAAACAGGGATGGACAAGCAAAGGGAATGAAGAGCACGGGATTTCCATGTGTTTGGAACCCTCTCGATACAGAGACAGCTGGTAGGTCTTCCTTCTTTTATTAATAAATTGTGTTTGTAACCCTTTGTCTTAGATCACCCCTGAATGCCCATTGCCTATCATGGAGCCTTTCTTTCTTTTCTTTATTTTAGAGAGGGGAAGGAAGGGAGAAAGAGAAGGAAGAGAAACATCAATGTGCGGTGCCTCTCGAGGGCCGCCTACTGGGGACCTGGCCCACAACCCAGGCATGTGCCTCGACAGGGAATCAAACCAGCGACCCTTTGGTTTGTAGGTCAGTGCTCAATCCACTGAGCCACACCAGCCAGGGCTCATGGTGCCTTTCATAAAGTAGGCTTAAATACATACTTTTTAGATACAGGAATTCGGAGATGAGTCATTGCTGAGGGGTTACCATGTGTGCAGCGGTGTTACAGCTCACGAGGCCTGGGAAGCACACCTAGCGGGACTTAAGGGCGGTTCAGTGTAGACCGGTGATCAGGGGCACAGGCCTTGGAGTTAGCGAGTGCTGGTTCTGGGCTTAAGTCCTGGCTCTGCTGCTTACTTGTTGTGTGGCCTTGGGGAAAATTATTAAGTTGCCCGGTTCTGCTTCCTCAGACTGAAATGCAAACAGTAACAGGACCCATCCCACTGAGTTGTCAGGAGGATTAACTGATGCAAGGGGTAGAAGGTGCTTAGAAAAGTGCGTGGGACATAGGAAACAGCCAGTAATGGTAACTGTTATTACTCGGTTTGGAAGTGGCGCATGGCAGCCTCAGGCAGCAATTCTGGCCATGGCTCTCCCCAAAATGTTCTTGAATCCCCACCTTTGTTCCACAGTCAGCTGGTTGCCAGCTCCCTCTCCAAGCCACAGCGAGGCCAACAGTGCACACTCCTGCTGGTTTCACTTCAGTGTGAAGAGCCCCATTGTCCCGAAGTGAGTGAGGGCTCGGGGACATCACGGCTCCGCGGAGGACCCTGGCACTGCGCTCCAGCACAAACAAGAGAGCATCTCAGGTGGTCCGCACAGCATTTCGCTTCTCGCCAAACATGTTTTTTCCTCCCATTTTAAATTCCCTGTGTACTTTCATTGAAAGCTAATCCACATGTTCCTGGTCAAGCAACTGTTAAGGAAGCCATTAGGGAAGGAATACGGGCGATGCCCAACATCAGCCATCAGCGAGAGGGCAACGGCTCGGGGAGGTGGCTACATGTGCGCACTAACGACACGGGCTCTGGACTCGGAGGAAGGGAGGAACGTGCTCTCCCGACTCTCCTCTGCCGCCCACCCGCTCGCTTGGCTGCTCCTTGGGTTCGGTGTCCTTGCCCGCCCTGCACCGCACTGGGCACTGTGGGGCAAACGTGGCCCTGTCTTCAGCAAGTTAGAGTGAGGTCAGCAAACTCTCTTAGTACAGGCTCGAGAGAGTAAACTCTTGTGGCGTATTGGGGTGCGTGGTTTCTGCTGTCCTCGGGCAACTCCTGTCCCAGCAGGAAACCACCCGCAGACACGGTGTCAATGAGAGGGCAGGGCTGTGTCCCGGCAGAACTTCATTAATTAAAGCAAAACGGGAAGACGATGGGACCAAATTTGACCTGCGGGCCACGGTTTGCTGATCTCTAGGTGAGGCTGTACCAGGGGAGGCCGACCACCGTAGATGGATGCTCAGGGAGCAGGTAACTTGGTGCCCAGCCATGAAGAAGCCGGCCCGGACTGGAGAGCGTATCAAGGGGCCAACACTGTACCTTTCAGAGAGAACTAGGTTCAAGTCCAAGTCCCATCACTGATTAGCTGTGTATAAGCCTAGACTTGCTGGTCTGTGTAATGGACAGAATGACATTACTAATCTTAGGTAATATTATAATAACACTAATGGTAAGCATTATTAATGAATCTTACCTAGTCTCAGAATTGAACGAGACATGGTGTCTAAAGGGTCCACGCAGTGTCTGGCATCTGGTGCCCAGCTGGTGCTCAGACTGGATGATGCGCAGAGTTTTTAGAATCGGTGGCCCTAGGCTTTTGGCCTCTCCATCACTTAGTCATCCAGACCAGGAGTCGGCAACCCTTTTCTGCAAAGGGCTGAGAGCAAATGTTTTCAGCTTTGCAGGCCACATGCAGTCTCTGTCACATGTTGTTTTTATTTTAATTTTATAGCCCTTTAAAAATGTAAAAATCATTCTATCATTCCTAGCTTGTAAGCAGGACAAACCAGGCTGTGGGCTGGAGGGCTGCAGCTCACTGGGCACTGCCCTGGAGCAGAGCTGTCCAATAGCAACAGACCACAAGCCACATGCATGACACCCCTACCTACATAACTTCTGATGTTCTACTAGCCACATTAGGAAAACTTTTTAAAAAGTAATTTTAATATTCTTTCATCTGACATATTCAATATTTTCAATGAGCATCTAATATTAAAATATATTAATAAGATACTTTGCATTCTTTTTTTTTTTCTTTTTACTTTTTGTTCTAAGTCCTTGAAGTCCTGTGTATATTTGACACAGCCTATCCCAGGTGCTGAAAAGCCACGTGTGGCCAGTGGCTCCTGTGTTGGCCAGGGCAGCCCCGCACCTCAGTAATTCTTTTTCAAATGAACAAAAGAACAGCACTGAACTTTTAGAGTCTTTGGGATGGTTTAGTGAGACAGTGCATGGGAGGCTCTGGGCACACTGCCTGGCACCGCGATCTTTCCATGTCATCTCATCACTGCTGATGAGGACCACTGTGAACTGTGACACACGGTGGTGATGGTTTGGGGGACGGTCTGTGTCTTTTTCTTCCGTCTGGGAAAAAAACCTCAATCCCTGTGATTAGACACTTTTCAAAGGGCCATCAGCTTCCTTCATGATTTCTCCCAGAGACCCAAAAAGATTTGGGGTGCTTTTCTGAAATCGCAGCTCTCCTAAGACTCAGGACACTGGTAAGAGTCTTGGCAATCAAACATGGAGCTTGAGGAATGAGCCACAGCCCGTAACCCCTCTGGGATGCTGTGTGGGTGAGCCACACCCCTCTATTTGAACACGTGTTCCTCGGCCAGTGCTCCAGGAGAGCCCCTGGGCTCCACCTAACATGTGTAACATGGAGAGTGTGTATGTGATGTGATGTGTCCACCTAACACATGTATGCATGTCCATCTAATGTGTGTAATGTGTCCATCCAGCACATGTGTGTATGTCCATCTGATGTGATACATGTGTACCCAACTAACATCTGAGGTGTGTGTCCATCTAATGTGTGTGTGGTGTGTCCACCCAGCACACACATGTCCATATAACATGTGGCACATGTGTATCCATCTAACATGTGTATCTGTGTCCATCTAACATGTGATATGTGTGTCCATCTAACACGTGTGTGTCCATCTAATATGTGTGTGATGTGTCCATCTAGCACATGTGTGTGTCCATCTAGCACATGTTTTGTGTGTGTGTTTCCCTTCTATCTGGTACCATTTCTAATTCGACTCCTCTTTCCCCATCTAGATGTCCTGCCAGCACACCCTGCAGCTTGGTGGGAGGAGCAGATGCACGGGTTTTCAGGGAGAGGTTCAGAGAGCCTTAGGGAGTCTTGCATTTGAGTCAGAGACTCTGGGGCTGCCGAGCCATTGTTTGAAAAGCTGGGCATTGCTGAACACGTCCCTCTGAGCTGAGCTCCTACACAGTCAAAGGCGTGCAGTCCCGTTTGTGCTTCTCGTGTTAGCACATCGGACTGACTCTTGGTGGCAAAGGATCATCACGCACCAAAGAGCGGCCCGGGTTTCCCAGAAAAGCCAAGTTAGGTGGATGGGGAGGGTGTTCCTAGACTTAATACAGCCAAAATTCTTTCGGCCTGAGGTCGTCTAGTATAACTTCCTTGAAGAGGTGGTTTTTAAATTGAACAACTCCAGGTCAGGGGTCAAATGACGTCACCCACTCATGAAACCCAATCCTCTACAAAAAGTCCCTCACATACCATTTTGAAGAACAAAGTCTTTAGAGCCTAATTCGTACTCTCCACTTACCAACTGTGTAACCTTGGACTAAACACTTAACCTATCTGAGCCTCAGTTTCCTCATCTTTAAATGTGGATAACCATATACTGTTGGATTGTGGGTAGGGCTCAGTGAGCTGCCATTAATTAGGCAGATTTAATTAGGTCAGAACTCAGCATATCATAGACACAAAGAGAGTGGTCATTAATTGTTATTCTCTTTTTTTGAGTGGGGTGCCTGGTAACTGTGACCAAATTCTTTTCCTTCCTTTCCAGTGCTGTGCCTAAATCACGCATACCCCACAAGGTGTAAGATGTTGCTGTGTGGATTCGGGCTCACTGGCCCAGAGGCATCGCATGGAGGGAATGGAGACACAGAACACAGGAGCTTGGCTGGGAACTAGCAGGGAAAACCAGACGCATCCTCTTTGCCACATGACTTCTTCTCCCGACAGCACAGCTCCCCAAGTGAGCCAGCAGGTCCCCAACAGTAGCATTCTCGTGGCGAGGTACCACACATCACTATTCTTTCCAGGATGCACCATAGCACATAAGCAGTATTCGTACTGATCTCCAGGAAAAAAAAGACGATTTCCACGTCCTTCTGAGTCCCCTTGATATTGTTATGGGAAATTGAGCCATTTGGGGAAAGGAAGGTAGAAACTGACTTTGTGACATCCATACATTCAGTCTAACCTTGATGCAAAGGATGGGAGCTGATTTGTACACATGCAAATCTGACCTCGCCAATGCTGAGGAAGATTATCCTCTCACTCTATCAAAAAAAGGCTGCATATTGTTACAATTATTATTATTTTCATTACTATTAAAAATGGGGGTAAAGTTAATTGCTATTAATGAACTGATGTGTTATCATCCATGCTATATTAATACTTTATAAAGACAAGCACATCTACCTTTGGGTCAGCAGAAAGCTAAACTCTGAATTAACAAACACTTTAAATAAATAGAATGCGAGGGATGCAATGCTGTTCTAACTCCCCATCTACCTCTGAAACTCCCTTTACTCTAGTACAAGGGTCAGCAGATTTTTTTCTGTAAAAGGCCAGATAGTCATTATTATAGGCTCGGCAGGCTATCTGTCTCTGAAGTGACCATTTAGCTTTGTCCCTGTGGAAGCAAAGTTCTCATAAACTTATGTAAACGAGTAGGTGTGGCCGCATTCCAGTGCAGCGTTATGTACAAAAACATGGAGCAGGCCTAGCTGGCGTGCGGGGCTGTGGTTGGCTGACCTCTGCTCTCATCAAACAAATAACCCCCTAAAAAAATTTCCACCAAACTTCCACCAAAGTTACTTCCATCATCTCTACATAAGGTGCACACATTGTAACAACGTGTAGGAAGAACACGGATCTTAAAAGATTGAATGGCTCTCCTGTGAATGAGCCCGTATTTCATTTCTTTTTCAGGTGATACAAATAAATGGTTCCAGATCCATAGGGAAAATATAGGGAAGGAATATAATTGAACTGAATTAGAAAATAGAAAAGTAGTGTTAGTTTATTTATTCAATTAATTTTTGCCATACAAATGTATTGGAAACCCTTGGCATGCCAGACATCAAGGGTATACTTTTAGTCATCCGTGATTAGGCTACAGGAGAAATTTTTGTTGTGTTTTGTTTTGTTTGTTTTAAGATACCTCGACACTCCTAAAATCAGATTATGAAAAATTTCCCTACCCTGTTTAGGAAAAAAAAGAAGAAGAAGAAGAAGAAGAAGAAGAAGCAGCAATTCTAATCCTGGCTTGCCATAATGAGAGAGAGCCCTGAAGCATACATGGGAATAATTAAAACAAAAAATTAAAAATAATAAGAGCTGGTCCTATTAGCGTTGCAACTGGGCACTGACACCCTATGACATCATTGGCACTCGCCGCCAAGCCCCGTCCGAACCCAGCATTCTCGAGGCCTTTCGTAACAGCAACACACATCTGCTCTAAAGAGACACCCTGCACCCGGGCAAGGAGAGTGGTGCAGGAGGCTGTGTTTCTCTTAAAGTGAAATATGTTGTTAGAGTGTCCGATACCTCCATTACAATGATAATGATATAAACACAGGCTAGAAATTATAAGAAAAAAGATGCACCAATAAAAAAAATTTCAGACAGCTCACATGAGAGGGAGCACTAGATATTGGGATAAGGGGTTCAGTTATTTTTCCTGGGTTGGAGTTGAACATGTTTCAAAAGAAATAAAGATGATCATAGTGGTGTTTTTTATTATTATTTCTTTTCCTTCAAGACTTCCTCACTTC
Source organism: Phyllostomus discolor (assembly GCF_004126475.2). Lineage (NCBI taxonomy): Eukaryota > Metazoa > Chordata > Mammalia > Chiroptera > Phyllostomidae > Phyllostomus > Phyllostomus discolor. Next base: position 26,703,182 of record NC_040915.2, on the reverse strand, counting down.
AAGCAAGAATTATTTATAAACAAGTGGAAATCATTACTTTGGTTTTTTATTCAGCACAACATTATATGGGCATCAAAACAGACTCCCAAGCTGCCTGACTGTCATCATGTGCTTTCCCCACTTTTTCTTACTTGAGCTCATCCATCAATTTTCAGAAATAGTATTTTTAAAACCGACAGACACATTTTCCAGGCCAGAAAATGCCCTTCTTGTTCTGGCACAACTGTTTGAAGATTTTTCTACTCCTTTCCAATCAAGAGAGAGAGGGAGAGTGAGAAAGAGGGAGAGAAGAGAGAGAAAAAAGACAGAAAATGGTGAGAAAACACTCTGAACACTGTGGATTGGCTTTCCCACAACTTCTTCAACATCGAAATTGTGGTGGGTCCATGTGGTCTCTAGAGGACCGAGTGAGATGCATTTCATCAAGTGCTGAAGCCCATCCTGAGTGAGGCTGATACCCTGCACTTGTGTGTCCGAATGCGCCAGGTCAATCCATCTCTGTGCCCGGCCTCCTCTGAGGTTAATGAGACAAACTGGACTCTTGGGGAAGGGGCTGTCTCTTTAGCATGGTTGACGCTGTCCATGTTTAATGTTGAAAAGTTTATAAGGTTGAAAAGAGATTCCAGTGTCTAGATTCTGTCAGTGGATGGGTTTATCCGCTGAAGTTAAAATGGCAGCTCCAAGTTCCAACTGCCTTCCTTCTCCCCCCCACCCCCATGTCTCTTTGTAAGGATCGTTCAAGGATGCTAAGGCATAAGCCACAGCAGCATAAACACAGTTAACTATTAACTCTCCCAAAAGCAAACTCTTTAGGTCTTGGGCGAGGCATTGCATTTACTAGTGCATACATTCCCAAACTTCAAACATGCTCATCGCCTTCCACAATTTTTGTCAAAATTTGCTTATCACTTGGTGATTATCTAATATTTTCCCTCAAATAGCTCTCTTTTCCCCATGTCAATAAAGTTGCATGGAAATAAAGCTTTATATGGCCACTTTTAATGGAAAAACATTATCACTCGCCATTAAGTAGTTTGCCACGAAAATACATGAGCAAGAAAAACTAAACTATGCTATTAAAATCTAGCTAAACACATCTGTTTGTTCAAGGTCCCATGTCTGGAACCTGTTCTCTCTTTAAGAAGCGGGAGACGAGCAAATGTTAAAGAAGCGGTGGAGACACGCCAGCCCCGAAGAAGAAGGCTGGCTTCTCCTAGGAATCAGAAAGGGTGACTGGGACCTGAAACAGGATGAACTTTCTCTCCCTGTAGCTCAACACTGTTTAATGTCCATTTCCCAAGTGAACCCCAGAACACTGCCAAAGCGTGTCTCTCTTCTGCTAACACTGCATCTCACAATTTGGGGCACCCTGTTAGCAGTTCGTGCTTTGGTACCTTTTTAGTGCACTGTTGGTGGGAATGCAGACTGGTGCAGCCACTGTACCGGTATGGAATTTCCTCAAAAAACTAAAGATGGGACTGCCTTTCAATCCAGCTATTCCATTGCTGGAACTATACCCTAAGAACCCCAGATCACCAATTCAAAAGAACCTATGCACCCCGATGTTCATGGCAGGACAATTTACAATAGCCAAGTGCTAGAAACAGCCTCAGTGCCCATCAGTAAATGAGTGGATGGAAAAACTGTGGTACATTTACACAATGGAACATTATGCAGCAGAAAGAAAGAAGGAGCTCCTACCCTTTGTGACAGCTTGGATGGAGCTGGCAAGCATTATGCTAAATGAAATAAGCCAGGCGGTGAGAAACAAATACCATGCGATCTCATCTATAATTGGAACCTGATCAACAAAACAAATAAATGAGCAAAATAAAGCCAGAGACTTAGAATCAAAGAACTAACAGTGACCAGAGGGGAGGGGAGGGGGGACAATGGGGGAAACAAGGGGAAAAGGCAAGCAAAGGCCCACGAATAGAGAACTTGTGAGGCATTGACTGTCGGAGTGGTGGCGGGGGGTATGGGGCGGGGGGAGCAGTGGGGGAAAGGCAAGACATCTGTAACTGAACAACAATAAATAAAAAATAAAAATAAAAATAAAACCCCTTTTAGACTTCAGAAAGTGATTTCACGTACAATATTCTGTCTGGTTCGCATGAGAACTCTGGGGATGTAGCTGGGACCACAGTTGTTACTTTTATTCTCTGGGAAACGAGGTGCAAAACAAGATACTTGAAGCTCACGTGACAAGCCAGCAGCAAAGCTAACACTTGGAGGTTGATTTTTCTTTTTAGGAAAGAAAAAACATACTTTGAAATGTATGGATAAAGCTTCCATTGCCTGTCGTGTAATAAACTGTGAGGCTTCCATCAAGATTTTTTTTATTCATCTTTTCCCTTCAAACAAAAGATATTTAAAAATTAGGTTTCCTTATTTATGATTCAACACTCAATCTTCTGTGTTCATCAAGGTAAAGATTATGATGACCCTCCCAATTCTTTCCATATCAGCACACAAATGAAAATAGAAAAATGAGCAGTTATTCATCAGTTTGGAACAGCAGCATTTAGGCCTCTGGACCCCTCCCTGAGTCCACTGGTTTCCAAAGGCGACTTTTACAAATGGTGGTATTTCTCATCTACACGTCACAGAAAGTAGCTATTGCCACCGAGAAAGCATTATTTACGGGTCCTTCCTGTATGGTATCTATTACAGGACAATCATCTGGTTGCAGACTATGATTTTATGAAATTCCCTGAGGCCTCTAAACTTTGATTCACACTGTGTATCTCCTGCAACCACTTGGAGCCCAGTTGGTTTCATTTAGTGGAATGAGTACTGAACAAACGGATCGATCGCCGATCCAATTTGGTTATCTTGTATTACCAAAATAATTCTGCCAAGTTAAATAGCCGATCCTAGTTACGATGACGATAGAATTGGAGTGCCTACAGAGCAGAGGAGATGAACCGTTAACTTGATCAGCTGTATAAACAAAGTTTCTGACCAGTGGAAAATGTTAGCCAATATCCAAGGCAAGGGAAGGGCTTTAGATGAAAAATCAGAGAGGCTGCTAATGAAACATAACATGTTCTCAGCCCCAGATGGGGAAACAGGCAGAAAGCTCCTTCCCACGGCTAGTTTAAGGATCAGTAACGGACGTTGAGTTTGACCGGGCAGCAGGGTGAGACACAGTGCAGGCGTGCATGGGACTGAGGCATTTTCTCCTCTGCCTGCCCCGCTCCCGAAATTGTGTTGTTGATCCTGAGTCTGAGTCATGATGTTAGAAAGATGTGTTGTTCATTGCTGGAGCCCTATCATATTTATCAGGGAAAGTACAAAATGTAATAAGCAGCTTTCCGAGTCCTGTTATTTTAGAGAGGTCCAAAAACGATGAAGACCAGAGGAATTCTAATGAAGCTGTTGACATTGCACACACCAATCTAGTTCAGTTGGAGAATTCTAAAAATCTCAACGATTCTACAGAAGGCTATGTACAACTTTGGAATGAGTTTTATTGTTAGGAAAAGACCAGGTTCCTTTGACTATTCACACTTAGCTTGTTGGTATCCATATGTATTTATTAATGAATTCTTCATAGACAAGACTGTAAGTTCTTGTTCATGTCACCAGAATCTCACATGGCACCAACATGACAGTCACGTAATGAATTTGTGTTTAATTAACGATAGAGTGGGTAGTGTATTGACTGACAAATTTAGGCCTCTTGTCAAAGCACCAAATCATGGGAAGAACTAGACGTAAAACACCGGCTTCACAAACTGTGTGAGGACTAGTTTGACCAGAACTTACTGCAGGCACTTCCGAGTGGAGCCCATGAATTAGTCCTGAGCCCACACGGCTCAGTCTTGGCACTGCATTATGAAAACCTACACACTCAATGCTGTAGCTAAATTTCATTTTTAAAAACTTCCTATTACTTATTCAAAATAGTCTGATTTGTAATGAGGCACCTAAGATAATTTTAAAATTAAAAAATTAAGTTAAAAAATTTTTCAATTACAAATATTTTTGACCATCAGCAGCGTGCTGTGCCGGTATGGCAGCTACTCCCCCAAATCTCTCTCTCTCCCCTTTTCTCCCGCCCAGCATTGTCACGGATTCAAAGTCAGTGTAGCTCTGCTACTCTCTACTCACTCTTACTCTGTATTATATAGTTTAAATTAGCTCCTTCTTTAATGTTACTAACTAGATTCTCAACAACAAAAGATTCCGAAAGCTCACTTAGCAAGAAAGAATTCTTTCCCGCTCCGAAAAAGTGGGGAAGAGGCAAAATTGTGTGTTCTCATGCATAAGTAATATCTGTCCTTGCAACACTAGTAAACATGCCTAATTGCATCTGGGGGGCGGTTCTTGGACCCAAAATAACATTTATAGCCACGCAGCCTGAAGCTTCATAAAGTCTGAGTTTCGTGACAGGCACCAATGTGCATACCACTGAGTCACAGCCCCCTGTGTTGATACAGGAAGTAGCAGCGATGCCAGGACCCAGAGGACACCCCTGGAAATGGGGGGTGGGGGCTGCCTGTGCATCAGATAACCCTTTCCTGGCTTCCCTAAAAGAGCTTCTGTGGGGCTAGAAGGAGAGATGTTTTGGGCCTGTACTTTCTCATCCCGTGTTTATCTCATTCTGTGTTGGAACGCATTCTGTGTTTAGCACATTCACTCCGGCTCATTCTCTAGCACTAAAAATACAAAGAACAGAAATTAGTGGACCAACTACTATGAGATTTAAACATCATTACTCTTCATTTTCATTTTTTAGCTTAAAATCACCCTTTGCTATACTATCTTAGAGACCGATGGAACAAAGCAAACGACAACATTAGTTTGGCTTCCCCTGACTCTCGTTTTCCTTTGACAATAAATCTGGGTGCAGCGGGAGCCTGCTGTGATTTCTACTCGGTGCTCACGGTGGCTGGGTGCAGGGATGCCGAGCCATCCAGGCTCAGCTGCTTTAAGAACACTTGGCCATGTCTGGAGGCATTTTTGTTGTCACAGTGGAGTGGGGGGGACGATGCTCCTTGCACCTAGTGGGCAGACACAAAGCATGCTGTGAAACATCCTTCGATGCCCCGGACTGTCCCCCCCGCAGCAAAGAATAATCCCACCCTACATGGCAACTGGAACACTAGGTTGAGAGACCCTGCTTTACAAATATTTGATTCAGTAGCATCACACATGTCGTTTCAGGGCTCTGGGGGCAGCCGTGACAGCTTTGTAAATAGGTTCTGTTTTCACCTGGAATAAGCAGGTCCTTCTTAAGGTTTGCAAACAAATCACAATTTCTCTCATTTGCTATTAGTGTCCGAAATTTCCACCAGTCACTCCATTCATCTAGGAAACCCTTGGTCCAGTGCCAGTAGTAGGTCGTTCATTTATTCACACATGAGGCATTTATTAAGTACCTACTATGTGCTGGTCAGTGCTATCCAGGAAGAGTCACTTACCTCATGGTGAGCTCGTTTGCCTCCCCCACACTGTTTCCCAGAAGACTCACTGACCACTGTTAAGTCAGACGTCTGGAGCTACACAGCACAGAGCACCCACTGTGGGGCTGCCCATACGAGACGCTGCTTGACTGCAAACACGTGCAGGTGACAGGGACGGCCTGCCCTTTAGGTTAGTACCATCATTAGTCTCGGGTAGAAAGCAGCCTCCGGCCCTGGGCTCCGGGCTTTGGAAGGGGCCTCCCTAAACCTTGCCCACAGGGCCATGGGAACATGCCCATGGGGAGCCTACGCCCAGCCTCCTCCTAGACCATACTCAAGAACGAAGGACCTTGGAATTTTCTGTCCAAATGACTCTGAGCCACTTGCAGTACCTGAACAGGCTTTTCCCGTCTGTTCTCCTGTGGGAGCATGTGCTCACACATGTGTGCTTAAGGCCTGTGCGAGGCAGCTGTTGGAATAACAGACTAAGGCCAAGGTATCTACAGGGTCTTTGAGGTCCTCACGATGTGGGCGGCACGAGATGGATGAAAGGAAGGAAGGGAGGTGGACTGCGGACTGGGCTCCATGGGCCAACCCTCCATGTTTTCCCACGTGCTGATGCTAATTCCAAGGAGTCCACGAATTCTAAATTAGGGTTTACCTTATAGAATGTTATGAAGATGTATCTGTCAAATTAGGACAGTATTTTAATATTCGACTGAAGATATAATGTAAATATTTGGACAGATGGTGCTTGGGTCCTCATTTTTCACTCTTGCTCCAGGTCAAGGGCAGACTTGGGTTGGCGGGGAAGGAAGGCACTATTGACCTTCTCTGTGCAGAACACCCCAGGGTTCCGGGCGGAGCCGCACACAGTGCTCCAGGAAGCTCGGCCTCAGCTGCTCTCCCAGCGCACTGCAGCGTTCCGTGGGCTTTATTTTATGCATCCTCCATGGTAAGTCAGCATTTTCTGTGTGATGGGGCAACAGATGAACAAACAGAAAATTATGTCCCCTATAATGAGCAGGCTGAGTCAGAGCTAACAGAGGGAAGAACCAGAGGACGGGCGGAGAGCTCGCCCCTGGCACACGAACAGGGAGAGAAGACCAGAGAAAAGATGCTACTTCGGGAAGGGGGCACTCTGAGCAGCTGGTGTAACTGAGCTGGGCACCTGATGAAAAGGGGAAAGGAAGAGGGGCTGAAATGAGGAATGAGCTCCCAAAAGAAAAGAAACATAACATAAAAGGAAAAAAAAAAAGCAAAACTACCTCTTTTACCTCCTATTCTGTTCATTGCTTCAGAGGGACGTCAGAGAGTTAGAACACGTAACTTCTGGCTCCATTTAGTAGCAATTTTGATATCACCAGGCCCTTTGACTTGGCATCTGAGGAACGGGGTCCTTCTCCTTGCCCCAATTCTCCCCTGAGGTCTGGAAGAAGGGAAGAACACCCTACAGGGCAAAAATGCCCAAGACATCTCCCATTTCTTTCCTCTCAAGAGGAGGCCCAGACCCCGTGCCAGGGAGAGGGTCCCACACTGCGCTTCCCGCAGATCCTGCTCTGTCCCTCAGATGAAAGGGTCAGCGCAGATGGCCAAGGAGGCAGAGGTGGCAGTGAGGGCCTTTGTTGAAAACAAACAAAGGTCCAGTTTGCAGGATACTCGGGGGACCTCTTCTCTAGGAACTAACCAATATGCAGAGGCTGGTGGACCCTGGAGCAATCCCTGGACCACGGATGCTGAAGGGGCCACTCGCCCCGGGTTCCCAGCTTCAGATGAGGTTCCGGAGCCAAGGCACAGCCCGGCCCAGCCCAAGGCAAGAAGACTTGGCTGCCTGCGTGATTAATGGCCTTTGTTTCCTCACCAAGGGAGTGGACCCGCTGACAATCACAGCAGGAGGGTGAGGAGTGGCCTCACAGGGAGGTTCCCCTTCCTCCCCCAAGTCCAGGGTGTGCCTGGGAATGGGATTCTGTGCTTAGCGCAAAAAAAAAAAAAAAAAAAAAAAAAGGTAGCTTTCCAAGAGAAAATTACACAGCTCAGAAAGTTAGTCATTAATGTAATGGTCTGAATCTACAATGAGAAAAAGATTGAAGTTGACATGATTTTTATCTTTGATATAGCTTCTGAAGTTGAGAAGTAATTACGTATGTTAATATTACATTCATTCGGTATTCAGTGATTTTTTTTTTTACAACTCTTCCTTAATTAATCTTCCCTTCTCCCCTATCTGTTCTCAGTGCAGACAAACAGTCCTGTCATGGGTCGGGGGTGGTTCCAAAAGACCACAGGTATCAGAAAGATCTGAGTTTGAAGTCAGACGGATGCCGGACATCGGGCATTCAGTAAACAAACAACACGAGTAACAACTAATGCCTGTTGAATACGTGCTGTGGCACCAGGCACTACGCAGGGGTTTCACACACACTGCTTTACTGAATCCTCATGAAACTTGAGAGGTGTGAACTATTCTTACGTCCATTCTAGAGATGAGGAAACTGAGGCTCTTGGAGGACGTGGGTGCTGAGGTCCGCGGCCAGGGCTGCTTGTGCACAGCAGACTGTCCCCCAAGGAAGCCACGCCCCTTCACCTCTGTCCTTAGAGGCCAGTGGGAAAGGTGGAGGTGGGGTGCGCGAATGACAGGGTGGGAATAACAACTTTCACAGCCTCACAAATCGAACTACTTTCTCTGTCACCCATTTTATATCGTAACAGGCTAGGGCTGCCTCTCGGCCCCAGGTTCTTCCCTACCTGTAACCCTGCCAGGACCGAGTAACCAAGGCATCAGGAAAGCACTCACAGGTCTGTCTCTGCCCCTCCCTCCTCGGCAGAGCCCAGCAGTCCCAGGGTGCCGTGCAGAGCTACAAAAGGGAGGGAACCGCAGCCCTGCCCCGCAGCTTACTCTCCAGACACACTCGAGGGGCACCGTGTGCACATCACAGAGAGCCAGGCCACGGTCTCCCTGTTTGAATCCCCCAGCTCACCCGGGGCCCTGAGATGCAGGTCGCATTCCCGGAAGATCTCTGAGTGCCTGCCCTTTGGTATCTGATAATAGCAATAGAGTTACAAAGACTGAGTAAGATTATGTGTAATCAAATTCTCAGTACAAGGTCCAGAGGTGTTTAAGATAATCGACATCATCACCATCATTGTTTCTGGGTTTTGAAGCGGAGGAGCATTTGATCAATGGAGAAGAAGATCTTGCAGGGAGATAAAACAGAGGAAGTAAGGCCTTATGGGCATTTGTTATAGGATGCCGACAGCAACTGATTGAGGCATTCATTTGGCTAATTTATCCTTTCATCTAACAAGTATTTATCGAGCAACTACTATACTCCAGCCACTGTGCTGAGCACTCCACAGGAAGATAAAACAAGAATCCTATACTCAAAGAGTCTGTCTTGGGAAGACAGATAGTAAATAAATCCACATGACAAACGAATATGTGATTATAGACTGTGATTAATAGGTGCTATGGAGGAAAATAACTTGGGTTTATAAGAAACAGTAACAAGAGGACACTTTATAATGGGTGGGTTTTGGGGGAGGCCAAGGGTGACACTCCTGAGCAGGGGACTTCGGGGTTGAAACTGGAAGGAAGAGTAGGGGTCAGTAGACCATGAACTGGGGAAGGTGCTGGGGGCTGAGGAACCAGAGGGCGCAGAGCTGCTGGGTCAGGAAGGCAGGACGGGGAGACGCAAGCCCCGCTCTGCTCTCTGCAGGCGCATGCACTCGGTGAGGCTTGACATCTTCTCAGACTTCTGAGTTCAGCTCCTTACCCGCAAAGCACCCACCTCTGTTGCACCAAGGCTCCGTGGACTTGGGCTTCTGTCCCATCCAGACAATAAGCACCTTAAAGAGATGCATAGTCCTTTGCATATGTAGAGGGCCAGACAGAGCACACCCCAACTCGAGACAGATGCAGATTTCTCTCCTGACTTTGAATGTGTAACTGCAAACTGAAAAAAGTGCGACATGGGGGCAGTGCCCATCAGATTGCTGCAGGCCTATTCCTGGTGCCCACTGACTTGGCCTGGCACTGGAGACATTTATCTGCACTGGGTATTGATCTTTGATTGCCAGCACTGCCCAGCACTGCCTTCTGGTCTCCTTCCTGAGACTAATGAGCAGGAAGCAGATGTGTCACAGATAAGGGAGCCAAATAGTGAAAGAAATGTTTCTGCACGTTCTCAACTGTCCATGCAAGAGCAACAGTCACTTTCCAAATTCTCTCTGTAAATCTGGAAACAATCTCTCCCTCTCTCTCCTCAATCTCTCTCTCTCTCTCTCTCTCTCTCTGGATAATGTTTCAGTGGATTATAAAGCCCCCAAATCCTCACAATCTATAGATAGAGGATCAGAGGCTTTCGTGACAGTCTCCTGCAAACTAGGAGAAAGGAGGAGTTGGAACAAGTGGCGGAGGGTGGTGGGTTTGCTCTGCAGGGGGTGTGGGTGGCCCAGGGTGGGGGAAGGCTGCTGCAGGGTCTGGGAACTTCTCAGACCCAAACAGCGTGACACCATAACCTTTAACTTGGGAGTGCAGGTGCACATCTTCACGTCTTCTTTTTTTTTTAATTGCACAAGAAATGCCTGAATATATTCTTGTCTTCAAAGATCTGGATAATCCAGGAATAGTCAGAGTTCAAAGTTAAGTGTGGAATTATCTCCCTTCTGCTCCAGCCCCATCATCCCCATGCCACGCCTGAGGAAGACCACGGTTGCTGCCTTTCTATGTGTTTTCATACTTCCATCTGTGCATGTATGTCATGAATGAAAATGTACATTTCCCAGTTGATATGTCTGGGAGAGTTTACCTCTGAACACATGGAGAGTTACCACATGGTTTGTGATGGCTGCACAGAATCGAGGGAAATACTGCTGTGCTGTGCAGTCCCGGGACCACACGTGGGCAGAGATGAGAGCAGAGGCAGGAACACGGGGCAGGGCTTTGCCATGAGTGACGAGAGTGCGTGTTCTTTATATTTATTTCCATCTATATCAGACTAAGCTGTATTAGAATAACAATAGGTCCATTTTCATCAGTGAGCCAAGAAAAATGCTAAGAGCGTTGCATACACTGTAAACATTTACAACCACCCTGACCAGGTAGGGGCTATCATTGTTCCCATTTTACAGATGGGGAGGTTGAGGCTCATTTCAGGGATTAAGGCACTTGCTGGAGGTCACGCAGCTAGACAGTGATGGAAATGTCCTTTAATCTCAGGCAAGTCTTCCTAATTCCCATGTTCATGGTCCTGACCACTACATCTTACTCCGGCTCTATACTCACATCTAGATCACGGGGGCTATTTTACAATAAAAAGTGGCTTTTCAAAATCCCCAAAGATGACTCCATGCAGGTAAACCATGTCTGCCAGAAGCCCCCAACCCAACTGTCTTATTTCCTTGTGGTCTTGGCCTGGAGTCTTTGCATTCTGCAAACAGGAGCATTCTCACAGCCATCCGTGTGCTCCCCTGTCCCTGGCGACTCTGCAGAGAGATGCCCGGCCAGCCAGCAAGCACTACACAGGCAGTTGTGTCGCTGGGAAAGGCGGTCGGAGATGCGGTGGCGGCGGTCAGCATGCGGATGAGGAGGTAACCCGCCTGCCAAGCGCTGTTATTGGGAGCCGCACTCATTAGAATACTGTAATTGGTTCCCGCAGGGCATTGGAGGTTAGTGACACAGTGGAGACAGGAGAGGAGGGGCTGAGGGGGAGTATGCTGTGTGGATTTTGTTTTCTTTTTTACCTTTTTGCCTTGGGAGGGGCCCTCACCAGCCTGGGTCACGGCGGGGCTGGGCAAGGCCGCCTCAGTGGCGGCCGAGCCCTCTTCCGTGGCTCCCGCTCACCCCCTCACCCGCACTGCTCCCTGTTAGAGCTCCCACCTTTCCTCCTGCCGTCCTCAGGAGCCTGTCCGCCTCAGCCCGCCTCTTCTGCCACACACTGAGCGAACAAACAGGATTCTCCTAAGAACCCAACAGCAAGGGCCATGTTTAACCCAAAGTTATGACCGCAATGGGGAACTGCAGGCACTAGTGAAATGGCAAGTCGCCATCTGGACAGCAGACCTGCTTTTGCCACTCATACGTAAAGCTGGGCATGCCATCGCGGTGCGTGTCCCCGCTTCGTAGGTTAAAGAAAGAAGGGGAGGTCACTCTCCACCCCTCTGGGCTGAATTCTTTCTCTGAACTGCCATAATGTTGGTAGGCCAACATAAAATACGATTTCCTGATACCAAAGTTAGCACTCCCAGGATGCCCTATCCTGCTTTTCTGAAAAAAAATTGGTAGAGGGGATTATGAATTTGATACTCAGAAGTCAGGGAACTTCGGGGGAGCTGGAAGAGTTCTAATTCTTGATCTTGGTGGTGGGGGGAGGGGGGGGCAGCCAAGGCTTCAAGCACAGGAAAATCTACAAGCCACACACTTAAGATTGGTACATGTTGTGTTTCATGTACATCTCAGTTTCAGAAAGTGAAAAAAGAAAAAGTATCTGTTGTCCAAAACACTGGTCCTCGAAATTTTATCTATAGAGCAATATTTTCCTGACGTTCTCTCTATTCACTGACGACGGCCTAACCCCTCTCTTTACCTAACTAAATCCCCTGCTCTATTAGGGGCGAGGCTAAGACTAGCTTCTTACAGAAAATCTGCCTTGATGACCGAACCACACCGATCGATGCTCCGCGAACCCCCAGAGGCAGGTCCAGGATTATAGATCCCGAGGCTTATACAAGACGGGAATCCTTTATGAGATAAAGAATACAAAATTATGACTAAAAAACTAGGTTATAAAAAGGGGACTGGAGATTGCAAACCATTTTATCCTGCGATCTCACGAAGCAGTTTATCAGAAATGTTTATGTAAAACTGCTACTCGTTTCGCCACTCGGCTTCCCCTGTGCACCTGCCACTCTCGTCAGCTGCGGACCAGCCCCGGGGTGCACACGGGTGAGGCCACTGCGAGGGGCTGGCGGGAGCTCAAGCCCCGTCACATCTGAGTAGGTCTGTTTCGGGTCGGCACGTGCAGGGGAGCGTTTCAGTTCAGCCCAGTTTGAGCTGAAATTTCTCTGTGTCGTGCACACATGGCCGGCCACCCCAGGTGGACTGTCAAAGCCTACAGTGCAAAACCACCGTTTCCCATCGCTTTCATGCCCCTTGGAGTGACATGTGAGTGTCTTTGATAGGACCGGCTCTCCAAACTGGTGCAGTCAGTGTTTTTCGGGGAGGGAAAGGGTCTCCCAAAGACAGGTGGTAGTGATCACAGGGGATAAGTCATTAGCTGGATTAAGTGGATTCTTTCCATGCCCCCACTATCCAGGTCCTGAGTATTTGCCCAGCCCTTGACTGAGCCAAACATCTTTTAAAAATTGGTTTGACTAAACATTAACCTCAGGCCCTATGAAAAGTAAGAGATGGTCTGGCTTGGCTCAGACAGGTGAAATCATTTCCCTGGACTGACTTCCAGCATGACATGACGGATTCCGCAGAGCAGAAGGATGGAGTGGAAATAACGGTGTGAGGAAAGAAGGAGGAGAAAGAGGAAGAAAAGAGACAAGGAAGAAAAGAAGGGTTTTTTTATCAAAACAAAAAAGTAAAAGATTAATGGAAAAAGAATACTTAATAAAGCTCTCTTGGGCTCACTGTCTTTTTTTTTTTTTTTTGAGGCTGCTGTATTAAATTAAAGTCATACATAGGTTTCAAAGGAAATCACATTTCTGCAGTCTGGTGAGCCCACCTGACAATGCACGCTAACAGAATTGTAAATGTAAAGGGTAATGCTTGTCAGTGCCTGACAGTTCTAAATGGCCTTTTAGTTCAGTGCGCAGAGCTGTCATAAAAAAACATAAAAATGCATATGCAGACAGCTGAAACTGCTATGCACATCATTACTGCAAATGGTATAAGTGTCCTGAACAAAAGGCCTTCCAGTTTAAGGACATGCATAAGACATTTCTCTGCCTCCAGCTTTAAAACAAAGTGCTGTCAAGAAAACACGGTTCCTGGTGCTGGAACTGAGGTTTCTCTGTCAATCAGCGAGGTGCTACATTTGTACATATTTTTCTGACCCTGCATATGAGAAGAGCATCCTTCACAGATGTGTATTTAACTTCTGGCAGACACATCTGTTTCTTCTGCATTTTCATTGTTATTTCTTTATCATTGTTCTAACAGACTGCTGCAGAGCGCTGTTTCAATGTGTGCTTATTCATCCTACCCTATCTTTACTTTTTCCCCTCCCGTTTCCTCTATCTCCTTCTTCTGTCAAGCATTTCTTTTTTTTTTTTCTTTTTCTTTTTCTTTGTCATTCAGGAAGGCCAGAGGAGTCCGAGCTTGGGCCTGTGGTGACGGAACTGGGGGAGAGGTTTCTCTCCCCTCCTGGAAGCAGTGGCATTGTCTGTCCTTGCAGACCGAAAGCTGCCTGAGGGCAGAGGCAATTTTCCTCCCGAGATCTCTCTGAAACCCTGTTCCACATCAGAGTCACAGGTAGAACTTTGTGAAATGCTCATTTCCTGCAATCTCCCAAATGATCCTCTGAATGGGAATCTCTGGGGCATTTGTGCTTTTAACAAACATCCCGGGGCTACCGAGTGTTCATTCATTCACGCTTGTGTCAGACCCAAGCTGATGGGGTACCCACCCTGTGGCAGTCGCTGTTCTAAGCCCTGGGGACATAACCGTGAACAAAAAGGCGAACACCCCTGCCTCAAACAGGCTGCATTCTATTTAGTGAGACAGGCCAATAATGTATAAACACATGTGTAACTCTGCAAACATGTTTGGTGCAGAGAGGGACGAACATCTGAACAGCAGGAAGCAGGCCCATGGAGCAGACGCTGGTGTGGCCGGGAGTGGAGAGCTGACGCGTGGGCGCTGCGAGGTTCTTTGTGAGGAGCCGACACCATCTGAGACCCGAGTGATGAGGACTCAGCCCTGAGCCGATCAAGGGGGGAACAGCACCTCGTTGTATCCTCTCAACAGAATGGAAATCATTATCATGAACTTGAAATCGAGGAAGTGGATGCTTAGAGGAATTAATGACTTGCCCCCAGTTACACAGCTTGACCGTGGCCGAACTGAGCTCCACAGCCCTCCCTGTTCCTAGTCAACTCCAGCCCTTAAGTCCATTTTCTCACCTGTCCAAATCCTGCCCAGACACCGGGGTCAGCCTGAAGTACAGACTTGGCTCCCATCCCCTGAGGTGCATCCGTCAGGGCATCCTGCCAATGTCTACTCATGCAGTATAGATGGAGGACATACTCCAATACAGACCTGTATGGGATATGAGGACAATTTCCCTTAAAAATCCCTATTTAAATGCCACTATTTCTGAATTCTTCACATTTGGACCACAAGACCCAATTTCCCATCAGGTTGCATATGTGAAAGAGGTTTCACAAGGTTCTCAGCTTTCTGGGCCAGCGGCCACGTGGCAAAACCACACTGTGTCTGGTCTGTTCCTACGGACATTCTTCCATCCCTTTCTAGAATTCTCAAGTCTGGACTCGGAGTTTTAAAACTTCCAGTTGAATTTCAAAGATAATGACCCTAATTATGATTTCCCCCCAGTGACCAATGACTACCTAGGCTCATGTTATTGGAGGTAAACTGAGCACTTAAACCAACTGGCTGGAAGTGAGGGCCCTGGGCCGGAGACCGACACACTGTGACAGCAACAACCTCGAAGCCCTGGCTCACTCACCTTCGAAACGGTGATGGTAAGATTTATGTGAGAGAGCTGTTGTGAGGATGAAATGAGATGAAGCACGCAGGAGACCGAATGCAATGCGGCCTGCGGCAGGCGCAGTAAATGCTGCTATCAGACGTGACCGTCAGCACTGTAACTTTCCCTGACGCTGTTAGGGTAAGACGCGGCCATGTGACAAACCGGACCAATCAGCACAGCTCTGATCATCTATCATTTCAGTTTCCCTTCCTGGAAAGACACAGAAAGTACAACGCCCCCCAACAGCTGACGTGCTCAGTTACCTGCCGGAGCCCTCTCTCAGGAAGGCATCGATTTTTAAACTCTTACTTTCCCTGCTGTACTTTCTTCTTGCAGAAAGAACTAGGGTCTTCCAGCTACTATAAAAAATAATGCTCTCCTGCTCCATCTCCTGGGGTTTCGCTCTTGCTAAGAGCAATTGCTTTTTACTGAATGTACAATTTCATTGCCATGGAAAACAGATTGTGATTAATGAGACCCTGTGACCAAGGTTACTTGGGACAGGCTCGCGCTGGTGAGCACGATGTCCTCCCTTACTTTTCACGGTGCCAGAGGCGGCTGCAGCCGGAACGGCAGGGACAACCCCATCAGGAGCTTTTGGAGGGGATGTGGTTAATAAAAGGAATTACTTTGTTGTGTGGAATTGTAAACATATTTAGAAATGAAGTAGCCTGAAAGGTTTAATGTGATAGAATATATCGTATATATAATTGTTAATTACAGAAAGGGAAACATTAACAAGATAAATAGGAATTTATCAAATTTACCATACCGGTGGGATGGGTTCTTGTGAGAAATTTGCACAATTATAACGATGTGGAAAATGTTTAAATTATATATATTTATATTAAACTTTTAGAGTCAAAAGGGATATCAGAAGTCATCGGTATAATTCTCTTTGCAGGGAGAAACCCACCCCATGATATATCCACAGCTCGTCTGAATTAATTACCTCCCATGATGGGAGACTCAGTATTTTTGGAGGCAACTCTATTAGAAACATTCCACACTTCAATACAAAATCTAAATCTGCCTCTTTGCAACTTATACCTTGACCTTTCCAGGACCATGAAGAACACAACAGTCCCATTTTTTCATAAAATGTTAGAATTAAAAAGAGGCTTCGAGATCTCATTACCGAGGCTTCTCGTTGTGCAGTTCAACTGATGGTGCCTTTGTGCACAGCCTTCCCTCCCAAGTATGGGACGTTACTGTCCTTCTCGTCATGTGCACTGAGCTTGGGGTGGCTGGAATTCTAGGTACACAGGGGACAGTTAGAGTTCCAAGCTGGAGCTCAGGGGAGAAGTCTGGGACAGAGCAATAGAATTAAAAGTTGCTGGTAAGTTTTCTTGGCAGCTGAACTCATGGAAATGAGGGGGGTTGTCCAAGGAGAGAAGATGAGAAAGCGAGGGGGAAGGATACAGTCCTGCGCGATGCTCCCGCTTCTTTATGCTCATGAAAGTCAGGCTTGTTACCCGCGTTAACAATGTGAACCAGAGCTAAGACCCCACGTGGCCCAGCTGGTTCTGTGTGGTACCCAGAGATTCAACATTAACTCCAAAATTCTTGAGAAATCATGTACAATTCTCACTGTAAGTTTCCTTAAGGGCAGTAATGTATAAAATACTTCTCTTAAGTTTTGTACAGTTAATTTTTTCCTTTTCGAAACATCTGACTGGGGACCGCTGCTAAAATCTGTCCTCTATCCAACATCTCACACTTTTTCCCACTCTACAGTTCCTTCTCACCATGACGCTGCTTTCTCCCCCTGCGTCCTTCCTCTTTTCCCAAAGTCACGCTGCCACCCTTCAGCTGCAAGTGCCCACTGAGAGTTCCGCTCCGGGCCATACCTGGCGACCTGAGGGTGGAGGGATGGGCTGACAGCTGCACCATGTGTGTCTCTTCCCCGCCTCCACACAGAGGAATGTGCGGGAAATCCCATCTCCTGTGCTTCCCCCAGACTTGGGTTTCTTCTTTATTTTTTTCATTTATTTTCTTATTTAGAATCTTATGAGGAATTTCTGATACATCAGAAATTGTATCTGAACATTGTATCAGTAGTCCCCTCAGGTTTTCCTTCATCTGAAAATTTGCTACATACACATTTATGTGGGCACTTGCTAAAACTTCCGGTGCAATTGCATCCATGATAGAGTCAAGTGGCAGTAGTGGAGACCTCGCAGGGGTGGCCAACCTTTTGGCATCTATGAGCCACAATGGAAGAAGAGTTGTCTTGGGCCACACATTAAACATACAAACACTAATGAAAACTGATGAGCAAATAAGTAAGGTTTTAAGTAAATTTACGATTTTGTGCTGGGCCACATTCCTAGCCATCCTGGGCTCCATGTGTCCCTTGGGCCACAGGTTGGACACCCCTGCTAGGTGGACCAAGACAATTTTCACTTGAATGGTATTGCAGTGGACTAGGTGACATGTTGAGCTTCCCCATTGGTGCAGATGCAGGGACTTGTCCAAAGTCTATCCCAAATGGAATTCAATTTCACAGCCATTGATTCATTTAAGACCACTAATGACTCAACAAGTTCAAAGTGTATCACAATCACTACTTGGTATGCAGTCCACCCGATTTTCCAAAACGCAGTTCTGACAAAAGCTTTACTGAAATTCAGATCAGCTTGATTTATGTCCCATGATCTCTCAAGGTGGTAATTTTTTTAAAGGAAATTGGTTAGTCTTGTCTGCTTCGTTTTTAGTGAACAAACATTTGCTCTTACAATTTGCTATGTTCTTTGCTCAGGCTCCAAAGCTTTTCTAGTCAACAGCCTGTCCTAGGGTTTTGGTCAAGTGTAGTTAAAATTAAGTTCTTGTCTGTTGTTCCCAGCATTTGCTATTTAAAAAAAAACCATTAAAATGTTTATTTGCTTCTAGCGTTCTGGCATGGATCTTGTTCCTGAAACAGTCTCAAAGATTACAAACAGCTTTGGGTAACAGCACAGTATGAGATCCATGTCCACACCCACACCCACGTTGTCATCCTCCCCCTCCTCCCTTCCCCAGCAGTCGGGGAGAAGGAGATTTCTCACTCAAGGAACTCCAGCTCATTCGTCATTTTCCTTTTCACCTGCTGAATGGGGGTAGTTCCTCCCTCTTCCTTTTCAATGGCCTAGATGTGAACCTGAAGACAGGTCCTCTTGTTCATGGAGGAGTGTGGTACCAAACAGACTCCACCACAGAGACCCTCCCCCCGCCCACCACTGCATCCAGCTGAATAATGCGACGTGTGAGATGCAGAGACCAGGACTTCTGTACACAGCCCCGCATTCTAATCTCATCTGCGCTGTCAATGTTGTGTCCTGACCGTTGGGCAAGTATGGAACCATTTTTTCATGCTGTTAATCTAAACATCAGAGCATATACTAACTTCCCCACTGAATTCATAGGGTGGCTGTGAATGCTACAGGAAAATGCTAAGGAAAAAAATGGAAAGTGCTTCCTTGGCATATAAGGTTAAAATAATTCATTCGGAGTTCAGGCTTTCCCCATTCTCTGCCTTGACTTCGCAGATGCCGCATTCATGTTGCCCACCCAGGTGCCTCCAACCTCAATCTGCTCCCACCCTCTCGGTCCCCAGGACTTTCCCAATGACCGGTCCCTTGTCCCAACACACTGGCCTGTGCTTTCTCCACCAGATGATCCCTGATTGGGGAAACAGTGTTTAAAAATGGGTCATAATGTGCTCCCTCTCCGGGCAACAAACATCAATCCCTGGACCACCGTGGCAGTTACGTCCCTGAAAACACCAGGGTTGACAAAGCCATGCTCAGCAATGTCCAGGTCTTCTCCCCAAGAGGAAAGAGATTGGGGGAAAGTGGTATTACAAATCAATGTTTTAATATGTATTTTTGAAATACAAAGAGGAAATGATTTTAGGGGGCACTTATGTCCAGATCCCATTCATCCACGTTGAAAACCTTCTCCCAGTGTTTAGGAAGGACTGCTGTCACCCTCAGAGGTGGCTTCTTCCTCCAATTTTCTATTACATAAAGTCTAGATTTTCTAAAATTAGGGCCACAAATGGAAAGCCTTTCTGTTGTATCTAGCCCCAGGGTTTTTTCCTCCCTAAAATGGTATTTTAAAATCACTACATTTGAATGCCTTTAGACAAGGCATGTTCTTTCCTAATTGCCACAGTCCACACCACTCCCTGTTGTTCACCCCTGCCTACATCTGTGTATTAGCATAAAGACCACAAGGCTGGGAATCAGAAACCATAGGTGCTGCTTCAACTAAGACGTACACTGGAAATAAAGTGTTATTCCATCTCTTCACGTGCTAGCATGATGGTCTTTGTCTCATCACTTCTCTCTAGACCTCAGTTTCCCCTTCTGAATAATGGAAGTACCACCATCTTCTGTCCAAGATTGATGAGAGGGTCACATAGAACAATGTATGTTGTGGGATTCATATATTTTAAGCTATACTTATTATCAGTGTATATAGTATTTTTAAGTAGCAGCTCCCGTCCAGCACAAGACACCTCTCTCCCCCTACACACACTCATTCCGATACCCTGCATCCTATCACCATCTGCCAACCAAATCCTGTAAGTTGAAGAAACACAGGAGAAGATGACAAAGGGTCATTTACCTTGGTAGTTAATGTCCTATACGGATTCTGTTTATTCAGGACTGTCGACAATTTTTCAGTCTAAAAATTGCTCCGCACAGTTGCTTAATGGCCCTTTTATCTTCTCTTTAATCACATCTAGGACTTCTCACCATTCCCCCATTAAAGTCCCCATTTGTCTCTTTGATCATCCCCCTGATCCTTATTTGCATGCAAAACTGTACATGGCACATACTATATTTCTGGGCTAGCTGATAGCAACTGAGGCCAAATGTACCAAACAGCCCAGCAAAAGGTAGAAAAATGATATTACCCTCATCACATGAAACATGCATGCTTGTATGTGTTTTAGCATGAAATGTATACATGTAGACTGGCACAGAATAAAAATGGCACGTTCGTTGCTATGTTGGCGATGCTTTCATTGCAGTAGTTGCTCCCAGTCTGGGCTAAGGAGCTTTAAAGAATTCATACACATACTTGAACTCTACCACAGAGATTCTGATGTCATTGGTCAGAGTAATATCTAGAGAAAAGGTACTGCTTCATCTCAGACAGCTCCTCTTCCCCCAGGTTAATCTAGTGAGTAACCCGTATTGGGGACTCTGCAATAGGAGCCAGTCTTAGAACTAGTCTTGTCTTATATGCAACTGAGTCTGTCTGTGTGTCGCTCCATAAAAATTCTTCCCTTGTTTAAAATACAGAAGTCTTCCCTGAGATCACAAGTATTAACAATCTACTCCTCTAAAAATGCTGTGCCCAGGAAATAGAGAAATACAACTTAGAGAAATACAACTCTACTGAGTAAAGACAGACATCCAAAGTGACACTAATGGTGAACAATGAGAAACTACTCAAATGCTCATCAACAGAGAATCAGTTTTTTTTTTCTGGATTTGAGATTTTTTAAAAAATTTATTTATTTTTAGAGAGGGAAGGGAGGGAGAGAGAGAGAGAGAGAGAAACATCAATGTGCGGTAGCTGGGGGCCATGGCCTGCAACCCAGGCATGTACCCTGGCTGGGAATTGAACCTGGGACACTTTGGTTCCCAGCCCATGCTCAATCCACTGAGCAACGCCAGCCAGGGCTTGAGAATCAGTTTTAAAATATACATAAATAAGGCACAGCCAATACAATGAAACATTATAAAGCCCTTAAAAAGAATGGCCAAAGTCTGAAAGTCTACCCTGACAGAAAAAATACCCAGAATAAAATGTCAAATGCAAAAAAAGAGGCAAGTTGCAGATTGAAACATTTGTCAGATACATTTGTGCACCAGCTTCTCACCCTCAGATGAGACGACTCACACACATTATAGAGTCTGAATAAGCGGTCCTTGAGCTCACAACAAATTCTACACGAGCAAACATCAAACGATTTAATGTCCACTCTCAGCAGCAGGACGGAATGTGGGAAGGAGAGACTTCTTCTTTTCGCTTTATATTCCTCTTTTATTACTGAAATGTTTATAAACAGAATATATTATGTTTATAATTTTTAAAAGAGAGGGAGAATATTTGCCAGTGACACCCACTCCTCTCACACACCACTGCCTTCCAACTCGGATGTTAATCTGGCCGTTCGAATAAAAATGATGGACGCCGTACTGGCTGAACTTCCCTGCAGATCAAAAACACCCGCATCTTTTCCATTCGGCATTCCATCAGAGCGCAGCAGAGCCAAGTCCTGTGTGTGGGAAAGTGTGTCTCCGTGTGCGCGGATCCCGCTGTAGTTACAACAGCCCCTCCCTTTGGTAACAATTTAACACCCACATGCATCCTCAGGAAGGTCAAAAGGGAAAGGCAAGAATAAAAAAACATGTTTCAGAAATGTTAACCAGCTCCCATTTCCAAAATTATTTTTCCCCCCACCCTGCAAAAACGACATCATGCAGGCCGCTGCGGGCGTCTGGTGGCTTTAATAAAACGAGTGGTGATAGCGTCCACAGAAAGCGCGGGGAGCTGGCAGCAGGCTCCTCGTCGGAAATGAGGCGCTGTGCTGGAAATGACATTGGCTCTTTACAACATAAATTTAAAAGTCATCGTGCTTAATTCTGTATCCTTTTCATAATTCATGCAGGAGGCCTTGTGGCCGTTTTGAAACGTTAGAGTCCTGGGGAAAGAAAGAAAATCACGGGGTTTCCACGTTGATGGAGAATCAGCACCTTCTCAGATGGTTGTAAAAACCCAAATCCCATTCACAAAAGAGAAAGTCGGTAATATCCTGGAATCTTGTATTTGAAACTTCCACTTGAAGCTTCGGGAGACTTAAGTGGCAAAGCGCACGTTCTAACCGGCAACATGTTTTAAGGTGTTTCAGGGGAAGGGAACAGCTCGGGGGACCCATGGCCTTGAGGAAGTATTTCCGTGGGCGCCGCTGCTGTGGTGCAATGCGTCTTGTCAGCCTGTTCTGATCCATCTCTCTCCCTCTGAGAGACCGAACAGTACATTACAACATACACACGTGGTCAAACTTACGTGATTTCGACAGCATTACCCTCAAGTCTTTGTGTATCCTAAGCTTGTTTCTAAAATGTTCTGTGTCACAGTATTATCACCCCTAAAACATCAATAAAAATACCTCCCAACCTGATAGAGCTGTTATGGGAATAAATGTGAGGACATGCAAGAAGGCATGGTTAAAAGCTAACAGAGGCAGTAAGGTGCAAAATAGAAGCGGCACTATCTAAAAATGAACTCTGTCAGGTGACTTCATCTGTGAAGTGGAATGACGAAATAATAATTAAATCCACAAATATTTAGTTCCCGCAAATACCAGGCACTGCCTTGGCCGCTGGGAAGGATAACTACCCTATTCTGCCTGCTCATAGGAATATCATAGCATCAACACAGCAACACCTATAGAATATTATGCAAACCATGAAGTGCCACACCCTCATCCAACTCACCCTTTTTTCAGTTGTTTAATTTTATTGAGCTTCTGCTATGTTAGAAACATGGAGTCAGAAAAATTGTGCCTCTGGGATTTCAACATCGACTGGGGTTGCTGAATATACTGATAGAGTTACAAGTGTCTTTAAAACGTAAATGACACAATATTACAAGAGAGTGACAATCCAGTTTCCCGAGTGACTCTGGAGAACTGTGGCTGAGGAAAGATTCCTACAGGAGATTAGTCAGGGGTGACCTGATATTGCTACAAAGCTGCTAGGAAGCCCACCAGCACTGCACCCATCAATAGCTGTTTACTGAGCACTTACTATGTGACGGACTCTGTCCTATGTACTGTCATGGGATATGTTCTCCAAGGAAACACACATCTTCTCACCCACATTGAATTTAAACCATCATATATTCCCCCTGGTGCTTCCAAGCTCAGGATTTTTGTCTGGATGTACAAGACACGGCTCCTCTAGGTGGGCTAGACCCAGCGGTGTGCAAATAAACCAGCTCTGAGGGGGCAGGAGGGGAAAGGAAGGAAGAAGCCCTGAGTTGCCACACTTGCCAATTTCAATGGTGTAAATATTCCCACTGTAGGTGAGTTCAAGCTGCCAATGGTTTGACAACAGGCTCAAAAAATTCCCAGATACTTAATCATTGGTTTTCATAAGCCGCCGTGAGCCAGCTCTGGCACACTACCGGAGACCAAAGTGTTTCTCTTTTCGACTTAGCCAAAAAATGACAACATTTTCAGTGCACACCAAATGCCCCTTCATTTCAGGCTAAATGTTTCTGTAGACGTCTATAAAGTCCTTCCAGGTACCTCCAAAAGTCCACAGGACAATAGCCTGGGTGATTCCAGACTGGCCCTCATCCTGCAATCAGAGATACTCAGCTCAGTGAAAGGGTGTTTCCTTCAAGATGCTGAAATGCCATCCTGTGAAACCAAAGTCTTAGGACTCAAACACAAAACAAGAACAAACAAAAAATCTGCACATGACTCTTTCAACCTTACGGCATGATTTCTAGGCAGAAAATAATAATAATAAAATTAAAACCCTCAAGTGGCTAGGAAATAATTAATGTCACAGTTGGAAAGAAGAGAAACAAACAAGGTCAAAGGGGGGAGGTTGGGGACCTGTCCCTAAGCCCTTCCGGCTCTCGCAGCACCCAGCACATGCGAGTTCAAGGGAACGAACTTTCCAAATGAGTGCTGGGTGGGACCCAGAAGTCCTTACCCAAATAGAAAGCTATTTGCTATTCCACAAAGGACTCCAGGCGAAAGTGCATGCCACATTAAACTTTGCTTAACACCAAGGACAACTGCCAAGTGTGTGTGGAGGAGCTACGCAGGCAAGACGTTGCCCTTGAAACGTATGAAATACATGGTCCACCCCCGGGGTAGCTTACAGTCTGGGGGGATGGAGCTTATGTATACTCACTTGCACAAGGGTGGCATGAGAGAGCAGAATTAGCATGTTGCAAAGGGGTGGTTTTCAAGTGATACATTGAGGGAAGCCGAGTGAACTCCAAACCCCTCGAGGCTGTTTTTCATGGGCCTGCCTCCACCCTGTCCCAATCTCTTCCTTCCATCTCCACTATAGTTACAATCAACGACCCTCAGTTCTTCCAGGAAGGCCCTGTTCCCCTCTCTATGGGCCTTCACATGTTTTGTTCCTTCTTCCTGGAACAGGCAGGCCCAGCCGAACACCATTCCTCCTTCCCCAGGGCTGTCTGGGAGCCATACTTTGGATCTCAGCCTAGACACTGTTTTGTCGTTTTGTTTTGTTTCTTCCAAAGAAGCCTTTCCTGACCAGGAGATTGGTCTGGGATGGCCTGATGTTGCTATGACAGTGCATAGGAGACACACACATTTGGTGTTCTCCCTTGGACTTCGAGGTTCTGTGTGAGTTCCACTCCCCCGGCCTGCCTTGCACACCCAATTATAACTTCCTGTTTACATGCCTGTCCTCACTGTTGTCCTGCAAGTTCTGCAATAGCTAATTTGTGTCATCTGTGGGGATAGATATTATATGTGCATTGTTTCATCTGAGGCGGTCTTTTAACTATTCTTGTTTTGCAGAAGAAGAAACTGAGGTTCGAAGATAGTAAGTAACTCTTCTATGGCAACACTTCTACTGTGTCAGTGAAAATTCTTGGTTGCAGCCCTGGCTGGGTGTCTCAGTTAGCTGGAGTGTCATCCTGTGTACCCAAAGGTCACAAGTTTACTTCCCGGTCACAGCAAATACCTAGGTTGCAGGTTCAATCCCCAGTTGGGGTGCATATGGGAAGCAACTGATTGATGTTTCTCACATTGATGTTCTCTCTTCCTCTCTCTTTCTCTCTCTAAAAAAATAAAAATATATACCCTCAGATGAGGATTAAAAAATTCTTGGTTGCAGAAAACAGAAGCCACTAGAGCTAGCTCAAGCGGGAATGGTTTATGAGAAGATATTAGGTGGCTTACAGAAATGCCTAGAGTGCCAGAGACCTGGGCTGGGGTTGCCCTCGCAGGCACAGACACAGCCAGAAGAAAGGCGAACTCACACCACTGCTCCCCTGCCCACAGCTGTCATCTCCCACTGCTCAAGGCCACCTCCGAGTCCCCTGTGGATGCTCTAACTGTGCGAGAGTCTGGGCAATGCCGTTTTTAGCTTCCCAAGCTCCAGTAGGAATGTCAAACCAGTGAGGCACTGGAATTGGCACTGAGGCACTGTCTTGCAGGAACAGTTACTCGCTTCACCCAGAGCATGAGAGAGCCCAAATTCAATCCCCAGCCTCAAAGCCCGGGGACTGAACTGCTACCTCACCCCACACTGGTACATATCTGCAGGGGACACGGTACCTCCCAGTCTTCTCCGGCCCACAATTCTAGGGATATTCAGTTCTTCCAGGTTTATTAGCAGAATAACACCTAAGCTTTGGGTCTTTGGATTTCTCAGAGCCCTTCTGTCTGCCCTGAGGATAATATAAAACCTCTACTGAACAATACAAGGACAAGAGGAAGGAGCCAGAAATGACTTTGAGGGAGTATAGAAAAAATGGTTAGAACGACTGAATGAAAGTCAGTGACAGTGGCCACCATCCCCAGCTTAGGCAGCTGACATGTGTGAGCTGATTCTCAGCAGCCCTGCAAGGGGAACAGTGTGAACCCCACTTCATAAAGGGCGGTGCCTTGGCTTTAAGGTAAAAACCTTTGTTCCATGTCATACAATCAGTAAGTGGCAGAGACAGGCCTGGAAGGCAGGTAGGTGTCTCTGTCGCCAAGACTGTGCTTTCCTAGGAATTGATAATGACAAAGAGCACAGACTCTAGCGCCAGACTGAAGGATTCAAAGCCCAGCTTCTTAGCTGTAGGGCCTTGGTTAACTCATTTCAGCTCACTGGGCCTCCGTTGCCTCCGCTGATAAAGAGAGACATTGCGTCTATCTGATGGGGTTATCGACACAATCAAATGGGACAATCTTATGCAAAGCATTTGGCCTATAATCAGGGCTACATAAGGTGTTAGCCGCTGGCATTATTTTTATTGTTGCTATGCTATTGTTATTACTATCATTGCCCATGCTGCTGCCTCTGTGAACTGGCCACCCTGGGAGGGCCAGTTTTACACCGAAGGAGAATGGTGGAGATGTGCATTTGGCATCTGCATGGCAAGCTGCTGGGGCCTTGGGATCCTCCCTGCTCCCTCTTCCCAGAGTGCAGAGTTCCTGCAAGGGAGCGGAGGATGGCGAGGCTGCACACAGAGGCAGGGCCGCACGGTGCCACGAGCTTTGAATTCCCCGGGGGACGGGCTGGACTGGGCCCTGGCAGAGACCTGCCTTGGGGGTGGCAGTCCCGGAACGATTCCCAGCCGCTGTGCTTCACGTCCTCGCCCCAGCACAAAAGGGAAGGATGAGTGACACCTCAAACAACTTTGGAGAGTCGAACAACAATTTTCAGCTTCAAACAGGCCACACATAAAAGTTGAAGGCTTTTGCTACGAACCCAGCCACTGGGAAATCACTGCCTGGCTGACATTAATTCCCCAGTTCCTGTGAAGCTGCTACTGAAAATGCAACTATTTCATTCCAAGTCCTTTAACATTTCCATCTAGGGCATGGGCAATGTGGAGCAAATCCAGGTCAGCTCCTGCTTTCATCCCCAAACTGACTACTGGCGGTAACTCCACAGGGAATTAAGGCCCGGTGGGGAGGGGAGGGGCCATTTGAAATTATTTAGATTCTACTAGAATTTGCTCTCTCCGTTGGCATCAATATACAGTGGTTCACCATTACTGCTGTTGGTACTGGGTTCTGTAATCTGCAATCCCACATTGTGTTTTTTACAGTATTTTGGAATCTACAAAGCTAAATCTATGTATGTCGTCTTCTTTGATTTCATTAGATTTGGAAGGACCGGACAAGTTTAGGGTCAGAATGGCAAGATTAGGAACAGGAGGAAGCTCTGAGATCATTCCAGTAGCTCTGTTTTAGGGTGAGCCGTACCTGGAGAAGGTGTTGATCATGACCTCGGTGCCCAGCAATGTCACAAACTGGAATAGCTTCCAGGTCACCAGACTTCTAGATTTAAAAATTGAATACGTTCCTGAGTGTCAGTGATGGGGGTGGTATGTGGCACTGGGGACTGGGGTAAATGTCAAACCCTGATTTCGGAGGAGAGGTCGGTCTAGGGGGAAAAAGTTCAGCCACTTGGGTGACCGCAGCAGCTGAGGACGGAGGAGGTGCAGCTCCGTGCGGACTGAGAGAGAACCGTCCCTGCTCAGGGTCTCAAACTGAGAAACTCAGAAATGTTCGGGGGACACGTAGTTGAGCAATTTGGATAAACATGGCTGAGGCCCATTGTTTTTCAAGAAACCACACAAGTAGAAAAATACAAGCTAAGATTGAGCGCGGGCTGGGAACCAAAGTGTCCCAGGTTCGATTCCCAGCCAGGGTACATTCCTGGGTTGCAGGCCAGAACCCCCAGCAACCGCACATTGATGTCTGTCTGTCTGTCTCTCTCTCTCTCTCTCTCTCTCTCTCTCTCTCCCTCCCTTCCCCCTCTAAAAATAAATAAATAAAATCTTTAAAAAAAAAAAAAAAGAAAAAGAAAAATACAAGCTAAAAGTAGAATTCACCCTTCGGTGCCACTGCTCAGAGGTAAAACAATGTAGAGATCCTGTTTCACACGCTTCCCAACATCTCCCTGTAGTGACTGACGCTGCATGACTCCAAGTCTGGATACAGCTGTGCGCACACATGTTCACACGTGCAAATACTCTACATGCTGACCTGTAAGCTCAACTTCTATTTTACAGTGTGATATAGACACGGGTTAACATCAGTAAAAACAGGATTACCACATTGCTTTTAGAAGCTGAATACTAACTATTTCACTGCATGGATGTGCCATACTTAACCAGGAGCCTTTTGGTGGTCACTTAGGTGGTTTGTAACTTTCTGCCATTATAAGCAATGATGTGATGTAAGTCCAAATGTAGGTGTCTCACACACTTAGGTAAACGCCTCTTGGGACAAATCCCTAAAATCAGGATTGCTCTGGATGATGCACATCGTGGAGTTGACACAAACTGCCTGAGGGCTTACCTTTCAAATTTTAGGTCCTAGACACCCACATATGGGTGCCGCCCCCCTCCTTTAAGCTCATTGTGAACCCCCTGGTCTTTCTTACAGAGTGTAGGGAGTGTATGGGGGCAGGAAACAGGCTTACCCCGTGCCTGGCTCTGCGAGGTTCGTCGTATACATTACATTGTTTGTGTAGGCCACATGCCATTCGTGAGAAATGGCTATCATTCTGTCCACTATATTATACATGAGAACTAGGAAGCTCAAAAGCTGGGTAAAGTTCTCAAAGAAAGAGACATTCAGCATGGAAACGTGGGTACATATGGGGTCACACAATGCCTGGGCACCTGGAGGATGAGTAGCAAAAGTGGGATGAAGGAGACAAGCTTTATCTGCTTTGCCTGGCTCCGCCCTCAGCGGTTCCTTTGTCTTCCTCCTGCAAACACTGTTAGGAACCAGTGCTGAGGGTGGGGGCTCTGCCCACGCCCCTCTACAAACTCCGGCCCCTGCCTGGGGCTCCTGAGATTGGCCTGTGTCCTCTCCACGGGGCTGCCTGTTTCATGAGTTTAGGTCTGAGAAACAAGTTAGTTTCCTGCTTCTCCCAAGATCTTAACATTGGAAAGATCAGCCAGAAGCCATGAGGGGAAGGCAGCCAAGGTGTATGTTTGCTGGAAATAAAACTGATAGGCCCTCCGAGGCCAGGGCGAATGGACTTGGGGGCTTTTCCTCACCATCTGTTTCAGCCTCCAACGTGTCTTGATAGATGGTTTTCACTTATTACCCATTACTCACCTCATCTCTCTCCCTGCGCTCTGTTCCTTGAAATATGGTTCTCTCATTTGAATAGCAATGACTAAGTGTATTGGAACTTACTTAAATACGTTCTAAAAGCATTAAATTGGGAACACACAATTCAGCAATGTACCAATTGCCAAACTCTAGTAAAAGTTGAAGTGATTAAAACAATTTAATGCATGAAACACGCATTCAGGAAGGCAGAGAGAGAGAGAGAGAGTAAGATTTTCCAGTGCAATGTCAGCCTGGTGGTTGATATTTCGGAAGAAGTAGGTGGAGGCCACTGCCAAGAGAAAGTGAAATAATTGATGAAGACCCAAAGGAAAATGCCCTTGATCTTGAAGTTATTACTTCATTTTATGAAATACTTTAAAAGTCAATGACAGACTATAAAGTCAGAAAGTCAATTGTTTTTCTTTCACCTTGGATACAATTCTAATATGTGCATATAAACATGCCAGAGAGTCTTCTAGGGGCAAAAAATATATATAACTTGGGGTCTGGGTCATGTTTTCAAATAAGATTATTATTCCCATTATGAAGTGGACACTCAGGTATTTGGCCCAAGACTTTTATCCACACCCAAGTGACTGGGTGATCTATAACTTGCTATCCACATTCTCACAGCTCTTTAGTAAATTTTAAAGCCTCGAGCTAGGCTTGACATTTACTCTTAGCAGGAAAAGGAAGATACACACACACACACACACGACACGCAAACACGCACTTAGCAAAATCATGTCACAGAATAACCACCATCTCAAAGTGTGTTTGCCCTGGAACCAGATGCTAGTTCTCCCTCCCTCCCTTCCTCCCTCCCTCCCTCCCTCCCTTCCCCCTCCTTCCCTCCCTCCGTTCCTTCCCACCTACCTTCCTCCCCCTTTCTTGTCTTTCTCCCTCCCTCCCTTCTCACCTACCTTCCTCCCTCTTTCTTTTCTTTCTCCCTCCCTCCATCACTTCCTTCCTTTCTTTTTTGCTCTCCAGGTTCTCTCCCTCCCCTTTCCTTCTCTCTCTCCTCTCTCTCCCTTTCGATTTCCATAGTCAGGGAGATAAACAACTGACTTAACCTTGCCTTGTTCCAAATGACTTGATCCTCTTTTGCTTGGAAATCGTGCTAAACACGATCGTGCTTAGGAGAAAATGTTTCTTGTGAGAACACTGATCCAATACTTCCTGCTTCTGTGACCGCAACCAAGGAGCCTCACGTACAAGAATAAAACTAGAGTTTGTGCATTTCTCCAGACAGAAAAATTCTTTTGTTCACTCAGCAATAAATAGCATATATTTAGGTTCTCTGATGACGGGCCTTGTAGTTCATGCTGGGGCTATAGCAGTGAACAAAAGCACGATGATTCCTGGTTTCACTGAGCTTAGAGTCCAGTTGTTCAATACTTAGCTTGAAAAACAACAGTGTGGATATGATCTAGTACCATCCCAGGCATTTATTTCTCCATGCATGTAACCATGGGGCCTATGGGACTTAGAACCATCTTTAACTTTAAGAGGTGGGACCTGATTAACCAAAATAATTAATATAATTTCACCCCTATAGCTATAGTTATTATATCAGGAATAGACATGTGAACTGTGTTGTTCCAATCTGACTGAAGACTCTGTTAAAGATTGAGGAAGAAAAACTAACTTCTCTCTCTCTGTGTCTCTGTGTGTGTCTCTCTTTCTCTTCAATGCCCTCCTCCCCACCCCTGTTGGGTTGGACATGAATGAGGAAACAACCAACTTGTGGCCATGAAGCAGGCCAGCCATACAGGGAACATGGGAAACAAAACAGAGAACAGAAAGAAATCAGGTCCTGGATAACATGAGTAAGCTACTGGATCAAACCCTACCTGAAGCTTCTCTACTTTCAACTACTTCCTTTATCTATATACCAGTGTTAGTTGGATTTTCTACTACATAGTGACAAAAGAATACCAGTATACAAATGCTCCCTCTAACTGAAACTGGACACATTACATTTCAACTCTATTTGAATGAAGCCATTTTTGGTGAGAATTATTATATATGACATACTTCAGTACCTTAAGAATTACCAAATGGAGGATGTGATGGTGATATTACAATCCTAAGTACCTCCTCTGTGTGCCATAATGCTCTGACACCATTACAAACTAGTAACGTGGGCTAGATTGTTGCCCACATGCTAAATACTCCTGAATATTGTCATTTTTTTAAAAGGTGCTTTCTGTAGTTTTTCAGTCATAATCCTAGCTTTGAGCTTCTGCTGTGTGAATATCACTGTGCTAGCCTTGAGTAGCTATTCCTTCCAAGCCATTTTCTGTTTATAAATCTGTCATGGGCTAGGAAATGAAACAATCAACCCTGCTGTAATTATGTCCCGAATAAGAGCAAACAGACACTAAGCAAATGCCCTGCGGGCTGGGGGAGCAAGATGCCTGTGAATCACAGGTTCCAAATCTCTTTGGAGCTCTAGGGTTCCATATGCCCCACAGAAGGAACAAGGGCTCATATTAGCTGGGGGGTCCTGGAGCCCCCAAATCCTGCAGCACACCTCTATTTTTATCTATTTTAAGCAGACATCAGGTTCTGAAAAACATTTGGTTAAAAAAAAAAGAGGATCCAATTCTTTAAGAACAAACATGAAAAGTGCCCCTCCAAACCAGTCTATGATGGAACATCATTCTACCATTCTACTTGTTCTTTTCTGGTAAAATATTTTCCGTGGTAGGTAACTTCTTGGATGTGGAAGGTTTCTTGTACAGTTCCAATGACTGATAAGGATAGAGGAGTTGGGACAAGGGACAAGGATGAGGATCCAGGAGATGTAAGGAATTGCAGGCTCTGCCTTATAGTTTAATCCAGTCTTACCAAATTTGCTCCTTCAAATCTCACCTCAACAAAATGCATCTTAGCAAGGTCAATGGTCTACTGTGTTCCATTAAATCTGAGATGTCATCACTTGTAAGAGACACCATTATTGTACGTAACGCTAAGATAGAATGAAAGAGCCATAACTAAACCATTAACCACAGCTGCCTTTGGCACACCGCTTCATGCACAACAGTTGTGTTCGGTCTTTGGCCAACTTCTCTCTTGCTTTGTACCCAGAATTTCTTGGACACTGCAGTGCAAGATGCCTGCAGTTTGGGTTCTTGCACACTTGCAACAAAATGTGCCATGACTCATGGGGCAGCCCCATGGGGCAGCCCACCAGCAGCTGTAGGCAATGTCCTCAGGCAGATTCTCTGAGCCACGTTATATAAGGCTCTCCACAGAGGGTCCAGGGTGAGTCACTAGACGCCTCCAGCCCTAGTCATTCAGTAACACTACCTGGTACTGCTCTTGTCTCCCTCCCTGTTCGCTCACCCACTGCTGGCCCCAGAACCCCACGCCCAGGTAAGCCATCTGCTTGCAGCTGCTCCAAATAGTGAGTCTCAGGCAGGCACTATGAATAATAAGACACATCCTAACTGCTGACATGTTAAATTGTAAAGACACTTGCATCTTAGGATCACGAAATATGGTAATTTATGAGAAGAAAATGCAAATTTGTTAGGTAAACAAAGTGATATCAAGGACAAGCAGCTCACTCCAAAATAAATGAATTAATTAGACAAGCACTGCAATTTCCTTTGTGAGGCTTCTGTTTCAGTGCCCACTGCCCTGCATCTCTGGCCACAGCCCCCGGCCGATTCCCTGCTGAGCCCAGTGGGTCTGCTCCACCCCGGTAAATGCCTCAGCCTTCAAAGGGAGATTGGACTGTGTTCGCCTCACTCCCTGCAGAAAAGCAGCAAAAGTCCATTAGAGACTTTTAAGATCTTTCCCCTAACCTACTCCTAACTGGTTTAATAAATGTCACCTCCACTCACCCAAGCATTCATAACCACAACTGGAAATCACCACCGATTCCACTTTCTAAGCCACCATACTCAATTCATTAACACATTGTATGTTGAGCCTGTCTCTTTAAATTTTCCAAATCTGTACACTTTACCCTATCTTTGCTGCCACCACCTATTCCACCATTGCCATATCACTGTTGTCTTTTACCTGGATAGTCATTCCCCCTGAACTGGCCCCTACATCCATTTACTCTGCCTCAACCCATTGCCCATACTATGCCTTCTTTCTATCCCTCCATCCCTCCATCCCTTTATCCATCCGTCCATCCATTCATCCATCCATCATGCATTCTTATATCAAGTATTTATTGAGTGTAGGTGCCAGGCACTGTGCCAGGGTTTGAGGGTTCAATGTTGCATGGAAAAAATAATGTCTGTATGTAGGATTGTCCTCGTGAATCCTACATACAGGTTTGAAAACCATAGTATTAGAAAAAGAACACCATAAAGCTGAACACTTTGCTTCCTTTCTTTAGCAGTACCTAACTGCTCTCCAAACAAGTTCCAAAATCCTTCGCAAGCCCTATGAGGTTCTCCGTGATCTGGCCCCCAATTCCCACCCCTACAACCGGAAGCCTTGTGATACCTCTCTTCCTGAACTTCCTCCCCTGCACACATGTTCTCTGGACTCCAGTGACTCTGTCTTCCTGTCTGGTCGTGAGGTTCCAAAGCCCTTCCTGTCTCAGGTCGCCCCAGCTCCTCTTCGCACCGGAATATTCTTCTCTTTCCTTCTCTGGGTGAACTATGATCCCCTTCCTTGGGAAGGTCTTTCATGCAGACTACACTAGGCTGAATCCCACTCTTTTAAGAACAGTTCACTACATACTGTTGCATTCATGAAAAGTCTTATAAAAAATAATTCTTTTTTTTTTCCATTTAAGGTCTGTGTTCTTTGTCAGACTGCAAGCCTATTGATGGCAGGGTCTTGCCTTTATTTTATGTCCAGTAGTTATATCTGTGCCTTTTATACAGTGAATACTGTCAAAAAAATACTTATTCAATGAGCTTTAGAAATATCTTCATGATACTGAAGTTAAAAGAATATTAGCGAATCAGAAGGCCAGGGATCTCCTCTTCCTCCTTCTTACCCTTTGGGGCTTATACTTCCTTCATTGGTAAAAGGAGCAGATGCCTGCAGAGACCTAATCTTCCTTATGGTTTTCACTTTCAATTTCTCTGGACAAAGAGGATTTATTATAATAATTTAAAGGCTTAAACCTCCCAAAGTCTGATTTTTCATAGTTGCCTGAATTTTAAACATGCTGGTACTTCACAGGCCTCCCCGGTACATTTAAGGGAATCCAAATGGAAAAATACTTAATGCACAACATTACCTTGGTTTAACTGTGATAGGTGTCGTATCAATAGGCATATAATCAGTTGAAAAATTTACCTGAAGAAGTAAAACTAAATTTTTATGGTAGAATCGGAAAAGTAGATGGAAAGGAATAGTACAAAATTTTAAGAATCGTCCTTAAGTTAGGGTTATAAAATCCCAAATCTTTCGATTTCAGATTCTTATGACATTCTTCTCTCTTAATAACTTGCGCTAACAACTTATGAAGCAATTGTTATATTTCAATAAGGTATCTGCTCAATGTAAATGCAGCCACACCTACTCTGTTACTACTCAACTGATACTTCTTTCCACCCTTTTGCTTTCCACCTAGCTGTGATTTTATATTTCACTTGCATCTCTTGTAAACGGTACATAGTCAGGTCTTTTTTTAAAAAATCATTTTTTAAAGTGTGTTTAGTCCATGTACCTTTATTATAATTATGATACTCACCAGCTTTCCATTTCTCTTTTTTACATATACCCTTTATTTCTACCCAAGTATTTTTATTCAATATTTTATCCTCGATTAGCTTTCTCTTTTTATTTTTAGAGAGATGAAGGGAGGGAGAAAGAGGGAGAGAGAAACATCTATAGATTGCCTCTCGTGAGCCCCCAACTCGGGACCTGGCCTGCAACCCAGGCATGTGCCCTGACTGAGAATCAAACCAGCGACTCTTTGATTTGCAGGCTGGCACTCAGTCCACTCAGCCACACCAGCCAGGGCTTGATTAGCTTTTTAGTTATATATGGTTGCATTTTTTTAGTAATTAACCTAGAAATTTCAGTATGCAACCCTGAGGTTAATAGCCTATGCTAAGTCAGGGCTGTGAGCACTTCCTGAATAACAAAAGAAACTTTAGTTTCACAATTTTTTTATCCTTCTACCCTTTGTGCTTTTACTGACATATCTTTTTACTGCCACGATGTTATAAACTGCCCTAGACAGTTTTATTATTGGTGCTTGAAACAGTTAATATTTGTTTACACTTGTCCATCTACTTACCCTTTCTGGTGCTCTTCATTTCCTCCTGCTCTTATTCGGCGTCATTTTCCTTCAGCCTGAAGAATTTCCTACAATACTTTTTGGAAAGTCTATTTGCTTGCAGTGGATCCTCTCCTGCTCCTATTTAATTGGTCTAAAATGTTTCTTTTGCAGCCATTATGGAAGAGTAGTTTTGTTGGGTATAGAAATACGGACTGGTGTTGCTTCCCCCCTCATCACTTTGATGATGTAATTCCGTTGTCTTCTGGCTCCAATAATTGCTTTTTTAAAAGTTAGTTATTGTTTCTTCTTTGATGGTAATGCCTTTCTCTTCTACTTGTTTTTAATACTATTTCCTCTATCTTTTGATTTTCAACAGCTTAAATAAGATGTGCCTATGTGGTCTGCTTTGTTTTTATCCTACTTGAAGTTTACTGAGCTTCCTGAATCTGTGGGTTAATAATTGTCAGCAATTTTGAGAGTTACTGGCCATTATCTATTTAAATAGTTGCTTCTGCCTCACTGTTTTCTATCCTTTTGGAACTCTATTGTGTGTTACCCTTTTTGATAGTTTCCATACGGCTTTTGTCTTTTCCATTCTTCTTTCCCTTTATGCTTCCATTTGGAGAGTGTCCATTCACCAGTCTTCGGGACTGCTAAGTCTACCGCTAGGCCCAGATTCTTATCTGTGTATTGCTTTGCAGTTCTAGGATGTCTATTTGATTCATTATACACACTATAATTCCTGGTTGAATCTCTAATATTTTTAATATTTTCCTCTATTTTGACCATTTCCCCCTTATTTTTCTTAGCATATTACTTATATTTAGTTTAAACTTATCTGCAAACTTCAATACCTGGATATCTCCAGGTCTGTTTCTAGTGGCTGTTTTTTTTTTCTTGATTGTTGCTCACTTTCTTTGCCTCTTCTGTCTAGTCATTTTTATTCTGTGCTGAAAATTGAAATAAAAGAAGCACAGAGTCTCCATACAACATTCTCTACCAGCAAGAGTTCTACTTTTCCTCTGTGCGACGGAGAGAGTAAGAAGCTGAGCACTATGATTCTATCAGGGGTTAGTTCAGCTGCGCTTGGGGTGTTGTTTCGGTAAGACTTATTCCAGCTTTCGTTCCTCAGGCATGTCTTCCTAGATTTGGGGGAAATTTCATGTCTCAATGTTTTAAATTCTGAAAGTGTAACCCCTTTGCATATTTTAAATCTGGTTCTTTAGCTTCACATCTTATGCAAGTTAAATATTTAGCAAATGTCTTGAGCAAGAGATTGGTTGCCTATTTTCTATAGACTCCCTCCTTCCAGTGTAAATTTTTCTCCTAAATACCAATGGTGACCAAGTCATTTTAGTTTGCCTGAAACTCTCTTGGTTTTAGAACTTAAAGATTCACATCCTGGGAGCCCTCTGAGTCCCAGAGAAACTATGACAACTGATTACAAAAAAAAAAAAAAAAACTCCCTGCAAGAGTGTGGGAGTTTTCACTTTTCCTTTCTCACCCAGCCCCTAGTCTCCCACATACTCCTAGAATTCATTAAGTTTCCCTTGCATCTGGGGATCCTCTGTTTCCCAGTTTATCATGTCAGCTCTTGATTGCCAAAACCTCTGCTGATTTATCTCTCCTCCATAAAGTCCCTCAGTTGGGTTTAAGTCCAATCCTTAGGCTAATTCTAGAATTTACAAATGCCTCTAGTTAAAAAAAAAAACTACTAGGGTGATAATATTTCCTACAAAGGGATGTTCCTTTTCTGGAATCTTTTTAAAAGTCTAGTTCCTGTGGCTTCTACAGCTCTTTGTTTTCAAAAGTGGGGTTTTGTAATTCATCCCTTTTTCCTGGTTTCAGAATGGAAGCTGTGCCTGCCATTCCCTGTTCCAGCCGACCTCGAGGCAGGAATGCAGAGATTATGTCTCTTAATACGCAAACTTGTGAGATAGGAGCTGTCATCATCACCCCTTCATTAAAGGATGTTAAATGAGTTTCTCAGGGTTGTGTAGCTGGAGTCCAAGACTTTCAAGCTCCAGAGCTTTTATTTTATAAGCTATATCTTTTTTTTCAAAGGAAGCTAAAGTTCAGAAAAATTAATTGATTTGCCTAAGGCCCCTGGGAAAGTCTGAGGCAGAGCCAGGCTTAAACCCGAGCTCCTGACTCTTGGTCCGGATCTCCTTTCAGAGCCACGGGCGAGGCCATCAGCATCACATGGACAAAGGGAAACGGGCAGAGCTCTAGACACAAGCACCACTCAGAGGAGCAGTACAGGCCATGAGCCGAGCTCCTTCCTCCCCGGCTGCCATCCTGCACGTGGGGAACCTCACCCATCGACCCTCTGCGTTCGCCGTCACGTTTTCTCCAAGGGCTGGTGCCACATAAACTTAACTTCAACAGAAATTCTGTTTAAAATGTATGTTTTTAAAAATCAACAAATAAAATATAATCTTCAAATATGCTAGCTGCACTGCCTTTTTCCCCCCCAAGTGGGATTGCTTTTCCTCATAAAAAATTATGAGAGGCGGAATTCTCCTCAAGTCAAGCTACTAAGAATACTGATTCGGAATGGTGGTGGAGGGGAGGTGGGTGGGGAGGTTTTTAGGGGCTCTTGAAGAGTTTTTTTCTTTGAATTGGGCTGATCTGGTTCCTTCTCTGAGTCTCTTCTTCCTCCAGTAAAGGAACTGTCACCACAGTGACTGAGGAAATGACTCTCTTTGTGGAGGTAGAACAGGTCAATGCCAAGATGGTGGAATGTAAGCAAACTCAAAAGATGATTTAAGTAAAAACAGAAAATATCTCCTCTGTTGACTCGTGCTATTCTCTTAAGCTCCCACTATTAGGACCTCTCCCTTGGACCAAAGCCCTGTGCAGGTAACCTTCCTGTCCAAATGGAAATATTTCCTGGGGTGAATGGTGGGTGTGGGTAGGTGGATAGGATTTCATCACACAGCAGACATTACGTTGGGGAGGAGGGTTAGGAGGGGAGGAGATCCTGATGAACCAGGAGACAGTACTGTCAGCCAAGGTAATGCTGGGACCTGAAGGAGCACTCCCTCCTAGCACCCACTGCCCTCGTGTGCTTCCCAAGGGCAACCTGAGCCTTGGGCTGCTCTTCTTTATGACACAGAGCTCGCCGCAGCCCAGCTACGCCGGAAGCACAGAAACAGCCCACATCGGTTGTTCAGACTGACCGAAAGCACGCTACAGTGTTCTAGACGAGGGGCTCAAAGATGGACACAAGGCATCTAGTTAGAGATGCAGATGCACACTGAGCCACCTATTCACTTCTTCGACAAGTATTTATGGAGTACCAACTGTATGGCTGACACTGTTTAAGGAGCTGGGAATACGGTGATGAAAATGATGGGTAGTTTGAGTAACAGTAATTTCCAGAAGCTTTCTCTATCTAGGCATGATGGAGAATACTTGTTGTTCAGGAAAGAAACACATAAACAAACAAACAAACAAAATATGCACATCTACTATGCATTCGATCTGTCACCAATTTTCTCTGAATTTTACGATACCCTCAGACTATATTTAAAGCCTCAGCAGAGGGGTGAACAGTACTTTGTATGCCTACGGCTTCTGGCATCCAGCCAAATCAATGTGTTATAATGCCCCTGTTTCTCAAAGTAAGCCCCCACTAGCCCAGCAGCTGTGTTCAGGCAGCAAAAATCTGGCTGTGTATTCCCAGGTGGGTGCCATTGAATCTCTCTCTTAACATGGTTCCAATGCAGTTCTCATTAGTGAGTGGAAAACAGGGAGAAAGAGAACCCGTATGTAGGGTGGGACAAGCTGCCGGCACTGGAGAGAAGAAAGGGGATGCCGACGATGGAAGCAGAGAAGTGGGCAGGAGCTGATGAACTGTCGGGCATTCGGAAGCCTCTGTGACCTTTGAGAAACTCCGCCAAGATTCTAATCTTCAGAGATGTGCAATATACTGGCTTCCTTTTGCAAGACATCTGTGAAGGTCAATACCCTCTCCAAGCTCATAACGGAAAAGACCCTTCCTCCCTGCTGGTCCCCAGCCTGACACTACTCAGGAGGCACTAACCAGCAGCCAACAGACATCAGCTCCAACATGTCCCTCCTCATCACCAGGACTACTGGAAGGTGATGAACTTCATTTTCTTCTGTTTTTGTGGCCTCTGGGCATGGATCTCTATTTGTGTAGAGCCAGCGCATGGTAAATATCAAGCCCTTGACTTTTGCGGACCTATGGGACTGGTGTAGAAAAATAAAAAGGCTCTCAGTAGTTTTATGCTCCTTTCTGAAGCTGACCCCTCCTCTGTGTTTAGAGTTCTATCGCCTGGTGTACAGAGAAGTAATAAAACACGGCAGAGTGCGGTACGAGGTTAGGATGTCGTACATCCGCGCTGGGGAATATTATGAAGTGGTTCGATGAGACTCAGAGTCAGCCTCAAACCTCAAACCTGGGTCTCTTGCTCATCTTCTTCTGCCGAAATCATCGCCCTAGCATTTTGTAAACTGACTCCATCTTCCCCAGGAATATCATTAGTGTGCCAACTGGTTTTGCAGTCTCAGTTGAAATCCCAGCTTAACAGTTTTCTAAGTGCGATTTTGGAAAATCACTTCATGTTAGTAAGCCTTGGTTTCTTCATCTGTAAAATGAAAACCAAGAACAATGCCTATTTCATAGGTTTGCTTTAAGAGTTAAATTGGAATGAGCTTTAAAGCTCTTAGCACAGTGACTAGGAAATGGAAACATGAACCCATGTTTGCTGCTAAATTTAACATGTATACATGCACACGCAGCTATATCCTGCAGGGGAGAAGCTCGAGAAGTTTGGTCAAGAACTTGAATAATACACATACACACATATGTAGGAATGTATACACATGTGCATATGTGTGTATGAATACACACACACATTCATTTTTAAGCTCAAGTTCTGCTCTGCGTCCCCTACCAGCATAACAGGACTGGCCTACCCTGTGACGTGCAGGACCCTCCCTCGTCACTGTGCACCCTCCGGCAAGTTCAACTGCTAGCACCTGAGCCACGGAAAGCCAGCTGCAGTGGGAAGCAACAGGTCTGTGAATTTTTCTTTTGCTTCTAAATCTCTGTGAGTCTTTCACCTGCTCGATTATCACTTACTTTATCCAACCTGTATAATTTTCCTCTCCCTTGGGCACTTATTTCCCTGTTCCAGAATGTGCCATGGTGTCTCCTCCAATGGCAGCGCACATTCTTTCCTGCTGACCCCTCACAGACCATCTCCACAGCCAGTGGCTGGTCACACTCCCTAGCAGCAAGCCCCCGTGAGGCCACCGGGGTTCTGCGCCGGCTGAGTCCCCAGGCACTCAGACCCACTGGGCCCTCAGCTCCACCCAGCCCCGTTCTCCACGTCTCCTCTGCCTCCTCCCTTGGCGTTCTGCCCACAGCATCCCAGCTCCACCCCAAGTGTCCTCTGTCATCAACTCCTCTGGTCCCATAATTGTCCTGTCTTCTCTCAGTAAACTCGTGGCTTATTACAAAACTAGCATTCCCTCAACCCACAAGCATGCACATGTATGTGAACACCCGGGTATCTGCACATGCGCAGAACTTCAGCTTAGAGGACAACGAGGTACAGCATACCCGTAGCAAGAAAAGAATCGCAAACTACAAACTTTTCTTAATCGTGTCATGGTGTGGGGTCAACACGCGGCTGAGGCCAAGTCAGAAAGTGGTGACCTTAATGTCTCTTTTGATCACAGACCCCCTTACGAAATTATGAATACTATGACAGCTATTGTTTATATTATTTATAATAGTATTTATGAATAGTATGCAAGTTATGAACCCTCATCTTCAGGAAAACGTACAGATGCATGAGACTTATAATTCTGGTTTAGGTTCCAAACACCTTTAGACCCCAGGTTAATGGCCTCTGCTATAGAGAGACTAACCGGGTGATGTAGTAAATAAATAAGTAAACATTCATACATAATTATGCACATATGTAAATGGGACTATTCACTGAGTCCCTGCCAGGTGCCTAGAACTTCACATGCAGTGTCTTGATTCCCTCAATGCCCCTGCAGGTTAGATACTACTGGTCCCATTTTGCAAATGAAGAAACTAAGGCTCAAAGAAACGAAGCCTTAACAGAGTGGGATTCGGTCCAGTGCATCACTCTTCCCTCACAACTGGGCTCCAGGTCGGCACCACCCACTATTTAAGCCCACTTTACACTGGGTGGCATCGCAGCGAGGTCCCTGAGCATTAATAGAGTCGATTCAAACTAGAAGCCTTGGTTTCGTGCCGGGATAATGACTAGAATTAGCTGCAGATGGTTCTGCACTGGCTGCAGTCACCAGCTTTGACGTGCCCCTCAGATCCCAGCCGTACAGCTATCTTCAGGGCATCCTAGACAATGCAATTCCCAGAGACCCAAACCTCCACGTAATTTACACAGAAATACCCCTGCATCTTGGTGTGAGTTTCCCATAGACTTGTTCTCGGTAGGGTTGGAAGGCTTTGATGCAGTGTTTAATTTTCAATGCCTATTGTCTTTTTCAAAAAGAGCACGCACAGTGTAGCTCAACACACCTTTGAAGCTGTCAGCATGTCAGCCTCCTGACATGTAATGACCATAGGACTTGCCTTCCAGTTCTAACTATCGCTACGTGCGGAAGGAAATTTACACAGTGGGAAAATATGTTGCCCTTTGCTTTGTTTCCTTTCCTTCAGGGGGAGAGTTATTCATGTGGTGTCTTGAATACAATAAGAAATAGCACACGCTACTATCAGGATGTTCTCGGAAATATTATCTCAAGCTTTTATCCTCATAGCTGGATTCCACTGTAACTGTGCTAGGAGTAAACTATTAATAGGATTCCAACTTTTTTTTTCTAGTAGACCCCGGAGAAGTCTCCTTTGCCATGTGAGTGAAGGGCAGATTGGATCTTGACATGACACATTGATTTGGTTTCCAAAACAGTAACTTGACTAAATAAATCATTTCACCACTTGATGGTTATTTATACATGCAAATCTGGTTTTCATTTCTTGGACCCGGACAGGAGGAGACCTAATAATCTCATCAAAAGCTGAATATTTTCCATTTTGGAAATGGCACAAAGTTCACCATCACATGACCTGAACCCTGGCATGGGCGAGTAAACCAAACACCTCCCTGACGTGGCCGGCAGACGCACCGCATGGAGCTCAGGCACCCTGGGGAGTCTGCAAGCATCAGCCTCAGCTCGGGCCAACGAGCCCTTGGCCTTACTCCTAGCATCGTGGTATCTGCTTCCAGCGGTGATATCCTGAGAAGAAGAATGTGGGGAAAGGTGAGAGTAAAAATGGACCATTAAAAATTCTGAACATTTCACTAGTAGAATGAGCTTCAAAACAAATGAAAGGAACAGAACTTGCAAATTGGTTTTCTCTCTAGTAAGAAACCTGAGTATACCTGGAAGAGGTTCTAACTTTCTGAGCAGGGATATATGAGCCCTGAGAAGATACATGCATCTCCAATGGTCCCGTCACTGGTGTGAAAGTCTACCAGTAACTTTGGACTTTAAGCACTGTCTTCTCATGTATGTCCTCTCTTAGTGTGCAGAGAAGTAGCAAGTTCCACACGGCTTGGTGCAGGAAGCGTTCTCTGTGCTAGTCATTCCTTGACCCTCCTTTTGGTGGGAAG
Organism: Phyllostomus discolor; assembly: GCF_004126475.2. NCBI lineage: Eukaryota > Metazoa > Chordata > Mammalia > Chiroptera > Phyllostomidae > Phyllostomus > Phyllostomus discolor. The sequence goes on along the minus strand of NC_040915.2, from coordinate 26,660,349 downwards.
GAGCTCTTCCCACATACTAGTGCACTGGTTGTGCAATGAGGGGTAAGAGAGAAGTTCATTATTTCGTTGGTGCCCCGTTGTTCCTATGGTGCTCTGAAGATCCAGAGCAAAAGAGCCATGTTGGCTCGAAGAAGAAAGATACTGATCTGAAATGGGACTGTCCCTAAGACAAGGGACACCGGGATATGGCTGGGAACCCAGGAGGGTGTAAAAAGACAGAGGGAACGAAGGAGATCAAAGGAAAACACCAGGTGGCCTTGAAGGGCAACTAGAGAGAAGGAGGAAAGACACCTTTGCAGCCCAGTCTGGATTCCAAGCACATCTACAACGGGCTGTAAGTAATACCGTGTCTTTCCTGTCGGGCCGCATGCCTTCCAGCTGTTACAGAGTGTGCCAGCACCATTAGTTATTGCATTACGCGGCTTTTCTCCCCAGACAGCTCTCACCTCACAGGCTGAAGCGCAGAGAAGAGGAAAGGAGGAAGGGGCTGTCGGGCGGGGTGTGAAGGAAGCATGCATTCCTCATCTAAAACAATCTTTGGCCCAGGGCTGGTCTCATTTGGAAATCTGAACAAAGATTTTCCTTTTGCAGGAAAGGATTGCTTTTCTTTCTTCCCGGAGAAATCCTTGGTGGGCTGGTCCCAGGCTTTGGGGGTGACTTTGCACCCTCAGAAAACCCATCGGACCCCCAGATGTCCACTGAGCTGCTGGGGAGGCGAGGGCCGCCTGGCCTCAGCATGGAGAGCCTTTGGTCGTCCCAGGCAACTGGGGAGGGAAGGCAGACTTCTGGGCCAAGACCAAAGACGGGGGACGCTTGGGGTCTTCGGTGGCCACCAGATTTGGGCTTCCAAGCCGTGTCCTCTCTCTTCCTTGCCTGTGTGGTCCTGTTCTGCTTGATTTCATAGTGCTACTTTCAGTTTAATTTGTTGCAGTTCTAAGAGGATTACGCTTTTAGTACCATCCTTGTGATGATTAATGTGTACTAATTGTTTTACCTTTGAATCGGGAACTCTTCGGAGCTGTCTAGGCAAAATCCCCCTTTTGTAGGAGGCAGGGCTGATGAGCAGGGGCCCCGGGGGACCTGTGCTCTGCTTCAGGTTGATGCGAGGAGAGAGATTAAAGAAAGTGCGGAGAGAAGCTTCCTTTTTGATTGTGCCCCAATGGAAATCATGTTGTCCCACACATTGTATTAACTATTCTGGTGGCTTAAAAAATAGAATCAGTCTGAGCAGTTAACGCGGCCTTAACGAGAACCTTAACTGCTGTGGGACTCACTTTTGTCACATTACAGAAAGCGAGGCTGTGAATCGTCGCTAATGTTCATCTCGGTTGCTGGGCTCGGCAGACAGACTGGTGGCCTAAAATGAGTGATGTCAATCAAGTCTCCCTCGGCCCACCGACTCTCAGGTGGGTGCGGAGAAGCAGGAGAAGAAGAAGGGGGAGATGAAGACAGTGGAAGGATACTGCAACCTAGGGGGCCCCTCACTAGGGAAAAACCCAGATATCTCTTTCCTCCAAGCTTTTGTTCGAGCCCCATGCCCCTACACACATGAAGTGTCTGAATTTTAGAAGGCATATTTAATGCACTTCGAAGGTCTCTAAATTTCACTGCACAGCATTTCCTAAAACTGCTCCCAACGTTCACAGGCACCTCTGCTACTGGAGAAAAAAGAAAGGGAGGAGGAAAGGCAGAAAAGAAGGAAAAGGAAGATAGGCAGAGATGAGCAATTTCGCAATTTTGTGAGATTCTCTTCTGTCACCGTGCAATTACAATTTTAGTTGTCACTCAGACAGGTTGACTGACATGTTCTAGCCAGGTGCTTCTGAAGCTGGTGGCGCGTCAGGCATACCCCTGGGAACTTCGTGAAAAGCAAAGGTCCCCGGGCCCCAAAGCCATTCCCTAGCCCCACCTCCCAGTACAGGCGTAGTGAAGGGCCCAGGAATTTTTAATTTCTTTTTATTTTTTAAAGGGCCCCAGGCGATTTCTAAGAGACAGTCCATGATCAGCAGTGAATACCCAGGAAAGAGGCCGAAATGTCTTTAAATACATTCAGCTCAGCGGTGGTTTCTGAGACCTGCTGCCACGTGCCTGGCCGAGCTCAGCAGCAGCTAGAAAAGAAGAGGAACTAAAAATGTACAGGGTCTTCCTGCAGGCCTCCCTTCACAATCAAGGAAAAACAGTTCTAAAAATTTCCCAAGGAAATCCTCCGCTCTGGAAGAAACACGGAATTTCTAAGATGTATCTGTGTTTCCCTTAATTTAGATGTTTTAATTGTGAAAAAAAAGTCATTCACAAGACAAAGCTAGACACATTGTTTATTAATTTTCCAGGAAAAGTAGGGGCCTGTGAAATGAGTATGCCAAAAAATACACAAAAGCACATTTTGACAGGAGACGGAGGCCAGAAACGAGGGTGGCCAACTTGTCCCACTTTCCTGGAACGACTTCTGTTTTAAAATTGAAAACTGGGACAGTCCTGGTTTTGCTATTTTTAATTTTTAATTTTTTTTATTTTTTGAAAAGACAATGTTTAATTTTGAAACAAAATCAAGAAATAGTTCCATTAATTAGTATTTATTAATGTGGTAGAAAATATTTAAAAATCAGTTAGAAGTATCTAAAGGGATTACTTTTGAGAGTGGAAAGCAAAAATAGGGAAAGGTAGGGGTTGGGGATGGATTTTTTTTGCTATGAGGTTTATTGATCTGACTTTTTAAAATATTGAATTTATTGGGGTGACATTGGTTAATAAAACCCTATGCAGATTTCAAGGGAACTAACACCTATCCTTCTCAAACTCTTCCAAAAAGTCTAAGAGGAGGGAAGACTTCCAAGATCATTGTACCAGGCCAGCATTATCCTAATTCCAAAACCAGGTAAAGGCACTACAAAGAAAGAAAATTACAGGCCAATATCCCTGATGAACACAGATGCTAAAATCCTCAACAAAGTATTAGCAAACTAGATCCAACAATACATTAAAAAGATCACACACTGTGATCAAATGGGATTTATTCCGGGGATGCAAGATTGGTACGATTATTTGTGAACCAGTAAATGTGATACATCACATACACAAAATAAAGGATAAAAAATCACATGATCATATCAATAGATGCAGAAGAAGCATTCAATAAAATCCAGAACTCACTTGTGATAAATCTTTCAGCAAACTAGGAACAGAGGGCTCATACCTCAACATCATAAAGGCCATATATGACAAAGCCACAGCCAACATCATACCCAATGGGCAGAAACTAAAAGCGTTCCCCTTAAGATTGGGAACAATACAGGGATGTTTGGTTTCACTACTCTCATTCAACATAGTATTGTAAGTCCTAGCCACAGCAATCAGATAAGAAGAAATAAAAGGCATCCAAATGAAAAAAGATGACATAAATCTGTCATTATTCACAGATAACATGATTCTATACCTAGAGAACCCTAAAGACTCCACCAGAAAACTACTAGAACTGATACATGAATTTGGTAAAGTAGCAGGATACAAAATTAAAATTCAGAAATCAGTGGCATTTTTACACACTGATAATGAATTATCAGAAAGAAAAATTAAGATAACAATCCCATTTACTACTGCAGAAAGAAAGAGAGAAAGAAAGAAAGAGAGAAAGAAAGAAAGGGAGAGAGAAGGAAGGAAAGAAAGAAAGAAAGAAAGAAAGAAAGAAAGAAAGAAAGAAAGAAAGAAAGAAAGAAAGAAAGAAAGAACCTAGGGATAAATTTAACCAAAAATGTAAAGGACCTGCACTCAGAAAATTAAAGGCCACTGAAGAAAGAAATTGAGGAAGACACAAATAAGTGGAAGCACATACTGTGTTCACAGATAGGAAGATTAACATCATTAAAATATCCTACTTCTAAAAATGAAAGTCCTGTATTTCAAGAAGTCCCACAGCCTCAGGTAATTCAGGCAAGCTGGTCACCCTACATAAGACTGTCCAAATCAACATAATAGAAAAAGGTGGGGGGAGTCATTCCTGTTGACACAGCCAGTCAATTCACACCACCAATCGCCTGTGTTGACCTTTTTCCTGGATGGGCTGCCTATTGTTTAGATGCTACCGATGGATCAGTGCAGGAAAAAATGGTCAGATACCTTGGAACAAACTCACTGAAGAGTGTCAGAAACCCTAGGCCAAAGTTCCAAAGTTTCTTCCTTTCTCTGTATAATCTGAAGCATCATCTGTACTCTTCAATTCCACCTTCTGACATGATCTTGGCACAGGCAGGTGAGCATTGACATTCAGTTTTTATAAAACGCGTGGAAGCCACTGTATTTTTAAAGCTCCACATACATGATTAAATGTATACATATCCTAAAGCTAGAACCATAAGGGAAGGAGAATTCCTTCACTGGGACAGAGTACTTGGATAGAAGGAGCACCGCTTAGGAGATGAACTGAACAGGACCACAGGCCCTTGCTATTAAGATTAAGCATGGAGCTGGCATCCTCCTGGGCTCACCAAATCCTAATTTTGATCAGGTGGCTCTGGATCCAGTCTGAGGGGCAAAACTCACAATTGGGCTAAGTCACCTCTGGGATCCCTATTCCCCTTTCCTAGTAGATGGTATAGGCATGAGTTATGTGATCCATAGCGAGTGAAACACAGGAGCAGATTGCTGCTCAGGGCAAGTGTATTTTGTTTAACAAAAGAGACAGTAGCCCAAGTAGAAAGCCTTCTTTGCCTCCCCTTCTTCCTTCCTGCTTTGGACACTGTCGTGTGAGGGCACAGTGGGGAGGGACCGTGAGCACCCGGACCCAGGAGGACAGATAAAAACTGAGGACCAAAAATTGAGAAGGAGAAAAAACCTGGGTCCTGTCTCTGTCTGCATTTATTGCTAGGTGAAATAATAAACATCCTAATCCTTAAAGTGTGGCTATGCCATGTGTCGACCATAGAATGGTGTCATTCCATGGACTGTTTCTTATTGGTCCTTCTTAGGACCAGAAGTTGAGGGTGTTCACGAATTTTCATAGCAGTGTGATGGAGTCCCTTTTATGTCTGTCGAATCTAATAAAGAACATTTTGAACTTCTGTTCAAGGTTCGCTAATTTTATTGCATTTTACAGAAGTATCGGTCCACGAGATGCTGCAAATTGGAGGAAAACTTAGCTGGTTATTTGTTGCCGAGAGCTCGGGAAGCTCTGCTGGAAGCCAGGTTTCAACAAACTATTCCCAAAGGCCAACTCCAGCCCCATGTCTATTTTTATAAATAAAGTCTCATTGGAACACAGCCACATCTTTTACTGGAGCATTATCTCTGTTATCTCTGGATGTGTTCATTCTATAATGGTTAAGTGATTCTGACAGAGGCCTTATGGCCTAAAGAGTTTAAAATATTTAGCATCTGGCGTTTTACAGAAAGGGTTTGCTGGTCCTTGCTTCCACCATCCTCAGTTGCAAATCCTTCTGCTTGCAAGTGAAGTCATGCTACCTTATGTACCGTTACTAACTTCTCCAGGCCTCAGTGTGCTCATCTAGCAAACGGGACTGATGTCACACTGGCTTGTGGAGAGTGCTGAATGAGATACCGTGACACCCAAGGGCCTCAGGAAAGTGCGCCTCATAACGTGGGAATGTTCTCCCCGCTCCTTTTCCCGCCACCACCCTTTGATGCAGCGGCTGCTGCGCCCGAGGCCGACAGTTGCTGTTTCCAAAGCAGAGAAGGCAGCAGCTCCCTGACACCGCATTGCGGCTCTGCTCCGTCGCTGGGCGGTCTGACCCCCCGTGGTCGAGAATGATGCATGGACAGTAACCAGTGGCCAGATTTTAGGGAAGCCTTTTTAATATCGCTTGGTTCAAAGTTCCAAGGACCCGACATGATAAAACACCTTCTAAGCAGAGAGCAGAGTACGTTGAGAGCTCCATTTTTGCTTTTTAATATTTAATGGAGGATGATTCCCTGGGTTCTCGCGTGCTGTGTTTCAAGGCTATACATTCTTGAACTCTGACTGGTAACAGAAAACTAATGTGATTTTTTTTCTCTTCTCAGGAAAGCTAACAATGATTTCAGAAGTGTGTGTTTGTTATCAGATTTAGGGCACTTGTCACATCTTGGCCTGAAGGCGAGCCAAGGGAGGGCTTGAAAAAACGTCCAAGAAACGTCTTCATTGCTCTTTCTCTCTTCTAATTAAAATGCAGTTCGTCTTACAGATTCCAGAGCATTTTGGATTTGTGGTCGCAAGCATGAGGTCATTTTTCCTGCCTATATGACCACAGTGAATTTTTAAAGTCTTTAGTGTTTGGTAACAACAGACAAATAACTGTGGAAACCTGAGAGCTGAGCTCAAGTTCTTTCCAGAATGTTCCCATTATTCCTCAGCATGGGGTAAAAATGAGTCCACCTCCCTGGGCGAGTGCCAGGATCCTGGACACCCTGCGTGGTGAGGCCGGAGTGTGAGCCCCGCCCAGAGAGGCCAGCCCCCTGGGGGACAGCGAGGTGAGGAGTGTGGCCCCGGGTCTCTTGGGCTTGAGTCCGCCTTCTGGTTCTGTCAGCCTTGTGAGTGTTACAGAGCAAGTTAGTGATTTAACCTGTCAGGATTTCTTCTTCCCTATCTATAAAAAAGAGCAATCTCCTAGGGTGGTTGTGACTATCGAATAGGAAAATAAATGTAAAATGCTTAGCACAGTTCCTGGGATATAGGAAACTGCAGTCAATGTATCTGGCTCTCCTTTTCTGTGTTGCTAGCTCCTCATCCTTCCATCTAAACTCAGCCCAAGGAACTCAGAGGAAGCTGGTACGACCCCCCCCCCCCCCCCAGTTGAGAGCACTGGATGCAAGCAAGGAGGCATGCAACGTCGGCCGTTGCCAGCAGCTATCTCGTGACCATGAAGGATGCCCGTCTTGGGAGAGAGCTGAGATACAGAGTAGGTCAGACCCAAGAACGTCATAGAGAAATGGAGCTGAGCCCCTGGTTGCTTCACTGCTGCGATCCGCTCCTCTCTCTGGGTTTCCTGTTACACGAGATAACAGAGTTTCCTAACACTGGCACTGGTTTGAGTCCGGTTTTGGTCGCATGCAGTCAAGTCTTCTAACTGCTCAGAACTCGGTGAACATCCGCTGTTATCTTTCAGATTGTCCTCAGTAAACTACTGTGCTTTGGATCTCAAGAAACACGGGAAAGAGATTAGGGAATATAATACAAGTGCATCACATCTATTTACCGAGCAACTAATTTAAGCTCGGCATTTTACATGCATACATTACCTCTTTAAACCCTACCAATAACTTCATAAAGTTGTTGTATTGCCATCAGCAAACCGAGGCACGGAGAGGTTAGGTGATCTCTGTTAGATTTAACAGTGAACAGGGAGGGAGCAGAGCCAAGATTCAAACCCGGGTCTGTCTGGATCCACAGGCTGTGCCACAGGACCTCTCCACTGACCTCCTATGCTGCCGCCCTCCGCAGGGATCTTTGCTGCAAAATCACCCCTGTTCACCAGAATGCCTCCAAATCTGTACAGTGGGTTGGGTGGCAGGCTGTCCTCCCCAAACGCCGCCGGCACTGACCCTCTTCTTAGGCATGGGTAATGCAGAGGAGCCCTTGCATTAAAACAAAACAAACAAAGACAGCATAAGGAGCTGTTTATAAAATTTTCCACCTCCTCAGATAAGTTAGGAAATGTATTCAAATTCCCCTGGAAGTCTCTACTTAAAAAAACAACTGAGATTAAAAAGCTAACAATGAGGAGTGAGAGTCCTCACTACCCACTGGGATGTGATGTTTATCTGTGTGCTCAGAGGGCAGCCAGGCAGAGAAGGTGACTGCGAGGGCGGGAGCAGCCACCACCAAGAGAAGAGAAGTCCAAACAGAAGCCGGACAATGTCCTGACCTGTGTCCTGACACCTGCATGTCCTTACCAGGGGAACAGCCTTGTTGTCCCCTAGCTATGCACGCTCGAACTCACCCCTTCCCCAGACCAGTGGTTCTCAAACTTCAGCATGCACTAGCACTAGAAGCATCTGGAAGGCTCATTAAGACACAGCTTGCTGAGCCCCACCCCTAGAGTTTGTGGGAGCGGTGGGGCCAGAGAACTCGTGCTTCTGACAATTGCTGGCTGACCTGGGGATGGCACTTGAAGAACCACTGGCCCGGACTAGTTGTGCTGTGGTTGTAGGAAGTGATGCCCGGTCAGTCTCCTCCGCACTGGTGTCTTCCTGCAACAGTTGTACACCTCCCAGCTCACTCCTGGTGGCCACATGCCGGCAGATCCCCTGACTGAATCCTTCTCTTCGCTCTCCTAGAGCCTCAGGCTCTGATCAAATCACAGCCTAATCGACCATTTCCTCTGGGACCTGGCTCTTCCTTGGCTCCCACAAGCCCTTCCCAGAGCAGAGAAGATACCCTTGATCCCCAGACCCTGCTCCCAACAGCCTGGCTGTGCTGGTGCCAATGGCAGGCTGGCGACTATGAGGAAAATGCCAGCATCAACCAATGCAAGAGCTTCTGCCCACTGAACACTGGTCACTGCTGTGGAAGACTCGCCGCGGTCTCCCTGTGACTGCTGTCGGGTCACACTGGAACTCTTTAAGTGGTCACCCCCACCCTGGGTTCCCCAGATTCCACAACACCACCCCGCCTGCCCAGCCCTATGTCAAGGCCCTCTCTCTGGCTGGTCAGCGCAGCCTCAAGGTCACCTGAGCCAAGGCCTGGTCCAGATAAAAGGTCTCTGAGATACTGGTCTGGAAGAATGCTTGTCTTTGAGGAACACTGTCTAACGTATCAGTGTCCACTGCATTTCCAGAAAGTGAGGTACGCACCCACTGCCGTGCAAGGACTGGTCTGCCTGCCTTCAGCGAATTAAGGCTGGACGCTTCCGGCTTACATGTACCTAGAAAACAGCTTTGTATCTCCAAGTGCGGGCCCAGTGCCGCCGGCGATGTGTGGGTGTTTTTATGGGGCACGCGGACAGGACGTGAGTGCACTGTACTGAACAGTGAGAAGGACACTGCCTTTTCAGTTCTCTTTGACGCCCGTCAACAGTGTCAAGGCCACATCTCAGTTCAGTGCTCACTTACCTTTTTACTCTAACTCTCGCTAAGCTCCCATTTTACATAATGAAGAGGAGGCCGCGGTAGAAGAACTCTGGTAGACCAGAGTCACGGTCACGTGTGCGAGAACGCTGTTTTGTCATCGCTCTATTTATTTCAGCATGCCTTCCGTTTATGGCAGCAACACGGACATCTCATTTCCTGTTCCATGGTCGCGTTCCACTTACAACTGGAAAATGTGTTTAAGAAAAAAGAGCACGACATAAACTAGGACATGGATGCTGCCTGAGTGTGGCAAAGATCAGTCAGGGTTGTATAACAGTGAATTGTATGTGTCGACTTGGCTGGGCCACAGGGTGCCCAGATGGTCGGTCAAACATTAGCGGGTCTGCGAGGGTGTTTCTGGGTCAGATTATGTTTGAACTGGTGCATTTAGTAAAGCAGATTGCCCTCCCTAGTGCAGGTGGGCCCCACCCCATCAGTTGCAGGCCAAAACAGAAGAAAAAGTGCTGAGTGTGAGGGCACCTCTCTTGCCTGACTGTCTGAGCTGGAACACCTGTCCTTCCAGCCTCAGGGCTCAGACCGCAACGCTTCCCGGGCCTGGGACCTGCCTGCTTTCAGGCCGGACCTTACACCTGCGGCTCTGCCAGCTCTCAGGCCTTTGCTGAGGCGAGCTCTGCACGTGGCTGTCCTGCATCCGCAGACTTCCCCCTGCAGAGCTGAGGGCCTCTCAGCCCCCTCATGCTCACGAGCCAAATCCTCATAATAAGACACAATGGCTGAAACTCGGGAAACATTGATAACAAACATGCGTTTTGCTCTGTACCAACCCACCATAAGTAGGACATGCCTGGAACTGTTTCTTTTTGTCTTTTGCCAGTAGCGGAAACAAATCACAAGGAGTCATTATACATTAGATAAATATTTGGGGGGAGCCTAATCAACAAAATTTACTTTTGAGAGGTAGTTGCTTCTCTGTTAGATGGTGTTTTTGAGAACAAGATCTAGGGTACCCCCCAACCTTTGCCCTTAGGGGGACCCTGCCGCCCCCGCTGACCCCGCATCCCTATAGCAGCCATGCTCTGGCCTCCCTGGGCTTCCTCAGCATGTGCGTTCCTTCCGGCTCCAGGCCTCTGCACGTACTGGTCTGTCTCTAGAATCCCTCTCTCCCCTCCAGTCTCTTCTCTTTCCCTTCCCTTCCCTTCCCTTCCCTTCCCTTCCCTTCCCTTCCCTTCCCTTCCCTTCCCTTCCCTTCCCTTCCCTTCCCTTCCCTTCCCTTCCCTTCCCTTCCCTTCCCTTCCCTTCCCTTTTCTTTCTTTTCTTTTCTTTTCTTTTCTTTTCATTTCTTTTCACCAAGCTGGCCACTGCTGTGAATGTCTTAAATACTGCTTTTCTCAGAGAAGCCTTGCCAAACTTCCAGACCCGGGAAGCCATCCCCTTGTAACACCTCATTCTTCTCCCCTGAGTCATTCTTCACGACTGTAATCAAATAACCGTTTAGGTGAGGAGTTGTCTAATATCTGCCTCCCCCGCTGGACTGTAAATCTGTGAGAACAGGGAACTTGCCTCATGGTTGGTTCTCAATAAATATTTTTTGTAAATGACTGAGTCACAACCCATCACACTTAATTGTGTAGGCACCAGAAACCTAAAAAATACTTAGGGGACTAAAACGAAAAGAACGGAACCATTTCCACTGCTAGGGACTGAAGTCAGGTTCTGCTGACTACCGGCAACAAGAAGTGGCCAAAATGCTCTGTGCATCAAGTAAATCAAACGACCCAAAAACTCTAACCTGGCCCTCCGCATTTATTGCTTATAAAAACAAGAGACTGGGAACGGTGGTTGCAGCCAGATGTTCTGTGGGCTGGAGCTCATTGTCCTAACGCTGCAGATTCCCTTAACTAGAACTGTGTGTGTCTGAGATGCTGGGACACAAGATCCAACCCAGAAAATATTTTGAAACAATGTTGTTCAATTACTTAATCCTTGTTATGTTATTGAATAGAACACTCTTCTATATGCTATTATAAAAACATTATGCCTGGGTCTCGAGTTCTGGAATATCCGATTACAATAGCTTTTTTCCACATTTGTATTCCCTTTATTTTTATTTAATTGCCTTAACATTTTCAGCAGATTTATTGTATACGACAGTGAGCAACCTGAGCCTGTGTAAGAGCTAGCCCTGCTATTTCCTGCTCTCCACCCACCATCTCCCCGACATCATCTGTGCTGCCTTTTAAAGTCTTTGTTAGCCTTGAGTCCCTGTTCCCTGCTCGGAGTGCGGGCTGCCAGAAAGGCGGTAGGTTCGAGGAAAATGCCCGCTGGTGGACTCCATCCCCCCGTCTCTGAACTGGCCTGAGTGTGGCTGACATCAGTTTGACAGCCCAACCTAAACCAGTCCACGACACCTGGAATTTACGGAGTGGTCTCCACTGCCGGGATGTCCCATCGAGGAATACTACAAGTGGACAGTCACTGACTGTGAGCTTCAACAGCACGTGTCTGTCTGTGGATGTTTAATAGGATGACTGTGGTCTAGTGTGTGTCCTACTCTATTTTTGTCACCCACAGGTACCTGGATAAAGAAACTCGGTAAGGGGGACTGAAAGGATCACCTGCAGCTTCCCAGACCCCATCACGGACAGTTTGCCCAAGGCAGGAGACACGGGACAGAAGACATGACCATATCAAAGATGGGAGGAGTGGGAACAAAAGGGCAATGAGAGCTGGGTAGGATGGGGACACGCAGATCATGGGAACAGGAGTCCCGTGCGCTGTCAGCATGGCAGAGGGGTCCCCACCAATCTGAGGGTCACAGGCTCAGGAGTCCCGCACACAACGCCAACAGCTAATAGTAGTTCACAATGAGAATTGAGTACTTTCTATACAACAAATAAGAAGCCCGGGGCTTCCTCTGCATTATTTCACCAAATCCTCCCAATAACCATTTGAGGGAGACATTACTACTCTTTCCATTTTACAGATTTGGAAACTGAGACCCAACAAGACGAAGTAACTAGGAATTTCAAAACTGAAACCAAAGACATTCTGACTCTAGAGTCACAACACTTATCCATTGTGTTTTATAGAACATTTCATCATGTTCTATTCTCATTTGCGACAGCAGATTTCTGCATTGACTCTGATGTTGGTCTGACCCTCTACCATTGGGTGCAAAACGACTTCCTTAGAAATTCTTAAATGTGTACCATGGTTTTAAAAAATATTACGATAGAGAAACTCAGGATTTTCTTTTGGGGAAAAAACAAGTGCTAAAAGGGAAAGTTTGTATCAAAAGGCAAGGGCATCTGGAGTTGCCTCTGTGCAAGGGAGAGGGGACATTAAGAGGCGAGTGGGCAGGGAGCTTCCTGCTGGAGGCTAATTGGCAGTCGCTCTGGAAGGAAGCCAGAAGTGTTGTCTTGCCTCGAGCCAAGGATATCGATTTTAATACTAATGGAGACTTGAACTGGACCTTGAGCGGTCTACGGAAGTTCCCCTCTCTGGTCAGGAAGCCATGGACTTGGCATTGAGAAGAGTACAGGACAGGCATGGGATTGTGTAACAAGCCCCAGTTCCGTTCTGCTACCTGTCACCACGGTGCTTCTCGACACCTCCTCTCTCCGTCCACCCTCGCACCCACCGGGAAGCAGCGCCCTGCCACACAGGGGTGCTCTGACAGCGGAACGCACCGTCGGCTGCAGTTGGGCCCGGGCGCCAGAAGAACTGCTCTCCTGCGAGTGGACTGGTACTGAGCCGTGTCTTTTTCTTCTCTCTCTCTCTCCTCTTAAAAATTAAGTGCGTGTAGGAATACCCTTCACAACCTGATTTTAGGAGAAAGTAAGTGGTGCTTGGCAGGACGAAAGGTCAGAGCATTCCAGAATACGGGGATTTCCACATACCTTCATCTTAAGGTTGCATTTCAAACTCCGGCCTCATGCTTCTGTCTCAGAGCTACGGGTATGGCGGGGGGTGGGGGGATCAATACTCTTGAGGAAAAGTTTGCCAGAGATGAATTCATACCAAACAGGAACGGGGTTGGAAGAAGGGAAAAGGAGGCTGAACTGCACTGACAAGGGCTAATTGTTGTGACAGATTCAGCTTTGGGAAGGTGTGGCTCCACGGAGTGTGGGCGCACCAACGTGGTGCCCGTTTTAATTAGTGGCACCACGGGGAGAAGATGGGCTTGTAATTGAGCAGTCTGCTGATCGGTCCACTTCAACCCACAGTCAGGCGTGCTGGGAAGTGGACATTAAGCGGGAGCTGGGACTAGCAGGAAGTCTGCCCCATTAGCAAGGCTGGTGGCAGACCAGCACGTTGTCTTTTCTTTATATTCTTCCCGGGAGAGGACGCCACACACAGTGTTTTCTAGACTCCGTCTCACTCATTCTCTGTCTACCTACCTTTCTCTTCCAATTTCCCTTAGCACACCTTTGCTAGTGTAAGACGGCTGATTGACACGTCGACTGTTCAACCTTCTTCCAAGATATACTGCTGGACGTGTGCTAGTGGCTCCTCTCCTCACCAAACAAGCACCCTGGCCATCGTGACACCCAACCTCCTTCCTTCCACAGGCGCACTTTCATTTTTGTCCTGAGACATTCTCTCCCCCGACTCTGTGGGATCTTGATGAGACTCTACGGGCTGCCCATATCCTTCTTTCCCTTTCATGCCCACCACCCCCTCCCCCAAGAGAGAACGGGGCTCATCGTCTAAATTAGGCCACTGGGACTCTTGTTTCCAAGACTTTGATTCTTGAGAAAAATGACAGAAAAAAAAATAGTTGGAGCTAAATATTCTAGTAGCAAACTATAAATCATAGTTCATTTTCCCCCTGCTACCTAGCCCCCTAAGTTGTCAGATTCCCATCTGATTCTCAAGCGTTTGCCCACATCGTGAGTCCTCCACTCTCCTGTGTTACATTCCTTTCTGCTTAAGTTAAGCAAAGCGAGTTTCTGTTGCCTGCAGCTGAGTAACCCCAAGTGAGCGGGTATCCAGAAAAAGCACCCTAGTGCACAGCGTGATGTTTATTCGACACCATCCTTTGCCTGCTCCCAGCAGGAAAACTTGGAAAAGGAAAGCAAATCATATTTGTGGTTTATGAAAGGATAAATAAATGAGAGAAAAAATGAAGCATTACTACCAGCGAGTCTGGGTGTAAGGCCTGGCGTGAGCGTCTTCAGCCCAGATGTTCTCATGGGATCTGTTCGGAAGCTGCCTTCCCATGGGATGCTCACCGAAGTCTGGGACATGAGAGCGCCGTGTCTGGCGCCTCCTTCTGCTCCACGTCCTGCCAGGGGCCCCCACACTCACCCACGCCCTCCACCACGTGGGGCTGATGGCTGATACACGCATAAACGTCACACAGTGTCTAGTACAGGAGAGAGAAGCGCTACCTACTTTCCACTTCCCAGCCACGCTTCGGGCATGGTTTGCATTAGCTAGCCTTAAAGGAGAGTGCTGGCACGTCTTCAGATGGGTGTGCTGTGCATGTGTGTGTGCTGTGTTGCCAAGCTACCCCAGGAACAACACATCTTCGCTGCACTCATCTCCTGCCCGGGGTGTCCCTGGTGCCTTTGTTGGGGGAAAAACGCCCACCTGGCCCTGTGGACACTCTAATGGTTTTTACACCTATGCGTACAAATAGGCCTTGGTCCTTAGTCGAGGGTTTAGGAGTTCCGGCAGCTGAAAAAGCCTCAGTTCCAATCCTGTAGATTGCAAACTGTGTGCTCAGAATTCTAAGGAGGGAGCTAAAGCATGTGCCTGGCTGACTAGGATTTATGCCCCTCACCAGGTATAAACACGCAAGGGTGAGAAGGATACACGAGGAGGGAGTTCACCACAGCTAGATCGGGGCTGGGAGAGGAAATTGTAAAACCAGGTCAGCTTCGACTGCACCGGCTTGGCCAACACACGTCTGTAACCACATCAGTTTGGGGCTTTCACGGGTTTGATTTGCTTTCAGCCCAATCCACTAAGGAGTTGCTCACGAGTTCTGTGGATTTTCTGCACAATTACAGATTATTGCCATGGCAACAATGGGACCACGTGGCAACCCTGCTACCTCAGAGACCAGGAACAGCCACTTACAGACTCCGCACCACATCATCTCGTAATGGGGCTCTGCACCGTTGGCCTCTCATTGTTTTAAGGCTAATCGCTGCTTTCTCACAGATACAGTTCCCCCCCCCACCCACTCTATTTTCACGATCTTTTAAAACAGTTTGGATTTGCTCTAAAGCAGTTCCACATTTGCCTGTGTTTATTTGGTCATTAAAAAAAGGTATTGTTTGGTGGGCTGGCGGAAGGAGAAGAGGGCCCAAACTGGGTGAGTGGAGGCAGATGGGAAGCAACCGGCGGAGGAGAAAGAACTTTGCAGCCAGCAGATGGTTTCCTTGCCACCGTGCCCCTGAGTCGAAGCCCGTGACAGTCCTGAGGTCCTGGGTCGGTGACGCACAAGGCCACCCTGGCAACGAAAGGCTTGCTTTCTTTCCAAGGAGCTCAACGCTTAGGTCCACTTTGCAGGCACAATGAGAAAGGGGGCCGTTGGTAATTAAGTTAGAGATGTGATGGAGAAGGGGGACCAGGTAATATTTTCTCTCTGGCAAAACAATCAATTTATTTTGCAGAAACTTGTGCACATAGCCAAACCCCAGGCTCTTTCTGCCAAACATTCCCCCCTTAATTTTTTAACCTCTGGGCATTTCAGGGAAAATTGAATCCACATGTTTTTGGATTCATTTGCAAATGCAGTTTGCTCAGAGCTGTTTGATGACCAGCATGCCCTTTGAGTGTTTTTATGAGCTTAAACTTATTTTCCCCAAGCCTCTTGCTTCTGAACCAGGAAGTGGCATTTGGAGTTTGCGGCAGAACTCAGAACCGATCCTTTTCTGAAGCCTTCGCCAGTTTCTCATGTCTCTCTCTTTCCGGGCCCTGGTGCAGCTAAGCAAAGGTTGTTGCAGAGCACATAAGAATAATTAAGAGTAACTTACTGTTTTTCCAACTGAAATGCGGATCTGATATGGACACACTCCAATTCCTGGGTCACATGGCTTACCCCTCTCTTTTACTGATGACATTTGTGGGGAAGCAGATGCTTTCTTTCCCAGGGACATGTCTCCACCTGCGACATAATTTCCTGATTGAAATAATGCTTCCGAGGCACAGTGGGAAGTTTAGATCCAGCCCTTGCCC
The DNA here is from genome assembly GCF_004126475.2 of Phyllostomus discolor. Classification (NCBI taxonomy): domain Eukaryota; kingdom Metazoa; phylum Chordata; class Mammalia; order Chiroptera; family Phyllostomidae; genus Phyllostomus; species Phyllostomus discolor. Next base: position 26,644,140 of record NC_040915.2, on the reverse strand, counting down.
CAGACCAAACTGCCGAACACGATCTTTGTTTATCATAAGTGAATCATATTTGCAAAGCAAAAGGGGCCCCTTTCCCCCGCAATTTGGAAACGGTGTGGGTATTCTTTTCTAACTCAGCCCTATGATGCAAAATAAAATTCCGACTTCCAGGAAGGTGGGAGCATTACGTGTAGGTGTTCTAGATATTAGGAAAAAAATACTTAATGACAAGGGAGAAGGGTAACTGGGAAAGATGTACAGAACAGGAAAAATATGTCCCTGAGCCTGGGATTTTTCTGAGTTAGCTCTCAGGTTTCCTTCAAGGATGTTAGGATGGATTCCACCTACATTCCAGGACACTTTGTTAATGAGGAATTAGTCTGAGTCTCTGGATAAATATTTGTGAGCAAATAACATTCTTCCAGGAAGCTCATTTAATATGGTGTCTATTTTTTCTTCCTTCTCTATTTCCTCTCACCAGACTTATGATCCCAGAGAAAGTTGCATTCAATTCACATGCCCTATTTTTAACTCTCATCTGGACTTCCTTTTTTTTTCCCCCTGTAAGTATGAGAATCAAGCAAGGAACGACCCTTTGTATTATGTCCAATGGAAGGTCATGCGCTCGGGGAATTTACTTAAGTTCCCGGGAGAAGTCAGGCCATAAAAAATTCGTGTGCATGGCCTTCGTGCCGTGCCATTTTGGCTGTCCATCCTCCTAAGAATTTTCACTCCCATTCTCCAGATAAAAGCAATTGCTATACAGATAGAGCAATTGCTCCACTTTCTGTAGAGACTCTGCCCATAAGCTCACAGTTTTGTTTTACCCCAGGCCCATCCAAATTAAAAAGGTTAAGTGGGCAGTAGAGATAGTTGATTTTATGGGCTTGCTGTGGTCGGCCACAGCCTATAGAGGAGAGTATTGCTACTTACAAGGTCAGATTGTTCTTTGCTAGTGTTTAAATACTGCATTTGGTCTCTTAGAGTATATGATAGACAAGAGGGAAAGGAGAGGAAAAAGCAAGCCTATCGGTAACCTACCGTCGGCTACAGCAAGGACCTTGAACTACAATACACTCAGAGATCACGTAAATGGGCAACAGGCTGACCTGACAGTCACTGGCCCTTCCTGTGTGGACAGTTGCTGCTGAAGTTGACTTCTGCCCCATGGGACGATCTTTCTTTCTTTTTACTGAGAACGCAGACGTTTGTACTTTAGATGAATTCTCCTGACTGGACAATGTCAGGGCTCTCATCCAAACCATAAAGCCATGTGGGGGATTGAAGACACAAGGTGTGTGGGAGGACTCACCTCTAGGTGCCCAGCAGGCTCCATGGAGCAGCCGGCAAGCGGCAATGCAGTCAACGGTATTGACTTCCTAGCCGTTTCTCAAACTCCTGGTCCCGATGCCCCACTGGGATATAAGGTTGTCACTCCGAGGAAACCGTTGTTGTGCTCAAGGTGTGGGGAGAAGAAAGGGAAATGGATCAAGAGGGGGCAGGATGGATCGAGCACCCTTTTCATGACCTCCACCCTGATGTGAACAATACATTCATATATTCAGTTGCTAATATTTATTGAGTACCCTCCCTGTATCAGCACTACACGGGACATTAGATGTGGGCCAGTGACAAGTTAGGTATTGCCGCTATCTTCACAGAGCAGTATCTGTCGGGGCACAGACATTAATCAAATAATTGCACAAATGGATGTAGACAGTCCCCTGCAATAGGTCTTCCAAAGGAGAGGAATGGGCGACGATACTATACAGAGAATTGGATGTGATTGGAGTGCCAGAGAAAGGGAACAAGGTTGAGCCTCTGACTGGCAGGGCCTGGCACTGGCCACAGCCCAGCTGAGTTTTCCCAGTTTTCCCTGGAGAGAGGGAGCTCTTAATGGCTGGATAAAGCTGAGGTCCTGGCTGAGAAAGGCTGCGGAAGCTGGTACTCACCACCAAACAAATGGCCCGGAGAGTCCAGAGGAAGAGCCATAAATCGGCGACCTCCAGTTTCCATTACTGGGAGCCCTTTAGCCCCTAGAGCCAAACAAAAAAAGTAAATAAATTCCCAGAATAGAACCGGCTTTAAAAATAAAAGAGGAAATGCTTTCTTTTCTTCAGCCCTTCCTGTCTCCCGTCGCCCTTCCTCCCTGTGGCCCGGGTTCTGATCCAGGCCTCCTTGAAAGAGGGGCAAGTGTGCGGTCTGCAGGAGCTGGCACTGTTGGCAGAGATTCCGTTATTGGGAATCTCAACTCTGCAGCGCTCCGGCTAAGCACCCCATTCACACGGGGCCTGGTGACTCTCAAGACTGATCTCTGTATCCCAGTAATCCTGCAGGTTGTAAGGGGGGACGCAGGAGGGGAATAAAGACAGGAGTGAGTTCGATGTTCAAGCTACTTCCCTCAGAGAGTGTAAAGAGAGAGAAGAGCAGGGAAGTGGTGCAGACAGCTTGGCCTGTGTTTGCTAGATTTTTTCCCCAATTTTGGATCAATAAATAGACTAGAGATCAGAGAGACACAAGACCTCATCCAGAATCGGAATTCCCCCTAAGGTCTATCGCACAGATGGGGGAGCATGCTCAGCCCCTTCATACAGAATGCAGGATGGCATGCAAGTCAATTAAATTCAGTGTCTCAGTCTCTCTGGCAGCAAAAAAAAAAAAAAAAAGATAAGAGGGGGGCGGGGAGGAATGATAATTTTCATGCATTGAGACCACAGGAAACAATAGAATCATAATGTTGAAAGTGACTTCAACTCAATTATATGGACTCCCAGCTGATGAAGGAATCCTCTCTCCCTCACCTCTGACCACTGGCCACTGATGCTCCTTTTAACAGGTTCATTGGTGCAGGTGAGAGAAGGAGCTTACTCCAGAGCTCATCCAACCCACCACGGCGCTGCTCTGGGTTATGCAAACTTATTTTCTCTATGCAGCCAGAGCGCTGTCCTCTAAACTTCGCTGAGGAGGGAGGAAGTGCTCCAGTTGGTCCTTAGATCCAGCATGGTTTAGTCCAAGAGCGGCCAGTCTACTGGACGTCCTGTTATGGAAAGCCCTGCCTTCTAATGCAGCTCGCCAACGAACAATCCATCAAGTATAACTATACAGAGAGATATATGCACACGGATCCGCTGTAAACACATGCATAAACCATCTCAGGAGCGAAGCGAAAACATCAAATCGGCTGGCAGAAATGGCCCAACTTAAACAGGGCATTAAGTGGTATTAACGGGCTAGTTCTAGAAAGGATCCGAAATCCCCAGCTGAATCGGAGACTGATATCAAAGGCTCGGAGATACCTCAGGGCCGGCGTCTCCAGAGAGGAGTGGAGCTGATGGGAACTGAGGCTCTGTCTCTGCCCTGTGCATTTGAGTGAACACTTAAATCTCCAAAGATTAAACTATAAAGAGAAATTAGTTTATTAATAATTCACAGACTTCAAGGGGGAAAAAATGTCAAAAGCATATGCTTGGGAACAAAGCTGATTTTATTTTTCCTGTTTAGAATAGAGCGATGGGTAGAGAAGTTGAAGTGCCAGGCTCAAAAACTGAATTTGGTTTTTTTCTTTTCCCCTTGTCTTCATGTTTTTAAAGAAGTGTTTCTAATAAAATATATGCGAGCATTTAGTCTGATTTTCTTTTGCATACTTCGAGTTTTTCAAATCCTGGGAGGTTTGTGGGGAGCGTCAAAAGCAGAATACTTTACTCAAGACTTTAATAGGTTGAGATATTTTCATGGCAGAGTTACTAGCCAGGCATACTTAATTGGAGTGTGTGAATTCAAGGTGACATACTCCAAGAATGGGTGTGAAAAAAAGAAAGGTTCATAAAAATCTGGATTTTAAAATGATTTGACCAAACCCATTAAATGAACAAGTCACCCTCCAAGAGAAACCTCTCTTTAATGTGGGGATTGGGATTTCTTTTTTCTAGGAGTCTCCTGGACTAAGACATCCTTGAGGACAAGAATTCTTCCTCAGTTCTCTTGGCATCCCAGGATTCGATCGTGAGCCAGCTACTGACCTACCTCAGTTTCCCCAGCAGTCTGACAGAAAGAAACACAGGTGGGAAGAGGAACAAGCACATGCTACTTCCTGGACAGGCTGGCCTCACGTGTAGAGTGCCCTTCACCTTCCTCAGAAGCGATGCTGTGCATGTGCTGGGGAGGTGCACAGGCTCGCTGCATCCCAGCCCCCCTGCTCCCTCGAAGACGCTGCTCCTGGATTACCCACTTTCTTCTGCGAAGTCTCTCTATCCAGCGGGTCGTGGCCATCATCAGCTCTGGAACCACCTCTCACTGTTGTGAAACCTTGGACCCTAACACTCTTCCATCTACAGTCAATTTTCTTAGCTTCCCTGTAAAACAAACCCCATTTTTAGAAAGTGTTCTATAGACTATATAGCGCTTTTCTTTTCTAACATTTCATTCTTTTTTAAACCCACGCTAATCAAGATCCTGTCCCCACGACTCTCCTGAAACAAATAATTTGCCATTATCTGAGACTAGATTACAGATTTATGTTTTGGCTTGTTCATTGTCCAACTTTCTTATTAAAATGTAATCTCCACGGGAAGGACTTAGGACTGGAAAGGACTGATCATTATTGTTCATTCGTGTGTCCTCAGCACAGGGCTGACACATAGGATCTCAGAAAATACTGGTTGTATAAATAAATGAACAAAAAATGGTGCTATTTTATATTAAACTCACGTGCAATCCCAGTGATAGCCCGCTGATGGACAAACGGTGTGTTAATACATAAAGGGACTGCTGAAAGCTCTCTCTGAACAGCCCCTTGGTGGGAAATGGCTACTGGGAAAAACTTCCTCCTTGGAAGCAGAGCTTCAGGCTCCAGACCTCATCATGAAGGACAGTATAAGTATGCAGTAGGCAGTAAATAAGTGCTGAGTTGATGTCCTCGCAGCACATGACAATTACCAAAAACACTACTGTAGAATGTTTTGCTAAGTAGTATGCTTCTGTGCAAAGAGAACGCATCTTGAACACTTGTGGAGTTGCTCTAAAAGTGTAGCAAACAGTGCAGCCCCGGGCTTGGTCCTGCAGGGTGATGGTGAGGAGCTGCCTGTTCTCAGTGTGGAAATACTTCTGAGGACCATTGGATTAGCTGTCATTCTTTTGTGATAAAAATTCCCTGAATCCAATTTTAATTCCTCATCTCTTTGACTTAGGTCAGGGATGGCAAATGAACTATATCTCAGGTGCCAAATCTGACGGAGTCATGCGTCACATATTTAATTCAACAAATATTTATTGCATACTTACAAGTAAAAGGCACTATTGTAGATGCTGGGAACAAAAACAGTGAACAAAACAGACAAAAAGTAGTGCCCTAATGGAGTGTACATTTTAGGAGTAGGTAGTGGCTGGAATAGCAGTGAAGACTCTGTGATCTATTAGTGATGTCTGCTGTGGGTACAGAGAGGGGTGTGGCAGCCCCACTGCTAGCCCAGGCTGTGCCATCTTGTTCGTAATGCCCACTTAGCTCTCTAGTTCAAACCATATTGCCTCTAAGTCATCTTATCTCTAAAGATGACTTAACCCCCACTACAGGCTCAGCCATACTCCAGACTAAAAGTATATAGGTCAGTGCTAATTAAAGGGTACTGAGGACGTACAGGTGACATAAAGGGTACAGGTGACATAATCACCTGATTATGTCAGTGGCTTTTCTTCAAGTCAACATTTACTGCTAAGCTCAGCTTAACATTTTACTGGGTCCCAGTAGTTGTTGTCTTGCTTAATTTGTTGTGATTAGATGATGGCCTTATCTCCCAAAGCTTTCTATATTTTCACCTACCTCTTAGTTCCCATCTTGGTTCCCCTGTTTGCACACTTACTCATTTATCCATGCAAAAAATGTTTACTCAGAAGTTACTTTTATGCCAGCTAGTTCTAGGTGCTCAGAAGGCAGAGCTGAGCAGAACAGATATACCCGCCGATATCAAAGGAATTTATATTCTAGAAGCAAGATAGAAACAGGCAAATTTATAAGACGATCCATGTGACTGGGGTAATGACAGGATAATTTAAGTAGTGTGATTGGGGGCACAGAATCCTGGGAGGTGGCTGGAAGGGAAAGCTGGAAGGATGAACACACAGGAAGGAGTGCATCTAGTCTGGTAGGTCCAAATGTCCTGGGGCAGAAACAAACTTGGCATGTTTCCAAATCATTATGGCTGGAGTACAATGAATGATGGAAAAGTAGTGAGAGATGGGGTACAAAAGCAGGCAAAAGCCAATCAGGGAAGTTTCTACAATAGAGTAAGATGGTGTTTGCCTACCTGGGATTTTTGCCCACTTCCTAGTGGCAGACTTTCTAGGTACCACCATGGGCCATCTCCTGTGTACCCTCATGGCACCTGGGATCAGCCATGTCCAGTGACAACAGGTCAGAACAGAGGCCTCTCGGTGTCTCCCTCCACATCCTCGTGGAGTCTGGTCTGAAGCCTGCAGCGGGCATGCATGCTCTGGTCTGACCCTCTTCCAACTCAATCCTGGTGCAGACTCCATTGCTCAGCGCTGCCCTTGCACCCCACTCCTCAGGTTCCCAGATTTCACCTGATTACAATCATCATCTGAATGGGAAGAGGATGCCTCAAGAGGATTTGCTTCTGACAGTCACCTAAATAACTTAGTGACAAAGCAGCCTCAGTTATGAAATGGTCCCAAGCATACGCCCCAGGGGCAGTGTTATAGCAAGGCACTAATTACTCTTTCCGAGAAACTGCCCCTTTCAAAGACTTAGAGTGCAGGGGCAATGACTATCAAAATTCAGTTTAAAGAGGCTTCTTAACAGGAACAGCTTATTCGGTGGCTTGAAAGCTCTGTGCTAAGACCCTTGTCCCCAAAATATCCTTATCCCCTGTCATTTGGTCTGATATTCTATTGTTAGAGCCAATCCTTCGGTTCTTAAAGGCTCTCCAGTTTATTAAATAGAAATATTCTCAGAAGAGTCAACATTTTAAGCCATTATTAATTTTGCCTTCGTTTCCTCTCTCTCACTCCAAATTATCTTGTGCAGCTGCTTACGCTACCTCTTCAATTCCTGCTCTTGTCAGAACTCCTGATATCTTATCTGTCTAGTTATCTTTCACTTGTAGTTTTGCCAATGCCTGGTGCTGTGTGCTATGTGCTGTGTGAATATTATCCCCAAAGTACAGATGGGAAAAATCTAATCTATGAATTCCAGTCTTTAACTCTTTAGTGATATCTAACTGAATCGGGACTTTCAGAGTTTCATTCCAATGGACGACACATTGAAGAACTGGAGAGGAATACAACGAGGTGAGTGAATGAATTTCCGCCATGCCAAAGATTTTGAGACAGAGCTACTCTGTTTCTCTAATACCATAGATGTGCTAGCATCACAAATGGCAAGCTGGGCACAGACACTTTCTCTCTAACATACAGTAGTTCACGTGGTTGCGTTCAGCACTGGCTTCCATGCAGACGGCGGACAGGTCTGCCACGGCACCACACTGGGCCGCATCTTTAGAACGTTTTGTGTTGGTCTCCACTGTGTGAGTGCTCTGCAAAGTGCATCGTGGGCCCTGTGGTTTCCACAGGGCTGCGGAAGGTGCCTTAACATTGAAGCGAGAACAATCTACGTCTGTTAACACAGAAATGGGAAGAATGTACGTCCCGCCCCTTGAGGTAGCTGACCAATAGGGTGGCTCTTGAAACAATGAAATGATGTGTAATTCTAACCTAAAAATTGATTCTGGTATTTTTGAATTAAAAAAAAACAATTAAAAAGAAAAAACATGGAGCTAGAAGAAGATATGAGGAAAAATGCAAAACAGGAACCCATACCAATGAGGACGAGATTATGAAGGCCTCCTCAGCAGCTAAAACATCAGGTATTTACAAATTTTTTAATATATTGAGAATTGATATCGGCATGACCTCATTGAAGAGCTAATATTGGTACTGAAGGATAGGTCGGTGTCAAAACCGAAGCTGGGTTCCCAGCACCAAGTACCTTGCTTAGTCAACTTTGGTCCACCTGAGCAAAACACGGGCCCAGGCAGCACACAGACCGCTGTTCCCAATTAACAAGCCTCCGGTTTGGCCACGTCAGTGTCAAGAAATGGCCACACATCTGCGGGGAGACAGCCAGTAGACACCAGTGTCCCGCTCACACCCGTCTCGCATACGACCCAACCCGATCACTTATCAACGCCACCCTCCCAGGATTGGTCCTATTTTTCGCATTCATGCTTCTTTTCACATAGTGCCAGCACGGCCACCTTTGTAAGGAAGCAAACCAGGGAGAGGGCTCACTACCTCTTTTCTCTAACCGAGTGGGGCATGCAGGCCACGGCGAGTTCTCTGGTGATCCGAAAACGGGACACTGGCCAGGAGCTGATGACACCGAAGGCCTCCCGTGGATGAGCTCGGTTTTCCATGTGGGTCTGTGTGGAGTCCTAAAGGGCTGTGCCCACTGAAGGCCAGTGGGCAGCCAGGGGCCAGCCGGCGAGTGATGACACTAGGACCGCATGGGATGTGTGCAGCACACGGCAGATGCCCCCCAAGGCAATTGTTTGTTAACCTCCCTTCCAAACAAGCTTTGGCAGAGATGGTCTGGGGGGTGGGGGCGGGGGGCTGTGCATACAGAGAACGTCAAGCACTCAAATGAAACTTGACTTCTGACGAGCTCCCCTTTCCCTAGTTTTTATCTCTTTAGCAGCCAGAGTCTGGATCAATTCCCAAAGTCAGTGTAAAGTTCAGAGAATAAAAATCTGGTAGAGTGAACCAAACTCATAAAATTGAGAATGCAAAATACCTCCCCCATGCACACACACTGATGCTAGCAGTTGGGGGTTTTCCAGGTCCATTAACACGAGCGTGTTATCATTTTTTACCAGAGGTCAGAGTTAAAAGTCCCCTTGCTGCTCCAGACCTGTGCTCAGAAATTTGAAAGATGGGGAGGCTTGGCTTGGCTCATCCTATTTAATTTGCACTATGCCTGGACCTGTCAGGTTCTAAAGAAAGATACAGCCCAGGAGATTTGGGAGCTTCCTAATGTGAGTCGAGTTGGCAGCACGCGTACTTGGCTTCCACTGATTGCAGCTTCAGTCTCTGACCCCCAGGAGGCCTAACCCGCAGGAGGGAAACGTGCACAGTAAATATTGAGACCTGCGTCCATAGGGAAAGTGTGCCCCCCCCCCCCCCGGTTCCCCCACCGGTTCCCACTTTCTGGCAAAGTCCACTTTCTAGTACCAGCGCCTTCCCTACGGCATAGAACTGAAGAGGTGTATCAAAGCCCACATCAACCCAAATACCCAACAATAGAAGAACTGTCGAAAACAACGCAGCCTCCATAAGACTGAGTATTGGCACCCCCTATGAACCATGGCTTGGATATGATTTAATTACATGAGAAGATGCTTAAAATGCTAAGCTAAAAACTGAGATGCAATGCTGTAATTTATAGTACAATTGCAAAAAAAAAAGTGTAAAATGGTTATTTGTGTATGGTGAGGCTTAACTGTAAAATTGATTTTCTAATATGTTTTATGGGATGAGATGATAATTATTAATGTGTGTTTGGCAGGGGAACCCCATCCCTTCCACCTCCCTGACTCTCTGAGAAAAAACTGAAGCTGCTTAGACAGACTCTCTCTAGACAACGGAGGCAGAACCACAGTGGAGCTCCCCTCCCATGGTGGGGGGCCCGGGGGACAGGGAGACTGTTGGCTGGAATGAGGCCGTGAGATGAGACTATTCTGCTGGGCAGAGGGAGAGAGAGGGGAAGGAGAGGGAGAGAGAGGGGGAGGGAGAAAGGAGAGGAGGGAGAGGAAGAGGAGGAATAATGGGAGTAAAGACAGGGTGAGAAGAAAGAGAGGGAGAGTCCCTGAATGCTTTCTGGTACAGAGAGGAAATGGGGGTGGGGAGGGATTTAAATAAGAGTTCCCAGGTTTTAAATTCTTCAATGTCTTTCTACATTTGACATATGTGCGGGTGGAGATGGTTACTTCTGGCCGGACCACCCACTCTTAAAATATGATCCTGCTCTGTGGGAAGGGATAGCACACCTTGATGAGAATGACACATGTTTTCTAAAATTTCCACAATGCGTAAGCTTTACTCTTATACTCAGAAAAATCAATCAATCAATCAATCAATCAATCAAAACTGGCTTCTCCCAACAATTTATTTGGTTAATAAACTATGGCTACTCTCCTTGTTTACGGTGAGTTACAATGTGTCTTCACCCTTAAACCTCAAGGCAAAAAGTGATAATTAGTTATTTTTTTAAATCAATTAATTCAATATTTATTGAGCATCACCTCAGGGCTAGGCACACTGGAGTGTACTGAGCGAACCAGCCACAGGCCCCGATCTTGAGAGGGGCCGGAAGGGAAGGGGCTAAGATAGCATCTCTAGGACCATTGGGGCAGCGCACCCAACCAGCCCTGGACGCCGCAAAGGCCTGTCCATCCTCTCAGCGTCCTTGAAATGTGAGTGACAAAGTCAAGGTACAGAGTCCATTCTTACTTAAGCATTGCTATGAATCCAATTTAGTCTGGGGCCAGTGGCATTTTTTAAAAAATCAAAAGATCAAGCCCTGGCTGGCGTAGCTCAGTGGATTGAGCGCAGGCTGTGAACCCAAGTGTCGCAGGTTCGATTCCCAGTCAGGGCACATGCCTGGGTTGCAGGCCATAACCCCCAGCAACCGCACATTGATGTTTCTCTCTCTCTTTCTTTCTCCCTCCCTTCCCTCCCTAAAAAATAAATAAATAAAACCTTAAAAAAAGTTGAAGACAGTTCTCTTATGAAAAATAAAGTTCTTATTATTTATTATAATGCAATGCCCAAAGAATGAAGGGTTTGTGAGATGAACCGGGGGTGGGAAAAGAATCCGCCCCCACCCCCACCCAGGCTATATAATTTGGCAGCTATTAAAACCCTCTCACCCTTCCTTTTAATGCATTCGTTACAGAGGAGCAGTTGCCCAGAGTTTGTCAGTAACAGCTCAGCATATGCAGAAAATCAATCCCAAACAAAGTTCAAAGTAATCCTTTCAAAGTTCTGTTCGAGGTGACAAATGGTCGCTAACGAGTGATGGAGGCCCTCTCCTCCTTTGACTGACAGGTGAAAGGGTAGCCGGCTGGGGAAGGACCACCTGCTCACCCTGGCCCAATTAGGACCCCCAACTGTTTGCAGTAACATGAGATTCACATTAATAGATTCCCCGTCTTAATCTGCCCCAGAAAAATCCAGTGTGAGATGGAAACTCTGAGGAATGATCATAAAATAAACTGACATGGACTGTTTCAACGTTTCCATAGCCTAAGGCTGCCAACGACTCCTCCTGCTTTCTCGTCAACCGCAGCTCCCCCAGTTGCCTTTGAACTGTGCCCTTTCCCACTTACCCACCCACCTTTCAGAGAGAGACGGGCCAGAGTTTTATTCAATTCCAGCCAGAGCTTTCTGTCCTCACTGCCGTGGGTGGGTCAGCTACTACCCTTGATGGGTGCTCGCAGCTCCCGCAGAGGACCAAAGTGCTATCCCCTGACATAAAATCTCCGATTGAATTGGAGCTGACCTTCCCATCTTGGATAAGAATAGCTCCTCGTGTCCTGTGTTTATAAAACTCCACATCTGGATCTGGGTGGAATTTGTTGTGTTTTACATTGTATTTCAAGGTGGAGTTGGCTTTGCATTTCGATGCTTTTCTCCTTTACGTTGAACTTTCTGGATTGTCAGAAGAGACTGCTTATGTCCACCACCGAAAGACATGCACAGGAGTATTCATGGAAGTTTTGTTTGTGATAGCCCCCCCACTAAACAAGATAAATACCTGTCAACAATGGAATGGGGAAATAAGTGGTGGCACATTCGCACAATGGATTACTACACAGAAGGGCTGTGGTAAGCTGGCTAACGACACCCCCAAAGATGCCCACAGTCTGATCCCTGGAACCTGTGCAGAGCAGGAGGCTGTGTCAGGCATGATTAAATTAAGGATGTTGAGAGGAAGAGATTATCCTGGATTATCTGGGTGGGCCCAATGCAATCACAAGTCTTTACGAGAGGGAGGCAGAGAGAGAGAGAGAGAGAGAGAGAGAGACCTGACTAGAGTGGAGGAGAAAGCCACGTGACCACAGAAACAAAGAACAGGATGGTGTAGCCAGAAGCCAAAAACAAGCCCACACCTCTTGAAATGGAAGAGCCAAGGAATGGACTCACCCTTGGAGCTTCTAGAAGGAACTGACCCTGTCGACACCTTGCTTTTACCTTCATAACACTCATTCTGGACCTCCTTCCTTCAGAATTGTAAGAAAATTAATTTGTAATGTGCTAAGCCACTGAAGTCTGTGGTGAAATGTTAGAGTGGCAACAAGAACCTAAAAGAGGGCTCATGATCGCTACTCGTGTCTGACCTTTGATCTTCAATTTCGATCTTCTTCCCCCGTTTCCACCACACCAGCCCCATGACACAGGACACACGGCAGTCCAAAGGCCCAGGGCAGCAGGGCACGGGGTTAACCGGCGTGAGCAGAGGGCACAGTGGCCTCCACCCAACTCACCCTCAGGCTCCCTCTGGGCATGACCAGGACAGCCCAGGTAAGAGCTGATAACATTTTCCTGCTACTAATACCCAACTTCCAAGCGGTGAAAGAAGTTGCTAAAAGAGCTGCCAGAATATTTCGGGCGGCGTCATTCCTACACGGGCCCAGAAACTGCCTGGGCAGGAAAGCCGCATGTTTTCACTGAGTTATGTCAACGACATACAACTCAAACCCCAAAGTAAATTTTCCCACTGTGGCTTAACTTATCTGGTTTGGCCACCAATAAAGATCCAATTTTCTGGTGGATTGTCAAGTCTCCCTGCCACTTTGTGGTAATTTGAATGTTTTATTCATTCATTCACTCACTCATTCAATACTTATTGAGCTGTGACTCTGTTTCAGGTAAATAGGAAGTGGAGGGGAGTCGGAAAAACTGAGTTTCCTGCCCTCAGGAACTGCTGACAGTCTGCTGAGGTATTTCCAGAGACTGTTGGCTACAGGGGTGAGAACCGAAGGACCAGCTATTTGGGAGCCCCTGGTCCTCCCACGTGGACCACTTCTCGCTAAAACATTGGATAATACGTGCTAAAAAGGCAGTGTGTTGTGGGTAACAACTTGGTCTTACATGCTGTTTAACTGGTAATGCCACAGGTTAAGTGCTGGATAACATGCAATGAAGAGGGGGATGGGGCGGAAGGAAGGGGGAAGGGAAGGGAGGGAGGGAGGGGGAGAGCAGGGAGGGACAAGCTTCCGGGTGGGCCAGCACCACCACCACCACGGGTCTCCTACTCTCATACTGCTCTTCCGATCTGTGACCTCCTGGAGACTGAGGGCTATATTCTATCCATTTCTGTGATCCCAACACCCAGCACCTATCAGCACCGAATACAAATAACTTTGCATCCATGACGATTCACCAGGCACTGTAAGATCATGTCAAACCTGAGCAGCCAGCCATTCAACCAACTTGACCTCCTCTCAGCGCCCCTCGTCCTGGTTGATCCCCCAGCCCCGACTTTTACCAAGCACGGCATCAGCTGGGGGACCAGGGAGCAAGTGAATGTTAACTCTTCAGACCAGCGGATGAGTGCGTCCTGTGGCCAAAGCGGACAGGGTGTGAAGGAAAAAAAATGAAGAAAGGCAAACTGGATCCAGGTACGTACAACATCACTTGCCATTTTAAATTGCCAGCATAAATATTTAGGGGGAAAAGAGTCAGACCAAGACAAAAACAAAAACAAAACAAAACAAAACAAAACAAAATAACACACAGAAAAAAACCTAAAAGGCAGTGACAAAATCTGTTTCTTGCTGGTCCCAGAAAGAGAAAAGCAGCCTGGGTCTCCATGTCATCTGAAAGAGTTAATCAATTCACACCAGACGGACACCAACAGCGAAGTTCGCAGAGGGAAGTTGGGGGACCTGAGGAAAACAAGGTTTTCCAGCTGCCGCTGTGCTCCTGGTGGCTCAGAGGAGCTCAGCTTCACATCCCTCCTTGTGTGCCAGCGCAGGCTGCTGCGAGCTGGGGACCGACTGGGAGGTGCGACTTCCCCGTCAGTTTCTCCTCTCAGGAGAGATGGGAAATATGTCCTCTCCCTCTCAGCCGCCTGAAAATTTCTGTAGCGGGGAGATTAACTGTCTCGCTGCCACAGTCAGCGTTCCGTGGGTGAGCGGCCTGCTCTTCTCCCCAGCCCCGGCTCTCCTGTTGTTCATCAGAGACGGAGTGAGGGTGGGGGGCTGACATCTGCCTCGGCTGCTTCCCTAAGGCTGTTTTCCTGGCCGGTCCCCTCCCCGAGCCAGGGAGCCCTGGCCTGCAGCAGCCCAGGCACAGAAATGGGCGTTTGGCCTTCAGGTAGTGTGGGAATCATTCCGGCAAGTTTGCATTTTCCATCGTTAAAAACTTCATGAGACTGTTGGCCGAGGTGTAACACAAAGCCGCAACTGTTCCTCCAGCCCAAAGCCCAGAACGGTCACCTGCGTTTGCCTGAAAGGGGGGCGGGGATTGCCCTGAGCAAGACTGACAAGCATAACATTTCCTCTACAATCACCGCCCTGGGTCCAATAGCGTCCCCTCTCCCCCACGGCGTCCAGCCTCCACCAGCCAGTCCTGACGGCCAGCTCTGGATGACCTTCTGCCTCCCACGGGCTTCCTCCGACACCTGCAGGCTCAGTGTCCCATGCTTCAGGCCTTCGCTCTATTTCCCATCATCCTGCTCTCTCGCCTATCCAAAACCACACCCCTCTCACCTTCCCGCCCCCCACCCAGCTGCGTTGTCCTCCACGGCATGGCACACCACCTGCCACATTGTCTGTTTGTCTGTCCATCGTCTCTTTTCTCCCACCAGAATGTAATTCCCGAGAATGCAGGGCCTTTGATTTCTTTAGGTCACTTCTGCACCTAGAACCATCATGCAGTTGGGTTCTAGTGTCTACTGGGCATGTAGTTGACACTAAATGTATTTGGTTAAATGAATGAGTGAACACGAGGCCCAGTCAGACCCAAGGTTCTTCCTTTTCCAAGGAACTTGTGTTAAGAGGCAGGTTGTCCCCTGCCCACCGATGTCAAGAAGACGGAAGCGGACCTGAAATGCGCTTAGCTTCTTAGTAACTCAGTCTAAACCCGCACTCTTGAACGTAACTCCTGCTAACCTTTCCTGTACTCGCTCGTCAGCAACATGTACTGGTTCACGGGGAGGTGCAGACAGTAGGCTCGGGGCGGCTGAGGAACAGGACAGTCACTGTCCCAGCCCTCAGCCAGCTGATGACCTGGCAGGAAAGACAGAAGCTGAAACAAGTCATAGCAACGAGCCCTGGGAAGCGGAGTGTGGTGAGCTCAGGGGACGATGCCTAAGCCCAACCTGCTCTGGGGCCTTCCTCCTTCAGGAAGTCCTCTCTGAGAACTAAGAAATGAGCAATTCTCTGTGGACACAGTGTCGTGCTTCACTGAAGTCAAAGCATATTCCTTTATGGGAGTCCTTGGGGCGTGTCTTATAGTCGAGAACGTCAGTGGAGAACGTCAGGATCCAGAGCAGGCCAATGCAAGGAGGGAAACCTGGAAAGGATGTTTCTGGCACTACTCGCATGTGCTAAGCCGGTGCTGGTCTCCTTTCCTTCCTCCCTTCTTTCTCTCAATTCCATTCTCCACGCGTGCCCACCTGTATGTACACACGCATGGGCTTGTTGAATTCTCACAATAATCCTCCTCAGGTGAATGCTAGAAGCTCCATTTTAACAGTGAAGGAATTGCAGCTCAGAGAGGTTGTGTAAATTGTTGGACGTTACCCAGCTGCTAAGTGGCTACCCTGGGAGTCAAAGCCAGGTGTACATGGCTCTCCAGGGCAGGACTTTCTAGGTTCCTCCAATCCCGTAGGCTTGTGTCAGAGGTCAGTGTGTCTGTCTACTCATAGAGTCTGCCAGTCCCTAGCCTTCAGGGTTTTGCACAGAGTGAATACTGCTTATAATCCCTAAGTGCTGATCATGTGTTGGTCTTACAGGAAAACAAGCTCTACCAGTGAAATGGAGCAGGCAGGGGGCCAACCACAGGTCCACGTAGGATAACCTGGCTCTTGGTCCTGGCAAGGGAGTAGGGCTGAATATCAGAACGTCCCGGGCACTGTGCAGGGGTTTCCTCCGGAGACTGGGGCGGAGAACGAGGAATAACAATGGACTCTTTCTTTCATAGACTCCATCACTGACTTTCTGGGTGACCTGGGCAAATCATTTAATGTCACACACTTCCCTTTCTTCATTGGTAAGGTGAGGCAGAAATAATACTCAGCAGTCCCACATAGGGACAGAGATTCATATAAAAGTCAAGCTCCGAAAATGAAGCGACACAGGCACGAACACGGGATTTTTTATTACTACAGGCAGAAGTTCACGGAGGGAAATGAAAAAGGGGAGGGCCTTTAAATTTTCTGTGACAGGATTCAGCTGCCCTCAGCCACCACTGCCAGGCACAGTCTTGTAATTCATCCACTTCCCCCAAAAGCAAATGATCAGAGGGCTCCGCCTGCAACGTCTCTCGCGTGCCCTGCTTGCATTTGCCATCTAAAAGAGCTCTCCATAGAAAACAGAAACCAAGAGTCATGGCAATGACGACAATAACGCCCACTCCTGTAAAGCGCTCTGCAGGGTGTGAGTACTTTCGTATATGTATATTGGCCATTTGCACCTCACAATAACACTCAGTAGTAATGGATTATTACTTCCTTCATTTTAAAGACGAGAAACGGAGGCTCGGAGAGCTAGCAAGTTGGCCGAATGACGGAGGTAGGACCCACACGGCCTATTTTGACTCCTCTTGCAATGATCTCTCAATACACTGGACCCGTCAACGCTCATCAACCACATCACTTGTCAAACATATTAGTTCCCAAATTGTCCAAGTTGTGAAATAGTCACTTTGAGAACAAAACCCTTCCTGCACAGTGCTATTACTCAATCGGTTTTCATGTCCAAAGATGACATGATTTCTTTTATTTTCATAACACTGCAGGATGTGTATGCCAGCACATCAACCCACCCCAGTTTCCGTCCTTGTCAGCTGCTCTTGGAATTGGGGATCATGTTCCTGGTTTTGGGTCCCTCCCCACCCCCAGATTGGAGTTAGCAAAATCTGACCATCAGCCTTGGCTGTCCTTTCATTACTTCTGGATGGAAGAGAAACATTTGAACAGGGGTAACAGCAGGGGCTGGCGCGAGCTTGGGGCTTGAAATTCAGGCAACGATGGAATAACCACGCATGGGCATCTGCAGTCAGCGCACTGAAAATCTCATTGAGGACCTATGTGGATCTTCTGAGAAGTTCACTCCCGAACCCATTCACTCCACTGGACGCCGCTGGGTCCCTTTCCAACAGGAATTTCGAAGGGGTTATGGGAAGCAGTCATGAGAAGTAACTCCACTCGGTTTAATCTTAAAAAGTATTATTTCTGTGAGCTTACGATTCATTTTCGAGTCCCCAACCACAGCGACTTTCTGTAAGCCACCTTCCTGCTACTCAGAGCTCACAAACCCAACATGATAATTGTGCAACGACCAATGACAACCTAATGGTGACCTGAGACCCGGAAAAGTTCTGTCTTGACCCCTGGATCACCAAAGAAGAATCCAACGGTTGCTCCTCTTGAAGAAAGTGGATTTCTTGTGTCCCATCCTTTTCATTGTCCGTCTACCTGTGGTGCACACCTTAACATTCCACTTATCCCTACCAGAGTTGGCTTCGTGGTGTGCATGCAACCTTGCAAGTCACACTGGGCCCCACACTTAGAAGGACTCACGTTTTAATATTCTTCTTGCCATTTTGAAATTCTTCACAATTTTTGAACAAAGGGCTTTGCACTGGGCCCTGCAAATCATGAAGCTGGTCCTAATCCCAAGAATGGAGATTCTTGTGTGTTTTGTTCATAGCTACTTTCTAGAATAAAGCTTAATGTTATTCTTAAGGAATATTTGCTAAATGAATGAATTAGTGAATGAATGAATACCAAAATACACAATTAATGAGACTTTCCCATTCCGGGCCAGGCCAGGGAAGAGAGCTGATTTTATTTATCATTTCTGTGGCCTGAGTGCTGAGTCCAAACATTCCAAAGTTAGGATATAGGCCTAAATGATTGTTTAAGAAAGAGGAATTGGCAAGAAGGGGAGGAAGAGGAGGCCCCAAAAGAGATACAGCCAGGCCTATTGAGAGACACATCCCAAAGACGCTTGTGAGAAGAAGCATGATGTGCTCCCAGGCCAGAGAGCAGGGGAACAGGCGAACCCTGCCTCCCAATTCATTGGGGCGGGGGGGGACTTCCCTTAATGTAAGCCAGAATACAGGGAGAGTTTTCTGACTGGCAACCTAAGTCCTACTCCATGTCCCCAGGGTCTTGTAGGAGGAGAGCAGCCCAGCTGGAGGCTCAGACACCCCAGGCTGTCAGTGGATTTCCTTGGCTGCTAATCCTAGGCTTTGCACCCCAACAGGGGGGCTGTAGATGCAGCAGCTACCCTGCTGAATTGTGCGGGCCTTGCCAGTTGAAGACCAGGAACGAAAAGAAAAGCCAGGACTTAGCAAGTCAGCTCCACTCAGAGCTGCCTTGCAGAAGCAAAAGTGATTGGACAACACGTGGGCGACATACATGTTGTTCACGCAGAGAACGTGAGACTGCACTAACCTGGTAGACGGTTAATATGGTCAGAGACATTTTTCATGCATTTTATTGATCCACTTGTGAGTTGGACTACCATATCAATATACCCTCGTTCATTTTCTGTTTGAGGGGGTCACGGTAACAAGCAGGCCTCTTTCAGTAAAGCCCTTCACAATTAACACCAGGGAAAGGGGGAAACTGAGAAGTAACCTATTTGGGCAATGGGTTGTACTCTTGAGTCTCTATTTATCACCCTCATTATTTACGAAAGTGCTAAAATATGGGCAGAAAATCAAGTTGAGCAAGGTCTTTGGGGAACGTGGATGACTTGGGTCATAAGGAAAGACAAACAAGAAAAGTAAAGCCAGCAAAGAGTAATTCTCTGGATCACATGGAGAGAAAGCACAAAATGCGAAAGGGAAAAAAAGTTTGCACAATGTCCAAATTTCAGGCACTGCCAAAGTTTGAAAAATATCATTTCATTTAGAAATGCTATGATTTAATGGCAAAGGAGGACATTTTTTTGGAACGCCTAGTGTAACAAACACTTTCGCCCCCCCCCCACTTAACAGCACTCTTCTGGCTACATCTTATGGGGAAAATAATAATTTGGATGTTTTGAATTATAGCAGTAATATTAAAGGCACTCACTCTGGGCCCACCCAAATTCCCAGTGTCGAACGTGGTGTCAGGGCTCGGGAAGAATGTGGTGGGATTACGGCAGGCCACTGCTGGGTCAGGACACGGTTCGGGCTTGGCAGCAGTCAGAAGGAGCGAGCAGAGTTCTCTTTAGGGCTGCACACCTGTGGGCGCCCCTTCTGCCAGGGCAAGGCCAAGACAGGGCTCTCTCTGCTGAGAAGTCCCGGGGCTTTGGACCACGAGCAAGACCCAGAGGGAAGAACGTGAGGCTGAGCATCAGGAGGCCTTGGACCTGCTCCCAGCTCTGCCGCTAATGAGCCCGGTGACCTTGGGGAAAGTTTCTCTCCTCTCTGGGCCTCCCTCCTTCATCAGCACAATCTTTGACTTTCAGAACCGCAAAGACCCTCCGAGATCGCCCAGGTCTCCATTACCCAAACTGCATTCGCTCACAGTCTGCCTGCATGATTTGTGCTTTTTCCATGGACCACATGCATTGTCTTTTCCTTTCATAGATCTAATTTGAAAAGAAAGCCATATCAGTTACAATATGCAGAAGGTAACTGGTAACTGTAAAAATGAATTTAGTAAAAATAAAGCCGCATGTTACATTCTAGGCAGGTGAGTGTCGCCTGTCTAGGAAGACAATAGCAGCAACAATGAAAATAATAATATGCAATATTTACTGAGATCTTAGTATGTGCCTGGCCTGGTTCTGAAGGCCTCCCATAGAATGTGTCAGTTCACTGTCACAGTTCTATGAATTAGCACCTATTGTCCCCCCTCGTTTTCCAGATGTGACAACTAAGGCCCAGAGAGATAAATTTAGGATCTGCTCTCTCTCTGTTAAAAGGCCGCTAGTCTCTATAGCAGCACGACTCTAGGACTTTCTCCTTGATATCATCAGAAGGATTAAAAGACAATTTTCAAAGGAGAACACTTTTTTTAAATTGTGATTCAGCCTTATCTGAGGTCCTGAGTTTGTGCCATCCACCTAAAACCACCCCGTGTGGCTTAGGTAAAAGATCCAATGACCTAGTCATAAAGTGACTTGAGAAGGGGAAGGTTCTCCCGCAGCCACACTAGGTGGGTCTTGGTGGAGCTGATCTTATTATTTCCTCTGCTGTTATGGTCCTTTCTTCTCTTGTCTGCCAGAAGTAATTTCTGGTACTTCAAGCCCCACCTCATCATAAACCCTCCTGGCACCCCTCCTTGGGGCCCCTTTGTATCCTACACACAGGCATTGCCTTACCTCTCTACCTTTGGATCCAATTGGTTTATTGTCACAGACAGTTAAGCTTGTTCTAAGTCCATAAATCTATAAACACTCCAAACCTAGTATAAAATGAGTTGAAAAAAGGATTTTGCAAAGCATTTGTTACATAAAAATAAAACCCTGAACACAAATGCAACATTCCAAACGGTTCTTTGGGGGAACCGTTCCATCATGGGTCGGCCTGGATGAGGTGTCTCAAAACCAGAACCCAATGACCCTGGATTGGACAAGCTTTCTTTTCCTGGTTACTCTTCTTGGGGTCAGCATAGGTGCTTGTCTTTGCTGCCACAGCCTGTGTGGTATTCACAAGCAGGGCTATCAGTGTCAAAAACCTACATTTCCGAATGCACCAATCCCTCCAAAAGCATTTGAAGGTGTTGGGGACACGCAGCTTTTTGGCGGTACAGCCCCACGCTTAATCTCTTCTGCTCATGATCTCTTGCTCTCCCATTTCAGACAGACCGCCCTGAACTGCTTATACCCTGACCACCATTCACTCTCAAAAGACCATGTCCTTGTCAGCCTTTGGACAATCCAAAACACAAGTTCTGGTTGTTTCTGAGAGAGACATTTAGGCTAAAATGGCTCATGAACACAGAGGTCACAAGTTAAGCCACTGTGGGTCCTGGATGACCCATGATTTTTTTACACGTCTGTCTCCCAGACTCGATAAGAAGTTCTTTGAAAGTAGGGACTGTGTCATATTATTTGAGGTACGTCAAAGTTTTTCAAGCATTATGATCAAACTAATTGAGTTATTACATTAATTAATTACTAACTTAATTAATGCAATTTTACCAAGAATTAGAACCCATGGTCCTCATATGAGCCTCTACCTGAATACTCTGAGGGGAAGAGGGCGGGGGCAGGGTGGTGAGGAGAGAAAGAGAGAGAGAGAGGTATTTGATGAGGTTTCATAATGCATTTTGGATTAGTCTAACCCTTAGCAAGTCTTTTCTTATGTTAAATTAAAATCTTCCTCTCTGGGACTTCCACTAGCCATTACTTTTTCCATCCCCCAAAAGTTGCAAAGCAGGAACTAATGCCTCTTGAACTACAGAGCTTTTGTGTTAAGAGACTGTGCTTCTCTTCGGCCATTAACCTTTTAAACAGCATCACTCATTCCATTAAATGCTATGGTCCTCAGATTTCTTGGCATGCTGGTAGAAGTCAGCACAACCCAGGTTCTGGACACAGTCCACCTACTTTCAGATCCAGGCTCTCCAGCTTGCTTTTGGTGTGAACTCTGAACCCCCGAGTCCTCATCTATAGAATGGAAATGATTATAACAGCACCTCGTGTGCACATTGTGGGGACTGTATCAGATGACACACACACCATGCACCATCCAGTACAACAAGGTTTTAATAAGCACTCAGAAATGTTAGACAGTAATACTCCAGGTGGTACCTGACCAGCAGAGCCAGCCCCGGAGGAGACCTCAGCTCCCCGAGAACGGAATCATTTCTGTCGATGAAGCCTCACCGGGTTCAGTTTCGGAGCAGCGACATTCCCTGGTGGTTCGTCTTGGGCTTGTGGTCAGTCAAAGTCTTCAGGTCTTTTTCCATACAAAGTGCTGTCACACCTGCTCTCCCACATCTTATACTTTAAAAATCAGTTTTCTGAAAGGAAACACGGGACTATATATTCATCCTTATTGAATTTCCTGCAGCGCAGTTTGGCCTGTCATCCTAACACATCAAGAGAAGTTTGTCTTGATTCTGTCATCTGACCTATTAGTCACCCTACTCAACCCTGTGTCATCTCCGGATGGGATAATGATCTCTTTTCTCCCCACCAAGGTCACTGATAGAATCAGGAACAAGGCCAAGGCCAAGGACCAAGTGCTGTGGTACTGTTGACATTCTTTGGGCAGCAGGCCAACCTCTCGTTGTATGGATGGGGAGAGTAAGATTCAGAAGGGCTAAACGATTTGTCCATCATCATACAATACAACAGTTGACTGTATCCCAACGTGTGTATCTCAGAACAACAGTCCTCTGAGAGATTTCTGATAGTAAAGGGTTTCCATGGCTCCATAAATTTGGAAAAAGTTTGCAAACATTTGCCATGCCCAACAGCACACTACAGATTTTGTAAAGTCCTACAGTCAAGAATCCTGTTCAACTTGTTTAGCCCAGCATTTCCCAAATGTAGTTGAACACAACATCCTATTTTCATGTAATAACTTGCCACATCCCATAGAAAGAATGCCCCAAAGTCAGCTACAAAGAGACACACCTAGAATTCGAACCAGTGCCCCTCGCCCGTCACGAGAGTAAGTTCTGAGATCCCCATGTTCAGAGAGTTTTGTGACTTCCAAATGAAAACTAAGAAAGGAAAGAGCTTTGGGAAGGAAGAGTTAGTAAATGGGACTACAGTGAGTTGAAGAAGGCAGAAGTCAAGGTGGAGGGCCCCACACCTCCAAAGCAGGAGTGAAAGAGTGGCCCGGAACGGAGTAGTCCTGATAAGACCCATGCCCCTCCCCTGCACAAACTCCCATCATGCCCTGCCTTGAGACCACCAGGACTAGTCTCATTATGCTTCCATCCCTGGCAAGAAGCCAGAACTGACTCCCAGGGGGCTCAGTCTCCAGTTACTCCAAGAAGACTGTCCTGATGTCAGGTTGCAATTCTCCCGTCGGGCACCTCCGCTCTCCTTCCCTGCCTTGTGTTGCTCCACAGCACTTACCGTCACCTGGCCTACCATGCATTCCATCCATTTGTTGGTTTCCTTGCTTTATCTGTGCGTTGTCCGTGTCACTCTGCTAGAGAATAAGCTCCATGCTGGCAGGGGTGTTGACTTTGCTCACTGCTTCATTCTCGGCCCTGAAACTATATTCTGTGGCCAATAGCTGATGCTCAGTAAATATGAAAACACCATTCAGCTCGAGCCAGGGGGCCTAAATGAATTACAGCCTCTCAAAGGGCAAGGATCACGTCTTGGGTTTGCTTTGACTTATTTATGATGTGATACCATCTGCTGAGTGGGTCTTTATTACACTAGAAATGAATATTATTACTCAGATACATATCAATATACAGGGAGAAGCTATTAGTCTCAGAAACCGCATGCTCCCTCCCCTGGTGACCTCATCCGCCAGGCCTCACATGGGTACAACTCATAAATCCACAGCACCACCCCTGACCCTATTTCTTCCGTGCCACAGCCCACCTTTCCTGCAGCTTTCTGGACATTTCTATCATGCTAAGGAGCTCGAACTCTGCAGGTTCTTAGCCAGAAACATTAGGTGCTCTGGTGCCAAAAATTAGAAAAGAAATAAAAACCAAAACAACCTTTCCAAACTCTGTTATTTTGGCATCTATTTATGTTTGTGGCACAAAAAATAATTATGAAAATTGATAAAAGCCACACAGTTTCTTTTCTCTGCCTTCTCCTTCTTCCCTACGGTCCCTACATCTGAAATGTCCCAGCCAGCTCTTCCCTCTACCCCGTGCCCACCCTGGTATTAGGTTTGTGTGTTCTTGGGCAATCAGAATATGCCTCTCCCAATCCCTCTGCTCCCTTGCTTCCAAAGTCTTTCTGTTCTCAGCCGGTGTTTTTCAAGCAGCGGGCCATACCCATTAGTGGGTTATGAAATCACTCAGTGTGTCACGACCAGCACTTTAAAATTAAAATAGAAGAGAATGGAGTAGAAAAGAATCGGGCTGCACTGCAGATGATGTCCAAAGCTGTGTGTAAGTCTGTTAAAGGTGCATGTCCATGCCCTGAGCCACCGTGTCACTGTGCTCCTCACCATGGCGTGAAAGCCGCTGCTGCTCTGATCTAACGTCCGCCAAAGCAGAGGCTTTACGTAGTTCTGCCGCATGTTACCTACGCCTTCCAGTGACTCTGCAGTGCCCCGTAAGTCCAAACAGGTTTACCCACCCTTCAGTGGCATCCCAGCGCAGGCTCGAGCCCCCCTTTGCAGCTTATTTTCCAACATTCCTATACTCACACCTAGAAGGCTCACTGTGCTGGAGCACACATCACTTCTCACACACATCCCGAGATTCCCACCGCCGTAATTTTTCACAGGCTGTTCTTTCTTCTAGGGAGGAGATTATCAGTTAGGGTGAGCAATTCTGCTCTCTGGGGATGTGTAGCAATATCTGCAGATATTTCTGGTTGTCACAACTGTGGAGAGGCAAAGGCGCAATGGGCATCTAGTGGATAGAAGCCAGGGATGCGGCTAAATATCCTGCAATGCACAACAAAGCAGTATCCCGCCCCAAATGTCTGTAGCACTGAGGCAGAGAAAGCCTGCTGTACAGCAGGGGACTGCAAGTTTCAGCATGAATCTAAGTCACTTAAAGGACTTACAAAACACAGAGCGCTGGGCCAGAGTTTCTGGTCTAGACTCCAGGGACCTCTGCCTCCACCAGGGCTCCTGTTACTCATCCCACGGCTTTAGAGGCTGAGACCCAGTGCCACCTCCTTCACGGAGCCTTTCCTGATGGATACCAGCCAGCTCTAACACCTGGCCTCCATCTCTCAGCCTCTTTCCTTCACTCTGTCCTACTCACAGCTGGGCCTCCTCTCCTGCACACTTCACCCAGCTCCACAGAGCAGGTGCTGCCCAGGCCACGACTTACACTCACCTTCCTCTTCTTGCATGTCCAAGGCCCTTTGGGCAATCTCCCTGCCTGAGCAAATTCCATCATCCAAAACACCACCATGGCGCACGCCTCCCCAGCTGGCCCTCTGCGAGCCTCTTTCCGTCTGTTCTCCTCCACCCTGGAGATTATCAACGTGTCAAGGAAAGTGTTGGAGCATGAGAGGATGTACTAGCCTTTTCCAGGCACCAAGGTGGGAAACCACGTGAACAGGGGGCAAGATGAGTAGAAGTGACAAAACAACAACAAGCAGGGTAGAGGGGTCACCTATCGAGGCAGTGAGTGCTTTGTGACGTAACCTTTGTTCTTCACCATTTTGCCAGGAATCAGCACTGCCTACTGCCTTCATTCTGGGCAGTGAAAACGGACCTGGGGAACAGAGAGAGAGACAGAGAGAGAGAGACAGACAGAGAGAGAGAAAGAGAGAGAAGCCCCCACCGCTCCCTCAGCACACCTTGCAAGCTTCGTGCGCCGCGCACGGGACGGCCGCGCTAGGCTGTTCTGAAGGTGGCCCTTGCCGACTTCCTGCATCGGTACAACTCCTCTGTAGGGTATTTTCACTTAGCTCCCCTGTGTACAAATTTTCTCAGTGTAATGTTGCTTTAAACAGATCATCAAAACAAGTGATTTTTAAACAGTCTTTTCTCTCCAAAGTGTCTTTACCATAGTTATTTCAAACCCCTTCTTAGCCAGGAAAAGACTGGTCACACTTTAAATTAAGTGTCACGAGCAGGAATTTAATTTAGACCTAATAAGACAGTTATTATACGTTAAATACCATATGGTTATGAGAAACATATTTATTGAAGTTTAACAAGTATGTCAAGGCAATACTCCATAAACAGCAGGAATTGTTAACAGGATGCAGTTATGGATTCTTACATCAGGCAATGCATCTTGTGAATGGAAGTACTTTATATTAACCATTAAAAATAATAACAAGGAGTCTCCCAGGGCCTCCATCCGGGAGGGCAAGAGGGACAGTGAATTTGTGCACTGCCTGTTCAGCCCTGGACACCTAGGATCAGTGCCTGCTGGAGATGGGCATGAAAAATGAGCTCGGGGTCTTCCCCTCATCCTCATTTGTGCTCTGTGCAAAGCCAACGGTACCGTTTGGCATGATTGATGAGGGCCATTTAGGGGAGCTCTCTAGGGTGGGGGAAAGGAGGAGCTGAGGAAGAGTCACGTGGAATAACTCAGAAGGAAAGACTCAGGCAGACTTGAACCAGGTTTCTGTTGCTTACCAACTCTCATCACGCTTAAAAACTTGAAAATGTGTGTGTGTGCCCACGTGTACGTTCATGCAGCCACTCACACGGAACATCACATCACACAGACAGTGCTCTATGGAGGAGATAATCACCCCGAAGAGTGTTTGGACACGTTGCTCGTCAACGTCGTGTGCCAAGCGTGATGTCCTCTAAACTTGCCCCGGTGTTCATGAGAAAACTGAGTCTGGAGGAAGGAGGCTTCTCCCCTCGCCTCCCTGCTCTCCTCCCGCTGACCCGTCAGGGACCCCCCGGAGCCTGTGTTTCAGCCCGGGCGCCAGTGCTATGGCAACGGCCCTGACGCCACGCTGCCCGCTCAGCCAGATGACTTCACAGCAGGGTCGGGTCAGGGGACTTCAGACGGGTCATGAGTAAGAACCAGCAGAAACTAACATCTTGAACAGTTAGCCAACATGTCGGAAGAAATTATTCATAAATATTTGAAGAGCAATGAGGTCCGAACTTTGAGTAACGCAGCTTTGGGTCTGCAGGTTTTCCCCTAGAGGTGCATCGGCCCCCTTGTACGACAGGCGACATTCCGCTCTGGCTGAGGTGTCCAGTGCCAACCACGTCCCAGACCTCCCTCAGCTGCCCTCCACATGAGGGGTTCCCAGATGCCTCCCTGTCGTCACCTGGCTCTGTGGCCCCCAGCCAGGTACCTGTAGCTGGTGACCTAGGAAAGGTATTTGTGTGGAATACTCTGCCATCTTAGGACCATGTTTGGAATTCCTTCCACACCTCTCTAAGATTGTGTGTGTGTGTGTGTGTGTGACAGAGAGAGAGAAGAGGCTATATAATCATCACGTCAGCACAATGAACGGACCCAACTGCACGAGGATAATTATGTTTTACAGTTTTGCTAAACACGAGAAAGTATTTTCTCAGGCCATTTAATTGGAACAACATCACGGGTTATACCTTCATTGTAATAAAACTCTACTGTGTGTCCAAGTGCCAGGGGATTTATTAACTTGCTCCGAGCCCCGAGAATCAGCAAGCAGGGTCAGACGTGGCTAGTGATGATGACATCACCGGCTTTGGCAGCTCTTTTCAACTGGTGTTGAGTGAGGTAATGTCCCCAAAATTAAAAATGACAGCAAGATTAATGATGATAGATTCACTGACTTTTTTTCATGATTTAAATTGGTGTTCTGTTTCTTCCATTCCGGACAGCCAAGACAGCTTCATGCCATTAGCTTGGTGTATCAGCAAAGCCAGATAACAGGAGTGCCTTCTCCCTGCCGCCTGGGGGAGGCTGGGAGCTCAGGGCCAGAGGTAATTTAGCGATGGGGCCAAAGGAAGACACACCCTCGCATCCTTTGCAGAGGTCAGGACTCTGAGATAGCCTCCCTTTATCAGACGGGCAAACACGTGCACTGGATTTGTTACTTGGGTGCGAGAAAGGTCACGCGCTCTGCAGGGGGTGGCTGTGTGCGGGGACTACCTCATCGAGCCTCGCCCCACTGAGTCAGAACTCGCAGGCCCTTGACCTGGAGTTCTGCTGATCTTCCTCTCTGTCCTTTCCCTAATGAAGAAATTCGCTGGGGATATGAAGAGCATGGAGAGAATTCTGAGGCAAATGATCGGGAGATATGTAGGCTGCATAAAAAAGGTCCATTTTATCGATCATGTCAGAGACTCTGGTACCCTACAAACAATGATAACCCTATTAACTCATTGTCCTACCCCCAGTCTACTGTGAACTTCTCCAACACAGAGATCAACGGCTTTCATCTTTGTAATTCCAACAACAATCACAGCAACATACAGCCGGCACTAAAAAAATATTTATTGAATGTATGTTACTTAAACAAATACCTTAAGGACTTCTCATAAGAAACTGGAACTGTTAACGGGGTTTATGGAGCATATTTCAAATAATGAAAACCTTTTCCTTTGAAAGCACAGTCAAGTTCATCATAGTCCCCAGTGCATGTGGACACGTTCTCACCAGTCTGAAACAAGGTGGGTCACTGTTTCAAACGAGGGAAAATGAAGAATGAAAGGGGGAAAAAAAAGAAAAAGCCAAAATGACACAGGGTGATGCGATGGGAAGCCACACTGAGGAATGGGCGGGACTGGATGCAGCCCCTCATGCGGTCTCGTGGTGGGCACGACGTTTCCTTCAGAGATAGAAGCTGTCTGTAGGGTCAGCGACGGCTTCACAAGCTTTACTTAGAGGGGACCCTGTGGGGAGTCGGGGTGGCAGTTGGGAAGAAAAAATTCTTCTGTCTTAGAAGAGGGGACACAGGGTTCACTTGGCAGGGGGTAAGGATGTGGGAATTCACGGGGGCTCTTGCTGGTAAGTCCTGTTTCTCAGCGGAATGTTCACTGTCCCCAAAGGCAGGAAACATAGAAGCGAGTCCTTGCCCCACCCCTCACTAGCTGAGACATTTCAGCAAGTCCCTTCCCCTCCTGGGGCTTCCTGTACCCCGCAGGAAAGGTGAGTGAGAAATCGGAGTTGAGCAGCACTACGGCCCTTTGCAAGCCAGTCATTCTCGGGGGGTTAACTGCTCCTGGGAGGGGCACCCAGACAGATGGAGTGAACCAAACTAACTCCTTACCCAGCTGTTCAAACAAAGTCAGGGTGTTCTCCCGCTGAAGTTTATGGTACTGGTTGGGATAAAGGGGTGCATTTCCCCTGCCCTGTGTTCTTTTGGCTGCTCGGACTCCAAGCATTTGGTTCCGAAGCAGGCTCCGACACTTCTTCAGGGGCCTCACAGCCCTTCGCCCGCGCGTCTTTTGCCATACTTCTCTATCCTTTCTTCCTTTCTCCTCCCAAATGCACTATTCTCATCTTCACACAGAACACCTAACTGTGGATGGGGGGTTTGAAGGGAACACTGGATTTCCTTGATGAGAAATACAGGGGATGTAACCCTACTAATGCCTCTTTTGCCTCCACCTATAGCGCTTCTTTGAGGAAAAAATTGACTACATTTGACAACTTTTGGAGTGTATATCCAGTTCAAAACGGTTCCCTTTGCTAGGCACTGCCTCCCCCACATCCCACACCCTGGCCCCACAGGGTAAGGCTGGGACTCCAGCAGCCAGGTCCTGCTAGATGACGCCCATCTCTCTGGCCACGGGTGACCAGAACACAGTTGACACCTGAGCCATGCTGGGAAGTCCTAAAATCTTCATGGTTAGGAAGCTGGTTCCTCCCCACTGTCTAAGGCAGGTTCCTCATGAACCACAGCCCTAACTTATCCCCCTGCTGAGCCTTAGTTGGACAAGAGGAGGAGAGGATCACACGGGCACCTCAGGACTGTGGGGTGTGTGGCAGGGTAATATGTGCCAGTTCATGGAGACAGGCTTCCAGGGACCAAAATGTTGTCCCAGGACACGTGAACATTGGCTTTGCTGCCCCATCCAACACCACAAGGAGGATGCAGCCTCGCTGAGAGTTTGGTTCACCAACCAGGGTAGCCTGTTCTTTGTCAGCAGTCCGTCCCACCAGATTCTGAACCTGGCTGCCCTCTAGAATCATCTAGGGAACATGTCTCAACTGCCAAAGCATGAGCTCCTACTCCAGAGATTCAGATCCAATGACTCTGGGCAGAGGAAAGAGGCCTTGGAATATGTTTTGAAAGCTCTGCAAGTGATGCTAATAGAGTCAGGAGCCAGCTCCATAAACGGAAGCAGTCGACTGTTAGTTTGAAATTTTTGGCAATGGTGACAATGCTGAATGTCAAAGGGCAGAGGTGGAACCAGGACTGAGCATCCTTCTCTGTTCTAGCAGCTCCCTCGTGTTCCACAGAATACCGGTGACAGCTGTGTGCCCTGTAGGGGGCGGGACCGGAGTGCCCAGGGAGAAGGAGTTTGTCCCAACTCTCCACTGAGCACCAGGTCCCTAGCCAAAATAAAAAAAGTGGTCTCTTCCCACCTGTTCATGAACCTACCAACACTGTATTCCTAAGTAAGACAGAAATGCTAATAAGTGATTGCTACTTAATGATACAGAACACACGTTCTGTTCTTCCCTAGGAATGAAGATTTGGCCTACCACTAGCAAACCTAGAGTGGCCAACCACCCAGGTTTTCCTAAGACTACCTGCCTTTAGCAGTGAAGTCCATTGTCCCAGGGAACCCGTTGGCCCTGGGAAAACTGAGACAATTGGTCCAATCATCTGCTGACCAGGCTTGCGAAGGACTGGCCACAGATGGCTCTTCTCAAAGTTAGAAACATGTCACCAATGCACACGATTGTTTCTAAACCACTGACAGATGAGGGGTGGCATTAGAATGGGGGTAATAAACCTGTTTTGAAGCTGAACCTTTTGCATCCCTAACCTCTCACTGAGGTCAGGTAACAGAATTTAATCCTAAAACCACCCAACCCAACCCAAGCCAGCTGAGGTTTCTCTCCAGGTGCTTTGGAGTTGGGATCCAGAGAGGCTCTTGTTCATGTCTTCCGGTAACTGGGGTGGAACACGCACGATTGGGAGCTGCTGGCAGCCCAGTCTTGCAAAGGCCACAGCTGCAGAGAGGAAGCCAGGCTGCCGTGAGAAGAGGATAGAAAGGCATCCAGGCAGAAGCAGAGAGGAAAGAAAGAAAAGAACATCTGTGTGGGATTCTTCCCCAGTCTCTATTTTCTGCTTCCAGGCCTGTTCTGCTCCCCATCAGGACTCCTACTCTTTGGCTCCCTGATTCTTTCCACCTCTTTGTCTATTTCAGTTGCAAGGATAGAGAATTTCAGTCCAAAATGACTTGAGAGAGTTGACTATTTGCTGTTAGTGAACAGTTTGGGGGGGAGCCTCAAACAGCGTGACTGTTTCTCTTTCTCCTCTGCTCGATCGTAGCTCTTCAGGAGGGCTTGCTCTCAGCTCCGGGCAGGCTCACCACCTGTGCTCGTAAGATGGCTCCCAGGGTCTCCTGGCACTCCTCTCTGGTAGGTGTATTCTCAGCAGCAAAAGTGGGACCCTTGTACAGGATTTCCAGTAAAAGTCTTCATGCTTCCCAATGGCCCAGCCTGGCCATCCTGAGCCAACACCCAGGGCCTGGGGGAGAGTGATACTCAGGTGGGCTGACCTGAGTCTCACAGCCAGGCGGCTGCCAGAGGGAGAGCCAGCTCTACCAAAGCCCACAGACTGAGATGGAGAAGAGGTGATTTCCTAGAAGGCACTGCTATATAGTTACCATATGCAAAGGAGATCGATATAGTAGGGACCATAAATAATAAGGGGTGTCACTCTACTCTTATTTAAATACCATTATTTTTTCCCTAAGCCAGACTAAGTGGGTTTGTTACAACTAAAAAGGATCCCAACAATAACAATAATGCAGCCCACAGTTACAGCACAACATTCCAGGAGCCTCCTTCCTCCCTGTAACTTCACACAGCCTTTCGTGGGAACAGACAGCAGGCCCGCAGCCATATTGGTGTCTTGGCCAAATACAGGACAAAGTCCCACTCAGCTGCAAAGAGTTTCAGTGTTCATTTGAACTTCTAAATAAGGCAAAAACGGCTATAGTATAAAAAACCATTTTTTTCAAAAGTTGTTCTATAACCGGAAGAGCCACATTTGTCCAGAATAGTAATCAGTCTTCTCTAGTGCCAGCCCAAACCTAGAAATCTGAGGTTTTCTGAGAACTACTTCATTAATAACAATAGTTACCATAGAAAGCAGCAGCAATGTGGAAGCATGAATCTCTTCAATATCACCAACTTTGAGGGTTGTGTGTGTTTTGTCTGCATTTATGAGCAAACCAAATCTGTCTTCCTGGCTCTGTTATCACTGGATTTTATCTGAGAAGAACCAATGAGAACTTCCAAACCAATCCATAAGCAGAAATTGGGCCTCTTGTTCCATCTGTCAGCCTTATGACCCTTGATGTTACAACTCCCCATTCTTTACAGAAATTTAGACTTCAAGCCCCATAGTGGGACTCCAAGGACAATTCCCAGAATTACCTTCCCACTGCACCCCGCACCCTCAGCATGAAAAACCGAGATGGTGCTGGCAAAGCACTGAGCCAAACATAGTTCCTTAGTCAGCTGTCGCTCCCATGCGGTTGAACATCACATACCTCAGAGCTGGTTGTTCTTGGGTTTTCATAAGAAACCCATCACTTCCCAGCTCTGTCACTTTACCTGAGCTTATGCAGCCCTTCTGGGCCTGAGCTTCCTCATTTGTAAACGGTGAATAATGACACCTGCTCTACAGTTGGTTGTAAGACTGACATACGCCAATGCAGGTGAACTTCTCAGCACCATGTCTGGAAAGGAAAAAGCGTCCAGTAAATGGAAGCTATCAGTGTTACTATCACTACTCCATCTGCACTGACGAAGGGAGAAGGCACCTCAGACGACCAGAGGGGCTTCCCTCTGCCAGGTAGGTCATGGTGTTGTCCAAGGGAACATAAACAATTTTATGCGGCATGAGTGTCAGAACAGACCACCCTGTCACCACAATGGATGGAGACGAAAATAAGACCATCCATAATCATGTCTGAATACCTACAAAATGTGAACATCATCCAAAGCACAAAAATAGCCAGCCTTCTTTCTTTCCTGGCTACTATGACTGAATACTGCTTCTCAGCCAATTACAGCCGTAGCATTACCCAGCATTCCCTACTTCTATGTGGGGTTTATGTAGATGCTCATCCTCCAGCTAGTTTCTCCTAAGCATGATTTCTTTTGCTACCTGGTCATAGGCTTACTCCTAGTCTCTGACAGCATCCACCCAGAGCAAGACCCTGCTTTCTTAAACCCTCTCCCAAATCACCTCACACAAGCCAAACACTACAATAAGGTCTTTCTAACACTCTCTTCTTGAGTGCCCCATGGTTCCTCAAGTTGTGTGTCCTTCCTCACTATAATGAGCAATAAACCCACCTTGTTCAACTACAAGTGTGTTCCCAGTAGTATTTGGCTAAAGGGCATTGATAATAGCAATAACAATAATAATAACCACTATTTATTGATCATTTACCAAACACCCAGGCCTCTTCTAAGCAATTTATGCATTAATTTAATCCTAAGTCAACTTTAGAATATAGACATCAACGCTTGCAGTGTAATATTAAGGAAACTGAGTTAGGGAGAGGTTAAAGCGTTTCTGAAGTCAGGTAGCTAATGGGTGGTAGAGCTGCTATATAAGCCAAAGCAGTCTGACCCTAATCTGCTACTTCTTACTAAACCCTCTTGGGGACCTGTTACCGTGCCATGAGTAGAGGCTGCACCTCAGGTTTGTGAAGATTATAAAGTCACCAGTGTGCAAGGCATGGAGAATTTGGACAGCATGGAGAGAGATCCTCCAACGTGTTTCATTGGCAATGTGGTGGCCAGCTTTGTGGGGTCTGCAAGGAAGACGACATCATAGTCCCTGACCTCAAGGAACGTATAAGTCAGTTGAGGATACAGGACTGAAACACACAAAAGTGTAAATAACAACACAATCAGCAGTATCAGAGACATATTAGGACAGAGGAATGCATGATTCAGTGTCAAATGAGGTGTGCAGATGGTGCTGGGAGGGAGTTCACTCTGGGCTGCAGGCTCAACCCACATGCTCTAGCTTAACTCCAAACCACAGACAGGAAATCAGCTAGAGAGCTGCTTTGTTAGTAAGGGCAGGGAGAGGGAGAAGAAAGCTTTAATAGAAAGAAAGCTACTGAAATTACACATGGAGGATATATATATATAAAATGACATGACTTTTACGTTTTACTTTCTGGTAATCCATTGTTGAGAAATGATAATGCAGTCTCTGAAAGGGAGCCCTTTTGTTATTTCCAATGGACTCCATATTAGCAATGATCTGGAAAAAGAGAAGTTCACTTCTATTCAGAAGTTGAGCCCTGGCCTGACCCCATCTGGCTGCTGCTGTGGGATACACTAGGGTTTGTATCATTCCACTCTGGTGTCATAGAAAAATACTTAATGACAACTCCAGACGCAGCATCCCAGAAGGATTCTCAGCCACTGGCAGCCACATTAAGATTAGGGTGAGTTCTGCAAGGGGGAAACCAAACTCCTATGGTGTATTACAAGTACTCCTGGAGTGCTCTAACACTTTTAGACCTAGAAGAGTAATTCAAGAAGTGTGTCTGATCAAAGGCTTTGATATCAACTTGGGCAGACATTGGGCAAGTGCTGCAACCATTTCTCTGCAAGTGGAATTTAACAACAATACTCAACTCATGGCGTGACCATGAGGTTACATGACATAGTGTTTTCAAAGGGCCGTAATATGTCCAACGTACAGAGTTTCTTAGAATGTGTTAGTAACCAATACTGTCATTGTTCTACATAGTAACACCCTCCTAGGGACTTGGACGAGATAAAAAAGAAGCACGAGTTATGGTCTTCCTGGCCATTCTTGAAGACTCGGAATTGGGGATTTGCCCCATGTGATTTGGGCAAGTCATTCAATTCTATTACTCAGCCGCCAACCTGTTTTGCACAAGTTCAGGAGCTCAGCTACTTCATTTGGACTCCCAGCTCCACCCTTTACCTAGAATTTTGTCAATTGCCTTAACCTGTTTCTGACTCAGTTTATCTATAAAAGCAATGAGAGTAATAATGATTCCTATATCTTAGGATGTTGTGAGGAGTAAAGGAAACAATGTATACAGAGGCCTATCATCATCATCATCATCATCTTCATCATCCCTATCATCTTTATCCTCCTCCTCATTCTCCTCCTCAGCATCATCAGGAATATCCCAGTTGTTCCCTTTATCATAGGAGATTCAAGCCCGATGATCTAGGCAACTGAGCTTTCAGAGGCTTTATTTTAGAAAATATTGTTCTCTGTTGGTAAAGACAGAGTTTTTGGCCTTGTTCTAAAGTGCTATGTGGGGACTGTACATGCTGTCAGTCACTCATCTATACTGATAATAACAAATGACCTACACTTGCAGGTGTGCTGGCTGAGGTCAAGGGTCTAGTCCTCAGGAGGAAGAAGGGGCGGGGAGAGAAGGAGGAGGAAGAGGAGCTGCAGAGGAGAGCACAGCTGCGCTCTGTTTCTGGCTTGAGTGTGAGGACCACACAGGTACCGCAGAGAAAGCTTTGGAGAGAGTCGGGAGACTTGGATTCCGGTGCTGGCACCATTCGCATTTGCTCCCGGGCCCAGGTTCTAATTTTCAAAAGCATGAACCGGGTGTGGGGGACACAAACAGGACCAGAGCATATGTCGAGTTCCCTCCAATTATAATCCTCTAGGATTCCCTTTAGCCGATACTTCACCAAGAGCAGCTCACGTGGATTCAAATTATTGGGCTTCTAAGTGAAAAACGTATATTCTCGGATTTCTACCTGTGGTTATTATAGAAATCGGAATCCTGGGGATAAAAGCACAAAGGTAAGGCCAGAAATACATCTCTATCGGTGACCTCCTTAGACATCCACTGCCCTGCACTGCAGCAGAGACAGACTTTGAAGTCAGGATGGGAATAAGCAGAGAGGAGCAGACAACGGGAGGGGAGCCCCTGCCTGCCCAGGGAGATCACCGTGATTTGAACAACTCGTAGAACGGGCTTGGCACCGAACCCATTACCATTACTGAAGATGCCAAGAAGAAATATTTATAGGTACTTTTTAACACAGTCTATAAAACAGGAGGTTGATTCAAACATAAATTACCTGCCATGTCATTCTTTAACCTTTAAATCTTTCTCTAATGGCTTGAAAGGCGGCTTGTTAAAGCAAAGTGAGTGTTTAACTACCACATATATACTGGTTAGTTTATAAACATCTAGAGAAGCAGAAGAAGCTACTAAAAGTGATGGGGTTGCTAATAAAAAAAGCAAACAAAAATTTTGAGGAAGTTTTAGTCTTGAGAAAAAGGCTTAAATATTGGGGGGGAGGTGATTTTTCTCCCCTCGCCTTAGTTCTTTTTTGGGGGTTGGGTCTACTCCCTGGATGAATCTTCCTATGTGTTAGGAAAATCGCAGCTTCATGTCCCAAGGATACATCATAATTTGTTAACTATCTCAAAAGGAAGACTACCTGCCTTTATTTATCTAGGCTCTTCCGGCAGCTCAAGCAAAGCTCTCCTTGGACTAGCTTGAGTCACGGAACTGCCTCAGAGCCAATGACTGTAGCCTGGGGATTGGAATGTGCCGATTGGCAGCTTATGTCACATGACCACTGCTAGGTCTGGGGAGCACACTCCAGACACACGGACTAAGAATGGCACAGCATTTGTTACCCCGAGCACAATGAGGGTGATGCCACCAGAAAAAGGAGCACGAGGTAGTCAGGCAAAACAACAGATGTCCCTGCGAAATCTTTAGCAAATATCTTTTATGGGGTGAATACATATTTTTAAAAACGAGTAATAAATTGTGTCTCATTCAGCACATTTTGTTTTCTGGGTGTGTGTGTGGTCGGTATGTTTCCTGTTTGTTATGTGTATGATCCTGTACACACTTGTCTCCCATGTAGTATCCTAATGGCCGTGGAAAAATAGATGACAAATAGTGGTGGAAAACATGAGCAAAGTTTTGATCATTGCTTAATTACTAGAAGAACAGCTCCACCTATGATTCTCTCTGTCTCCTGCCAACAGTGACAAAGTAGTTGGAGATACTGCAAATGTGCTTCTGAGAACCTCTGCAGCTGTTGGAGAAGTGGGGCTGAAAGCTCAAGGAATGGAATCCCAGGACAACATTTTTGAGGGGAGTGTGTGTGTGTGTGTGTGTGTGTGTGTGTTTAGAATGGCTCTAAGAGGAATTTTTGGTTTTACTTGCCTGTGAATTCTCATTACTCGACATAATCATTAATACACAATGGGTGCTCAATGAATATCGATTGATGACTCTTTGAGTGAACAAGTCAGGGAGTGGTTCCATTTTTTAGAACTGGATTTTAGTCGTGAACAGAATTTCTACATCACTTAATTTGTGGAGCTATTGTGCGGAAAACGATGGTCATTTAAAAAACACATTCTTTTAAAAAGCTGCATTAGTTTTTGCCCATTCTTCATTTACAAAGGAATGAGCCAAATTTTGGAATGAAAAAAAAATAAGTTGACCATGAAATGGTAGAATATTTTTGTTTACAAACTGAATTGTATACAATGTCCAGATGCTAAAGAGCCTGGTGCAATTCAACATGGCCTACAATGTAGGAGGACACAGATAATGAAGAGCAAAACAACTGTGGCTTGAATTAGCTATTTCACTATATAAGGAATTGATTTCAAATTTGTTCAACAATCAAAATCTCCTAAGCCAGGTATAGAAAAATCACAGAACTGAGCTGAGAAAATTTTGGAAATTTTACATTTTTGTTTATTTAATTTTATCCAACCCTGTGCCGTACATGTAACCAGCTCCCTTTTACAGATGAGAAAACTGTTACCAAGCGGTTAAGTAATATTTCAAATTTACATGGTCTCCTGGTGCCCCTTCTTGTTTATTTTGTTTTTGGTATTTTCCTGAGGAGTTCTCTAGAGGTTTGCAATTTAAGTCACATCCATGTGGCACAGCTCCAACTTCACATCCAGGTCCTTGTCACCATCCCCCTCAACTTCCAAGTATGGTCCTGTATTTATGGAATAAACCAGAAAGCATACCTAATTTTTTTTAAGATTTTATTTATTTATTTGTAGGGAGGAAAGGAAGGGAGAGAGAGAGAGAGAAACATCAATATGTGGTTGCTGGGGGTTATGACCTGCAACCCAGGAATGTACCCTGGCTGGGAATCGAACCTGGGACACTTTGGTTCCCAGCCCGCGCTCAATCCACTGAGCTACGCCAGCCAGGGCTTAGAATATCTAATTTTTTTAAGTTTACCACTTCAAGTCAACGAAGTTTAACTTCATTCACTGTAGGTTAAAATGAAAAATGGCATGCAGTGAAAAAATTCAGATTACTCGAAATCAGAAAATCTGTGTTACAATCCTTCACCCCATATCTATGAGGTAAAAAAGAAAATTAAGAAAAATCATTTGAGTTTTTCTGAAACTTGCCTTTCTCTTTTGTAAACTGGAGATGATGATGATGATACATCGACTGTTTCTACCTCACAGTATTGGGTGGAGGAACAAAAGATGTATACTATATTTAAATATGAGTTGTGAAAAGTGTAATGCACCAAATTAAGTTATTTGCCTAATTTATTTCAAGAATCTCTCTCTACCTGAACATGAAAACATTCAAAATTTTAGCAGCATTAGTCTCAAAAGACCCACTTCAAATAAACCTTATAATATAAGATGTTACTTGTATTATAGAATTTCTTTTATATTAATGTAAATAATTTAAATCCACTTGGTATATGTGCATCATAAGATACAACGTGTATGATGTAGCATATATACAGAGTCTCTGAAAAATCAGCACCTGCTTCCTGAGTGTCTATGTGTTATGCACGGGCTTAATAATGGTGCTAGATCACACAGGTAACATTCTCATCTTGCAAAGGTAAATAAAATTCAGCCTCTAATGTTGATAAGAAGAAAGTGAATAAATCAGTGGATAAATCAGACAAAGAAATAGCTAATTTACAATATTTTTTTAATTTTCAGATATATCAAGAGCTATATCTCATTCCACAGAATTCTAGAAGGAGAAAACTGAACGTAGTAAAATACCAAACACCATCCCTAACCAGGCTGTCTCTAATTATATCAAAGTTTTAACGAAGGAGTCATGAAATATCCAAACTCTCCTCAAAATTATTAATGTTTGCTTTTATGTCTAAAAGGAAGCCTAGGCCACAAGTCACTAAGTTGTACGATCAGGCGAAGGTGCCCCGGTTATTTGCTGATGGTAACAAACTGCCCCAAACTGAGCCACAGGAAGCACCTGCCGTCTTATGCCCACAGATACTGTATGTTGAGGGGTCGGACACAGCTCAGTGGGTATGTCTTAGCTCCGTCTCCTGATGTCGGGTCGGGGGGCGGGGGGGCTCCGCTAAGATCACTTGAAGAGCTCGGGTGACTAAATAGCTGTGGGCTGGGGTTATTTAGAGCAGAGTCCCCCACCTCCGGGCCACAGACCACTATGGGTCCAGGTCTGTTAGGAACCAGGCCGCACTGCAGGACGGGAGCTTGAATGTAACGCGCTTGAATCATCCCGAAACCATCCCACCCGCACTGGTCCATGGGAAAATCATCTTCCATGAA
Organism: Phyllostomus discolor; assembly: GCF_004126475.2. NCBI lineage: Eukaryota > Metazoa > Chordata > Mammalia > Chiroptera > Phyllostomidae > Phyllostomus > Phyllostomus discolor. The sequence continues at coordinate 26,604,610 of NC_040915.2, read as the reverse complement.
ACTGGTCTTTGGTGCCAAAAAGTCTGGGGACCTCGGATCTAGAGGCTTCCTCATTCACATCAGGGTCTAGGGGGGCACGATGTGAAGTGTCATCGCAGCCGGGGCTGTTGTCCAGGGACCCCTGACACGGCCTCTCCAAGTGCCTCGACTTCCTCCAGCAAGGCAGCTTCAAGGCGGTCAGACCCCTGACACAGAGTTCCATGTGTTCCAGCAGGCACGGTGGAGGCCGAGTGACCTCTCATGACTCAGCCCCAGAATCCGCATCCCATGGCTTCCCTCGCGCTCGGCTAATCAAGTCATGAGGCCGCCCAGATTCAAGAGTTAATACAGATCCACCTCTTCATGGGAGGAGTGTCGAAGAATTCACAGCCGGGCTTTGAAATCTCCACCCTGCAGAATTAAGCATGGATTCAGGTGTTTTTTTAGAAGAAACCCCAGGATTTAATTTTGCTTCCTAAATGGTTGAATACCTTTTCTGTTTCAAATGTGGTAGAAGATATAAAATGAATAAGACACGTTCTGTGTCCTATCTCCATGAAACTTAGAGTTTAATCATCAGAAGGTAACATGGAAAGTGCTTTAATAACCTGCTCTGACACCTGAGCCCAATGAATATCTTTCTCCTGTCCCAGTCACTGAGAGGCAGCCCTTTGAAAGCTGACTGTTACTATGTGGTAGGGACAGCTGTCATGGGTTAGGTTTTGGAATGGTCACTGAAAAATCCCATGATGTACATACTATTACGTATCCCGTTTTCATGGTTGCACCTGAAGCGCTAAGAGGTTGAGTGCTTTGCCCAAGGTCACACAGCTGGTAGGAGGCAGGATCAAGCAGCAGATCCGGTTGCTGATCCCAGTATCTATCTTCACCACGACCCTCCCTCTCTCCCAGTCTTTGCCAGACCCAGGGGGCCAATGAGCACAGGCATTGTCATGTAATATTTCCATGTAGCTTCCCCTCAAGGTTGGTGGGAGCATGTGTCTTGACTTGGCAGAGGCATAACATGAATGTGGAGGACCCTGGTGGCCCCTCCCAGAAATGCCATCTTCGATTTATCTTGGCTTCGGCCACACACAGAATGCTTCTGACTTCAAGCCATTGAAACTTCAACTCAGATGGACGTGAAAAAATATTCAGAAATTGAAAGAAGGGGCAGGCTTTGGGAGATAGGACTCAACGTTGTCCTCAAGGATTTGGGCTCTTCCCATCTGATTTGCCATGTTGGTGTTAATTCAATCTTCAGACTAGAAGCAAGATGGCATTTCTAGACACTCTCAAAGCACAACGTCCAGAGGAAGGAGAGGGCTGTTTTCTCTTACGTCTCTTTCTTATGTGGAAGCAAACCTTCCCCAGAAGCCTCATCACTGTCTTCGCCTCACGTCTCATTGGCAGGATTGGACCATGTTCCCTTTCTGGAACCAGACAAGGGGGGTGAGACTAGTAATAAACCAATTAGGCCCATACCTACAGCCGGATAGAGGGTCACCATTTTCAAGGTGCAAGGCCTTCTGGGGAAAGGTTGATACCTGAACAAAGTCAGGATTCCTCCAGCAAGGAGCAAGGGGACTGGATGATGGGCAGGCCACAGGGAACAATGTCTGGTCCACCTTTCTCTGGTCCACTACAGTGATTCTGACCCATGCCACCCAGAACTGTTCTTTTTTTTTCTTTCCCCCCTCCCCTCTATTTGCTTCATAGAAGATGGTAAAGCTCATCTTAGCCCATGAGGTAAACTGTTAATACCTAGGACCAAAGGCTGGGTTTTGGAGGTAAACGTTGCTTGTTTAGGAGAACCTAATAAATAAATGCAAATACCCCTTAAAGTATATTCCATAGAATATTAATTATGAATGTATGTGTATGTGTATATAGAAGAGAAGGTAGATAAAAGTAGGAGAGAAGGTTCCACAGTTTTAGAAGAGTCTGAAGGTGCTGCACACTCTTTCCCTGTCTTGCAGCCACAGTGTCAATTAAGCATATTAAAAACCCTGAGAAATCACACAGTAGAGAGATGCAGTGTTTAACCCAGCGCTCCCAATCCCTTTTTAGACTGGAAACTCCTGAGCACTTCCATCCAAGTCCCGCAGAACATGTATGCTATGACCACATTTTGAAATACACTGATAATATCTTCTCTTCACTTGTGACGTGAAAATGTAATATTCTTTAATTAATACCAGGTATGGGGACATCAAGAGTATTACGACCTGATCATCTTACTGCTGTATTATTTTTTTCCTGGAGTTCAATTCAGTTCAAATGATTCATGCCTAAACTATAACTATGAGGTACATGTCCACATGCATCTCTCTATCCATCTGTCTATCAATCAAAAGTTGACTGAGGCCAACCCAGGTGGAGGAGGAAATTTGGGGATGGGAATGATCTCCATTTGTGATATGCTGGGTTTTAGGTGTCTCTAGGATATTCGAGCGGAAAGTTTGAGCAAATATTAGGACAGAGACACACAAGCCTAGCATTTGGGAGATCTACGTTTCAGTTCAGAAACATCAGAGGGACTCATGAAGAGGCTGGGACTCTGAGCACGTGAACAGGTGACGGGGCAGGGCAGTGCGGAGGTTTCACAGGGCGGAGCGGGAAGGCCTGGGAAAGAAAAGAGGGCTGCTGGCCAGGCCGAGGGGCTGGAGCAACAGTCCATGCGAGGGCAGATGACAGAAGAGCGGATGCTTCTGCATGTGAAGGCCCCGTTGTGTTTCCCAGGACAGACGAGCAGCTGCAATGCTGGAATCCACTTGCCGTTCCCCAGCGTACAGTCTGCGGGGCCACAGGGGCTGCTGTACGATGGGGCTGCTATTGCACCTCTGTTCCCATTTCCTCGTCTGGGCTCGGTCCAATGGGGCCCCTCCGGACAAAACTGTTGCCTCCACCAGAGACAAAACATACAGAGAGAAGGTCGGTCAACCCAGTAACGACAGAAAAACCCCTCTTCCCAAATCACAGAAACAACAAAAAGGTAATTGTTACTTTGGGGGAAATGAAGCAAGAAAAGTTTGCTGTGCCAAAGAATACTTTGGATTATATTTTCCTTGCTCTGACAGAATATTGATCTTTAGAAAGAGTACAAAGCTCTTGGCTGAAAGCCTTAAACCCTCTAATGAATTTTTTTAATGGAAGCCGCCATTCACATGCGCCCCAGTCCTGTTTCCAAAGGAAGTCTCGTTCCAGGAGCCAGAGTGGTTTGCTGTGATGGAGTGTGTGTGGTATCATGTCAGAGGCTCCTCGGAGAGTCGGGGTGGCCCCGGAGGGCCGCCTGGGAAGCCGAAGGAAAAGACAGTCGCAGCGGTATCACGTCTCTGCGCGTCTCAGTGTCGCTGTCAATCTCTGCCTCGTCCCAGTTAGCGTGTCGATTTTTTATCTTTGTTTTTTTCACGTCCAAAGGCAGAAGTTAGCACTAGTGGCTACAAAGTTTTCAGTCCCCAAAGCTTATTTTAAGAATTTATCTTAGAAACAATTTTCTTCAGCTGTCATTGTTCTCTTCTGGATAATTTCAAATAAGCCTCGCTGAGCTTTTCTCATCCATTTTGGGAAATGAAAACATTTTTCTACCAAGGCAAAAGTTCCAGAAATTACAGCTTAGTGATCACATAACTAAAATACTCCATCTTCTCCAACAAGGTCAGCCAGCCTTGATCTCTTCTCTTTCCAGATGACCCTGGCGATTTGCTTCTTACACATTTTCTTCTCAGGCTATTGTTCTTGGATCACCTGCCTCAGAGACACCTGGGCGGGGGGTGGTTGTACATGCCATCTCTGGACCTCATCTCAGTCCTGCCGAATTAGAGTATCTGGGGTGAGGCTTAGGCATTCCTAACAAGCTCCCAAGTGATCCCTCTCACCAAACATGGAGAATGGCGGTTGTACTGCAACCGTTTAGACAATGGGTGACTGCAAATTAGCCCTTTATCTGCCTTGCAGGCAGAAATGTGGTGGTCAGATGGGCATCTTCCAGAAGGCTACCTCTTCTGGAAAGGGGCATCTTTGTCTAACTTACACAAGGGCCCTGTGAGGGCTCGCAGTGCTTACCTGTAGGCCACCTACCTGTAGGCCACCTACCTGTAGGCCACCTACAGGCCCAGGGGACAAGCATCGTGTGCTCAGTTATTTGTCACCCCTCCCAGAGTACCTCGTCCTAGACGATTAAAACTCAGTATTTGTAGAGTAGAACTGAATGCTAATAACATACTAATAGTGGAGGAAGAAAGACGGTTTTATCACTCAAACAACAATAGTCCCCTTCTTTTCTCTCCTCCCCTGAATTCAGCAAAATCAGCAGAATTTTCCATTGCAGACCACAAATTGAACATGCAGTCTGCGTGGGGGGCAAAATGAAACTCTCCTCTTCCTTCCTAGTGGAAATAAAACTCTTTGGCAGTAATTCTTGGATTGTTTTCTTTGGAAATTGCATTCATGTGATTTTTCAAGATGTTTCCCGGGCTTTGTTGAAATTTGATCCATTTAACAAGAAACACATAACTCAATTCATGTTAAAATTCTCAGGGTTACTTAAGAATAATTATGAGTTGTCCATGTGTGCTAGAAAAACAGCCCAGACTTCCTCCAGAATGGGGAGATTATTCATCTCTCTGGGGTGATGTTTCTCTGATTAAGCATGCCCCGCACCAGAGTTTGCCCAAGAGCCCCGAGGCTTCCACTGGAAAGCGGCCGACAGGCTTCGCTAGCTTCGCCCCAAAGCCCAGCCTCAGCGGTGATTTATCATGTTTGCACCAAGGATCTCCACAAACTTCTATGCGAGTGACAACAACGTCTCACACACCTCAGGGGAATAAGACGTACTCTGAACACAGGTTTCCGGCACTTCCTTTGTTGAGTAAGCATTCCTGCAAGTGCATCCTTCTCTTTACCAGACCCTCTAAGCCACAGCTAAATCAAATAAATCTCCCTTGCATGCATACAATTGCCCAACACGAAAATGGACTCCCCTGAGCGTTCACAGACTTGAAAGCAGCACAGGTGAAGTAACGGAGGTGGGGGATCACGGTCTGGGGACCCTCCAACCTGGACGCTGCGGTGTTGCTGGGACCTAGCAAAGCAGGGAATGCCTGTCCTTTCACCAATGTTCAGTGGCAAGGTGTCCCCAACTCATCCCTTTCTTAACTGAGCCTCTTCTGGTGGGTTGCAAGTAAGAGAAACCCACTGGGGAACTTGATTAAAGACACAGGAGTGTCTCAGCAGATGCCCAGGTCCTCAGGGAGAACTGGAGCTGGGAACCAGAGGCCATCAGGGGGCACTTCCCCACCATCTGTCACTGGTACTTCTCCCACCCCGGCACCAGCTCCCTCTGTTTCTAGTGAGCACCATGAGCGCAGGGTCCTTCCACTTAAACTTCCTCAGGTTAAGGTCCCAACCCAGACTCACTTTTTTTCTTTTTTTTAAATCCTAATGTCAAATTCCCAAGGAAGGAACACAGACTGGCTCATCTTGGACCTGGTAACTTCTCTGGTTGTTCATGGTCAGGTAAAGCAGGTTATCTGTGTGTCCTTCTGGATGGTGCAGAGAAACATCCCAGAGAAAGCCAACTTGGTGCAAAAATCTACAAAGGCTTTACCAGAATCCTCCTTCCTAGGATTTTGCAAACAAGAGAGTGCTTGAGGCTCATTTATCCCAACTACCCATCCATGGCAAGGATCTCTTCCGCCACGTTGTTGACTAACAATCATCCTTCAGCCCTACTTGAACACCCCTCCCCTGGGTTGGAGAGTTTACTCCTCATGAGGCACTCAGTGCAGTTAAAACTTCTTTCTAAGGTTATAACGGATTCTTCCAGCGATGTCCACACATAGATACATAAGACATAGCTCTAACTATTCAGGTGGCATCCATCTCTAAATTTGGGATATATATACATATATATATTTCTTTTTTTTCAATTAATGAGGATGAATAGGAGTTAGTAGGAGGGAGATGATGGGAGAGAAAGGGCTCTGGCAATGACCAACCACCAAGTTTTCAGGCAGCTGTGGGCGAGCTGTGCGGCCTCCCACAAGCCATTAAACCTCTATTTCCCCATCGGTCAAACGATCAGAGTGTCACGAAGATTCAATTTGTAAAAAGTGCAGAGAGCATTTGGCTTAGCTCCTGGCATAGAGTCAACGCTTAATTTGTTTTAGCTGCCCTTATTTTATGTTTGCATTCATTGCTAATAGAAATTCAACGAAATCCTATGTTTTATAGGCCTTATATCATTCTGTAAGTGATAGTTCTCGATTTGACCAAACAGCTTGTGCTCAAAGGGCCTTGTCCATGACATTGGGTAGGAATGGCGGCATCAGAGTGTTCTTTATCCACAGCCTGGACCCTGTTCCTAGTAAGGAGGTGGGAGAAACGTCCACAGAGCACCTGCCCAAGGAGTGGGTGCCATTCCATCAGTTACTCAAGCATACAGCTGGGCCTCTTGCTCAAGCTGTGAAGATGGGGAGTCCGTGAAGAGCATGCTGTGTGTGTAGTTTACAGACTCAACGTTATGACTTTCATAATCTCTGCAAGTAAGTAGCCAGAGCCACGTACTCTGAGTACACATTCCCCCTGGGGTTAGAGAGGTGTGGAGAGAGAGGGGAAGGGAGCTGAAATGGTGGAACTACCTGGGGGGTGTTGTCTGTATCCCCTTGCCCTGCGGAGCCGAGGACAACGCAGGGTGTCAAGCTCCCTCTGGGTTGGGTGGAACATTACCCTTCAGACCACAAGTGCCTTCCAGACAAAGAAGTAGTGAGGAAAAATCTGCCTGTAAGAATGATCATTTCATTTCCTCCTTTCCGTGAATACTGTGCCCAATCTCTCGGGCAGCAGGGCAGAATAGAACTGAATGGGCATCTCGATGCAGGGCCTTGGCCTTCTTCTGAAGTCACAGAGGGCTTGGGGAGCAAGCCTGGGCCACCTGCTCCACACTGGCCCCCACAGTACCTGCTGGTTAGCCAGCAGCTGCCAGACCTCTCCCGAGAGCCTGCTGCTGTCCAGGGACATGATACATACAAGATGGGACGAGGGGAGGAGGACATGTCACAGGTTCAAGTTGACCCTTTACTGGACGTGAGCTCTGAGTGAGGGACCTTCTTTAGTTCCACCAACATTTACTAAGCAGCACCTGCTGCATGCTGTATGTGTGACAGCAAATGCCCAAGGGTACCTCGAGTGCAGAATGTCTCCAGACTCTACCTGGGGTCAATGGGAGCGAGGAAAGGCTCTCGGGAATGGTGATGTTTCAGGTGCCCCTTAAACAACAACATGTTTCAAAGCATAGGTAAGTATGTGGGAAATGTCCACATTAAAATGCCAAGTGAAAATATGTTTAAAATACTTTACAGCACAATCTGAATTTGGTTACAAAAAGCAGACACACATAGAAACATAAGGCAGATGCTGTTTAACCCTTTGCCCTTTGTCTTTCACTTACACCTACCCGATTAAGTGTCTGCATTTGGTATGTAATTAGAAAAAAGAGAGATACCACAATGTTAATCTGGAAGGAAAATTATTAGTAATATCTAATGTTTGCCTTCTTATACTGTGTTTTAGCTTCTAAGATATCAAACAAAAAAATAAACCTTTATGTAATTTTGAAAAACAAATGCTCACATATACAGCCAATTGATTTTAGACAAGGGTGCCAAGACTATTAAATGGGAAAAGGGGAATCTTTTCAGCAACACGGGAAAAAATGAAGGTGGACCTTTACCTCAAAGCATATACCAAAAAGAATTCGAAATAGATCAAAGACCTAAAAAAAGTACCCCATAAAACTCTCAGAGGAAAGCATCAAGGAAAATCTTCATGCCAATGGTTTTGGCAATGGTTTCTTGGATATAAAATCAAAAGTACAGACAACAAAAGAAAAAGAGGTAAATTGGGATTTCACTATCAAGACAGTGAAAGACAATCCACAGAAGAAGGGGAAGTATTTGCAAATCACATATCTGATAACAGATTAATACCTAGCCCACATTAAAAAAAACAATTTATTATAACAGCAGAATAAACAACTGAATCCAAAATGAACAAAAAGAATGTGGTATATACACACATGAACTATTATTCAGTAATTAGAAGAAATGACGTTCTGATATATCCTACAAAATGGATGAACCTTGAAACCTGACAATAAGTACAATAAGCCAGGCACAAAAGGACAAATGGTACGTGATTCTACCTCAAGGTTCACCCATGTCGTGGCATGTGTCAGGATTCCCTTCCTTTTCAAGGCTGAATAATATTCTACGGTATGCACACACCACATTCCGCTTGTCCATTCACCCGCTGATGGGCCTGTGGATTGTGTCTACACTGGGGCTATTGTGAATAACACAGCTCCAAACATTGCCATGCACGTTCCATCCGTGGGGTCCCAGCTTTCAATGACTTCGGGTAAATACCTAGGAATGGAATTGCTGGATCGTATGGTTATTCTCTGTCCAACAGTATCCATATTTTTCAAGTGCCCCCCACCCCACCGGTGACTGTGACCTTTTGGGTGAGCGCTAGTTCCCTCTGAAAAATCTGTGTCTCCTCATTGCAGTGGTGGGAGTGGAGGAGATGGCGGCAAAGAGCAAAGGCGGGGCAGCTTCTTCAGCCGCAAAACAGGAGCTTAAAGATGATTTTGAGAGCACAGAGCCAGTCTTCCCACCCTCTCCCTCCAGACTCTGAAAACAATTTTCTGCAGCCTTTTATTGGACATTTCTATTAGCCTTCCAGGAGAGCTACCTTCAGAGAACATTTCAAATTTCATTATACATACAGCTTTTAAATATTAACTCAATCTGTAGAATTTTATAAAAATGTACTGACTTGGGGAAAATGACACAAAAATAATATCCACTGGTTTTTTTTCTAATATCGTACAACTGAAGTGTCACATTTTGGAGTAGCAGAGTTATTAAAATGCAGCCTTACGCTGATATGAATGTCACTTGTGTTTAAAAGGAAAGTAATTTTACACGATTTCCTCTCTTATTTTTTTGTCCTGGTGACACCAGGAGATCCGAGGATTCGATGTCTTCATCCAATGATCTTGCTCCTCCTACCACACTAGTTTAAACGAAGACTGGAAGCTTTCAGAGTCCTTCTTCCCGGGGGAAATCAGGAAATGTCATGACGGTCACAGTGGCCGCTTGGACGAGCCTGGGAATGAAGACAATTTGGTCATGGGAACAGAAGAAGATGATTTCCTTGAAGTCCTTCACCCTCCTGGTCTTTCTCCTCCGAAAACATTCCATGACACTGCGTCATTGTCCAAAATGGAACACTCACAACTGAACCCAATTTGTCAGGGATCCCATTTAGGACTCTTAGCATTCCAAATGGTCGGAAGCCCGACTTAAGGGACAAACACTGGAGGGAGGTTAGGGGTGCATGTAACCCAAAAGAAAGAGGGCGGGCCTCAGATGAAGCTTGGTCCAGAAGTTCAGACAACACCACCGAGTTTGCAATTTCCCTCCGTCTCTCTGTCCTATAACCCAGTGTTAGTTTGATTCTCCGGTTGAAATCTGTCAGGCCTGGACTCTCCAGTTCTGTACCTCCCATCCTTACACCACGTTGTCCAGAGGAGGCCATGAGGATCTCCTCTAGTAACGCTAACGAGAAGACATCCCTGAAGCAAGGGGAGGCCCGAATCCCACCCAAATCACGTGGTTGAGAATGGGGAAGGATGTTTTCCCTCAGGACAGTGCAGCGTTCTGTTTCCAGGAAAAGGGAGGAATCCATTCTGAGCAGCAAACAACCTCTGTCTACTGTGCTAGGTGTTCTGACCAACGTGGAGCAGAGCGTGACTCTGACCTCCCTTGATCTAGAACAACGCCGGCCACCAGAGCTTTCTGTGGTGATGGCAATGTTCTAAATCAGCGATGGTCCACTTGTTCATCTCATGGCACACACATAACTAGTTACTGAAATTCTGCAGCACACCAAAAAATATACTTTTGCCAACCTGACCAAAAAAAAAGAGTCTGATTTTGATTCATTCACGCTGTTGTCATTTTTTTTATTTGACAGTCTAAGGGAAAAGAGTCAGTGCCCCTGACTAAACAGTCAGGTATTGCATGTTTTAAAAATTCATGCAGCACGCTCATTGGATATACGCTGTCTAACACAGCAGCCGTCTCAGCACATGTGACTCGAGCACTTGATGTGGCTACAGTGACTGAAGTGCTGTTTTTTTTTATATTATTTAAACTAAATTTAATTAAATAGCCACACGTGGCTACAGGATGCAATGCTGTCCTAGGAATTTACACTGGCATTAAGGCAACTGAAGATTACATGTGTTTTTTCTGGCAGGCACATAATATTATTTATAGTACACAGAGGAACTTGTTATCCACAAAATCCTGTAACATTTTTGTTTTCTGTTTATGTGGCCACTGAGTCACCTCTGTCATTCTGTACATTTGCAGTCAACTATTGAGACCTAAATGCAAGATGTTACATTTGCTCCAGAAAGAATTACCAGGGCATCCTCCTCATCCTTAAAGGAAGTGTTTATTCAGATTATTTTACCTGTGGCTTCACTTGTCCTGCCATCCTGCCACCCTGCCGTCGGGCTGTATCTCGCAGGGACTGCCCTGCAGCGGGGTTCCCTTCAGCAGGATTGTGAACGGCTTTGAACCTGCAGCACTTCTATAATTGTATGCGGATTTCAGTGTGCTCCTGCTCATGCTCTCTTTTTTTTCTTAAAGAAAAGAACCTAATACCTTCATTAAATTTTCAAAGGTTAAGATCAGTAATCAATAATTTGCATCTTTGCACAAATTATTAAACAGATTATTAAACCACTGGCCTGCTATTAAAAACGGCTGTCCCGATGAATGCCGGCACTTGCCCCAGGCTCTGCCTCTGGCACTTAGACCAACAAGATAGGGGGCCTTTATCTTTTAGAGCTTTACTTACCCTGCTCTGTGCTGACACTGCTACCCCCTGGAACAAGGCAAGGACGGAAAAGTCAGAAACTTTTCTTTCTAAAATCTTCTAATTGTTACTCACTCTCTATTGTGTTTTTGCATTTTGTCCACAGTTTTATAGTTGTCCTGTGTGAGAGGGTCATTCTAATACCTCATTATATATGATTTGGTATCTTATCATCTCCTTCTTAAGCCTTATTACCTCATTTGTACATACATAGCATTTACTTGACCAGAACTGTAACGATGAACATTTTTGCCAGTGGAATCACCGCTGCAATGAAGACCCTTATTCGTGCCTCTTTGGGCACATGTCTGAGTAGATGATGAGAACTGGGAATGTGGGTTATAGGGTATATACATTAACACTGTGATACGTGGCAGCTGAAAGTCCAGAAATGCTAATAATGTCATCACGAGTGATATCATACCAATAAACATCTGATATGAACGAATACACGTAATAAAAGTCCAAAATTTATCACATGTATCAAATGCACCAAAACGTTATCAAACGGGGTGGACACCCTATACATACTACCAAAATGTTTTCCGAAATGCCTATGAGTACTAAATACTGTACTTTGACGTAAGTAGCCGAGGGAACTTGGAACTCTTTCTCTGGAAGGGCTGGAAAAGAGGCATTTCCATCCCTCTGTCGTGCGTGAAGGAGGGCCATCCAAAGCCACACGGCCGAAGCTCCTGGAGGTGAAAGAGCAACGCAGAGCGCCTGGCTATCTCCAGCGCCCTCGCTCTGCTCTGCAAACAGGGCTCAGCTCTGCCTTGTCTCACACCGTGACGCCCCCGGGGAGACATCTGCACACCCCGGAGCAAGAAAGTTTGCACAAATCAGCACAGCGAGGGCAGGGCGATGCCAAGGGGTCCCGGCCTCCACTGTCCACCCCCAGTGCAGACCAGCCATGCGCCCCACAAACAGCAGACTCCCCAAAGAGTAAACATGAAACATTGTTAAACATTTCTGGGTTTCCATTCAGATTCAAAAATCACAGGAGGCTGTGATCTTACTTTTCTTCCCCATGCAGCTGGAATAGGGAACCTGACATTTCCTAGCTGCTAGGGTTTTTCTTTATGGCATTAAATATTCTTTTTTTTCATCATGGCGTTTTACTTTGCAAATGGCAAATAGATCATGATGTGACCTGTGTAGAAATATTTTCAAAGGAAGCCTGAGAATTCTGAAGTTAACCCAACAGGAGAAAAGACTTAGTGCTTCCATTTAATATTCAGCAAGGTTGTTTTTCTAATAAACATGAAGAGGTCCATTGCTGTCAGGCTTTTTCCCATTGTTTAATCAGGTGTCCGTTCACGGCATATTTACTGCCCATCCACGTTGTATCCGCTGGTATCAACTGGACCCCGTGGGGAGCACACACACGAACGAACCTCAGACCGGCCTGAAGCAGGGAGGCACCCAGACGGGTTCAGATGTCGGGTTCTTTATGTGGATCCAAATGACGATGTTGACATTTTAAAAGAAACACAATTTCTATCCTCGTGGAGTTTACAGCATAGCAGAGAACGTAAATCTTAAGTACGAAATTACAAGTGTAGGAATTCACAGTGAAGTGAAAGTCTAAACTTACTTGATAACTTAAACCAGCTGAGTGCGTGCCTCTCCTTCCCCATCAGACAGCCCACATCTGATAAGAATGAACTCCTTGCTTTTCACTCCCCCCCTTTATTTATTTCGTTCTTTCTCTTCCTTTATTCCACTCTCCCTTCCGGGTAATATTCATTTACGGAGTGTCTCCCGTGTGCCCATCAATGTGCTGGGGCAGGAAATGTCAGTGCGAACAAGAGTCATCGTGGGTGAGAAGCTGCATCCACTGGAGCCCTCCTCCTAGCCCCTGACCCTCGCTCCCAGGGCAGGCTTCCCCTTCGCAGCCCCCGCCAGCGAGTGTGCATTTTCATTCCTGGCTCAGAAACCGGAGCATGCCCGCGAGCATAAATCAGAGGGTTGCCCCGTGGCAAACACTTTATTGGGCCCTGAAGACAGCTGCCCAGAATGTGCCGTGGAATGGAGGCTGGCTGACCGGCCAAAGTTTACTGAATCTCTCCATACTTCGCTGAAGACTAGAATTCACGGTCAGCTGCCAGGGGTGGCTTTCACTCCATCCTTCTTTCCAAGACCCACAGAGATGAAGTAAATGAGCCACAGAAAGAGGGATTTCTTTCAGGCTGGAGATATTACAAACCTTCTCTGAATATAAGAGTTGGCTTTAAAAGGCAGCATTCACTATTGAGGGGATAACTCCGAAGAGGTCTTGCGGTTATAATGGTTTCATGATGACTTTGGATCTCTGCAAAGACTCCTGTGTTCGGGTGACCGATTCCACACTGGAGAGATCGCACAAACATTCCTTAATACTAGTCTGTGGCTTTGTTTGACAGAATTAAAAGAGCTCTGTGCCCATTCCAGTACCCAGTCATGTTCCCAAACTGTCATTCGCAGGACTGTGGATTATTTCAGAATTAGACTCGGGGTCTTCTGTATTTTTTTTAAATCACATACGCAAAAACAGTTTGGGGGCAAAATCTATACTATGTTGAAAATAAAATATATTGAAGTCTAACTGCTATCCTCCAAAACCCATGGATGAAGAAATGTTATTTGTTAGTTAAAATGCATGCATATATATATATATACTCGTATAGATACAAACATACACATACATACACATACACAAAATACATGCATGCATTCATACATATATAAACAAATGAACAAGCAGATTGGAAAAATATGTGCCCCTTTTCTTCTGCTGTCAATCAATTAACCAGGAAATATTGCCTCAGCACTTACCCTTTGAGGGAAGATTACCCTATCTGTTGAAAATAAAAGACATTTAAGTCAGGTCACAAAAGCCTTTAGATGAAGAGGTGAGATTTGTTCATTAAAATATGTAACACGCGTATACATATACACACAGAGAGAGGAACAAATAGTTTGGAAAATAGAAGGGATGACAAAAAGGACTACGTTCAACAAATATTTACGGACTATGTATTCATTTAGTAGGTGTGTCCTAGTGCCAACACAGAGCTTTCACTGTAGTGAGAGAGACAGATAGTAAACAAGATGTGATTCCAGCTAACGGAAAAGTTCTGTAATGAAAAAATAAAGCAAGGAGAAAAAGAATTGTGGAAGAAGGGCGGTATTTATGGGGAGTGTAGTCAGGACCAAGGGAATATTTGCCGTTGGACTGTGTGGAAACGGCCATAGATCCAGGTCATGCAGGACCCTGTAGAGGGGGGAATGAACTTGGGCTTGCATTCAAAGTGAGATGGAAGAGACAAGTGGAGGGTCTTGGGCGGAGCCTGCCATGGTGGAAGGGTCAGCTCCTGTGTTAAGAACAGACTATAGGGGACAAAGGCTGAAGCAGGAGGCCAGGTAGGAAGTTGATGATGATGAGCACTGATGACCGCTTGGACCTTGGGTGGCAATGGGGGTGAATGAAAAAAATGCTCCAAAGGTGGAATTAACAGGAGTTGCTGATATGTCAGAAGTGAGGCGTAAAAGAAGGAAGGGAGGCAAGGATGACACCAAGGTTTCTTGGCCTGAGCAATTAGGAGAACTGCTCATTGAAATAATTACTACCATAATGCAAACCATACATTCCCACTAGAATGGCTGAAATGTATACGACAGACAACATCAGATATTTGTGAGAGTACACAGCAACTAGGACCCTCGTGCACTGCTGATGGGAGTGTAACAGGGCACACCCCTTGGGAATCAGTCAGCACTTCCTCATAAAGTTAAACTTACATGTTCTTATGACCCAGCAATTTATGCATAGGTATATAACCAAAAAATGAAAACATATTCTTCAAAAAGATACACACAAGAATATTCATAGCAGCTTTTCTTACAATAGCCCTGGAATGGAGACAACCCCAATTTCCAGGGAGAATGGGAAAAGTGTGATATAATTATAAAGTGCAGTACTACTCAGCAGTTTAAAGGAATGAACCCCTACTACACACAGCAACATGGTAAGTCTCCAAAACATTATTCTGAGCAAAACACTTCAATACAAAAGAATATGCCTGGATCGGTTGCATTTAAATGAAGTCCTAGAACAGGCAAAGCTGATCCACGTTGATAACTTCGAAGAGCACATGCTTCTGGTGGCGGGGGGAGGTGGAAGGACCAGCTTGGATGGGGCACAGTGCGTCTTTCTGGAGTGGTGGGAATGTCCTGTAGCTTCACAGGGACGCAGTTCACGTCGGTGAATGCATTTGCTGAAACTGATCTAGCTGTGCACCTCAAGGCCCATTATCCCTCAAAAAAATGTTTCTGTACGATGGAAATTTTTTCCAATAAGTTATGTATTTTTCATTAAAAATATAGACACCCAATGATACATGCCATTTATATATAAAAACACAAAATACATATTCATAAATACACATACGTATATGCGTACAATTAAAAGCAATATTTTTACATGAAAATAATACGACTTAGTAGCTTTCCCTGCCTGACTCATCACCAACAATAACAGTAGCATTATTTTGTTTAAATTTTATGACAGGCTTTATAAAGCAGCTTGTTTGACTTGCCCCACTTGACGTGGAAAGCAGCTGAGTAGGAGAGCAGCATGACCCGCCCAAGGGCGCATCACTGTTGAGCAGCAGAGGTGGGACTTGAACCCATGACCACAGTGCACCGAAATGTCCACCTTTATTGCACTGCAGTTCTCTCCAGAGCAAGGCCACAGGTGCTCCCTAAGGAACCCTCGGGTCCCTTGAGGACCTCTGACAATCCGTCCAGGTGGCGCTCTGTCCTCCATCCGTGTTCTCTTCTGGGGCACCCTGTTTCTACCCTGTACCTTATACCTGGCTTCAGCCTTCCCACCAGCCTGTCGGGGTGAGGCCTCATTCACAATATCTGCTCGGCTTCTGGCTTTGGTTTTACGTTTGGATACTGCCTTTCAGCTCCGCCTTGGCTGAGCCCTCTGAAGCCCTCTGGTCAGTCCTGCTCTGCCCTCGTAAGAGAACCAGGCCCTCAGAACCCTCGCCTAAGTCTAGAACCCTGGGCCCAGATTTCCAAAGAAGGCACTTTGGATAATTTCTCTCATTCTGAAACTAAAACCCATTCCCATCCAGTGAGGAACAAATCTCCCTGCTGATTAGACTGGACATCTACTTCTTTTTCTACAAAAACGAGATGATTTTACTATTAATATACACAATTCAAATGTGTTGGGTCTGAAGAAAAGCAGTCCTTACCTGTGAAAGCTTTAAAAGTCTGACTCGTAGATTCTAAAAATTCAATCACTTTATATTTTCCAAAATTCAGAAGTGATTCTACAGGCGGAGGCTAGATCTGGCAAGAAAACAAGAGAAATAAGCAATAGGTTAGAATGTAAAACAAACAACCTTTCAGCGAGCTACGCCTCTTAACCCTGGGAAGCACTCTGGCGCCTTGGAGAACACAGGTCAATGTATCGGTCTTTCAGTTTATTAAATTATTAGTATTAAAAAATAACTCTGAGCAAGCAACACAACACAGCACAGTGCTTTCTACAAATAAAATTTAATATGCTATCTCAAGAGCTGCTGGGTTTTATCGCCAAAGATTGGAACATGGTATCTTCAGGGAAAAAGTTGTTGTTTTTTTTTTATCTAGTTTGGAGGAAACATGGCCAACATTAGTTCCAAATATTTTATTTCAAACATAAAGCACAGAACCAATACTAATAAACAACAGGCTCTTATGCCAACATCGGTGCATGTTTTTGTTATTGCATTATATTCCATGAGAGTTATTGTGCATAATTAAATAGAAAAAAAAAAGCCCTTGAACTTGGAATTATAAAACCGTCACCACAAACCAACAATTCTGCTTGATGTGTATTAAGTCATTAAATTTATTATAAAAAAAAGCAGGAGGGAAAAAAATGTTTTGCTTGTAAATCATTAAAAATGCATGAGGGCTGAAGGCAGAGCAAACAGCCCGTACGTTTGCTCAGAGAACCACCACGGAGGGAGGCACCACAGCTCAGAGCAGAGCACGAGGCTTTCTTGAAACCAGAATGGGCTGTTATCCCAAAGACTACTACTGCAAGGGCTGCTGGGAAGGGAGGATTCGTGAACTCTGAGTGCTGGTCCCGGTCTCCCAGATAAAGAATGTTTGCAGAACTGGTTGTGGCCTGAGGAGTCTCACAGCTGAACAGTTCAGGAGAATGGGCCACCCTGGGGTCCAAGAAAGGCTGGAAGATCCCGGAAATACGTGCTGGGTTGGGGCCTGGCTTCTGGACAAGAGTCAACCCGGTTACTGAGACAATGGTTTAGCAGCAAGTTATTTGGGCATCAGAAATCACGTCAGTCTCTTCATTCTGGAGGGTTAGCACAGCCCACGTCACAATCCAGCCTGTGTCAGCAGTATATGTCCACTTCAGAAAGCTTTTCCTTAATGTGCTGAAACTGGGAGGCATTCACGAAATGGGCAGGAGTAGAGAGGATAGATCAAACTTGCCGGGGAGAAATACCCATCCAAACTGGCTTAGATAAGAGTGTCTGCACTGAAGGGAAAGTCAAGGTCATCCAATGGCTGGACATTGAGCCCAGTTAGAACACTGCTGTTGCAAACTGAGGTATGGAAGCTCCTTCCTCTGCCTCGCGTGGAGTCACACGTGAGCACTTGGCGAGAGAGGGCTACGAGTGCATACGGCCTGTTTCTATTTACTCATCTATTTTTTCTGGTGCTCTCTGGACATCTGCTTTGTTTTTCTTAATCCATGCCAGCTCTTTCCACTTTATGGATGGTTTGCTGTCCATTACTAACTTAGGCTTGTGGCATGGAGGCCGTGACCCAATGCTGGCCTCAACTTCACATGACCTCCCAAATAAATGACTGCTTATTTCTCTTTGAGTTCTTTTTTTTGAAAAATAATAATAATAAAGGGAACTTAGTGACCTCATTTGGGTCAGAGATTATTGCTGATCCAAACAGTAGGGACCAGGAGAATCGGTCAGCCTCCCAATCACCAGGCTGGGAATATATTCTCTGTGCAGAGGATGAGGCCACCGCAAGTGAACTGAGTAGAACATCCACAGACATCTCAGCTATTCGATTAGCCCTTGGATACTCAGGAATTGGAGCCACAGAAAATATATGTACCACCACAGGGATGCATATGGATATTACTTAAACAACTGCAGTAGTTGTATAATTTTAAAATACACCTATTTTTCACATTTTAACAGTTTTTAAATTGAGATGCAGATTACCATCAACCAGTATGGGATGCAGTGGGGGTTTTTTTTCTCCTCCACATAATAGCTGCTATTAAATTAATGATACATCATAAGTTCAACTTTCTCTAAAAACTAGGGAAACAGGGAAGAGATAATGCTACTGGCTCACAGTGTTGTCAAAAGCTAAAAATCAAATGTCTTTATATAAAATTACTATTAAGTACCATCTTCCTAATTGTGCTGTTTTTGTCTCGGTCTCATGTGAAGGATGACAATTTCATCATTTCAACAGGTAATTCCCCAATCCCATCACGTCATCCTGTTCTCTGATATCACGCCTAAACCATCTCTCCCTGGATTAACTCATTATTCCAATTAAAGTCCTTGATATATGTCAAAAAAAAGTGCCCTTATTTGTGACAGAGCCATAAAAAAATGTGTTGCCTTAATTCCTTCTATAAATCAGTTTCTCCCTTCCATTTCCTTGATTATATGCTGTTTGTCACTGGAATCCCTCCAATGTCTAGGATTTTTTAATTTTTTAACCTAGAAGTAGTCTCCAGATTTAAGTAGGGGATGCCAACATAGTCGGACACACCTGCCCTTACTCTTTTGTGGTGTTGCCTTACAAATAGTTCCCACTACAACCCTTCCCCTTGCCAGATGCTTCCACCAAGAACTAAACTACCCTCCAGATTCACCCCGCATGCCGACTTGTGCGGCATCTGCCCACCAGTAAAGATGGCCATTTGGTATTACCTGTATGTTTACACAGAACACTAATCTTTCCATTTCTTTTCCAATGGGATTTCTCCTTATTTTCTAACACTGGAGTCATTTATTTAGCCTGGTACTTAGTGAGAGATGCTGCAAACTGGCATCATCAGAAAATGGGATATTGTGACATGAAGACCACTCTCCCCAATATAGTTTTAGTTCCGGTTGTGACACGGACCCACCACATGGCTTTAGGAAACCCGGTAACACCTGCAGCCTAGTAAATGGTTAAGAAGATGAGCAGGACTAGGCGGTTCCCAAAACTCCTCCAGCTCTAACATTCTACAATATCATTTCTCAATGGTCTGGTTAATATTTATCTGAGTTCTCAGAGGCTCAAAATTAAGTCCTCAACCCCCACCTGTAATACACCTCACCACACCTGCATTCCTCACCCGTATCCTGCACCTGTCAGAAAGAGACCACCCAGGCTCTTTCAAAGTCCCATCCCCTACAAAGGTGCATGTGCACACACACGCACACATGTGTATGCACATTTTGCTTTGGAAGTGAACACTTACAGATTCCAGCCCTATAGGACTTTGGCTCTTGACCTTTCTTTCTGATGAACACACAGGAGGAAAGAAACAATGTCCCTGTTTTTCACTCCGAAAAGCCTGCCCACTGCCTCCTCTCCAATGAGAGGAACTAATGGTCGGATGACAAAGCTGATT
The DNA here is from genome assembly GCF_004126475.2 of Phyllostomus discolor. NCBI lineage: Eukaryota > Metazoa > Chordata > Mammalia > Chiroptera > Phyllostomidae > Phyllostomus > Phyllostomus discolor. The sequence continues at coordinate 26,585,007 of NC_040915.2, read as the reverse complement.
CCCACACCATACACTTACGCTAACAAACCCTGGCCTGTCCTTTGAATGCCTTTTCGTGGTTTTGTTTTAGGGCACCCCTCCCTCAGGCCCAGTGCCCTTGTCATGCACCAGCCCCAGCTGAACTGAACAGTCACCACCCTGCGACCTCCCCCTGATTACGGATGTTTGGATCCCCATTTGTCTGGGTTCACTTCAAATCACGATTCCGCTGCTAAATGGAGAAATAACTGCCAAAAATCGAGTAGGCATGATCCCAACTTCAAACTCTCCCAGGAGGCAACCTCTCCTGACCCGCTGATTCATACAGTGTGTGTTAGGCTCAAGTTACTCGAGAAATACCTCGCCGGCCTTTTGTCAGTAGTTATTTTTTTTGCAAGGTCTTCATTACTTTCTAATTGCCCTAATTTATTTTCTTCATCTTTCTCATTAAAGACAGGTTAGAAATAACTCCAGTTGTGTAGCTTTTCTAATGGTCTTCTTCCTCCAGACCCACTTTCGTTCCTAAACAGACCTGGATTCTAACCTCAGTATCTGTCTATCTATCCATCTAGGTCCGACAGATTTGGAAAACTCACCAACAGCCAGTTGTCTAGCTTTAAAACCTTGAGTGTGAACAATGCCCTCCATAGCATCTCTCCCTCCCCAAGCACAATACGCACAGAACAACTTGCCTGGGTGAGCAGGAACCCAGCCCCTCCATTTCCTGACCTTTCTTAGCAGAAGTCATACTTGATCTTTCTTGCCCACGGGAGCCAGAACCCTAACGTGCCTTCCTGAACCTAGAAAACTCCCCTACTGCTGCGAAGCTCTGGTTGTTCCAGAATGCCCTACCCCCTGAAGGGCTGCAGTTACTCCATAATTGTCAATGCAAATTCCTACCAAAGACCCAACAGGTCTTCAATGCTACATTTGGATTGTTCCTTGTTCCGTGGCAAACAGTTCTGGGCTCCTGATTTATAGTTTGTCTAAAAAGCTGCTTCCCGAGGCTCAATGTTGCACCCAGAAAATCTGAATCAGGGTCACATCCCAGGGTCCTCTACCTCTGGGGCCCAGAAGAGCCATCCCCTTTCCCATTGTAACAAGGGGTGAATGTCCTGGATCCATGCCGTTCAACCCCCTGAGTTCTGTATTTCAGAAGTCGCAAGGCCTCTCTTCACCAAGTGAGGTGGCCAAAGCCTCCCAGCCTACTCCAAAATGTTCAGACAGCGTAGGATTTTAGAGAGAAGAAGGAGGGGCTCAGCCCTGACTCTCCTTCAAAAGGTCCCCAGGCTCTTGTGCCCGCTTCCTCCCTCTTCCCTTGTGCTGGCTCTGCCAGAGTTTCCTCAGTCGGGGACCTCAGCTCACACGCTAAATGTTCTCCGCAGACAGGAGAGCGTTTTGCTAATGGCTTCCCTTCGGAGACTCTGTCCACACCTGCTTGACCATTTTAACTGTCTGCTTGGCTGGCTAACTTGGCCTACCAACCACAGTGAGGATGTGGGTGTTTTCCGCTGTATAAACTGCTTGGACTGTTTTTCCTGGCTTGACTAGTCAAGCAGATTAAAAGAAGTTACATGTGCTTTTAAAAAATTAAGCCATTTTTGGCACTTTGATCAATGGTTTGATGCAATCTAACTGATTTTTACGTGAGTTGGACACAAGTTAAAGCTTACAGTTTCTTTTGCCTCTGGGCCTCCTCTCCTTCCTATGCATGACCTGTGGGACTAGTCAACCCGGGACTGATTCTCGTTTTGCCAGTTTTCTCATCTGCTACTTGGCCATAAAGTCAGATGCTTCCCACTCACGGCTTAAGATCAAGGCCATTGACTATAGTGGGACCCAGGGGGTCCTTATATCCTGGCTCTGCCCCCCACTAGCTATGAAACCTTGGGAAAAGTATTTCACTTCTTTATGCATTAATAAAACATGCTTGATAGAGCTGTTATGAGGAATAAATGAGATAATCCATGAAATAATATAGTAAATCTTAACAACTGATAATAACAGCTAACATTTATGGAGAATTTTCTATGAATCAAGCCCAGTGCTAAGAGCTTTTTAGATGATCACATTGAATGGTATCTATTATTATTATTTGTTCAAGTTATTTAAATTCTACAAGTATTTGGTCATGACTCTATGATAAGGGTTTTTGTGAATATAAAGGTTATTACGATAACATCCCACAATCAATTAGTTTATATTCTAAAGGAAAGATGATGACAAAGACACAAAAAGCACGTTGAGCTCATGGGAGATCAAAGCATCATGGCGCATAAAACAAGGAGAGATTACTTTTCCAGGGGCACGGCTGTTATTAAGAGGCCTTCTTGGAGGATGTGAGAGTTAGTGATGGGTTTGTTTAAACAGGCAGTAGTGAGAACAGAAAGAAGAAAGCAGCACAATAACAGCAGCTACCCCGTGCAGAGTGCCTCGTGCATGCCAGACACTATGATGAACAGTAGACTTACATTATCTCCCTTCATCATTCCCGTGAATTGGGCATTACTACCTCCCCCATGTACTCACAAGGCTGAGAGGAGTGAAATAACTCTCCCAAAAGCACATAGCCTGGAAGGCTGAGGCAGGATTTGAATCTAGAGCCTGTGTTCCTAACTACTATGGCTATACTTCCAGGGGTTGAGAGGGGATGACCGCAACCAGCAAGATAAATTCACACACACACACACACACACACACACACACACACAACAGAGGGGGCTGCTCCTGTGTTAGGGGAGCAGTGGGCAGTTACGT